>NC_082690.1:2947527-3593334 GCF_949987515.2 Delphinus delphis | reverse complement strand
GAAACTTGCACAAGCCTCTTAGATAGCCTCATCCACCAGAGGGCAGACAGCAGAAGCAAGAAGAACTACAATCCTGCAGCCTGTGGAACAAAAACCACATTCACAGAAAGATAGACAAGATGAAAAGGCAGAGGGCTCTGTACCAGATGAAGGAACAAGATAAAACCCCAGAAAAAAAAACTAAATGAAGTGGAGATAGGCAACCTTCCAGAAAAAGAATTCAGAATAATGATAGTGAAGATGATCCAGGACCTCGGAAAAAGAATGAAGGTAAAGATCGAGAAGATGCAAGAAATGTTTAACAAAGATCTAAAGGAATTAAAGAACAAACAAACAGAGATGAACAACATAATAACTGAAATGAAAAATACACTAGAAGGAATCAATAGCAGAATAACTGAGGCAGAAGAACAGATAAGTGACCTGGAAGACAGAATGGTGGAATTCACTGCTGCAGAACAGAATAAAGAAAAAAGAATGAAAAGATATGAAGACAGCCTAAGAGACCTCTGGGACAACATTAAAAGCAACAACATTCGCATTATAGGGGTCCCAGAAGGAGAAGAGAGAGAGAAAGGACCCAAGAAAATATTTGACAAGATTATGGTCGAAAACTTCCCTAACACAGGAAAGGAAATAGCCACCCAAGTCCAGAAAGTACAGAGAGTCCCATAGAGGATAAACCCAAGGAGAAACACACTGAGTCATGTAGTGATCAAACTGGCAAAAATTCAAGACAAAGAAAAATTATTGAAAGCAGCAAGGGAAAAACAACAAATAATATACAAGGAAACTCCCATAAGGTTAACAGCTGATTTCTCAGAAGAAACTCTAAAGGCCAGAAGGGAGTGGCATGATATACTTAAAGTGATGAAAGGGAAGAACCTACAACCAAGATTACTCTGCACAGCAAGGATCACATTGAGATTCGATGGAGAAATCAAAAGCTTTACAGACAAGCAAAAGATAAGAGAATTCAGCACCACCAAACCAGCTCTACAACAAATACTAAAGGAACTTCTCTAAGTGGGAAACACAAGAGAAGAAAAGGACCTACAAACAAAACAAAACAAAACAAAACAATTAAAAATATGGTAATAGGAACATACACATTGATAATTACCTTAAACGTGAATGGATTAAATGCTCCAACCAAAAGACACAGGCTTGTTGAATGGATACAAAAATAAGACCCATATATATGCTGTCTACAAGAGACCCACTTCAGACCTGGGGACACATTCAGACTGAAAGTGAGGGGATGAAAAAAGATATTCCATGCAAATGGAAATCAAAAGAAAGCTGCAGTAGCAGTACTCATATCAGATAAAACAGACTTTAAAATAAAGAATGTTACAAGAGACAAGGAAGGACACTACATAATGATCAAGGGATCAATCCAAGAAGAAGATATAACAATTATAAATATATATGCACCCAACATAGGAGCACATCAATACATAAGGCAATTGCTAACAGCTATAAGAGAGGAAATCCACAGTAACACAATAATAGTGGGGGACTTTAACACCTCACTTACACCAATGGACAGATCATCCAAACTGAAAATTAATAAGGAAACACAAGCTTTAAATGACACAATAGACCAGATAGATTTAATTGATATCTATAGGACATTCCATCCAAAAGCAGCAGATTACACTTTCTCCTCAAGTGTGCATGGAACATTCTCCAGGACAGATCACATCTTGAGTCACAAATCAAGCCTCAGTAAATTTAAGAAAATTTACATCATATCAAGCATCTTTTCTGACAACAATGCCATGAGATTAGAAATCAATTACAGGGAAAAAAATGTAAAAAACACAACCACATTGCAGTTAAGCAATACGTTACTAAATAACCAAGAGATCACTGAAGAAATCAAAGAGGAAATCAAAATATACCTGGAGACAAATGACAATGAAAACACAATGATCCAAAACCTATGGGATGCAGCAAAAGCAGTTCTAAGAGGAAAGTTTATAGCTATACAAGCCTACCTCAAGAAACAAGAAAAATCTCAAACAATCTAACCTTACACCTAAAGGAACTAGATAAAGTAGAAAAAACAAAACCCAAAGTTAGAAGAAGGAAAGAAATCATAAAGGTAAGAGCAGAAATAAATGAAATAGAAACAAAGAAAACAATAGCAAAGATCAATAAAACTAAAAGCTGGTTCTTTGAGAAGATAAACAAAATTGACAAACCATTAGCCAGACTTATCAAGAAAAAGAGGGAGAAGACTCAAATCAATAAAATTAGAAATGAAAAAGGAGAAGTTACAACAGATACCACAGAAATACAAAGCATCCTAAGAGCCTACTACAAGTAACTCTATGCTAATAAAATGGACAACCTGGAAAAAATGGACAAATTCTTAGAAGGTATAACCTTCCAAGACTGAACCAGGAAGAAATAGAAAATATGAACAGACCAATCACAAGTAATGAAACTGAAACTGTGATTTAAAATTTTCCAACAAACAAAAGTCCAAGACCAAATGGCTTCACAGGTGAATTCTAACAAACATTGAGAGAAGAGCTAACACTCAACCTTCTCAAACTCTTCCAAAAAACTGCAGAGGAAGGAACACTCCCAAACTCATTCTATGAGGCCACCATCACCCTGATACCAAAACCAGACAAAGATATGACAAAAAAGAAAGTTACAGACCAATATCATTGATGGATATAGATGCAAAAATCCTCAACAAAACACTAGCAAACAGAATCCAACAACGCGTTAAAAGGATCATACACCATGATCAAGTGGGATTTATCCCAGGGATGCAAGGATTCTTCAATATACGTAAATCAATCAATGTGATACACCATATTAACAAATTGAAGAAGAAAAACCATATGATCATCTCAATAGATGCAGAAAAAGCTTCTGACAAAATTCAACACCCATTTATGATAAAAAACTCTCCAGAAAGTGGGCATAGAGGGAACCTACCTCAACACGATGGAGGCCATATATGACAAACCCACAGCAAACATCATTCTCAATGGTGAAAAACTGAAAGCATTTCCTTTAAGATCAGGAACAAGACAGGATGTCTACTCTCACCTCTCTTATTTAACATAGTTTTGGAAGTCCTAGCCACGGCAATCAGAGAAGAAAAAGAAATAAAAGGAATACAAATTGTAAAAGAAGAAGTAAAACTGTCACTGTTTGCAGATGACATGATACTATACATAGAGAATCCTAAAGATGTCACCAGAAAACTACTAGAGCTAATCAATGAATTTGGTAAAGTGGCAGGATACAAAATTAATGTACAGAAATATCTTGCATGCCTATACACTAATGATGAAAAATCTGAAAGAGATATTAAGGAAACCCTCCCATTTACCATTGCAACAAAAAGAATAAAATACCTAGGAATAAACCTACCTAGGGAGACAAAACACCTCTATGCAGAAAAATATAAGACACCTTTGAAAGAAATTAAAGATGATACCAACAGATGGAGAGATATACCATGTTCTTGGATTGGAAGAATCAATATTGTGAAAATGACTATACTACCCAAAGCAATCTACAGATTCAATGCAATCCCTATCAAACTATCAATGGCATTTTTAACAGAACTAGAACAAAAAATCTTAAAATTTGTATGGAGACATAAAACACCCTGAGACTTGCTGAAGCAGTCTCAAGGGAAAAAAAAGGAGCTGGAGGAATCAGACTCCCTGACTTCAGACTATACTACAAAGCTACAGTAATCAAGACAATATGGTATTGGCACAGAAAAAGAAATATAGATCAATGGAACAGGACAGACAGGCCAGAGTTAAACCCATGCACCTATGGTCAACTAATCTATGACAAAAGAGGCAAGGATATACAATGGAGAAAAGACAGTCTCTTCAATAAGTGGTGCTGGGAAAACCGGACAGCTACATGTAGAAGAATGAAATTAGAACACTCCCTAACACCATACACAAAAATAAACTCAACATGGATTAGAGACCTAAATGTAAGACCGGACACTATTAGAGGAAAACTCTTAGAGGAAAACATAGGAGGAACACTCTTTGACATAAATCACAGCAAGATCTTTTTTGATCCACCTCCTAGAGTAATGGAAATCAAAACAAAAATAAACAAGTGAGACCTAATGAAACTTAAAAGCTTTTGCAAAGCAAAGGAAACTACAAACAAGATGAAAAGACGACCCTCAGAATGGGAAAAAATATTTGCAAACGAATCAACAGACAAAGGATTAATCTCCCAAATATATAAACAGCTTAATATTAAAGAAACAAACAACCCAATCCAAAAATGGGCAGAAGACCTAAACAGACATTTCCCCAAAGAAGACATACAGATGGCCAAGAAGCACATGAAAAGCTGCTCAATATCACTAATTATTAGAGAAATGCAAATCAAAACTACAATGAGGTATCACCTCACACCAGTTAGAATGGGCATCATCAGAAAATCTACAAACAACAAATGCTGGAGAGGGTGTGGAGAAAAGGGAATCCTCTTGCACTGATGGTGGGAATGTAAATTAATACAGCCACTATGGAGAACAGTATGGAGGTTCCTTAAAAGACTAAAAATAGAACTACCATATGACCCAGGAATCCCACTACTGGGCATATACCTAGAGAAAACAATAATTCACAAAGACACATGCACTCCAGTGTTCACTGCTGTGCTATTTACAATAGCCAGGTCATGGAATCAACCTAAATGCCCATCAACAGAGGAATGGATAAAGAAGATGTGGTACACATATACAATGGAATACTACTCAGCCATAAAAAGGAATGAAATTGGGTCATTTGTAGCAACATGGATGAATCGAGAAACTGTCATACAGAGTGAAGTAAGTGAGAAAGAGAAAAACAAATACCGTATATTAACGCATACATGTGGAACCTAGAAAAATGGTACAGATGAACCGGTTTGCAAGGCAGAAATAGAGACACAGATGTAGAGAACAAACGTATGGACACCAAGGGGGAAAAGTGGCGGGCGGTGGTGGTGGTGGTGTGATGAATTGGGAGATTGGGATTGACATGTATACACTGATGTGTATAAAATTGATGACTAATAAGAACCTGCTGTATAAAAAAAATAAATAAAATTCAAAAAAAAAGAAAAGAAACAATGTGGATTTTAAGCCGAAAAAGTTCTGGCCCTGCGACTCCTCGCCCACCACCCCTGCCCCAGGTATCTGAGTCTGGTTCCCTAATGTGTAACATAAAGGCAGGCCGCTCTGATACACCATGATCAAGTGGGGTTTATTCCAGGAATGCAAGGATTCTTCAATATACGCAAATCTATCAATGTGATAAACCATATTAACAAATTGAAGGAGAAAAACCATATGATCATCTCAATAGATGCAGAGAAAGCTTTTGACAAAATTCAACACCCATTTATGATAAAAACCCTGCAGAAAGTAGGCATAGAGGGAACTTTCCTCAACATAATAAAGGCCATATATGACAAGCCCACAGCAAACATCATCCTCAATGGTGAAAAACTGAAAGAATTTCCACTAATCAGGAACAAGACAAGGTTGCCCACTCTCACCACTCTTATTCAACATAGTTTTGGAAGTTTTAGCCACAGCAATCAGAGAAGAAAAGGAAATAAAAGGAATCCAAATCGGAAAAGAAGAAGTAAAGCTGCCACTGTTTGCAGATGACATCATCCTATACATAGAGAATCCTAAAGATGCTACCAGAAAACTACTAGAGCTAATCAATGAATTTGGTAAAGTGGCAGGATACAAAATTAATGCACAGAAGTCTCTGGCATTCCTATACACTAATGATGAAAAATCTGAAAGTGAAATCAAGAAAACACTCCCATTTACCATTGCAACAAAAAGAATAAAATATCTAGGAATAAACCTACCTAAGGAGACAAAAGACCTGTATGCAGAAAATTATAAGACACTGATGAAAGAAATTAAAGATGATACAAATAGATGGAGAGATATACCATGTTCTTGGATTGGAAGAATCAACATTGTGAAAATGACTCTACTACCCAAAGCAATCTATAGATTCAATGCAATCCCTATCAAACTACCACTGGCATTTTTCACAGAACTAGAACAAAAAATTTTGCAATTTGTATGGAAACACAAAAGACCCCGAATAGCCAAAGCAATCTTGAGAACGAAAGAAGGAACTGGAGGAATCAGGCTCCCTGACTTCAGACTATACTACAAAGCTACAGTTATCAAGACGGTATGGTACTGGCACAAAAACAGAAAGATAGATCAATGGAACAGGATAGAAAGCCCAGAGATAAACCCACGCACATATGGTCACCTTATCTTTGATAAAGGTGGCAGTAATGTACAGTGGAGAAAGGACAGCCTCTTCAATAAGTGGTGCTGGGAAAACTGGACAGGTACATGTAAAAGTATGAGATTAGATCACTCCCTAACACCATACACAAAAATAAGCTCAAAATGGATTAAAGACCTAAATGTAAGGCCAGAAACTATCAAACTCTTAGAGGAAAACATAGGCAGAACACTCTATGACATAAATCACAGCAAGATCCTTTCTGACCCACCTCCTAGAGTAATGGAAATAAAAACAAAAATAAACAAATGGGACCTAATGAAACTTCAAAGCTTTTGCACAGCAAAGGAAACCATAAACAAGACCAAAAGACAACCCTCAGAATGGGAGAAAATATTTGCAAATGAAGCAACCGACAAAGGATTAATCTCCAAAATTTACAAGCAGCTCATGCAGCTCAATAACAAGAAAACAAACAACCCAATCCAAAAATGGGCAGAAGACCTAAATAGACATTTCTCCAAAGAAGATATACAGACTGCCAACAAACACATGAAAGAATGCTCAACATCATTAATCATTAGAGAAATGCAAATCAAAACTACAATGAGATATCATCTCACACCAGTGAGAATGGCCATCATCAAAAAATCTAGAAACAATAAATGCTGGAGAGGGTGTGGAGAAAAGGGAACACTCTTGCCCTGCTGGTGGGAATGTGAATTGGTTCAGCCACTATGGAGAACAGTATGGAGGTTCCTTAAAAAACTACAAATAGAACTACCATATGACCCAGCAATCCCACTACTGGGCATATACCCTGAGAAAACCAAAATTCAAAAAGAGTCATGTACCAAAATGTTCATTGCAGCTCTATTTACAACAGCCCGGAGATGGAAACAACCTAAGTGCCCATCATCGGATGAATGGATAAAGAAGATGTGGCACACATATACAATGAAATATTACTCAGCCATAAAAAGAAACGAAATTGAGCTATTTGTAATGAGGTGGATAGACCTAGAGTCTGTCATACAGAGTGAAGTAAGTCAGAAAGAAAAAGACAAATACCGTATGCTAACACATATATATGGAATTTAAGAAAAAAAATGTCATGAAGAACCTAGGGGTAAAGCAGGAATAAAGACGCAGACCTCCTAGAGAACGGACTTGAGGTTATGGGGAGGGGGAAGGGTGAGCTGTGACAGGGCGAGAGAGAGTCATGGGCATATACACACTAACAAACGTAGTAAGGTAGATAGCTAGTGGGAAGCAGCAGCATGGCACAGGGATATTGGCTCAGTGCTTTGTGACAGCCTGGAGGGGTGGGATAGGGAGGGTGGGAGGGAGGGAGACGCAAGAGGGAAGACATATGGGAACATATGTTTATGTATGACTGATTCACTTTGTTATAAAGCAGAAACTAACACACCATTGTAAAGCAATTATACCCCAATAAAGATGTTTAAAAAAACATTACTGCCACCCTGAGGTGGTGGTGGGAATTACAGCGTACTTGTTTTGATAAAAATTGAAACTTTCAAGTATGTCAAGGCATATTTTTGAAAAAGTGGATTCTCCTCTGGACCAGAATTGTTGAAACCATAAAACTTCTATTATGATGTTATCAAAAAAAAAAAAAAAAAGACAGGCCGCTCTGCCCTGTCCAGTTAACAGAATCATCATAGGCTCCGGGAAAAGAGCCCACGTTGAGACCACAGAGTGCACGCTGTTATTAATAGTCACGACCGTCATAAAATAACGCAGGATATAAAATACAGCCCACTGCTTCATAAATTTTACCTAAAACTGATATGCCAGCTATAATATTCACTAAACATTTAATTAACAAGACTGTTCTTTTTAGATTTAAAAGGGTTATTTGGAGATGATTTCAATGGTCAGGGCCTCTTACAAATCTATCCAGGAAAGTCTGAACTCCTGCCTTTTTTTCCCTTCATGAATTTCTCTCTACCAAGCAGAGGAATCCAAAATCGTTCCATTAACCTTTGCCCTGTGCTCAGAGTTGGGACTTCTTCTTTTTTCCAAAGAAGGCATTATAGCAACTACACATGGAAAAGTTTCACTGACTTCCATTAGGGAGGGTCTTTTGCCTGTTTCTCCCCTCTCCACCCCCCCAGTCTACAAGATCGCTGAAATAGGATTTGAGATCTGAAAGGCTACTCAGAATATAGCTCCACAAGGCAGGGACTTTATTTAAAACACGGCTGTATAGTCAGTTCTTAGCTCAGCATCTGGCTTTTCATAGGTGCTCAAAAATACCTCATGAAGGAAAGGAAGGATGGATGGACAGACAGATGGATAAGAAGCAACCAGCGAGCATGCATGTAAAGGAAGGGGTAGCCATCGTTTTTGCCCCAGAGATGGTTGCTGAAGGGCACAGGAAAATTCTGGAATTACTGGGACTTCTATAGGGCAATGTGGCAGAAGAAATATTTCTTCTCCTTGTTGCCTCCCTGATTCCCAGCCCTGTCAGAAGCATTAGAACCAAGCTTTCAAATTAGCACTCCAAGACCTCTAAAAAAGAATTCCAATGCAGGTATTCATTTAGTACACAGAGAATGAACATTTATTGGGTGTCTACTCTATGCCAGACACAGCACTTTGTTTTTTATGTATGCTAGCTCATTTAATCTTCAACCTTATGACGGAGAAATTATGATCGCCATTTATCTTGAGCTAAAAGACATTACATTCGCTGCCCACATCACACGGTGAAAGACGGCGAGAGTGGTGCCTAGTGGCTGTATTTGCCCGACATTCCTTCCTTCAAGCTGCTCTGAAATGGACTTCTTCTTGCCCTTCCCTGCTCCTTGGGTGCTGGTGGGGCTGGTCCTCCTCCAGACAGATCGGACCTCGTTAGCATGTGACCTAGAACTAGTGAGTCATAGCACCAGTTGCTTTGGCTCCAGTGACTGACCCAAGTCTGACCCATCGGACAACTCCCATAATTTTCCCCGTCTGTAGAGCCCCAGCTGGGGGGGGCCATCCTGCACCTGCACCAGGGCAGTGAGGTGCAGATCAGTGCACCTGTCCTGAGACACACACAGTCCTCGTGCAGACTGTAGCTGAGCCCAGCTCAGCACACACGTTCCCCCTGCAAATCAACAGGGGACTCGGGAAAGAACTGAAGTTGTCACATACTCCTGTTGGCCGTGATTGCAGAAGCTTGGGGGTCATCATTTGGTGGCTGAACTCTCAAGTCTGTGTGAGAATCTGGGGCAGCCAGTCCGGAACTCACTGCAATAAATGGCCAGAGATTCTACTGAAGCATCTTCTTCCGGCAACGACCCTCACACAGGTCCCTGGTGGGTGTGGAACCAAGAACCTAATGCAAGATATGAATTAAAAGTGCTCCCCCTGGACTCTGCCAGCAGCTGGTAGTTATCCGCTGCTGCAGGCTCCTTAGTGGCCAGGGCCCTTTTCCCACAGCATGTGGTAAAGTCAGAGGCTCAAATGCGGGTATTTCTTTGATTTTCAGACAGCTGCCATTTCCTAAACACCCACCTTGTAGCCTACATCTTCACTCACCTCACCAAGTCCCTCCTGAAGAAACATTTATCTCAGATCTGCAGTGGCGATATGGTGCATAAATATATATAATTACTCTACATTAATATAATTAGCCTGTCCCTCTCCTGATCCAGAAATGGTTGTCCATTTTTAGCTGCTAATGGTTGGAATTATTTATGTGCATTTGTTCAAGGACTAAAAATGGATTCATAAAAAAAGAAAGCAGAGATGTTAGGACAGAAAGGTCCTTTCATCTTTTCCATCCCATTGTTCCCGTCCGGGGCCCACCTCCTGCCTTCTTGGGAACTGAGTCTGGTAGCTTAGGGGAGATGAGATTCACACAAGGCACTCTGTCCACTTATTCTCTTTGATGAATTACCAGCAAGCTGACAAGACAAAGTGCTTTGGCTGTTTTAAAGCCGACAACTCCATCTCCACAGCACCACCGGGGACCCATCCTTGGTAAAGGGCAGGGCCACATTGGAGAAGAAAGGCGCTGACTCAGCAGCTTCCACTTCTTACATCTTCTCTACCAGCCTAGCTCCTCCAGCTACTGTGAAGCCTCAGACACCAGAAAGTACAACCACCATTCATATCCATATATTCTGAAATTAAAAACAAAAGTAGATACAAGAAGATAATTGCATATAAATATCTTCTTCTTTACCACTTGTAGGGAATAAAGCTTTCCTTGTAGCCTGTATTTATCTTTCCGTAATAGCTGCCGTGTTGAACCCCATGTGCCCAGCACTGCGTTATTTTTTATGTACGTCATTTCACTTCATTATCACAAATAAGTGAGGTGAGAATAAGTATGAATAAGAATAAGTATAAAAAGGAACACTGAGCCTAAGAACAGTAGAAGAACATACTCAGTTGGTGGTCACGGATATGGAAACAGACAAATCTGGATTTGAATCCTATCTCTGCATCTTCCTAGCTGTGTGGTCATCATGGGATCAACTTCACAGCGATACTGAAGCAGACATGATATTCCCACTTTAAGATCAGGAGACTGTAGTTCAGAAAATAATTAAATTATCTAATTTGCATAGGGCCGGCTCGTTGATACATGCGAAATGCAGGATGGCCAAATCTGTTTGTCCTTGAAAACAGTAGTCTTAATTGTCATCTTTTATTGCTTCCTTGATGCAGAAAAAGAAAATGACTTAGTTGTGATTGAAACAAGCATAGCTGTTCATTTAGGCATAGATCCTATACAATGGGTGTGAAAGGGCATTCTTGCCAATGTTTGATTGAACAGTGGTATTTTGAGAGAAGGATGGAGAAGATGCTCTTCCAGGACGGAAGCCCCCTTTGGTCAGTCCTGGGGGCCTAGCATGTCTATGTCACTCACTCCCCCTAAGTCTGGGGTTCTCTTTGGAGGAGTAGATCCCAAGCAGCTACCCCAAGACCAGTAGCATCATTCTAGCTAGAAGAGCAGCAGAGCGTGTGTGTGCGTGTGTATAAGGGAGTGAGAGCGAGAGTGAGAGAGAGAAACAGAGAGGAAGCAGCAGTTACTAGCTACAAGTCCTTAGACCACTGCTTGCCACACATCCAGTGCTTAGTAGATGCGAGCTTCCATCTGCCTGGGGTGCAGCCTTGAAGGAGCACAGGATCTGGAGTCAGATTCCTTGGGATCGATGCCGGCTTTATCTCCTTCTGACTCTGTGAGCTTGAGCAAGTTGTGTAACCTCTCTGTGCCTCTGCATCCTCCAAGGAAGAGCGATGCCACGTGGAGAGTCGGGAGCGTTAAATGAGATGCAAAGAGCATTTAGAGCCCAGGCTGAGATAGAGTAAGCGCTTGATGAAGTTGGGGGAAGGAGTTGTGTGTTCTTATCGTCACTAAGGCATGAGGACTGAGCCTAGGAGAGGTATAGCCTGAATGTTTAACTTGGAAACACTCCATTCTGGACCCGGGATCCTGTGTTTTCGTGCACCTGTCACTCACACTGGGACAGTGTGAGTTCCCACCAGCACCAGCAGAGGCAGGTTCTCTACCCGGTGTGGGTGTGATGAAGCAGGGTTGGGGGAGGGACGCTTTGCAAGGAGGATTATCCCTTCCGCCCTCCCCTGCCAACCCCGCGCCCCGCCCCCATCAGGTTGATGGGACCTTCAACTCCAGATGGATAACGCCCCAGGCGGAAGCAGGGATGCACCGGAAGCCTTGCTTTCATAAGCATTACACCCCTTGTGATTTATACGGAGGGAGGGTGATACTGACACGCACTTCTGCTCATAGGGTATCTGCACCCAGCCTGCCGTCAGTCCCACAGGACAGGAGCGTGCAGGGCGGCCTGGCACCCTATCTCTCAAGGTCCCAGAGCTGGCAGCAAAGCTTCCTCTTCCTAGAGAAAGCATCTACTCCATCAACTACAAACATCATATTGCAGGGGCATGTTCATAGATCTCTCCAGAAAATCCCATTTGCAGACTTAATCTTTGGATCAAGGGTACCGAGAAAAAGAAAATGGGCCCTACAGTACTTCCCGGCTCAGGCTGATGGAGGAAACGGAGACCAGTGACCCTCCTACAAAAAAGGCCAGTGGTGAAAAGTCAGGAAACGTACCAGAATAGGTCTAGGCCGCATCATTTAGCTTTTCCAATGTTAATGCCGCTTCACAGACATCAGCGCCAACCCGGACCTCTCCGCTCACGTGTGCTATTTCGCTTATGTACCCTCCCGTTGTGGATCGTGCTGTGTCCGCCCGAAATTCATCTGTCGAAGTTACAACCCCAGTATCTCACAATATGACTGCATTTGGAGATAAGGTCTTTAAAGAGGTGATGGAGTTAAAATGAGTCTGTTACGGTAGGTTCTGATCGAAACTGACTTGTGTCCTCATAAGAGAGCCACTGGAACACACACACAGAGAAAAGCCCACATAAGGAAAACGGCAAGAAGACGTCCATCTGCACACCGAGGAGAGAGGCCTCGGGAGATACCAACTCCACCACCACCTCGGTCTCGGACTTCCAGCCTCCAAGCTGTGAGACAGTAAATTTCTGATGTTGAAGCCACCCATTCTGTAGCATTTTGTTATTGTTTGAGCAGACTAACACACCTAGCATGAAGAGCAGATGTGCTCAAGGAAGCTGAGATCTTGATAAACAGAAAATTCAAAATCTACTGACAAGGTCAGATTGGAAAGAGGAGAGGCCCATCACCAGGGCTGGTTGAGAGACAATGAATCAGGGTGGCTTTGCAGACTCGCTGCTGAAATGCAGTGAAACAGAGTTGAGAACGTGTATGGGCCCCATTCTCTCCCAGGATAATGCAACACTGTGTGTTCATTAAAAGGAAATAAGCACGCAACGAATTCTTATGATGTGCCAGGCACTGGTCAGCTACCGAGACTGCAGAAGATCAGTGAAACGTTCTCCATGGTCTAGCGAGAGAAGTGTTAACTTTTATTGTTCACATTTCTCTCCATGCCCACATGCTGTAGTTAGATGATCTGATACTTCCTTTACGTTGTTCTCCTTCCTTTAACCCACGTCCACTCACTAAACATTACAACAGGTACATTTCAGCATGTCCAATGCATGCCAAACACAGGGGCGTGTTTCAGGGTTCTGTGCACGGCCCTGTCTTACTGGATATTTAATTTAAGCCATGACCTGAGAAAAGATATGAATGCATCCTAATGTCTTCTATGGACCATACCAAGCTGAGAAAAGTAGTTAACACCCAAAGAGGCAGAATCAGGAGTCAAAAAGATCTTGACCTCTGGGAAGTATGGTCCAGGATTAATTTGGTGAAATTGATTCAGGATAAAGAACCAGCAGCTTAAGTCTATGTAGAGGAGGGGCCTCATTTACCAGCATGAGAACAAACCTAGATTTTTTTTTTTTTTTTTTTTTTTTGCGGTACGCGGGCCTCTCACTGCTGTGGCCTCTCCTGCTGCGGAGCACAGGCTCCGGATGTGCAGGCTCAGCGGCCATGGCTCACGGCCCCAGCCGCTCCGCGGCATGTGGGATCTTCCCGGACCGGGGCACGAACCCGTGTCCCCTGCATCGGCAGGCGGACTCTCAACCGCTGCGCCACCAGGGAAGCCCCAAACCTAGATCTTTGAGTCATCCTATGACTCCTCCTCTTTCTGTCCATTTGCTACACTTTCTCCCTCGTGCTTCTTTGCTTGCTTCCTCGGGTGCTGACAGTCTGAGTGATCTTTGTGGCCATGACCCAAGTGCTCCCTTCCTGCATGTAAGGTTTGTCCTGGGCACCCTGCCTTAGGGAACAAAAGGTTAGAACTGACCGCTGTGCATGCCCTGATGGAAAACATTCAGACAAGGTTTACCCAGCGCCCTAGAACAAGGCACTGAGGATAGAGAACAAAAGGCCAAACATTTTAAGGAATGACTAAACAAATGAAAAATGAACAAAAGTGAAGACGAGAGAGTTAACCTCAAAATAAGTCAGAGTGCCACCCTGAGGATGAAGATATATTCGTCCTGGGAAGCTACTCCAACAGGTAAGAGCTACAGGAAATCAAAGATGAGATCCAGTTTAAGCCAAAAAAAACAAAGGCTCAAAACTGGATTTGGTGATCTTTTCGGTTCCTGAGCTCTCTGTTCCCGGAAGTGGTCAAGCAGAGGCTGCAGGGCCTTCTGTGGGGTCTTGCAAAGGGAACCCTTGCACTGGGTGGGACGTAGGTTGGAATGACCTCTAATGTTGAGTCTGCATTCTATATTTTCTTCTAACCCCGTTGGACTCTCTTTTATCAGGGGCTGGGCTGGGGTGGAAAGTGCAGCTCCTATAAATGGGCTCATTTTGCCACCTTTGTTGAGAGCTAGTGAAATTTATACTTAGCGCAAATGTCAATTTTAGGCTCCCACAGCTGCTGGGTAGGAAATTCAGATCCTGCTGAAGAAAAAGGAGCCCCAGCTGTCTTTCACTCATCACTCTCTCATGTTGTCAAGGTTTCTGTCACCTTGCAATTAGCCCTGACCTTAAAGGAAAGCAAGCTGGCATCTGCGCTGTGCAGGCTGGAACTCCCAGTGGGCAGGAAAAGGGCCATGGCTCTGAAGGGGCTGCAATTTGGGTGAATTCAGACAAACTTTGGCCTTCACGGGGGATTCTAACTGAGGGTCCACCGTGCTGGTACCCAGCCCAGCTTCCTGGGGGGCAGCCCCTTGAGAACAAGCCCCCGCCGTGGACAGCAGTTCACTAGCCCCCTTCAGCACCAAGTGAATGCAGACGACTGGTATGGGGGCGTGAACTCTTCCTCCATAGCACATTTCATGTGTCAGCAGAGGGATATCACCGTCGGCCCATTGTCCCTGCAAATCAAGGCTGTGGCCGCCTCTCATTTTCACATCTGATGCTTTCATGGCCCGATGTGAAGGAGAGAGGAAGTAGGAAGAGCTCTGGGAGGAGAGGTAGGGGCCCGAGCACCGGCCATGTGGCCTGCACATGCAAGGGGCTGAGTCAGTTTCTCCGGGGTGGCATTTCTCCCGAGGTCCGTCCCAGTGCAGGTGGGACACCTGTCTCCCAGCCTTGCCTGCCTCCATCTCTCACCCTCCTACACAACATCTTTGGGCTTTGGCTTCTTTATCTATAAAATGAGGGGAAAATAATAACTTCCCTGCCTCAAGGTGGTTGTTTATTATCAGTAGACCATGGTTATCGACATATACAATTTTACCTTTATAAAAAGATTTATAACTTAAAGATTTTTTTTTCTAAATAATGGCAACTAAAATTGAGCTATTCTATATTGCCAGGCACTCTGGCCAGAGTCTAACTTAACTTTCTTGAAAATCCCTGTGTGGGAGGTACTATTATTACCTCTCATTACAAATGAAGCAACTGTAGCCCAGAGAGGTTAAGCATGATCCCCAAGGTCACACAGCTAGCCAGTGGCAGAGCTGGGATAGGATCCCACATCCTTCTGCTGCTGTCTGAAGAAGTGAGTGCAGACCAAGTTTAAAAAAAAAATTGGTTGTAATAGTTAGGGCTGGTCTCCTTCTTATTCTTCTGACTCACTGTTGCCTCTAAGTTGCCAAAAAAAAAAAAAAAAAAAGAAAGAAAAGAAAAAAGAAACAAAAACAAAAAACACTGCTGTTTTTGGCTGAAACAGCCCTTCCTCCAGGTCTCTGTGATCTTGGCAAGGGTGCCAGACTGCACTCTCCAAAGCCGTCCTGCCATTTCATGCTCCTTGTCATCTGTGACAGTGTCGGAATCGGCAGGACCCACACCTGTCCTTCTCCTTTCAAAGCAGTGAGCAGGAAAGTAGCAAGTGACCCGCCACTTCCTCACCGGCTGGTGTTCCTTTTCTCATCCCCATGTTCAGGGATTTCAGAATTGCAAGCCTCTTCAGTGCCTTCACAGGCAGCAGATCAGAAGGGAGACGTCAGGGAGGGGACCAGAAAACAGACTCTGTTGTCTCCACAGCCTCATGTGCACTCTACGCACCTGAGCAGGTGAGTGTAGCGGGCAACGCCACCCCCGCACCAGCTGGCAGATGCCACCTCCTGCCCTGTGGCACCATCGTGTCCAAGGCAACCTCAACGGGGGTTCTCGGGAGGGACAGAGGGAATGAAGGAATAGTTTCCATGCTCACTACATTTTCCCACGGACCCCTCAGGCCTTCAAAGCCCTACAGCGCTTCTTAGAGGTGTTCAGGTCAGGGGAACCCTGACCATTAAAGTGATACGCCTACACTCACTGCCCGCTCATGCAGAGTCACGTGAGAGGCGGGACTATACCACCCAGGCGCTGACCGGCCAGGAGCATGAAAGGGTGGAGGGGGCTTGCTCTCGGTACAGGAAGAGCTCGGAGCACCGGGGCCGGGCTCTGCGGGAAGCGATCCTCGGCTGGCGGAGTCCAGGCCACCAGTCAGGTCAGCCTCGGCGAGCTGGGTGGTGCGTCTGAACTGCTGGAGGGCGGACGTCACAGACCGAAAGGGAGGCTTGTCAGTCACTTGAGGATCTGGGAGGGAAGAGCTTCCCTTTCCTCACCTCGTCATCTGCCCAAATGAAACATGTCCAGATTTATCGACACTCTCAACTCCTTACTCCTGAAAGGTGGCTAAAAAGGTGTGAGTTTCCCTGTTTCCTTAACGTGCTGTTTGACACCCTCCCCCATGTTAGTCTCCTCTCCGAGGATGTGCTCCACATCACCTCATCCTCACACCTCAGCCCCCCATCCCCGATCTGGTCTGCTTCTTGCTCAAGTCATCCATCCCTAACATTCACCCAACCTGCCCCACAATCTGGAGCCTCAGCCCGTCCCCCTGGCGCGCTGCTCTCTTCCTCAAAGATCCTCAACCTGCTTCTACTGCCCGTTGCTTCCAGGCCAAACTGTTCCGTCCATCAGTTGAAGCCCTTCCCCATCCGGTGCCACCTGCCTTTCTAAATTGACTTTTGAGTCCTCCCCTGCAGGGATGTTTCATTTAATTCCTATGCGTGTGTGGAGAGAGGAGCTGGCTTTGGGATGAGTGTGGAGAGACGCGGGGTGGAATGCCCCCCGTGTAGACGCTGCGGGTGACGTGCAGACCTGCCGCACCAGGAGCAATGCCCAGTGCACGAAGGGGGGCCTTGCCTGCTTGGTGGTGGGGCAGGGAGTCACCCTGAGCATCACTGATATGATGCTCTCTCCCCACAGAAACTGTAGGAACTCAGGAGATGCTGTCATATTAATACACAGGTAAATACTGCAGGACGGGGGAGGGGGAGGGAGGCCCAGCCAACGGCCTGGGGCGGGATTTGTGCAGTAAAACACCACGCTTTGCAGGGGGGCGGGGGGGGGGGGAGGGCTTGGGTTATAAACGGCTGAGAAATACTGCGAGTTAGCCGGAAAAAAGCCAGATGAGAGTATTAACTACCGGAGACAGTTTGAGTTCAAATCCCAGCTTCTTACTTAAGCCACAAGACTTTGTTAGCCGGTGACCTCGGGAAAGTTACTTAGCCTCTCTATATTGCAGTGGCTTATTCATGTGTGTGTGTGCTTTTATAAATCTGTGGGATGGGAAGGAACAATGGCACTACTTCCTAGGGCAGGTGTGAGGATAAAATTAGACAATGCACCCAAAGCGCTTGGCATGGCTTTTTTTTTTTTGTGGCACCTGGTCAAAGGCTCAATATATCCATAACCCTTAGGTGATGACACGGTGTTACTATCGTCGACTGAGCCGACTCTCCGATAGCGGTGAGCCCTACGGTTGGGCTCTGCCTCCCATTCTGTACCCTCTTCTTTCCCCTGCGCTTGCCACCTCCACGGGCTCCGACAACCTCTCCACCATCTGCAGCTCCCTTTCGTGCTTAAACTGCCTTTAAACCGTTTAGTCAAGAAGCAGACGAGGAACAGCTTCTGGGAAAGGTGAACGACATCCTGTCCTGTGTCTTCAAGCACCCTCACCTGCCCTCTTCCACGAAGTGGGCCCCGCATACCCTCTGCTATTAACTCGATGCTGCCATGTCAGTGTTATTCAAAGAAAACACAGTGCCTTGCTCGGATGGTTTGATGGACACGCTCTTCTGTCTGCACAGTGGGAGGGCGTCTCCTGGGAATGCAGCGGCATGGGCGAAGAATGGAAAAGTGGAAGAAGATATTAAAAAGCCAAAACACTCTGGACCCTGTGGCATCTGTGGCATCACACTATACAGACACAGGCTGATTTGGGTTGGGTTCAGGGGTTTTCTTGGGGCCTCTCCACCCCGCAAAGGACAGTGGTCCTCCTGGCCCCCTGGGTAGGCAGAGCCCTCCAAGAAGGCATAACTGCTCGAATTGCACAAGAAGGAGCTGTGACTCGCCTCTAAATCCCAGGACCTCACTTCTGGATCAATACCCGGTCCTGCTGGCTAATGACCTTGCACCCTCCCATTGGATGCATTGCTCGGCATGCTGTGCTAGCGTGGGAGCAGGGGACCCCCTCGTTCCCTCACGGGGCACCGACGAATCGCCACCATTAGGCCCACGTTCACAGGTGACACGGGGACCCAGAGAGGCCCCCACGCCTGCTTAGTGAAGGCAGGCTCCCGGGGCTGGCGGTCTGTGCGGCTCCAGGAGTGCCCAGGGTCACGGCGACGGGACTGTCCCTTCCAGTGTTCGTCAGAGAGGCCCCAGGAGCCCGACGGGGAGGAAAGGCCTCCTGTGTACAGAGCAGACAAATACACATGCTGCCACCGTGCGCCCAACTCAGAAGGAACCAGAAACCCTTTGACAGGCACGTTCTCCATCTTTCTGACAACTCTGCCAGGCAGGCCATCATGTCACCGCCTCAGGGACGTGGCAACAGAGCTGCCAGGAGGACCAGAGCCACAGGAGCCCCTGGCAGCGATGCACCACGTGGGGCCAGTGAGCCTCAAGAGAACGCCATCCCCGAGCCGTCTCCTTAGCGCAGCCCCACCCCGTCCCTTGGCCATTTTGCCTGGGGCCAGCCGTGCCGTTCAACCCTTCGGGGACCCGAGCGGTGGGACCTGGGCTCCTTTCCCAGCCTGTCCGAGGGCCCTTCCGCTGCCGAGGTCACGCTGGGCACCTCAGCGACTCACCAGAGCAGAAAGCCTGGGTCTCGCCCAAGCGTGCTTCTGGCCCAGGATGAGTTTAATTTTGAAGACATTCAATCCACCCCCTCTGTTTTCGGTGTCAACCTGTTACTGTAATTTAATTATCAAGGGAAAAAATTAGAGGATGAGGTTCAGAGAGCAAAGAAATCCCCTCCCGAGCAGCGCATCACAGGAGAAGGCTTCCTGCAGAGCACGTGCGGCCACCTGGCCTTTTCTCTGGGGGGACAGCCCCGCACAGCCTCGACTCCCTCCCCTCCCGAGCACCGCATCACAAGGAGAAGGCTTCCTGCAGAGCACGTGCGGCCACCTGGCCTCTTCTCTGGGGGGACAGCCCCACACAGCCTTGACCCCCTCCCAGCCCACGCAGCACAGACCAGCCGGACCCCTGAACGGCCAGGACGGCTCCAGCAAACCCCAGATGGATTCCCTTTCATCTTGCACATCATCTCAACCCTCTTCTTACCCGGGAATCTTTATTACCGGGAAGGATGCAAGGGGCTGGGACTGTGGGTCCAGGTGCAGTGTTCCGTTCTGGCTGTTGAGAACCCGTATCTTGACTTGAAACCTGCCTAAATTTCCCTTGGAATTGATCATGAGAGAACACAGATGAACCCCCGCCAGGCATCCTCGAGGAGCCATTCTCCTCATTACTTCCTCCTCTGAGGAGGCCAAGGCGGCCAAGCCTCCACCTCGCTGGGCCTGCTGTTCCTCGGCCTTCCCTTCCTGCCTGCTTCCTGAACCCCCCGCCATTCCCCAAAATGTGAGGCGACAGCTGTGCACACCCAGGAAAATAGATTTCCGGCTCGGCCGTGATATGGCTTCAGGAGGACCCGAGCCCTGGTCCACAGCGCTGGTGCGTGGGTTCTGACAACATGCCTTCTGACGGAATCGGTCTCAGCCCGTGCAGAGACCTTTCTCTCATGCATTCTCATCCACCCATTGATGCTCCCATTGTGAGTGATTGCATGCGGTTGTCTGTATTATGCATCACGAAAGGGACAGAGAAAAAAGGGGCAGAACAACAATGGGAGACATGCAGACAAATCGTTCCTAGCAGATAGATCTGGCATAATTGCAAGCCAGTTAACACTGGGAACAAAGCAAGCATATCTGAGAGTGAATTCATCTGCCGATACCATTGTCTCTTCATTCATTTGGGCCTGCGTTCAATTAATAAAGAAACACTTGTTGGTCACCTTCTGGACGCCGGGCACTGTGCTGGGCAGGGGATACAGGGTGCGTCTCCCCCTCAAGCTTGCCCTCCTGTGGGAAATGCAGAAGCATGGCTAGGCTTCTACAGTGGGGTTTACATGATGTGATGGCAAAGTCCCAGACTTCTGCCGCCCCATGGAGGGGAGCGGGAAAGGCTGCCACAAGGAAGCCGAGTCTAAGCTGAAACTAGGAAGGTCAGCAGAAGCAGGTCGGGGAAGCGGGGTGGTGTGTGCAGGTGCGTGTGTACAGGTGGGTGTGGATGTGGACACATGGGTGCACACCCCTAGGGACCCTCCCGCTTGGGGTGGGAGCTGGAGAAAAACGGTGAGAAATATGTGTAGAAAGACACTAAGAAGTGAGACAAGCAATGCTTTATAAGCTGTGAGAGAGTCTGTAAAAAGCTATCTGCGTCTAACGAATACGTGAGGAGTCTCTGGGGGAGGAATGGTGAGCAAGGAGTGCCGCGCTGGGGTGTGTGGTCCTGAAAGCATCACACCAGCTTCAGGGTGTAGCCCTGATTAGAGGTGCGTCGGCAGGGAGGCAGCGAGACCTTCTCGGAGGTTGATAACGTCAGCCTGGCAATAGATGAGGGCATCCCGAACTCGGGTGGGGGCAGTGGAAGGGAAGAAGACAAAGAGAAATACAGAATGAACATCAGTAGGATTGCAGGCTGGCAGGAGGTGAGGGAGAAGGAATGGCCACGGGTGAGCCAGGTGGCCACAGGAGCGTCTGGGCGCCATTTTCGAAGAAGGGACTCAAAGGAGGAACAATAAAGAAAGCAAATAAATTAGGACTAAATATATTGAGCTCTGAGTGTCCACAGAACACCTAGTGGACACATCATTTAAGCAGCTGGATATGTGGGTCTGGAGCTCCAGGGATGCAGAGCTGGTAAGTGTTTAGCAAGTGCCTCTGGGAGAAGGAGAAAAGCCTGGGTTTCAGGGTTGGCCCACTTCTGTGGTGGGTATCCTCCCACCAGGGCCCACTTCAAGCTGCCAATGCGCGGTCAGTGAGTACGGTGGGCACGTCTGCCCTCACGCCGCCACTCAGCACACCACTGGCTGCAGGTCAAGTGTTGGGACCCTAGTATGGGGGGCAAACTGAGAATGTGAGGGTAGATAACATCACAGTCAGGTTGGAACAAGAGGGAGGAGCGAGGGGAAATCGGCAAACTCGTTCAGGGGACAGAGTCACACCAGTGATGAGAAGCCCATCCGAGGAGGAGCCCCCAAAGGGAGCTGAGATGGAGCCTGTCTGTTCAGCATTTACTCCCTTCCAGGCTTCTTATGTGTTACCTCCTTTAATCCACGTTCTATACTAGGAGTGGGTGCCATTGCCAGCCTTATGTTATAGATGGGGGACTGAGGCACAGAGAGGTTAAGTAACTTGCACAAAGTCACAGAGGAAGCCCAAACTGGGCCCTTCAAGTTCATTTTAGAGCGGGTAGTGTGGAAGGAAACTTTAAAGTTCTAAGGAGTGGAATAGTCACAAAATCACAAAGCACTAGTCAAAGAAGGGCCTTAGAAATAAGCCTCTCACTTCAAAACGAGGACCCTGGAGACCAGCCCTGAATCTCAGACGACGATCGGAAAAGGAACCTCTCCTGTCTCAGGGCTTCTCCACCCTTTTGTGAACAAAATAACCATCATGGATTTAGGAATCCACCTACGTTGTCTCTAAGGAAAACACTTGCCACGGTTCAAGGGCTGATCCCACTCAGCCCCCCGGCAGAAAGCCCACCAGCAGGTCCCACCCCGCCTCTCAACACCCCGTCTCTTTTGGCTGGTGGACTGGGGTCCCTCATGAAATTACGTCGTCAATTCTGCGCTGTGTTCTGTACCTGCCTATAGGTTGGATTCTGATTCTCTGCCCATCATTTCCCACGTGCATCTCCTCCACTCAGTGGTTGGTTCTTCCCATGGCCCTGCATTCCAGCAGGAACTTAGCATTTGTTGAATGAACAAAGGACCCACCCACCTCAGAGGGACAGTCACAGGTGGCTTCACCTCATTCCTTCCTGAGACCCAGTGGCTGCTGGGCTGGTTCCCTGAAACGGGGTGGCAGCTGCTCAGTGAAGCAGACAGTCCTCTTGGGGGGACAAGTAGGGGAATTCCCTGTTTCTACAGTCGCTAAGGAGCCGGGTCCCAGCGCTCGGCCAGGGCACGACACAGCCTCCCCACGAGAGCTGTGCCCTGTGAGTCGGCCTCTGCCGCTTCTTCCCTTTCCCCAGTCAGAAGCATCGCCTGTACTCAGGCACCACATTTTCTGAACAAGGCACATCCAGCATCCTCCTGAAGGTTAGAGAGTCAGTTACTCTGGGCTTCCGTAAGTCAGCTGAGAGACGAGCACACGGGTGCTACTGCAACACAGCTTCCTAATGGCAGACAGCCTGCCGGGGGAAGGCGTCTTCGCAAAGAAACTTGAAAATGGGGGCACAGTAATGGCGCAAGAGTCACCTGCTTCAGGGCTTCCCTGGTGGCGCAGTGGTTGAGAGTCCGCCTGCCGATGCAGGGGACACGGGTTCGTGCCCCGGTCTGGGAAGATCCCACATGCCGCGGAGCGGTTGGGCCCGTGAGCCATGACCGCTGAGCCTGCGCGTCCGGAGCCTGTGCTCCGTAACGGGAGAGGCCACAAGAGTGAGAGGCCCGCGTACCGCAAAAAAAAAAAAAAGTCACCTGCTTCGATGGCCCCGTAGCCAAGCAGGAGGCGGGCCAAATCCCTGATGGTCGGTGGGAGCCGCTCCCCCAACAGACGAGCGTCAAGACGCTCGCCTGCAAGGGGCTACGACAGGGAAGACAGCCGCCCCTGCCCTCCTGCTGGACGAGGCACAGGAACCAAGGCTTCTGTCATGGTCACACTTTGGAGACGCAGCCCCGAGGCTGGCCCGGAGACGACTCGGGGATCGCACCGCCCTATCGTTCCCGACTTGCTGTGTGTTCTCAAGCGACTTACTTAGATTCTCAGGGAAAACTAAGAGCAGGGCGTCGGCCCTACTTTGTACCAGGTCAGTACCTTTGACGTGTTTCCAAAAATGTAAATGTTCAAGTTCCTTGGAAGGAGACGGTGTGTATGTGCAGTACGGAGCAGTAGTTCATGTCTGACAGCCTGAAAAAGACTGATCATTCAATTCCAGAGTAGCTGGTTGCCTAAAGAACATCACGTCCTAACGCCCTTTCCGCCCGACACTCAGGCGGCTGCCTTCCTGCCTCACGCTCCGCTCCCGTGTGAATGAGCCTCCCCCCTGCCCCGTCCTCTGCTGATGGATTCCGACGCCTGAAACATTTAATCTAACACAGGAAAGTGTCGGATGAAAAGGAAGCTGAGGGAAGGCAGCATGACCCCAGGGGTCTAGAGCCAACACCTCACCCATCCCTCTCTCTCTCTCACCCACTGGCATTTGGGGGTCTGCAGTGCAGGCTTTGGGGGGCCCACATAGGGGTCCCTCTTCCTTTTCCTTTTTGCATTCCCCCCTCTGCCTATTTGTGGTCCACAGCACTTTAACATCACGAGAGAAGATTTAAAGAATTTTTTTAAGAAAGTTCTACTTAACAGCACTCTCCCCTGGGAGACGTAAATATTCATAAATATATCAACTCTTCCGGACCCATCGCAAATAGAACTGCCGATGACACCCCTGCTGCCTTAGGCATTGTTCTAATAAGTCAGGAACAGGCAAGTGGAAGGGGATATTTTTAACTTCATTTTTTTTCTCAAAAACTTTCATTATTTTTCTTGATGTGCCCTGTTGGGAACAGAGCTGGAAAGAAACCGTTTGCTAGCAATTGAGGATGCTCCGGAGTCCTAGGTGGGATCTGGAATGGTGATTGAGACAGGTGGCCCCAATCTCCCATCTCCATCACACGGAGGATGCTCGGGAAACAAAACCCAATCACGGCTTCACCTGGCCCAACGTGAAGACGTGTGTCCACCTACTCCGCCAAAGCGCAGCCTCAGCCTGAACAAAACATGCCTTTTAGGGGAACCCTGGGGCGTCGGCAGCATGAGGCAGAGCCCTTCTTACCATCACTGGAGGATTTTTTTCACAGAGATGCAGCTATTAATACTCTGGCTTCTCAACTGGTGCAGCCACAACTGCGTTATCTGGGCACGAGTCCTTGATAAATATGTTTCCTCGGTTTGTTTTTTATTTATTATTCAATAACTGTCCTGCTAAACTTAAATTAATGGGGTATTTGGAGACAGCCCTGAATGCTGCTTCCACTCGCTTCTGTCAAGGGAGACCTGCCACATCCTTAACAACCCCTGGCTTGTGGATGACTCCCCAGCCATGTGCTTCACTTGGGGTCTCGGCCACGAGCCGCTGTGGCCGCAAACAGAGAGCTGGGTGCCTGCCAGCCACCGGCCTCAGTGGTCACTGGGCTCCCCGTGGCCGCCTCCCCTTCTTCTCCTCCCCCGCTGCGCCCACTCCTGGCAGATTACAGCTCGGAAGCAGACCAGGTGGGAAAACGGGAAGGGATTCGAGGAAAATAGATTCATGAGAAGACAGATAACAGAATTGTTGGGCTCTTTTAATTAAAAAGCAGTAATTTGTCCGAATTCTGAATGTGAAGGATCCCCTGGGAGGTATTAGCCAGCTTCCTCTGAGAACAGGAGGTGTTCCATCTCCATGGTATAACTTGCTACCCGGGGGCTCTGTGTGCGTGTCGGGATGGGGGGAGGCAGCGTGGTCCTGCCATCTTTGTTCTTGTTCGGAAACCCCAACACCTCTGCTGGACCAAGGCCACCGGGTGGCTGCCCTCCCCGTACGCCCCCAGCACCCCCAGACTTCTCCCGGGCTTGAGACCCCAGGCTTCGGAAAGAGGTGGAGACTCACCTCTTCCCCCAGTAGAATGTCCCGCTGATTCAGTGAGGGATACCAGCACCATACCAACACTGCACATAATCCCCCGAGCGTCCTCCCCGCCAGGCCCTGTTCCAGGTGCTTCGCATGATTAACTCATTTTAATTCTCACGACAATTCTATGAGGCAAACACTCTTACCATCCCCATTTTATCAGGAAAGACACAGAGACCCAGGCAGGTAGACTAACTCCATCCACTGATAAATGGTGAAATAAGTTTCAAAGGCAAGCAGAGTGATGGCAGAGCAGATCTCATTAACCACCAGCCTCTCTCGGCCATCACAGCACGAGTCACCGCTCAAGAGAGGGTCCTAAAATCCCCTAAAAGATAGCAGCCGACGCATACCACTTAGAGCCAGAAACTACCCACTGTGGACAGACAGAGCCTGCTGGAGACAGGGCAGTCCTCCATTTACTGCAGGTTAATTCATCTTGTGCCTTCAGAAGTGAAAGTCCTCCTTTGTCCGGCATTTACTTATTTGAGAAAAAAACATTCTTCTGATGGGCTCATGGCTCCTACCAAAAAGAGACCCCAGAAAAAGGAATTTTCTAGCATGCTGGGGCTGAGAGCCTTCCTATGATGCCACACTGTCTCTCAAGATCAAGGGAGGGCACTCTGTCTTCTCCTGGATTCATCCAGGCCCTGGTCTTTGAAGGTTTAGAACCCATTTCCCAGGACTCCCAGCATCAATAATGTGCATTTTGCCCATGAAGTGGCAAGTAAGCTAGTATGCCTGATAACCCAGTCAGTTTAAAAGTTTAGATGATCTGACTTCACAAAAACTCAAGAAGAGATAAGTGCTCCCCATTGATTCAGGATTCATAGCTTCATTAAAAATTCATCTTTATACAGAAGTATATATGGAAGCCTGCGATGTGACAGCTTCTACTCTGAGCGTCCTGGGTACCGTGGTGAACAGCACGGGTAAAGGCTGCTGCCCTCGTGGGGCTTGTCATCCAGAGGCTTTTGCTTGGATACAGAGCCTTCCGTGAGAACAACATTGCATTCTGTGTGATTTCCAAATTTCCGAGGCTGTCAGTTACAGGGAGCAGGATTTATCTGCAGGCAGGAGGCCTGCAGCCGAAATCTGGACACAGGCCCCTAGGATCATCTCCTGTTGCTGCAAAGACTCAGTGGTGACGTGACGTGTCATCGCAGAGGTGGTGCTCCAGACGCTGAGGAGCTGGTGTCGTCCGGCCAGACTCGGGCAGCGGTGTGAGCCCTGGACTTGGGGTCAGAAGATCTGGGCACACCTACCACACCCTGACCCTGGACTTGACTTCCCTGGCACCTCGGTGTGAAATAAGGGCAGGTAGGACCCAGAGCCCCTGTTTGAAAGGGTGGTTTACAGCTCGAAGCAAAACAAAACAAAGTGGAAGTGGATTGCACATGTGAAAATGCTTGGAATCCATGAACTGGCATGTAAATGGGAAGTGTTGATATCACTAAAATCATGCTGACTGAGATGTGCATAGGCCATCTTGTAACCTGGTCTGCTTCTTTGACAACCTGCAGGTCTAAGTAATCCCGGGAGCTCATTTCACCCTGCCCTTTGCTCTCCATCCGGGGGGAGCTGTTTGATGGGTCAGCTCGGGAGGTGGAACTCCAGCTCCCGAGATCCCCTGCTGGTGTGTCTCCTGTTAGCTGGGCTGCAGGGCAGATGACCTCAGGAGAACCGGGGGACAGAGGGAAGAGCTGCGTGTCGTAGCTCACGTGCATCCTCGCCTGGCTACCCAATCACACCATCATCCTGGTGCCGCAGTGCAGGGATTTTGCAGATATGACTGAAGTTCCCAATCAGTGATGTAAGTTAGTCAAAGGGAGGCTATCCCTGTGGGCCTGACCTGTCCGGTAGGAAGGCTTCAAAGGAAGGCTTCTTGAGAGCAGTGTGCTCCCGCCCTTCTGCTAGCCACGTCTGACGACCAGCCTGAGCTCATGCCAGTGGGGTTCCCATCCATTCCTGACTTTTCCTACTGGGATGCCTTCCCTAAGGACTCTGGACTTAGCCAGCACCCACCATGGGGCAAACCACTCCTTGCAAAAATCCATCACTGGACGTAGCTTTCTCCTCCTGGTTCCGCTGCTCTGGCGAATCCTCACGGACACTCCATCCTGCCGGCCCGTCTAGCGGTTTGCCTGCAATGCCAACATCACTTCCACCCATGGGTGTCCTTATACTTGAAGAAAAGTTGGCGTCAGTGAATTTGGGAGGCCCAGCTGCCTCTGACTGCTGCACATCACGTGCTGGAGGAATGAGCTGAGCTACGAAGCCCATCTTCACATGAGAATTAATAAACACAACAAAGGCCAAGACCAAAGATGCCTTCCTTAGAAATCTCTACCACTGAGGACCCTTCCACGGGCTCGTGGTTTCCTAGGTGCTGTGCTCCCTTTACCTGCCAACGCTTTTCAGTGTGAAATTAGGGGTCCACCAGCTTTATTTCTTTATTTTTGCCAGTGCAGTTTGTCCTGAACAATCAAGATAGATGGCCAGCTCAGGTGAGTTTATACGACAATCCCAGCAAGAGAAACACTAAATCAATCTATTGGGGGAAATATTAATGCTTTCATTAGGAGGCTTAATTATTCACATCAGCCTCTGGTTTTTCCAGGACATTAATCCATTTCTGACTTCAGAGCAATTGCCCTTCTCAAACTTGCAAGACACCCAACAGGTGCTCTCGGTTCCTGGAGTGTTAAACTATTCTGCCCAGAGCCTGGAGAGACGGTCTCAGAACCAGCTCTCCCCCAACTCCCTCCACAGGCACACACACACACACACACACACACACACACACACACACACACACACTGCACACACACATACATGGACACACACAGACACACACATACATGGAGACACACACCACACGCACAAAAACATGGACACACACACACTGCACACACATACATGGACACACACAGACACACACATACATGGACACACACAGACACACACACAGACACACACATACATGGAGACACAGACCCACACCATACACACAAACATGGACACACACACACTGCACACATACATGGACACACACAGACACACACATACATGGACACAGACACACACCACACACATACATACATGGACACAGACACACACACATACATAGACACAGACACACCACACACACACTCACACACACTGCACACACACATATATGGACACACCACACACACACAGACACACACACATACATGGACACAAACACACAGCACACACAAAAACATGGACACACACACACACACCACACACACAGACACACACACATACAAGAACACACACAAAGACACACAGACACACACCACACACACATACAAGGACACACACAAAGACACACACCACACACAAACATGGACACATACACACACACACACCACACATACATGGACACACACACAGACACACACCACACACACATTCACACCACATACACATGCATGGATACACACAGACACACGGAAACACACACCACACACACACACTGCACACACATATACATGGACACAGACACAGACACAAAGACACACAGACACACACATACTCACACCCAAACACACACACAGACACACACACGCACACACACCGTGGCTGATTTGGACCAAACTCATCATTTCCTCCACACTCATACTTACATTCCCATCTTTTTCCCATTCAAAATAATAACAATAGAAATAAACACACACATATTGATTTCTATGTGCCAAGCACAGTTTTAAATGCTTTAAACACATGAACTAATGTCTAGCACCTCGGAAGTAGCACTATTTTGTTATCTGTATTTTACCGATAAGGGAACTGAGAAGCAGGCGATCAGCACCTTGCCTGCAGGCATCTAAGGAAGGGGACAGTTAGGGTTTGCACCCAGGCGGTGATGCTCTGCAGCCCACACTCTCTATCTTTACGGCAAACTGCCCCTTTCCATCCACGTTCTATGTACTGTGTCATGCTTCTCTTCCATGTCCCTTTCATAAGGTTTTACCATGAAAAAAAGTCTCTAAACGACTGGGAAGAAGGCATTAAGTTCATGCAGGACAAGACTGACCTTCCTGATTTCTTTTTTTATTATAAGCCTTTCCCTCACAATCATTACACAAAATTCAAATTTGTTTTTATGCAATTAAAGGCCCTTCAGCATCCTCACCTAGGCACTCCGTACATGCAAAATTTCACATAGTCTACGAGGATAGTGCAATGTTCCTCTCTCCACCCACTTGAGAGCTTTCCAGATAGACAGTTCTGCCACAGGCACTGTCGTCAGAAGCAAATACACCCAAACAGCTTTTTGTCATGTACCTGTCTTTCCCAAGAGCTCTACCCTCCAGAGTCAGCGGGGAGGAAATAAACCCCGGGAGGGTCAGACAAAGCAGAGCTTCATTAGAATTTGTGGGGATTTCAGTTCTGGCTAAACCAGCAGGTTCTTACCCTCAAGGGACATCAGAGAGACTGCTGGGGTTTTTGTACCAAGGTAGTTTTTCCCCTTTGAAAAAAATAACATTAAAAACACTGTGCTGAAGACTAGGACATTAATTGAATACACTATTTCCATATAAACTAAGAGCTCGGGAAAGTTGGAGAACTACAGGTCAGAAACGTAATGAGTTTCAAATACAATGAAGAGCTCTCCAACTAAAAATAAAATAATATAAACAAGTCAAATGAAAGGGGGCGGCATTACAGATGAATCACTTAGGGTCACTCATTCATTCAGTTAATGCACGTTTAAACCCAAGCCTATGATGTGTCATTCGCTGCGCTCGGAACTGCATTTGGTGAACAAGCCTGGAAAGGCCTCTGTCCTCACAGAACTCATCTTCTGGTAGAGGATTTGGAAGCATACCCTGATGCTGTAAGAGTGAACATCTGAACACACGATGGTTTAGTGGACATCTGCCCTTTGCTGCCTGCCCAGTATCCATTTCTTGGTTAATAGTGCCTAGCTGTTTCCCTTGGAGAGTTAGCTCTACATCCACGACAGCCCTTGTGGCTCTGGAGGCAGGCATGAGGTCATCAGGTGCCCTCAGGAGAGATACTGTTTGAGATGGGCAGGTGACAGTGACACAGGTCGTGCACTAAGAACCGCCCCTACCTGTGACTTTGACCCTGGATTTTCCAGACTGTTGGAAGTCAGCCTCGAGCTGCTAGAGACCAACACATGGAGAAACCTGCTTGGGAATCTTGAAAGGAAAGCAGAGCCCAGTGGTTCAGAGATAGAGACTAAATTCTAATTACCCTGTGTGTGCCCCTGGATCCTGCTATACCTGAAGTGAGCTCTACTTCTGGATTTCTGGGATACATGAATTAATCTCCTTCACTTCTCTCTCTTCAGCCAGTTTGAGTTGGGCTTCTATCCCCTTGACTAAGTCCAGTTAAGAACTTCACTCATTTTCAGCTGATCTCTTAGAGGGAACATACCCATCTGCTGTGTTGAAGACACTCTGATTTGGTGTCAGACGCAGCTAGGTTGAGCTCTCAGGTCTATCAGCAGACTTAGGACCTGGTTCCTCTGTTCTCACACCTCTAAACTGATAACAGTAGCAGAGCCTTCTCCACAGGTTTGCTGAAAGATGCAATAAGATTACACATGGGAAGCGCTTGGCACGGGCCCGGCACGTGTTAGCTACACAATAAACGGTGGTCCTTGTGATCGCGATGGTAATGGCTATCATCACGGTAATCACCGTAAACATGACCATCTTTCCTGGGCTCCACACCCATCCCCCTGGCGATCACCCCGGTTCCCTGCCCCCCTTCACAATAAAACTCTTTTTAAAAAATCACGTATTCTCTCTTTTGCACTTTTCACTTTCTAGCCCCTGATTTCCACTCACTCCAATCAGCTTTGTTCCCGTTATACTCTTGAAATTGCTATTGTCAAGGTCGCCCATGAACTGCTTTGTGCCAAAAACCATGATTACAATTTCTCTCATCTTCCTCAGCCCTTCAGTACCTGCATCACGGTGGACGCGATCTTTCACCTGAAGCCGTCACCTCACTTGCGTCTTCTTCTCCCTGGAAGAAGAGGCCTCCGCTGGCTCTTCCTCCTTTTTGTGGATCATCTATCTCTACATCCACTCCTGGGTCTTCCTGTTGAGTCTATAGCTGGGAAAATGCCTTTGAAATGTGTGCCTCTAGTCGCAGATCTCCCTGGGGGTCGACTGCTCCATCGTCCATTGTAGGACAATGTGGCCCAGATGTCTAAAGGGCTCTTCCATCAACAAAACCGACCTGCTCATTCCCCATCCTCCTCCACCCCGAAATCTGCTTCTCCTCGGGGAGCTTCCACCTTGGTAAAGGGCATTTCCATTCCTGCTCTCTTGGGGCAAAACCCGAAACGGCATCGTTGGTTCCTCTCTTCCTTATCTGCACATCCAACCCACTGGCAGGTGCAGTCTCTGACTTAAACTTATCCTGAATCTGATTCTATCTCATCTGCTCCACGCCTTCCACATGAGTCCCAGCACAGGACTGTGTAGCGGCCTCCCACGGGCCCTCATGCTCACAGCTGCCCCTTAACACAGAGATCAGGTCACACCTCTGCCACTGCAAAGCTTCCAAGGGCTTCCCGTTATGCCTAAAATCCAAACGTCTTATAAATGCCCCATGCGACCCTGGTTTGTGGGTGTCTGCATGCTGCTCTGATCACCACTGGCACGCTCCGTTCCTCTGCCCCTCCCTGGGGGCTCCGGTCACACCCCACGCGCTCGGGCATCCTCACACACACCACCCTGGCTCCTGCATCTCCTTCTGCCTGGAGCACGGCTCTCCTGGGTCTTCCCAAGGCTGGCTTCCCATCAGTTAAGCCTGTGCTCCATCGTCACCTCCCCAGAGAGGCCTTGCCCGACAGTGCCACCCAAAGAAGTGTCTTTCCCACCCCCGTTCACTCCCTTTCTTGTATTCTGCCTTATTTTCTTTAGATTCCTTATTTTTCATGTTCACCTACTGGCTGGCTGCCTTCGTGGGCTGGGTGCACATCCCATCAGTGCAGGTGGAAGATGTGCGGGGATTTAAAGGAACAGGCATGGACTGTTCTCACCTGCCCATCAGCAGGGGATGTCAGTGGGGACGCCAGAGTCTCCCCTCTACTCATCACACCCTGGAGAGTCCCACCAGCCCCTTTAGTCGGCTCTGGGAGCTTGGAGTGGAGGAACGTACTTCCCGGTGGTGACGACCCTGGGGTAAGCTGCCTTTATTGTAGAAGAAATAATAATTTTTTAAAACTTGGCATTCAAACTACTCAATAAGCCCAACTATCATGGACTGAGCGGGGAGGCTGGCAGGTGAGGGGAGCAGAGGATGAGTTAGAAATAATTTCATGCTATATTTGGTATCTACTAAAAAGTCATGTGGTCATTCTCTAACATCTGATATAAAATTGTCATTTCATAACCTAACTCATGTCCTAATAGGAAAAAAGACAGGCAGAGCAAACATGACGACAGAATGATTAGCTGCATAAACATCTCAATCAATACATGTTGAGAGTCTCTGAGGAATTGGAAATCGATGGGGTAAGCCAGATCAATGCCAAATCTTCCCCCAGACTCAGTAAATTTCTGAGAGTAGAGAGAATATCTCTTCCAGTGAAAATGGAAATGAACGAGGACACATTAAAGAATAAACCTACTATGAAATTATCTTGTAATTTGAAGAATTCCCCCAAATATTAAATGTTTGGGGAAGATGTCTGTTCTTACGGTGGGGCAACATTCCTTCAAACTCAGTTTAAGTGGACTTTATCTTACAGCTAAGACGTTAATACCTGATTAACTTAACCTGGTTCTGATCGCCCCTAATCTCTGCCAAGCCCTCAGGCATGTGCAGTATTCAGATAACTGTATGTTAATCTCTGTCATATATGACATACCGTGAAATCTCACTCATGGACATTGCTTTCTTCCTAAAACAGATTGGCAATGCCTCCAGGGGAGAGACATGAGGTCTCATGTTCTTTCACTCCGTCTTTAATTGTACGTGACCAGAGTTCTATAGCCTGCACACAGGTAGCCACAATCCTATGTCAAGTACTTGGTCCCAGGTCCTAAGGGAATCCCCTTGTACAAACGCTGTCACCAGAAGGACCAGTGCAGACCCCAAGGTGGCGGGAGTTTGATCCAGAATTATGCAAGGCTGAAGGCTGCCTAGATGTGATGCACGCTCACCTAATCACGCGTGCTGGTTGCTCTGCTTCTGGTTAGACTCCCTCTCCAGCCCTTCCCCACTCTTCCTGACCCGACCCGTTCTGTGCCCTCGGAGACCAACCTCTACTGACACATCAGCCAGGTTCCCTTGCCCTCAGCTTCTGGTTGGGTTTGGCCAGTGGATGCCCCAGCAGATGATGGGAGGTGGTGGAGGGAGAAGCCGGAGACCCGCAGCCCAGCTCCTGTTGGGTAGTTGCTGTTCCAAAGCCACCGCCCACACCAGCCTCATCATCATGTCTCCTTCCTGAACTTGGGTTCCGTAGGGCCCTGTCAAGCCTTCAAGTGCACAAGTAGGATATATTCACGAAGCAAATGTGTTGAACTCCTACCTTGTATACGGTAATGTTCCCAATGTCTGTAACACACAAACGCCTATCTTCTCTAACACTGTACGCCTGTTACCTTTTATAACACATCAGAGTACACTTTATGTTTACTGGTTACTATCTGCCTTCCTTTCCACTGGAATATCTCGAGTGCTGGCAGTACATCTGTTTTACTCAGTATTGACCCAACACCTGGCCCATACCCGACCCAAAGCTCACTTCCATTTGGGAATGTTCTCGAAGAATTTTAAGCTGAGTAGTGAACCTAGGTAAATAACTGAGTATAACATAATGGGATAAATGATTAAACACAGTATGACTGAAGTTATCAAAACATAAAGGAGGAAGGGCTTGATTCTGAGTTGCTCAGGTAGGATGAGGGCTATGATAAGGGACCTCTGACAGGTGGTGACATGGCATGAGGTGTAAAAGGATGAGTACGAGCTTCTCAGAAAGAAAGAGGCAACGGGAGAGCGTGTTCCAGACAGAGGGAAGGGCTTGGACAGGAGGATGAATGACGTGGAGCGTGCTAATGTATCTGAAACTGAAGAGTAGAAGCCAGGAAGGCGGCAAAGCCACACTCCACGGAGAACACGGTACGCTGGGTAACAAGTCAGGGAACCTCCTCTTGCCTCCATTTCTGTCTTATGGTACAGTACCTGGGCCTTCCCATCTCAGCAGGAAGAAGCCAGTCCCCTACCCCACAGTCACTGCAGTTACCCGGTGCCAGCACCCAGCCCCACCCCGTCTGTGCTTCTCAGTATCTACCAGGAGGGGGCAGCAGCACACCCATTCCCACTTTTAGCCCACGTTGATGCAGATTTCTGAGAGTTGTTGACATACGACCTAAGCATTTTAAAAGCTAAAAATGAAAATAAAATGGCAAGAAGTCTTCACATTCAATAGACATAAATAATTAATCGCACTTCAGGAGACAAAGGAAGCCTGGTGCTTAAAGACACCCCCGGGGTGGGTTCCAAACTGGTGGCAGCCTCACTGACCCGGGTCACCTGGGGTCACAGCTGAACCAGGAACGAGGGCGCTAGGGGAGCTGTGCTGTAGGCGTCTGGCCTGCGGTAATTTTGCAAAGACCTGTATCGTTTGTCATTGAAACTAACCAGATTCTCCTCCAGGACGGTCTGGTGGCTTTCTGGGTGAACGACTCAATGGTAGGCACTAGTGCTTCTATGTTATATCATTCAGAGATCAGCACAGTAATATCATAGGTGAATACTACGGACCTGTCTGGAATTTGTATTGCCGCACTAACACCTCTTGTTTTCCGACAAAAGACACCTAAGAGTTTCTGGGCCCAGAGCCTTGGTCCCCAGAGGATCCTGGGATTCTTTAATTTAGTGGTTCTCAAAGCCTGAGCCCTAGATTTCCCAGGGTCTCCAAGGACTTCTCGGGTTCTTGTGAGGTCAGACTATTTTCGGAATAATATTAAGATATACTTTGTTTTTCACTGTGTTGATATTTACACTGATGATGTGAAAGCAACGGTGGGCAAAACCGCCAGCGCCTCGGCACAGATCGAAGCATCTGCCGTGCAGCGCGCCGGCTGCCACTGCGCCGCACCCCAGACAAAGCCTGTGGCACTTACGAGCATCCTTCACTAAACAGGAAAAAATATACTAAATCTCAGCTCTCGAGTACAAAGTTCACAATGTTAGGAGTGGTGAGCGGGGACATTCCCTGACCCTGGGCTGTGGGCGCCTTAGGGACCTGCCCTTGTGTGCGCGTTGCCAGCCATGCCAGCGGCTGCCTTCCTGGGGCGTGATCTGTACTTAAATGAAGCACAGATCACCTACGGTTATTCAGACGTGGGTCCTTGACAGTCACCTTCTCCAAAGCATCACCTCATGGAAAACACCTGCCAGTATCTGCTGTCAATGCTAAAATTTGAGCTTTCAGGTAAAAACGATCATTTGGGGGAAACTTGCATCAGCCACTACTGTCTTTACAGCTTCTAATATGCCGACTCTTCTGATGAGAACTTTGGGGATATTCACAGTCAAGAGACATGACTTTGAATCTTAGATTTGCCACCAACATTCTATAAAACCTCTGTTAAGCTATTCCTCTCTTTGGGTCTCTCACATCCTAAACTTCAAAAAAATCTGAATTAGGATAAAGGATTTTTGAGGTCACTTTCAGTTCTTCCATTTCTCTCCACTCTCTCCTCTCTTTTCTCCTTTTCTACTCTCTTCTTAGGTTTCATTTTTTCTTTTCTTTTTTTTTTTATTAACGGAAGTATAGTTGATTTACTATGTTGTTAATTACTGCTGTACAGCAAACTGACTCAGTTACGCACATATATACATTCTTTTTCGTATTCTTTTCCGTGATGGTTTATCCCAGGATATTGAATATAGTTCCCTGTGCTCTACAGTAGGACCTTGCTGTTTATCCATCCTAAATGTCATAGTTTGCATCTGCTAACCCCAGCCTCCCATCCTCTCAGGCTTCACAGCTTCTAAGAAAGAAGCAAGGACATCCACTACTGGGATAAAGAGAGACCACAAAGCTGTTAGACGGGAACCATCCCTCCACTCCCTACACTGGGCTCTGTGTCACCTGAGTCTGAAAGCAACGATTCTGACACATCACAATAGCCACGTGTTGTCAGAGCCGCGCACGGAAGGCGCTCCCCTCCACTCCTGAAATAGAACCTAGCACCAGTGTACAGGTTCGTGCTCGGAACTGCCCGCTCTGTGCCCATCACCCTGAGGGAGGAGGGGATGCTGGGTGACAGCAGGTGTGGAGGCGAGGAGGTGGTCAGCCTGCTGTAGCCCCCTGGTCCCGCCGGGCCAAGGCACCTGCAGCCATCCTGCGGTACAGCTTGAGAGGAGCGGCTGGGCGAGAAAAGCAGGCATCCTGCTGGGAGGAAGCCTCCCCATTGACGATGCTGAAGGACGCCCCACGACGTTTAAAAGCGCCCCTCTTCGGGTCCCACACAGAGGCCTGGGCATCTGCACGCAGCCGTGTGTTGCTAAACGCTGTCGAGGGGGACTTGCTGCTTGCAGAGTTGGCATATGCCAAACTGCCTGCCTCCGAGCTTGAATCTGCCAGTGTGCACCTGGGAGCAGAAGCTGCTTGTACCAAGCTGGGTCTCCCCAGCAAGGTCAGTTTTGCCACCGCTTGTCTTTCACTGTGGCTGAATTCCCGTCAAGTGTGTGTAAGAGAAATAAAGGCTGAGGAGAGAGAGGAGGAAGATATTCCTGCTTGCTTAGCTCTTTGGTTGATTTTCTGCAAAAAAAAAAAAAAAAAAAAAAGCGCTCTCTGTCCTAATGTCTTGTCTGTTTAAAATTGTCTGATTAAGTCTCCAGAAAGCGAAGGCATTGCTGGCAGTGTCCAGAGGGTTCTACCTCCTCCTATTTTTTCCTTTATAGCCTGTAAAATGGACACATTTACGGCCACAAAGAAGGAATCACGCTGTGGATGTGTTTGCATCCTTATACCTGGATCTCGGGAGGAAGGAAGCGGGCAGTGGATGGACAGTGGGGTCCTGGCAGGGATGGGGGGCTCCCCAGACACAGGAAGGAAACAGCCTTGTGGGACTAAACTGCACTCGGCCTAACAAACTCTCATCTTGAAAGGAGTGCTCCAATTGAGTTTTGATGTAAACACTAATATTCCGTCTACTCAGCTCTTCTCAGGCAAGCTCATGTATATTTCACTGTGTGTCCTACCCACTATTACACTCATACATCAAAGGATCTAAGGGCAAGGAACCTGATTTTGAAAACATTATTCTTTTAAAGATTGATCCTCTCATCTTGACCACTTCCTTAGCTGGAACGGAGAGGTTCTCCATATGTTATTTTAATGTGCTCTATGCAAAAGAAACCTGCTCACCTCTCCTGCCCAAACTTTTCTGCAAGTATAATTAGGCAGGACTCTTGATTGTATTTCCTTTCTTTTTTCCATCCATGGACACTTGGGCACATCCATAAATGGCACAAGAAAGTAAAATCAGGAAGGGAGGTGGGAGCTAGAAAATTTGAGAAGGTTGGTGGAAACTTTGAGAAGCTCAGTGAAAGGGGACACGGGGTCTCCTTTGGCAGCAAGAAGGGATGCTAACAAGAATTTTAGAATAAATTTCTTAGAAAAGGGTGTAAAGATGATTTTTAGAGGAGGCCCTTCAGTCTGGCCTGTGCTCAGTGTAACCTCCAGGGTGTGTGTTGTGCTAACCTGTGTGGTGCTCGGGCCCCAAGTCTCCACTCAGAGCCCCATCAGGATGCAGGAAAACCCCTCAGTCCAGACCCCACCCGCCCCTTGCCCTCAGCCCACCCGGCTGCCTGACCTCGGTTCTCCCACACTGCCCACACCCTGGTGAAAGGGGATCCGTGGTCACCCGCTGAGCCATCACTGTCTTGGGTCCCACGGGTCCTTGTGTGTAGGTGGAGGCAGAGTCAACGCCACCTGTGTCTAGAGCCTTCTCTCCTACCCTGAAGGATGCCGCCGCTATCGCCAACAGGCCCAAGAAGTTTCCCAGAACAGTTAGCCTGCAAACACGAGGACCTAAGAAAATGGGGGCTGAGAGTCGTCCTTTCTTAGAACACGTCAGTTTCCAGTTGAGGATTTCCACATAGAGGTTCACGTAAAGCTCTTGGCCAGGTTGTTCTGCCTTGCCGGGTTTCCTGCCCTGCGTCCCTGCTTTCCCAACAGATGAGGTCTCCTGACCCCTCGCGTATATTCGCACGTCACTAAGCCCAGGACCGACCACGGCATCCCAGGAGGAAGCGCCACGCCCCCCTTGTGGCTGCTTCAGCTCGGATCGCCCGGCCCAGTTCTGAGTGGGGGCTGTCTTAGCAGCCGTGCCATTGGCACCGATTCTGAGAACGGCACCAGGTGTTGCTCCCGTGCCCTAGACGCTGCCTTGCTTGGCTGCAATCCATCCATCGCGTGGGCGCTAGGAGTGGACTTCTGCTGTGCTCCCGTCCCCACCGCGTGCAGCCCGCCGGCAGCCCAGGGGCTCGCAGCGCCCCTGCAGGACCCGCTGTCTGTACAGACAATCTCACCAGCCTTTATCTGCCTACTGCCTGTCACTGCCTGCACCTGTCTGGGTTTGTAGGGATCGTGTTGTCCTCTTGTTTTTATCCGAGTCACTCACTCAGCTCATAGCGTGAGATCTGTTCATCCAGACACTAGCCAGGCCAGTGGGCAGATCCATCCTTCCTGCCCCTTCCTGGCCATTCCGTCTGTAACAGGCAAGCAGAACGGGATGGCTCTGAGCCAGGACAGACGGTTCACATCATACAAAAAGGGAGAGAGAAATAACCAAGTGGCTGCCCCTCTGGGCCCCCCGCTACCCCCAGGGGCTCTTTCCACCTTTCAGGTCTCTTTGTCAAGTCCAGCAGGCAAGACAGCCTCCCGTGGTGTCAAAAAAAGGAAAGGTACACTGTACTCTCATAAAAGGTCTTTGGAGCACATTCCCCGGGCTCCGCGAGATTCTCTGTGCCGTCCGTGCGTCCTCACTGGGAAGCATGTCTGCACTAGTGCTCGTTTTAATAGAATTTGTATGATGACTGGGTCCTATACATATGCTGTAAGGTTTTCCTCAGTCACATGCTCCAGAAAGGTCATTTACAGAGCCGTTTGTGATCATTAATACAAGACAGATTTTCAAAGCAGCTTCTGAGCTGAGAAAAATTTCCTGGATGTTTTTGTCAAACTGGTAACTGTGAACAGGATCTGATCGCTTGATGTGTCAGTTGTAGATGGGCTGGGAAATACTGCTTTCAAATCTTAAAACAAAAGAAAAACAAAAACCTGTTTCCTGAAGCCCCTCGTCTCTGGGACTATTGCAGGGCCTGAGGCAAAGGAAAGAAGCGGCTCTGATCCAAAGGAGGGCGAGGACAGACAGCCCCGGAGAGGGTGGAGGGGACCAGGGACAGGGACCAGGAAAGCAGGGACTCCTGTGAGGAAGTCTGGGGGCCGAATAAGTGATGCTGTCTCAGCACCCAGTCTCAGCTCGCTCATGGAACACTGTCTCCACTCAGTGGGCAGTTGTCAGCACTGCACGTCACCCCGCAGGCTCCCAGCTGAGGCCCAGGTGTAGACGGCCTTCCTCTGTGGGAGGAGAAGCCAGTGGCATCAGCTGAACAGCGGGCGGCAGGCTGGCCCCTCAGAAGGGCAGGGTCCCCTGTGTCCCGTGGCTGCATCACAGTGGACGGCGTGGCCTGTGTGCAGGCCCGACGGGAAGAGGAAGCCGCACGCTGGGCCAAGCAGGGCCCGTGTCTCTCTCTTGGGAGTCCCTGTGCGGCCATGAGAGGCCGCTTCTCTTTAGTCCCCAGCCCCCCGCCTCGGTTCTAGATGGGTCGTGGAGGGAAATGCACTGCCAGCCATGATGAGCCTCCAGAAACCCTGCTCCCGGGTGGGCCGGCACCAAAGCTGGTCCTTTCCTAAGAGCCGGTGGGTGGGCGTCAGGGCTGCACTGGAACGTGGAGGAGACCCCAGACCCCGAGCGTGCAGGGCAGGGAGCTCCTCTGCCCCTGTGACCGTGTGGCCTGACGTGCGGTACGTAGTGGGTGTAAGAAAGGGTGTGTTTATCTACTACAAAGCCATTATCGGAAGCTGAAAACACAACATTGAACACAACAGATACAGGTCTCCGCCATGGAGCCTATATTCCATCCCGAGGCCCACGAATACCACGACCCCTACCTAACATGTGCCACGTGTCCAAGAGGGACAAGAACAAAGAGGAAAATTAAACCAGGGAGGGAGAGGGGCGTGGCCAGGGGTCAGAGGTGATGGGCACACCAGGAGGCGCCACGTGGACGAGGGCAGGATGCGCGAGCTAAGGAGCCGTGAGGGCCCCCTGGGGAGCAGGGTCCTTGCTGGGAAGGGAGGTGGTCCCTGTGCCTCGCCCCAGGACACGCAGCTTAACTGGGAACACGGATGCAGGACAAATCGGGAAACTGCACTTCTAAACAGTGTATGTGACGCCCACGAGGTGGAGAAGGAGGGAGGGAGAAGCGGCATTAAAGAGGGGCCCACGGAGGTGGAGGGTGTGCTGTGTCCCGGGGGCACCGACCTGCCCTCCGGCCAGGCCTTCTTCCCGAGATGGGCCACCTCCAGGGCCTGCGCACAGCTCCGAGGGCGCGGGGTGTGCACAGTGATGGAAACAGGCGGTGTGTATGCGCATATCATTGCTCCCGCGGAGGGATGCTGTCATGCGTCCTCTGAGCACAGCGGCCACAGCCAGGCACGTGGGACGCACCTCACCACGGGCCCTGGGGTCCCTGACAGTGCGGCTCTTGTCTGCCGTCTCTCCAGACAGGCAGCTAGATCACAAAGGCCCCCTGCCAGCCTCTCCCTGGAGGTCCCCCGTGTGTGGACACTAGGACCGATATGGACGACGGCAGAGCTGAAGTCCAGCCACGGCGTGGTCACCCGGGCTGGGATGCCAGGGTCTCAGCCCGGCTGAGCCCCTCCCGTGGGTGCTCACAGCCGTGCTGTTTCACCGAGAGCCCTGCTCTCTCCCCTCCAACCACCTAAACTCGCACCCCTCAAATTCTAGATCAAGCCTTCCTGACTCTCCCCTGAGGGGTAAGGCTCAGGCTGTGTCCCACACTCACAGCCGGGCGCCGTGCCGTCCTGTACTGGGTATTCCCTTCCCTGTGGCTGCATGCTCCCCACACTGCGTGTGCAGCCCGAGGGGAGCCTCCTTTACCTAGTCCTTGCCTCCTGGCAGGAAAAGCCATCCTCTCCGGGCACAGGGGCCAGAAAGGCCCTGCGCCCCATCCCTCGGGGGCTGGAAGAAGAGCTGCCGTCTTGGGACCGTGGTGCCCGCGGCTCTGTCTATACCACTGCCCACCAAGGAGGGCACCATGTACAGGGGAGCGAGCGGCTGAGAGGGCGCCCTGCTCGCCCCACCTCCACGCATGCTGGTAGCCTTCGTCCTGGGCAGAAGCCAATCTTACAGCCGGTGAACACACCGGGACTCTCAACTACAGCCACCTCCCAAATGTAGAAATGTTCTGGGAACACTCAAAAAAACAGCGCTGAAAAGAGCCTCCGAAAAATGCCAGTTCTGGGCCCACTGCATCATTTACAGAAGAGGCCCCCGGGCCAGAGTATCTGAGACTTGACTGAGGTTCTCGTCAGTTCAAGGAACCAAACTCAGAGCCTGCTTTGAGCCTTTTGCAGTGTTTACAATACAACAGGATAAATCCAGTTCTGGGATCTGATGGCGGAACCATATGGAAGGGAGGCACTAGGTAACCCTGTGCAAACCGTCGGGATACCCCGGGCCCCTTCATCCATCAGATAAGCCTGCCACTTCCGGTTCTGTGTACCACCCCCCATCCTTGTAAAGCTGTATGGAGATAACACAGGTGAAAGTTATCTGAAAAGTAAAACCACCAAACAAAGTAAAAAAATTACTAAAAGAAGCCATTACACTTGTTTCTAAGAAAGCAGTTCTTATCCTTTACCTTGTTACTCACTTATGGCATAAAGTGCTTTAGAAACTGTGGAACACGCTGTGTGGATGTACTTATACATTTCTATAACAATAATTTGAAGTCTGTATAATTGGTGCTATTTACCAGGAATCTGAGGCTCACAGAACTGAAGCCATTGCTGTTTGCTCAGAGATCTACAGCAGGAAAGGGTGACCTTGAACTTGAATAGGGCTGTCTGGGTCCAGAGGCCAGGCTCTTCCTCTTGTAAATCGTCGCTCATGTTTCAACAGCGACAAATACTCATCTATCTGGGGAGACTCCCTGGGGTTTGGAATGAAGAACTCTTGAGTCTGGGCACTCTCGTGCTTGACTCTGACCAAACCCTTGAAAGAACTGAGGGCCAGTAGAATTTCAATTCCTTTCTCAAGTGGAACAAACCACAGACGGAAGGGAAGCTCACGAGATGTACTAGTCTGCCAATTTACCAAGGAGCAAAGGAAGACGCAGAGAGGAGAAGGGATTTGAGTCAGTCGTACAAACACGTTTCTGTGCCTGAGCACAGCTTGCAGAGTGGCGAGGTGGAGAACAGGTGCAATCTGGAACCACACCCTCACTGCCTCTGCCACTGCTCTGTCCTGCTGTCCTGTGGCCTCTTCCCCCGGGGTCAGCACGGCCACCCCTGACCCCTGTGTGGCTCATATCCAGGTCCACCCACTTCCAGAGTGACATGCTGTCCATCCTGCTTTGGGAAATGTTCCTGATACATTCAGACAAAATCCTCCTCACTCTGTCCCATGGGCCATAGCAAGGTTTGAAGGATGGTTATGTTCGAGGGTGGAGTTATACGTAATTGCTATTCCCTTCTTCATATTGTTCACTATTTTCGCATTTTTAAAACTTTTAACAGAGAAATATATTTCCTTTCTAAACATGAAACAATACACCTTTTCAAAGCCTTTTCTCAGCACACTGTCACAACTAAAATTGATCTGATAAGCTTATTTATGTTAAAGTATCAGAGACCGATATGCACAGACTGTGTTTTGGTTCCAGACTCAACATTATAACCTAGTTTAGTTCCTTAAGCCGAAGTTTGAACCTCTAAAGTGGAATCAAGACGTTCTGGTTTACTGGGGACAGACTTAGAGTTGGGGCCGGGTCGGGTACAGGGAGGTGAGGAAGCCCCTGAAATCTGCTTGGATAATTTTCCCTTAAATTGCCACAAAATGACTGTTTCCCTTAATAGATCTGAACCAAAAGATCCTTATTAGTTGGGTTTTTATTTCCATATGGGAAATGTACAGCAGCAGCAATCTTGTCCTATGTCCAAATGGTACAAAACAAAGCCAGTTCTCAGCCTGTGTCTTCATCAGAATCCACGGCTCTGTTCTCTTGGTGCTTTTAGGCTCTGGTGTCTGCTAGGTACACGTCTCTGAATTACCTGCACAAACAGCTGACATACTGCCCCGCGTCCTGTGAATTCACATGTTCACAGAGGGGCCTGCCAGGATAAACTGATTCATAGGAGGTATGCTAATGAGGAAAATTTTAGGTCCCTGACATTTTGTAACAGGTGGACACCTTGGCAAGCCCTGAATCTATGTATACCTGAATTAACACATCTGGTCTGCATCTTCCTGTGTTCGGTCAGCCCAGATTCTTTACAGGTCCATTTGTCCACGCTGGGGTCAGACAGAACAACTGAGGTTCAGGGGCCCTCGAATCAACACACAGCAACAGAAGAGGTCGGCGGCCTCAGCCATGGATCTTTGCACAAGTCACTAGCTTAAGCTTAGTTCACGAGAAAAGACGGAAGGAGACAATCACGGTCAGGAGATGATCACTTACATCACCGCAGAATCATATCATTGGGAGCTAGAGGGATCAGAGAACTTTTGAGACCATCAAATCCAACTTCTTAAGCTACAGAGGAAACAAAAACTCAAATTTGCTGAGATAGTAGCTAGGAAACAGAACAGGGCCATGAAAAGACCATGAGCTTTGGAGCCTGATAAACATACATTTGAATTTTGTCTGCTGTGTGTAGCAGCTGAACCACTGTGGGCAGGTATTTAACCTATGAAGCCTCAGTCTCCTAGTCTCCAAAATATCGGGTTGGCCAAAATGTTCGTTCTGGTTTTTTCCGTAACATCACTTTTTGGCCAACCCAATAGCATCGCCAAACCAACATACCGGTCACTACCGAGTAAGGGACAGTGCGAGTGAAATGCTTCACACTGTATCCTGACACACAGTAGGCACTTTATTTTTTAAAATGTGACAGAACCAGAACTAGAGGATCACTCATGGTTTAGTGCCATTGTTTCCTCGCCCAGCGGTGGAATTACCTGCAGGAAACTTTTCAAGCATACGCTGTCCCCTTCCGTTCCTAAAAGAGTCGGGGGTACTGCAGGACCATAGCTGGGGGCGCAGGGCGAATGGAGGTTTGTGTGTGTTTGAGCTGAGTGTAAACACCGAGAGAGGACGTGTACAAGGCGGTCAGACTAAAGACTATCAGAAGAAAAAGTGCCGGAGTGCACACACGTGTGTGAGCCTGCCTGGGGAGGGCGTGAAGATGTGCGTGAGGGTGTGTGTGAGCTTCCCAACGCGACAGCTGGTGCCGCCTGAACCCCACGCCCTTCCCTGTGGGCAGGAGCAAGCTTCTGCAGCTCTGGGCAGTACCACACACGCAGATGCAGAGGTGACAAAGACTCTTACCTCCAGAGTTGCCCTACAATAAGTACCGTCATCGGACAACCCGCTCACGGCAGAGCCTGACTTGACAGCAGGCTCAGAGGAGAAGGGAGACCCAGGAGCGGTGCTGGCATCACCCAAGCTGATGGCGGCTCTAGCTGGGAGAAGAGAAAATTCCACCCTCTCCTGATAAGCAAGCGCCAATCCCAGCTCTCTGCTCAATTCCACTTCTAACAAGTAGTGGGGTCTGTTTAGTTGGTATCCTTAGTACATAGTAACAATAAATAAAGCTTCAATAAATATGCAAAGCAAAAACTAATTTAAATTGACGTTTGTGTCGGGTGGGGTGAGAGAGAGTCCTTTACACCATAAAGTGATTTAGGATATATTACCTCGGGCATCTGCATTACAAATTTACCTCTCATTACAGCTATGTTAACGGGGAAAATGCAGCTTCTCAACAACATTTGAGGCTGAGTGTATTAGCATAAATTTGCATAATAATTAGCTCTACAACAAGCAAAGGCTGTCGTGTCTTTCAAACATGCAACTTTCAATGTCAATTTTCTGTGTTTTGCTGTTCCTTGTCTTCCCTGTTTGTCTAAAGCTCCTGGAACCCCTGGCCCTGCTTTTGCTAGTTGCTAAATTCTCTCCTACGGGTCCATTTAGGCTCAAGTTTTCACAACCTCAACCCAGCTCCCCTGGGGAGAAAGTGGACGCAGGTCTCCACCTGGGGATGTAGGTGAGGAGAAGCCCAACAGGGGGTTCTCCTGTGTGTGGACAAAGGGACAAGGTTACACAATCTCCACTCTCAGATGTCAAACCCTAGGGACAGAACAGCAGTATGGTTAACCCCTAAAGAGGATACAACCCAAGTAATAGTCAGTTGATTTTGGGAATGCATAAATCCATGTTGTTTATCAACAGTTTCCTTTATAATTAGGTTGTGTCTAAGCTAATATTATAATTATCTCCCACTGCCTGGGCTCCTGCTGTCTGGGTGGTCAGGGCAGGTAGCTGAAAGCACAAGGCTGAAAACTGTGTGGGATGATGCTAAGGGTGCGTGGGCTGAGGGTTGACTGATGTTGGTTTTTTGGACTCTGTCAGGACCAGGCGGGCAGGTGGGGTCACACCCTGAACTTCGAGACGTTTCTGCAAAATTAGGGGCAGCCACCGGCCTCCTGAGATGCACCACATCCTTCCCTGGTAAACTGAGCTCCTCTGCACTGTCAACTTAAAAAAAAGTGCACAGTGTGAGAGTTGTCAGTTAAGTTTTATTTGGGGCAAAATGAGGACTATAGCCTGGCAGGCAGCATCTCAGACAGCTCTGAGAAACTGCTCCAGAGAAGTGGGGGGGGGGGGGGGGGAGGTCAGTATGTATGTGATTTTGGTGAGGGGGGAATACGTGTAATCAAGCACATATTTTTTGCAGAAGGTTTCTGCTAGTCTCGTGACGGTTACTCGTCCGAAGGAGCAGACGTCACCACGAAGGATTTTAGTGCTTTTCTAGGTATGAGGAGGTACGAGGATTGGGCTCGTGAAATCAGCTCCTGAAAATATCTGAACCATCTGACGGCCTGTTCTGCCAGTTTTCCCCCCGCCGAGCACAGTGCCTCATTCCTACTCTCCACCCTGAACTCCTTTCAGGGGGTGTTGAAAGTCAGCAGCTGCAGCAGCACCTGGTTTAATCCTTGTAGAGGGAGATGGCAAATGCCAATTTGTAGCCGACACCACCCATCAAGATGAATATGGAAGTTCACCCGAAAAAGGAGCTCAGAAGAAAGAACGTGGGTTCTCAGCGCACCTTCTCAAAGGGCCAAATGACAGAGAATGTTTGTACACATACCCCAGACACGTTTCATCTGCCAAAAGAAAATACACCGTGTTGGTGTGTGTGAAGCATGAAGACAGGCAGCACATCCACAGCCCCTCAGATCTCACCGAAGGGCATGGGTTTGCCCAGTCCAAGCAGTGAGATGAATCAGGACAACCAAAGGTTTTGCTGTGCTTCAAGGAGACGGAGGTAAGTAGAGCTGAGACATGCGGGCAATTCCACTCAGCCAGAAAAAAGTGATAGATATATATAGATATATAGAGATCTCTCTCTCTCTCTCTCTCTCTCTCTCTCTCTACCTATCTATATATGTACACACATATAAATATTTGTACTGTGTATTTTGTAAAAGACTTAGCCATGATCCCTTCTCACAAGTCGAGTGAGTGAGGATAAAAATGTGATTTACTGAGTGTTTACTGTATCTGGGACCCCTCTGGAAAATCCTCATTGTCCCAAGCCATTAGTATTATGAGCTGACTATTTTGATGTGTACATGAGACTTGAAGACCCTTCTGATTCCAAAACACACATTCTTTCAAAGCCATAGCAGGGGCTTAAAGACGCATCGCTGGCCCGGGAATCAGACGTCTGCCGTGTGCCGCTGCTCCCTGCCCTGTGATGTGGGCAAGTCATGCCCCCAGACTGTTTCCTCAAATGGGAAAAGTGGACAAAAATGAGACGCTAGAGCTGTAACAGTGCTCTGTTGTCACTTCCGTCAGTTGCTCATTTTTTAAGTGACGGGGACGGTGCCAGGCTCTTTTATAGTCTTGCTAAATGTTTTGGACTCCTCTCCAGAAAAAGGCACCAATCAACATTCATTCAAAATTCTGAAGACTTAGCATTTATGGGCCTCCTGTAAAGCCTTCTATTCCTAAGATCCTGCAAATCCAAGAGTAAATCTTCCTGAAAGAGCCCAATCCTCTCCTTTCATAAATGGGAAACAGCCTCAGAAAGGATAAAATGCTCGTCCAAAGTCACAGAGTAGGTAAGTAGTTAAGCCAGAATGGTGTATCCAGGACAGCCCTGCGTCACCCTCCTCTATATTCCTAGAAGAGCTGATGTGCTGATCCACAGCACTTAGACCGGAACAGGCAAAATAAGTAAAGAAGTAGGAAGACAAAAACTATTGATGTGGGGGGGGGGGGCGGGGGGGGGTATAACGATTAAGGGTATGGACTTCCTCAATGGTGACAAAACTGTTTCAGAATTAACTAAGAGTGATGACGCACAACCTTGTGAATATGCTAGAAACCACGTACTTCAAAGTGATACAGTTTATGGTATGTGAATTATAGCTTCATTTTAAAAAACCTACTATGATAATCATTCAAAATGCTATTAAAGAACTTTATATTGAAGGACATAAATGAGAGACGAAATAGTCAAAGTAATTCGAAGGTAATGGCGGCATAATCACCTGTGGGCTTTAGGGAGGGGTAACAGCGTTTAGAACGAGAAAACCGAAAAGTGGACGTGGTTAAGGACACCACAAGGAGCCTATCACGAGTTACAGCTATGGGGTATCACCCGAAGGACCACTCACTCTCATACTGACCCTACTTAACTCTAGGGACTGCCTGATCATCACAGATGACATCAGTGTACAAAGCAGAAGCTGTATTTTGGAACTGCTATCTTATGACCCATCAGAAAAGTATATTCCCTGCGTATTAGACAGGAGAGAACTCTGAGCACAGCCCTGGTCTGACGAGGTCACAGAGAAGCCTGCACTGAAGTCACACGACAAATCTCCACTGTGGGACAACCACTGACACACCCACCCCCCTCAACAAATATCTGGGTTCTCAGGACCAGAGGGCTAGTTACAGAGACTCAGTAGAGACGCTGACTGAGCCTTGTGCTACAGACTTGCTGATGAGGTGTCACAGCCAGGAGAGCAGAGCCCGAGACAGGGTTTGTGCAAAGACGGTTATTTGTGGACGTGACCCCAGGAGCCTGGGAGGGGTGCACCGTGGCAGGAGGAAGAGCCGGTAGAGAGGGGAGATCTCGAGTGGGCCTGCAGACCCCAGCCGAGGACCAGGTGGGTTCAATCCTGCAGAGCCCTTCCAAAGAGCCAGGTAAATACACATCCGCATCACCTGCCCGAGGGCTGGGGCGGAAAGAACACATCCTCCACCTCTGCTTCCCCACCTGCCCGGTTGCACCGTGGCTTGTCAACTGCCTCACACTCAGGTTAGTGCCTGAGCGCCTAGAAGGTTCCTGCAGCCACCTGCCAAGCCCCGGGGCAGGGAAGACAGGCGCAGCTGAGGTGAGAGGCTCCCCATTCACATCTATGAGAAGCTCCTCACTGCAGCACTGGCTGGAATAAAAGTTGGGCAGAAAGGAGGCGAGCGGGGACACAGCAGGTGTGAGATACGGTACCTTTTCATAGTCCTTAGGGAACCCAAAAACAGTAATGCCAGGGTAGAGTATTACTAGCAAGGTTCCAACAGTGGAGACCCAAGACCTCACGGGAGCGGTATGCAGCGAGGGGAGTTCCAGCTCCATTCAGTGTTTGACCCTAAAGTGAAGTCAGTACCTCTCTTGCCACTTAACCCCTCACAGAATCTGGATGCCATGAAGGTGCGGGTGACGTCAACTCCATTTACCTGTGTCCTCAGTGGGCGTATCAGGGTTGGCCACAGAGCAGCTTCTCTGCCAACACCTAGTGAGTGTGGAGTCACAGCACTGCCACGAAACTAAACCACCTTCTGGTCTTGGCATCTTTATCCTCAGCAATGCTACCGCCAACCAAGTATAAACAGCCAAACAATTATATACATTATCTCACTGAAAAGTCACCAAATCCCTCAAAAGAAGAGCAATGACTTACCACATCTATTTTATAAATAAAGAAACAGGCTTAGAATAGTGGCCCAAGGTCACACAGGTGGTATACAGCACAGCCAGAATTCAAAGCCCATTTGACTTACTCAAAACGCATATTCTTAACTATGAATCTACCCTCCATCCCATGCCATCCATGCTCTACACGAATGACTCCAGTAACGGGAATCTCATTCATTATTTGCCGAGAGAGCTTGTTCAATCTTTAGAGCGCTCTTGGGGCTGTACAGAACGAGTCCATCCACATTTCTTTCTCTCAGTATGCAAATCTACTTGGAACATCTACATAGGATTCATTTCAAAGGATAATCTTTCATTTTTCTAAGACCACCAAGTAAAAGAGCTACTTGGCTTCCCTGATGTCTTGCCTCAGAGGTTATATGATGGAATCGTGCATATTGTTTGAACTAAACTAGAAAACCAGGTCAGAGGTTTTATTCTTCCAGTGCTGGTATAATGGCGGCCCCTCTTTACTCTGTCCACTAGGAGGCTCAGAGTTCTAGTAGTTCTCTTAACCATATTTCTGGTGTTGGTTTGTTATAATATATCCTGTGTGTTCCAGTTCCCTTTTAGGTGGAGAAGAAAGCTGACGAGAGCACACACAGACTTTCACCATCAGACTTTAGAGAAACTTTAGTCCAGCTCCCAGGAGGAAGGAAGCTGAGACCTGGGGGAAGAAAATAATACCCAAGCGTCAGTCTGGACCCTCAACTCCAGGATCCCTGATGAAGTTAACAAGACAGATGGCTCACAGATGCTGAGAAGCAGGACTTGCTGGTGCTAATCTAATTTCCCTATTTACTTTTGCAAAAATATGAGTAGCAATGAATCTGGCCATATCCATGGTCATTCATCATTATCTAATCCCTTTGCAATGCGAGCTACTGAGCACTTAAAATGCTTAAGAATAGGTGGAAAGAGAGCCATCTTTCAGCCCATTTCAAAAACTGTCCACAGCGAGTCACAGAGGTGAACAGCCACGCACAGAACCCGGCCATTCCTGGGCACCCATGATCACACTCTCTCTCAGGCATCCTCAGCTCGTGAGGAAATGGTGTCTACACTTCAGGGCTGGGGAGTCAGAACAGAGGGAAGACAGTGAGTGGAGCAGATGTGAACCACTCACGTGCCCCCCACTTCCATCAGCCTCAGCTGCATTTTGTCAGAAAAGTAGAATGTGGACTCTCTCGCTCTCTCTCCCCTAAAGTAGCTGCAAGGATGAAAAATGTTGGCACTGACAGATATCAGAGATGACTGTAGGATCCATATTTCTGTGACATTGTAAGGACTGCTTTGGCAATCTGGTACATGCTCACCAGCCTTTCATCACTGGGACGTACAGAAGCCAGGTGATGATGATGATGGTGATGATGATGATGGTGATGGTGATGATGGTGATGATGATGGTGATGGTTATGATGATGATGATGATGATGATGATGATGATGGTGATGATGATGGTGATGATGGTGGTGATGGTGATGATGGTGACGATGGTGGTGATGGTTATGATGGTGATTATGATCGTGATGGTTATGATGGTGATGATGGTGACGATGGTGGTGATGGTGATGGTGGTGATTATGATGGTGATGGTGGTGATTATGATGGTGATGGTGGTGATGATGATGGTGATGGTTATGATGGTGACGATGATGGTGATGGTGATGATGGTGATGATGGTGATGGTGATGGTGATGATAGTGGTGGTGATGGTGATGATGGTGATGGTAGCCTGCATTCACACATGGTTTTAAAAGGGTGAGCCACTGAAGATGATAGCTTGGAGGTCTACAGAGCACAAGGAAGTGGAGAGTTACAATAATTCATCCCAGAAATGACCTTTTCCTCAAAAACCTGAATCATTCAGGTAGAAACATTTTTGGAATTGGGGAAGGGGGGCAAATTATTTGAAAAAGTAAATGTATAATTAGAAGTAGCTAATTGTTCACCAAATATATGCATGTATTGACTTGAAGGGATATATACAAAATATTAAGTAAAGTATAAAATGTTATATGTTCCATTAACATGTCTATAAAAAAGAAATCTGCACAGATTTTATAGACATTTATTCATGTACTCTTCCAAAATAAACCATGGAAGAATACACAGTGTATTTCTAAAATTCTAAAAATTAGTAATGTAGGTGGGAGAGGCAGAAACTATGGATTTGACAAGAGGTGTTTTATATATTTCAAGATATTTCAAAGAACGTGCATAACTTTATAATTCAAATAACTGAAGAAATAGACAAAGAAACTAAACGATGATTGGGATTTGGAGGCAGATTTGATCACTGTTGTTCCTTTCTGGTTCCAGAAGTGCCCATGCTTTGCGAGGGCCCAGCTCTCCCCAAGGTAAAGAATGTCTCAGACCCAGGGGAACTGGGAGTATCCCGGTGTCCTGGGCTTGCCCTAAAGGATCTCCTCATCCTGATTATGTGCTGAGAGTCCCCAGACAGATAGGTTGCATTTTTTCTTGGCCAGACCTTCTTTATGGGCCTCAGGTGTGAGAGGCAGCAATAAAGTGGTCTGTATGTGCAAACGGGAGCGTCCAGCCTCAGAGCTGAAGGACCTGCAGCAAACAGCAGCACACTAAGGCCTTCCATGCAGCCTCTGAACATCCCACACAATTCAGCACCATCCCACACCTTCCTCTTAATCCCTCCAGCAGGGGAAATGTCATCCTTTCTTTACAGAGGCACAGGAAGAATGAAGGGATTCACCTGCTACACAGCCTTGTCTCCGTCTATGTCTTTATTAAGGAGAAGGCTCTGAGATCCAAGGACCCTCTTCTCAGGCTCAGTCTTTGCAGAAAGTTGGCTTCATCACCACCACCATCATCATCCTCACCATCATCACCATCACATCATCACCATCATCATCCTCACCATCACCATCAGAACCACCATCACCACCGTCACATCGTCACCACCATCACCACCACCATCACAGCCATGATATCATCAGCATCGTCATCACCACCACTATCACATCATCACCATCATCATCCTCACCACCACCATCACCACCATCACATCATCACCATCATCATCATCGTCATGAAAATACTGAAGCTTAGAGAAACTAAGTGGCCCTGACAGGCAGCCCTCAGGGTGGATTAGAGCTGACGAAAACCTACCTCCTGACTCAACTGTTGGGGTTCTGGCACAAAATTCACCTGATTCTCCTTCAAGCAGGTGAAGGCCGAACAAGTAGATTTCAATTCTTACACCAGCTCTAGTGGCACAACATGTAAAATGTAGTGTGGGGACACAGCTTGGTGATCAATCAGCGATGGTCACTGCTGGACTGAAGTTAGCACGTGTGACTTACTTTGCTCTTTCCTATCAACCTAGCTACAGCAGGTGGTTGAGACCTTTTCCTTGAAGGAATTCTGCAACAGACAGAATCACTGGTTTATGGACACCTGGACCTAGTTTCTGAGTCCTGGGTTCCCTAGTGTGACACTGAGGAAATCCAACAAGGCCATCTTCCAAGCTTCTTAAACAGCTCGGTGAACTTTTTAAAGACCCTAACCTGTGCTGAAATCAGGAAGGCTGGGAACACCCTGGAATGTTTGGAAGAGATCCTGTGCCCTGTCCATCCTGAGGAAAAGCCACTGGGATAGTTCCCAGGACTCAAAAAGCTAAGCACAAGGAATGAGGTTCAAGCTTTGCCGATCTGCCCCAAGTTTCCTTGGGGGCTTGGTGTGACACCTTGTGTAACTGAGAAGTAGAGGTCTGAACTCAAAAATAAAATAAAGCAAGATCCCTACCTCATGTTATTTGCAAAGCTGGATTCTGTATGATTTAAAAGCTAAATTGTGAAATTATATAATCAATAGAGGGAAATGTCAAAGCAAGTCTCTGAACTAGGACTGCGAAGAACTTCCTGAATTTCTATAAATAACTTCAAAGGCAAAAAGCACAAGGAAAATGTGATGACTCTGAGTATGTCAGAATTAAGACTTTCTGTACAATGAAGGAAACAGTATATGCTTTAAACACAGTTGACTTATTGGGAGAAAATATTTGCAATGTATAAAACACCAAGGAATATGACTTTGTTTCTGCAAAGAAAATTTTCAAATCATCAAGAGAAAAAGAAAACAGGGCTTCCCTGGTGGCGCAGTGGTTGAGAGTCCACCTGCCGATGCAAGGGACACGGGTTCGTGCCCCGGTCCGGGAAGATCCCACATGCCACGGAGTGGCTGGGCCCATGAGCCATGGCCGCTGAGCCTGCGCGTCCGGAGCCTGTGCTCCGTAATGGGAGAGGCCCGCATACCGCAAAAAAAAAAAAAAGAAAAGAAAAGAAAAGAATTTTAATGGAATATAGGCAAAAATATATGAATGGACAATTTTTTTAGTTGGAGTATAGTTGCTTTACAGCTTTACAACATTGTGTTTTCTGTTGTCCAACGAAGTGAATCAACTATATGTACACATATAGCCCCTCTCTCTTGGACCTCCCTCCCACCACCACGCCCATCCCCCCCACCTAGGTCATCACAGAGCACTGAGCTGAGCTCCCTGTGCTATACGGCAGGTTCCCATTAGCTAGCTATATTACACACTCAAATGGCGATCTGCCACCGAAAGACAGCCCTATCTCACAGGTGATCAAATAAAGGCAGATTAAAATGATGAGAAGGTGGAATCAGCTCACTTTACACATAATTGACTGGCAAAGATTGGACAGCTGGAGATATCAAGGGTTGTAGGGGACACAGGAAGTCTAGTGAGGGGTCGGGTGGCACTTAGGTTCAGGAAGGAATAAATTTAATAGTCCTACAATCCAACATTTTCACTTCTGGGTCTATGTCAGCCCCCAGTCCTTAAGGGACATTGGCAGGGATGTCCCCTGCAGGGCTGTTGTAGTGAAGGGGACTGGAAACGTTCAAGCAGCACGTCAGCTGGGTGATGGCGAGCCCACAGGTGGTGGGCACATGGATGGAGACACTGCAGGGATGAAAAGCCACAGACTCGGCACACAGGGCACAGGGCGAGGCGCACAACCTCAGAACCAGAGGCCGGTGGTAAACGTGAACAAGGAGGGGTCAGAGCATCACTGACCTCAAGTGACAACAGCCCACGACTGCACACAGTTTCCACGCGACGCGTGACCGGAGTGGTAACAAGACTCATGGCCCGTGTGCAGTGACCGGGGTGGGGAGTGACATCACAGGACACGGATGGAGGAATGGAGCGTCCTGTGAAAACCAGCAAGGATAACCAACCCACTGTGAAACAGGCATAAGATTCACTCTCTGGCCTGTGCCGGAGAAAGTAACAGGCAGTGGGATTTGGAAGTTGAGGGCCTTCCACTATCCTGTCCAGGCCCCCAGCTCCTCTTCCATCCGGAGAAGGAAGTAGGCGGCCCTGGAAGCTGCCTCTGCTAAGGAGCCCTGGTCCCCTGAGCGGTTTCTTTGGTGCCGCCTCCTCTCCCGGAACTGCACTGGCGCTGCTCAGACACCAGAGGGCGCTCCCTGCCCGTGGATTTTAATAATCCTGGCGGTCCCTCCAAACTGGAAGAGTGAAACCAGAATCTCTCATGGGAGCCTGAGCTCCACCACAACACCCCACATCCTTCATTCCATGCTCTTCTTCCACTGCTTGAGAAATGGGAAGCACACACATTTTGGGGGTGTGGATGGCAGGTTGTAGAGAAGTCCAGAGAGAAAAGCCTCTTACCTGGTGGGCCGCCCCCCTGGGTTCTTCAGACGGCCCCTGTCCATCCTCCCTGGGGTTCATCCTCTCCCCCCGGCTAGTGCTCTGTCTGCCCAGGCACAGCCCCGCCCCTGCCTCACCCAGCTTTCCTGAACTGTGCCCCCCGTAAAGACATCTGCTGTTGACGAGTGTTATTTCACGTCACTGCAGATACCTTTCTTTGATACACACTTTGTACCAGAGTAAAACCCAAAGGAGTCATGTTTCTGCTCAAGAGAAGGAAGGAATGACCCATCAGAGCTCATCGCGGGGTTATCTCACGACAGAAGAGCCCCCTTTTCCGGCAGTGCTCGAGGTCAGACATCCACAGTGCAGGGATGCTCTAGAGAAGCCCACCTTTTTGACGGGTAGCTGGGATAGATGGTACTGAAGATCATTTCTAACTATTAATTTTTCATTTTTGTGAATTCAATTTGTGATCTCCAATCTGACTTCTTTTAAAATACATTTAGGGACTTCCCTGGCAGTCCAGTGGTTAAGACCTCGCCTTCCAATGCAGGCGGGTGCGGGTTCGATCCCCGGTCAGGGAGCTAAGATCCCACCTGCCTCGCGGCCAAAAAACCCAAACGTAAAACAGGAGCAGTACTGTAACAAACTCAATGAAGACTTTAAAAAATGGACCACATTAAAAAAAATCCTTAAAATACCTTTAAGTTCCCTCTATACATGGGGAGAAAGAAAACATCTACCTGGAATACTCCAATCTTGCCCTGGGGTGACAGGAAGGTGACTGTGGGGACCGTGTGAGAGCACAGCGGGGGCGACCTCGAATGACCAGGACTGAGGGCGGCCCCGGATGGGCAAGTCTGGGTTCACGTCTCATCTCCTGTACCAGGCCATCGTGTGATCTCCTAAATGCGGTCACCACCCTCTGTTGGGAATCTACCAGATCGCTCGCCAGGGCCCCAGGCACCATCGGCACTCGGGGGCCAGCCAGGCCGCCTCTCCGAGGGGACCAAGAGTGGGCTCTGCTCTCCCCCCTAAATGAACGGCTCACAGGCAAAGCCTTGGAACTTCAACCACGTTAGCAATACAATCTGATAGAATTAATTCGACACGAGGACGAGCATCTTACCAAGGGTGTAAGGGAAAGGAAAACTCATCCCAGGGATATGAACAGGGCCTCCACTCACCCGCTCCCCGCACCAAGACCCACTGACCAGTCTGTAGGCAGAACTACAGCACCCCAGCCAGACCTACGGACAGCCAGACGTGCAGAGCTGACCTTGGATCTACAAAAACGCGGCCACAGGGCAGTGCCTCTCACGTGATGAGGTGCCCACCACCCGCCCACAGGGGGCGTCCAAATGCAAGCTCTGCTTCGGTGGGTCTGAGACCCTTCACTTCTGACAGTGCCCTGAGCAGAGTGTCTGCAGCTGGTGTGCGGACCACACAGCACACATCGTTGGCAGGGCCTGGGGGGAGACGAAGCAGGATGCCCACGAGTCCACACGCACGGGGGACTCCTGAACGCCTTTTCCCTCTTCTTGTGGAAACTGCTTTCCTTAGAACAGGCTTCACCCTCCTCTGTGGAATGTTTCGGGTGCAAGGCTGCCTGAGACCAGGGGCTTGTCTGACAGGACCTGGGGTTCCAGTCATATATTTCATGAAACAGTTGCCTCCCTGCCCACACACCAGCAAAGTACTGAACCCACTTTGCTGGGGTCTTCACCCAGGCCACTGAGGAGCCCCTGCGTGCCTGGAAGACGGAGAGAACATTAGCACCAAAGCCCATGTTGTCATGAAGGAGCTGGTGTGTCACGCTTCTAACCCTTGAACGCCTTGCAGATACTCACTTGCTTATTTGTTCATTTCTTTCTTTCTCATTGGGGGCTTCTACTGCACGTCAAACTGTGCCCTAGAATCTGAGGTGTCGACACAAACAGGACTTGTTCACCTCTGAGTTCAGGGGAGACAGAGGTGAAGGGGAAGTGCATGGGCCCACGGAGCAGAGAGAGGCACACAGCTCCAGGCCTTACCCAGCTTCTGGGTAACATTTGCAACATTACATTCAAAGAAATATAAATCAGAAGTTTTAGCACTGGAGGGGACCACTGAAAGTTCATGTCTCTCCCAGATTCATGTTGAAGTTCTAACACCTAATATGATGGTCTTTGGAGGTGGGGCCTTTTGGGGGGGATGAGGTTTCAATGAGGTCATGAGGGTGCGGCCCCCATGATGGGATTAGTGCCCTTCTAGGAACAGACCAGAGAGCTCGCTCTCTCCAGCTCACTCTGCCACGTGAGGATGCCACGTGAGGATGCAGTGAGAAGGTGGCCATCTGCAAGCCAGGAAGAGAACTCGCCCATAACCTGACCATACTGGCGCCTCCACCTCGGAACTTCCCAGCCTCCAGAACTGTGAGAAATCAATGTCCATTGTCTAAGCCACCCCATGATAGAGCAACTAGGAGAAACTGAAGTCCAATGTGGGTGTCCTTTGCAGGACCCTCCTGCAGTGTCCTCATTCGTGTTCATGATTTCAGGGCTCACTGGTGGGGAAGGAGGAGCCATACACAGGAGGGGAAGAGATGGCAAAAAGCATACTTTAGAGAACTTCCACCTGGAAAGAGCAAGCCTACCCAAGGTACTATCTCTCCATGAAAGCCTTCCTCCAAAACTCCCTGGCGTTCTATGAAGAGTTAATCCCCCTTTTTCCTCTGGGATTCCGTCACACCGGTTAGACCCCTAACAGACATCTCTGTGGATGCTGCGTTCTGTTTATTTAAGTGAATGACTCTCCGCTAGATTGCAAGTTCGACGACTGAGGAACCGAGTCTGCTTTTCTGCGCTTTCTCAGTCCCTAACCGAGTGTCTGCTGTGAAGTACAGGCTTGGTGAAGGTTGGCTGAGTGAGTGAGGGAGGGAATGAAGTGTTTTGTGCACAGTCATGCATTCCACGTTCACGGGTTGGGTAGATTTGCCTCTCCTCTTGAGGTCACAGAAGGTAGCTTCTATCAGAATCTCCCAGGTAGAGTGAGAAGTTATGCAGTGCATTCCTGCTATGGGACCTGCCTAAGAATCCTCTTAGCCCCAAGGGGAGGCAGAGTGTGGGGACCACAGGCCCTGAAGGTACCTCGATGTGCTGAGCACCCAGTCAAGAATCTCATTCCCAGGAAGAGAACTGAGGTCAAATCCCGAATATGATGCAGCCATCATGGGCTGCCCTCCGACACACCCGGGGCCACCCCCCCACTGCACACACATCCTGTCAGCGGCCGAGCCCACCTCCCACTGGCCCCCACACACCCCCTGTATCTTTGTAGCCGTCTTTCCCCTTCACTGGAATGTCCTAATGTCCGTCCTCCACCCCAACTGGAGTGCCACCCCCAGTGCCTCCAGGGAGAAGTTCGGGCCCCTCCTCCTGAGTGTCACAGAGACCTCCACTTGGCTCTGACGTGCTGTGCCCAGTTACTTACTGGAGCTCATTGCCCTGCTGAGAGCACCTGGAGGTCTAGGGCTTAAGTCTGGTCAGTCCTGGAACGCCCAGGCCTAGCGCAGTGCTTCCGGGACAGGCCAGGGGAGTGGCCAGCCTGGCTTCCGCTCAGCGCGCAGCACTCAGCTCCCCCCGCTAGAGGGATGCCTGCGCCTCCGCTCGGCCAGTGGTGCCCAGGACCTCTCCACCCACGGAACGCAAGAAGTTCTCCCAGAGCAGGAGGTCAGAGCACCCGCAGAGTCCCAGGGGCAGCTGGGAGCCAGTCCTCTGTCTGCGGGTTCTGAGAGAAGGCGCTTGGGCCCTGAAGGGGTCCGTGATGCAACACTGCCAGCCCCTCCTCAGCTCCAGCTCTTGCCCTGGGGATGCTGCATGCTGAGTCCTGCACAGCCCTGCATCCTCCTGCCAGACTGTCCCCTGGTCTGGAGGGCCCCTCCCTCCTACTCCGACTGTGTAGCTGGAGAGAGCACAGTCCCTCCGCCAAAGCCTCAGTTACCGCGTGTCCAACCAGGCCTGCGGGAGTGGGAAGGGCCGCCTTACACCTGTGAGACCTCCGTGGGTGACAGCCTCCCGCCAGCCCGTCACGGGCTGTGGCTGAGGGCCTTGCTGTCCCGTCTACACGTCCGCCATCCTCCCCCGGCCTGGGCGCCTCCCCAGGTACCCTCTTCTGGCCAGTGACCCAGAAAGTCTCCATATTGGCCTTGAGCTCATCCTGGACCAGCCTTTCCTTTTATAAATGAGAATCTGGCCAGAGCACAACACGACCGTGGTCAAGGAGTTTAAGGACAGCCCTGCCTGGACAGTCATCAAGCAGATGCCCGAGGGGGGAATGCCAGTTAGGCTGGGGGCTCCCGTGCCCGCGCCCCTGCTTCACGCAGCTGGGTCTGCTTCAACCTGCCCGGCCACCCAGACTGCTCCTAACCTGGAAAATTCAAGCCCAGCATTTCTTTACGACACGGCAGGGATTGAAGAAATGATAGAAAAACGCCTCCATGCGTTGATGGCATCTCTTCCTTTTAGGACTTTGAAGCCTGAGGGGAGTCTGTGCCTCAGGGGGGAGGTTACCCACCAGCGCTGGGGCCCATCCCGCTCCCGCCTGCTGCACGCACTCACGCACGTTCACTGATACATGCACACTCATGCATATGGACGCACACCACACAGTACACACACTGTCGCACGCCACACACACGTGCACACGTACCAAATGCTCACACACGTGCATGCACACCCCAGTGAGCTGGTGTGCACAGTCATTAAAGCACAACTTTCTCTGCAGCTTTTCCTCTCTCTCCGTTGATACAGACAATATTAAGATGCTTAGAATTTACCAGACCTGGACTTGTACTGCTACTTTGTCTGCCCTGGATCTTCTCCTTTGGGGAACCCCCTCCCCATACACTGAAAGGACAGTCATTCACGTGGCGCTACCCACCCAGCCACACCATCCTGGAAGGGACTGTCCTGAGGCCGGGGAAACGGCCTGTACTGGTTCCCGGCGGTCATCAGCTGTCGCCCTTGGGGAAACTGAGGCCACTCTGCCTTATGCAGAGACCATCACATCCCCCCACCCATGAGGAAGGCAGACCAAAGGGCGGGGAAAGGCAGAGTCCTGATGGGGTCACTTGGCCCCATGGAGCCAGGGGGGCCTGCAGCCAGGAGGTGCACCCCTGGATATTTTCCGCCATTGTGCTGATAAATTCACATTTTAAAAAGCTGGATTGAGTTTAGCTGTACCTTTGACACTCGTAATCAAAAACGACCTGGTGACGCACTATTAATGGAACAGATGTCTTAGATTCTAGGTGTTCTGGAGGATATTAGCCTGAACGTGCTCTTGTCGCTGTGGGAGATGAGATCATGAACCAACAAAGGGGAAGCCCAGGTCGCTGCCCGGTGCTCCAGGAGGAGGCTGGCGGTCCACATGGGCCGTGAGAGGCCGGGGGGGGCCTGCTGGTGTGCAGGCAGGGTTCCCTCACATGCGGGGAGGAAGGAGGGGCTGATGAACTTGGTAGACTTCCCAATCTTAAAGGATTCCTCCTTTCTTTGAGCTCCTATTGTGTAAAGAATTCATTCGGCAATTAATCTTATACAGCCTTGTGACATCTTTTCTATTGCTGTCCAGAACTGTTATTTTAATCTTTGTTACTAATTAACTTTTTCATGCTCCTGCCTTGTCTCCCTAACTAGATGGCAAATTCTTTTGAGAGCAGAGACCTGCTTTGGTTATTTTCAACTGGCAGGAAGGCCAGATTCCATGTTGCGTCCAATGCAGAAGAAACCTGGAGAGGAGGTTTTATTATTTTATTATGTATTATTATTTTATTGTTCTCACTTTATAGGCAAGGAAGGTGGCTAACTGAGGGGAATAGCTGGTCTAGAACAAACAGCTAATAAGTGGCAGAACCAGGACTCACACCTGGATGGTTCTAATCCAGAGCCCGGCACACTGACAAGCACACGCAAGGCACTCAATAGACACCCTTCAAGTCTCATCCTTCTTAGCCATCAATGTTTTAAGATGCACAGTTAAGATTTGATGAAGGTCAATCTTCACATTCATGTTGTAGTTTCCCATAAATTGGCCTTAAGCTTCAGCTGAGAGACTCAGCTTAGACACAGAGAACTTCATGCCTGGGAGGCAAATATCGACCCAGGCATCGCTTGAGAATGTCTGGGCTTGAAAACTTGAAGCACGCTGTTCACCTTCAGGATGAAATAGAAGATGAGGCTCTGCTGGGAAGCCCGCGTGGGGCTGGGTGGAACATCACTGTAGAAGGACGATGGGGTGTCGGGGCAGTCGGGGGACGGTGCTTGGCCTGGAAGCAGGAGACGGGGGTCCTGATCCCAGCTCTCCTGCTGAGCCCCACCTGCTTCCTCGGAGTTCCACACGGTGAGTGTGAGATTACCTCTTCTGTCAGTGTTTTTTCTAAACATGGGTCTTATATTTTCTACTTAAATCATTGCCATTTTTTGTTAGAAGTCAAAGAGCAATTCCGGCCCTAGTGAGCCCCTACCGTGCAAAGCAGATTTACTGAGGAATCGTGGTACAAAACGCTGAGATCAAAACCTCCATCACATCATTTCTCTGCTCGACATCCACCTGTGCTTTTATTAGTGAAGAGTAGAGATTAAACGACATACTGTGTCATCAAGGACTCAAATAGCTTGTTTCTACCCACGTTTCCCAGTTTATCTCCTTTACCTTCCCTTCAGGTAAAGGCCAATTAAACAGACTCCTTGTTTTTGAACGTTCATGTTCATCCCTGCTTTTAAATTCCACTCCCCTTATGACACTGTCTGTCAAAATATATTCATCTCTTCATTTGTTCCTGCAACCAAACGTATTTCATGAGTACCTACTATGTGCCAGGCGTTGTGCTGCATAGTAGGGCTATTAATCTGCCTTCACGAAGCTTTCCCTTGTTTTCTCCCACATAAAATATCTTCCCCTCTCTCTCCACTGCCCACGTTCCAGGTTGCTCTGAGTTCTCCCCAGCTGCACGAGTGCCGTTCCCCACTGATAATAAGCTCCTTGAGATCAGGAATGGGGTTTCCTTTATCTGTATGATCCCTTCAGTACCTAGCACAAAAGCAGACACTCTCTTTGTTAAGCAGGTTTGGAAGAGCTCTCAATCCATCCGACAAGACAAACCATGCCCAGCAATTAACCAAGAATTCAGTGACTGCCAGCCTACTTAACTCTATTTACATACACAATAAAGTTCCAAAACATATGTTATTGATGAGTAGAAGAAAGAGCCATATGTAACAGTTACATAAAGTAGAGAACCCTCTGTATAAAAAACATTTAAAAAAAGAGAAAGCTCTATGGACACCTCAAAGAATTGTTGGGATTTGGGCAAAGACATAAATAGGTATTCCAGGTTGGGAAGGGAGAAGGAAAAAGAGACTCATTGGGTCCTGTTTGGATCTAGGAAATCAGGTACACGTTACATGTGCAGTAGTCAAGGCACCCTTGGAAGCTGGTTGCCTTGATGCACTGTCTAATTAACCTGGAGGTCCATCTAACATCTAACACAAATCCTTGCTGCTGTTGTTGAAATCTCTCTTCTCTTTATTCCGTCCTCACAGAAAACAGAGGACAGTTAATGATGCTCCTCTGTGCACTTGAGAAGATGGTGTAAAACCGTGCTAGGAAAAGGCTTTTAATAATAGATTTCAAATATGCAGATCCAAAGGTGATAATTCAAGTGCAGCTTTAAGATTTTTCAAATACCTTATTCCATCTGTCTTGCTCTGATGGTTTCTGTGAACACATTTTCATTTTCTCAATCTGGAATTAGTAGAATCTACTTGAAAAGAGATATTACAGTCAAACACTGTTCTCAGTTCAAGGTGTAATTATTGTTCCCCCATTTTAGAAGCCTAACATAAAATGTGATGTGATTTTCCTTTTTCAACTTTGCAAGGGACATCAGCTTTTTCTTGTCTTTTTTTCCCCCTCTGAGCTGCCTACAATTTGGAGAACATTATAAACAGGAAAAGAAATGCAGATAAGTTCCATTTTTCCCGTCTGAAATAAAAAGTCAATTTAGTGTCTGATAAAGATCTTCCTCTTTACTCCATCTTCTTCTTGCAGCTGGAAATTCTGCCCAAGGACCTGTGCTTCCCTTTCCATTTGGGAGAGGAGGATTCTACACTGTCCCTTGTGTTCCTTCTGCCCCACCCCTCACTGTCCCTGTAACTGGTCTATGACCGTTTTCTGTTGTTGCCTTTTGCTGTTGAAGTACTGCCTTAGTATATTTCGATGAGCCAAATCTTTGCTGTTTTCGAGCTTACTTCTGCACGCCACAGGAACCCTCAAGCCTAAGTACACACTTGAACCTGCCTCAAATGAGATTGCACTCAGAGTCAGACATCAAAAACGTTAGTGCTGAGAAGGGCAATGCAGAGCATCTAGTCCAGGCTCATAAATTAACACAGGATAAACTTATGACCCAAAGAGGGTAAGTGAGTGGAGGAAGGTCGTGTACTGGTTAGCAGAGCGCTCGGGCTAGCATTTAGATGCTGCTTGGATTTCTGTCTTGACATTTTTATTTCATTTACCAACATCTTCCAAGCCGTGCTTTTTAAAATAGCCATCTCCAGGAAAATGTTAATACATGTTTCAAATGAAAAGAAAAAAATGTTCTGGGCCAAATAAACTTATAGAGCACCAGTTTAACCTGGTGTTTTAAAAATTTGTTTAATAGCTTTATTTACTGCAGGGCTTCATAGAGAGTTTTAAATGTTCATTGTTTTGCAACCCCCCCAAGACAGATATGCTATACACAATCTGGCCAACCTATTTGACTACAGACCTTTTAAAATTACTTTTATGAGCAACTACTACTACATCTCAGGCCCCAGTGCACCGGAGAACAGTGTTTGGGAAGTGCCTCCTTCTGCTAGAATGCTGCACAAGTAGGACTAGGTTTGACAGACTGATGTCACAAGCTCTTTCCCATGCTTCCTAGCTGGGTAATCTTGCATATGCAGATCTCACTCTGTGAGCCTGAATTCTCATTTGTAAAATGGGAACTCACCTATCTCACTAGGTTTTAGGAAATGGCATAGGTCAGTAAAATGTGTAAACCAAAATTGTCAAATTGGGTTTGTGACAGCTTGCAAAAGTATCCATGATCCAGCATAACAAAATAAACATATGAGAAAATGTATGTGAAGATAAAAGTGAGAAATAAAACACAACTACAGAGAAAGTGCAAAGATATGTGTTTGAAAGTCTTACGTGAACAGTGGGAAGAGAACTGGACTCTGTGCTGTCAGCCTAAGAGAAGAGAGCTCTCACTTCCTATAGGCAAGCAGCTGGTAAGGTAAAAGTGAGTCCATTTCCCAGGAGAACCACAGCTTTTCTCAATACTGAAACCCAGCATAAAACTCCATATTTTTCCATCAATTCTCAGGAGCACAGACCTGGGCTGGAGACCCACCTTTGCCTCTTACTTGGTTACTTTAGCTAATGACGTAACTTCTACAAGCCATAATTTCCTCTTCCACACAATGGGCGGGTTACAGGTGCCCACGAACAGAATGCTGTGTCCCTGAGGTGGGAGAGTACATGAAACTTCCCTGAAAACTGTGCCCAGAGTGGATGGGAGTTACAGTGCACACTCCCTCGACGATACCCTTCAACGAGAAACGACAACTGTTATCATCTGTTTCTCTTGCTGACGGCTTACGGCAAACTAGGTAATAACACCAAAGGGGGTTACTATACAGATAATTTGATAACAAGCTAAAATGTGCAGTTGCCTTAGTTTAATTCAAGTAATGGGTTAATTACATAACCGGGATAAACGACTGGTTTTTAATGAGAGTGGAACAACAGAAAATGACAGAATATGTTTGTGGCAAACACCTGGAATGCAGGTAGTCTATATACCTCCCCGGAATGATCCAGATGCTTTGACCACCATTTGAGTGAAGGGTACAATCGCCAACTCTTATAAAACAGGGAGGATAGAAGATCAGGTCCCCATGTTTGAATATGTATAGCAGAGCTACTATCATTTTATACTAGAAACATTTTCAAGCAAGTGATATCAATCGTCCATCACAACAATAAAAACAATCTCTGAAAGTTCCCATAAGAAAGCTAATATCAAGTAACGTGTCTTCTGGGTGAACCTGCTGATATACACTGATTGCCAAATGTATCATGATGTAATGGACTGATGTGACCCACTATATAGAACAGTTGGATCTAAGCCAATTAAATTTTGAAGGACAAGTGTCAAAAAAAAAATGAATAGGTGATCTTGAGCCATTTTTTTCTGATAATAGTAAGGGAGTAGGACCAATTGCCTGTTGAGATCATTGCTGCTATGTGACAAGTACAGATACAGAGACAGCATCTGGGAATATGTCAAGCAGGCAGGCGTTCCGATCTAAAGAGGGATTCTCAGTACATCCTGAGCAATGGATATGTTCTAACAACAGTGGTATTGTCTCCCAACATAATTTCTTTGAAGGGAATTTTACTTACCTAGAGAGATAAGCTATATTATTTTTTGTAAATAAAATGAGGATTTATCCTATGCTCTTTATCAATTATAAACTTCTTTAAGGCTAAGCATCAATTGTATTAATTAATGAATTCACGTACTTGTTTGAAGATACTGACTGATCACTACCAGGTGACAGCAACACTCTCGGCCCTAAATGCAAAACATAAGGCTTCTCACAAGAGTCTTTTCTCTGAGGATACATAACCCAGTTGTTTTGGAATCACCTATTTGAAGTACTTAAGAAATAAGGAAGAATAGGATTTAATGCCTGATAAATGAAGTAAAAATAACTACTTATACTTACAGAAGCTCAGGAAAAACGGAATACAGTTTCCACAAAAGCTATCAGAGAAGGCTCTGTGGAGAAGGGGGCTTCAAGCAACCCCTAAAAAAAGCCCAGTGGCTTATGGTTGGACAGAGACACAGGGGAAGGGGACTGAAGAAGGATACTGTGATAGAAAGTTTTGATTAAGGCCCCAAATCTTATCATGTTCCACGGTTTTAAAAAACATGTTTATTGCACCCGTACTGCTGACAGAATCTCTACGCTTATGGAGCTGCCATTCTAGTAGGGGACGTAATAATCGTCAAAAATCACCCATATAAAGCGGCGAGAACCCCTCCTTAGGCTCCGCGGAGCCCCTTCTCAAATAGCCCTCATTTTTGGCCCCTGCCCTTGACCTGCTACGTCCAGTTGTAGCAAAGGGTCCTGTTGAGCCAGTTTGTCAGGAATCCCCCCCTTGGACACCAAACCAAGCTCCTCTTCTTCCACCCTTGATACCTAACCAAGTTCCTCTTAGTCATTTCCATCCACTCCCTGAGCTGCCCATTGGCTCCAAATCCCCACCTGGCCCTGCCTGTGTTCAGAGCTGAGTTCAGTCTCTCTCCTGTTCCGACGGTCTTGACCCCTGTTTCAGTCATCTTGAATCAAGTCTTCCCTTTGCTGTTTTTAACAAGCATTTAGCAAAATCTAAAAATCATAACTGTGATACTCTTGCAAGGAAGAGGTACCTGTGGGCAGAACACCATAGGATAAGGAGAAACAAGAAGGAATTTCTGGAGGGAACTGCAAATGATCAAATTGCAATTCAGGGATGGATGAGTTGTCCTTGACTTGGTGAGAAATAGGGGAAAGAGCCCTGCAGTCAGAGGAAGCAGTGTCTGTGCGCGACTCCACGGCAAGTCTAGAGAACTAATGGAGGAAGCGTCATCTACGGTAGGGGAGCAAAGAGAGGTGTGGGTGGGCTGAAGCCATGTTCCACAAACATCCCAAAGTCAACACATTCAAATATGGGCTCCACAGCCTTCTCTCCTAAACCTGGCTCTTCTTCTCATTTCCTATTCCATGCAGCCCACGCCTGAGCCACACTTAGCTTCTGTCTTCCCCCTGAAGTCTTATCAACAAGCCTTATCATTTCTGCTTCATTACTGCCCCTGGAATCACTTTTCATAGTTCAGATTCTCATTTTATTCCACCTGAGTTAATAAGATGACGCTAGGTCTCTCCGCCTGCTCCCCTCTGACCTATTCTCCACGCTTTCAAAATGATCTTTCTAAAAAGTACATCTGATTGTGTCGTTCTCCCAGTTGAGATCCTGGAATGGATCCCAGCATCTATCATCCAGCATCTAGCATCATCATGTCTCATAAAAGGCATCTCAAGGTGTGCACCCTCCTGTGCTTTTCAGGCTGAGATTCTTCCACGTCCGTAGGGCCTAAGAGATCGTATAAATAGCCACAGAAACTGCCCAGGAGTTTCGCAGGCTTTCCCATGTTTCTGTACTTTTGCAAATGGAGCTCTTTCTGCCTGGAATATCACCATCCCTGATACCTCCCTCCTGCACATTGTGTGCGCTCGCACGCGCACATGCATACACGCACCGTATCTTTCAGCATTCCGCTCACGTCCCGTGAGTCATGACCCCTCCGCCTTCTCCGACCCCACAGAGTGAGGAGTTCCTTTGTCTACACTTTCAACTTTTTACCTTTCTCAAACACAACCCTCAACACATAACTTTAAGTAATTTGAGGGCAGGGATTTAACTTTGCTATTTTTACATGCTCAGGTTCTAAAATCATTATAATGGATAATCCTTGGCACGTCCCATCCAATGACAATCCTTTTCTCTGTGGGATGGACTCTCAATACACAGTTGTGTCTTACTGCCCGTGTGTATACTCCATGACTCTGCCACCTGGCCGCGGTTCACTGGTACAGGGGTAGGTATCTAATACAAGTGGACAAAACGGAAACCTTCCCTGAAACTTTACCACTGAGATTCACAGAGAATGTAAGTCAATTACGAAGTAAAGCTCAACAGCCATCAACTATTGTGTTCTTTCCACGTGGAGGAGGTTAGTCTACAACATAAGATTAAAAAGAAATCCAACACGCAGGAAGTAATAAAGGAAAGAGAAGGTGAGAGAGCAAGAGAGCAAAAGCAAAAATCAGGGAGAGGGAGAAGGAAAGAGAGAGCGAGAGTTCTGTGTGTTCTAGTAACAGCACTTACGTTCCTAATGCCAGTTACTTCTGAGATCTAGATGCATACTTTCCCATCTTATAGTCTGGTTATAAGAGATATCCTTCTAATAAATCCCACTATTTTTCTAAGCTAGTTTGAACTGGATTCCATAACTTGCAACCAAAATTCTTTGATGCCTGCATAGTGACTAACGACTCATTTATTACCTATTATGTATCCAGTAGAATCTTAGATAATTTATGATTAGGACCCTATTTAATCCTCACAGTGATCTATGAGATTACTATTATTCTCAGAAAATGATGGGGCCTGAATTCAAATCCAATTCTATCTATCTATGTATCTCAAAAGCCAGTGAATAATACGCATGCATTTAATATAGTTTTAAAACACTGGAGCAGAGGGATTATTTCCAGAGAAAGTGGTAAACTGATGTCGAGTAGGGTCTTTTAGGCCGAAGTTAGGAATCTGCACTTAACTTTCTTAACAACGGCCATCAGAATTCTTGAATGTGGTGTCGAAGAAAGACTCAAGGCAAACGCCATCTCAGCATTAGCTTCAGTAAATTCAATTCACTTCCAACAACAGGATAGACAAATCTTAATTTTTCTCTTACGGGAAATATAAAATTAAGTCAAAGTCAAGAATATGGGTGCAGGGCTTCCCTGGTGGTGCAGTGGTTAAGAATCCGCCTGCCAATGCAGGGGACACAGGTTCGAGCCCCGGTCTGGGAAGATTCCACATGCCGCGGAGCAACTAAGCCCGTGCGCCACAACTGCTGAGCCTGTGCTCTAGAGCCCACGAGGCACAACTACTGAAGCGTGTGTGCCTAGAGCCTGTGCTCCGCAACAAGAGAAGCCACCGCAATGAGAAGCCCGCGCACCACAATGAAGAGTAGCCCCCGCTCGCCACAATTAGAGAAAGCCTGTGCGTAGCCACGAAGACCCAACGCAGCCAAAAAATAATTAATTAATTAAAAAAAAAAAAGAATATGGGCGGAGGAATAAGTCTGGTGGCTGCCAGGTGGTCTTCATTTCTGCTGGTGTGATCTGAGTGATAAAAGTCAGGAGCCCTAGTGTGTCTACATATTAGATTAATTTCTTTTAGAATAACATCATTCTACTTAACTGGATCTGGGATAAACTGTTTTGGAAAAAATACAGGTGCTGCTATAATTACCTTCATGGACTTGGTGATGTGAGAACTGTTGTTAACTGCTTTGCCTTTGAGGCTTTCAGATCAAAGTTTCTTTAAATGGAGAAGTGGTACTTGTTTCCATCAAGGAGGCCAGTCACAGGAGAACACCGAACACCAAACACCCAGGCAACAATAAATGCCCTTGGCGGAAGTCAGTTCGCTTATAGCCAAATGTGCCAACACAAGGTTTAGGAGGCTGAAAACTCGAGAATAAAAATCCACGAAACTAGGGGCAAATGTTCAGATATTAGTTTCAGGTGTACAACAGGTGCTAATTCCCCCAAGAAGCTCAAGACAACTTTTCCAGTCTGCAAATCACCCTCGTTTGCTGGCCCTTGCAATGCCTCCATCTCCATGACCTACAGCAGATGACACACAGCATTGTTGATGCTTCTACAAATGCAAGTTTCTCAGAAGCATTTTTGGAGTTGTTTATCTTGCTAGTAATGATGTTCTGCTCTTTTTATCGTGATGCAAGGGGCTGGATGAATGCTCAAATCACAAGATCTAAGGATGATTCCTTGTTTGTTCGAATCTCAAGAGAGAGCAAGATGGTACCAAATGACAACATATTAGGGAATCAATGTCTGGAATGAACTATATGCTTACACACTCAAACACCTGCCTTAAAGTTCTCTTGAGATGCTGGAAATGAGTTAGCAACAGCAGGGTCTTGAAGCAAGTACAAAGCAGATGTTTGAGCTTGGGAAGGGGATTTCATGAGAACATAAATATAAAGAGATGTTGGGATGTCACATGAATATTTCACCTTAGTGATGCTAGGCATTCAAATACTACCAGGTTTGTGCAAATATTTCTTTATCTGGTTGCTAGTATGTAGTACAAAGCTCATACAATGCATTATATTCCCAGGGGAAAATCAACAGTGCCATAGATACTGGCGATCTACATGTGATGCTGTGTCAATGTTCCAGCTGGCACCCTACTCATCCAGCTGTTCCCCTGGGGCCAGACGGCATCTCACTGAATCAATATATAATGAGTGGTATACATTTCTTCCTCTAGTCAGTCAGATGTTTCCTAGCCATGCATTCCCATAAAACAGCCCTTTTCACCCAATTTGCTGAGGCTAAGAGGATTTTTCAATGTGAATCGTACTTGAAACTTCACATCTATTTCTCGCCAGGGGGAACAGGGCAGAAGAAAGACCAGGGGACCAAAGAAGGCAGAGGGAAGGGGTGAGATTGTCTCAGAATTGGGTTATGGGGAAGACTTAGTGGGGGACTCATGATGTTTATATCATTAGTGTCTTGCAAAATATCTAGTAGTGAGTAGGCATTTTTTAGGGAGGGAGCAAATGAGTAAACACTTGTGTGGTAAAATGAAGGGCTTAATAGCATCAAAGGAGAATCCAGAAAAGTTCATCTGTTTATGCATCTGACCTTGCCCTAAGTCTCCTGAGGCAGAGAAAAGTTCAAAGTTTACTTCCCGGATCCAAGGGCAGGGATAAAATGTATCTGGCATTTACTTGGTAACTAATAACGCAGTGGCCTTGAATTATAACCAAATAGGCTAAACCACTGCATCAAAGCCAAGAGAATTGTTCAGAGAGCGATGAAGACTCAAATATGCACTATGTAGAGAAGTGTGTGCTCTATGGTTAAGCCGATTTTGATTTGGACTATCTGAGGCTAAGTGTCTGTACAGGTGGACACTCTGAAGTCTCTCTAAATGAGTTAAGTGTATGACCCATGGGCTGTGGAGCAGGGGTAAAGCCCCAGGTGCCATTTGTCAAGTTCTCAGCAAAGAGCCAGCATCCGCTCTCTGCGGGGGTAGAAGAGCGAATGATCAGTGACCTCTGGGGAGACTGTCCCCGTGAAGGTGCCTTAATCACTGCCATAAACTTCTCATACTTGGATAAAAAAACAAGGACACCATGCAAAGTCTTGCTCTATCTAAAATTAATTAAAAACCGCAGCACTGCTTTATTCCGATAGTGATCTAGGGACTCCTATTTTGAGAATACATAAGTTAAAATGAATAGTCATTTCCTTATGTATTGATATTTGTTTAGGCTTATATTAGATAATCATGAAACTATAGTTTTACTACTTATTCTACTTGATCAAACTTTACACATCTACTGTGTATCACACAGAGTACTTGAGGAAACTGAAAGCATCTTCTTTTTATTGAAGGAAAAACCAAGTCACCAAAATTCACGTTGTATTTGGAGATTGAGTCAAGAAAAAAATCTAGGATGTCTCCGTCTAAAAATTGCCCTCTCTTATCAGGAAACCTAAAGGTTAATCACCTTAACAATACTTTGCATTCAACTTCTAGATTTGCAGCCAACTTTGTGAAAGTGCGGATCAAAGGAGGAGAGCCAGGTAGGGAGGGGTGGATTAGAATAAAACAAAATGTGACAGGGAAAAATTATAAGGTGAAAATGCCCTTTGTTCATACAATGGAACATAATTTTGTGGTAGACATTTTTTAAGCTTGTATTGTATCACACAGTGTTCCTTTGAAAGATTTCATGTGTCGTGTTAAAATGAATTTCATTTTGTCCCAATCAATGAATCTCCCCACTTGCTATTACCTAAAGCCCTTCCTAGCAGCCAGGGTTCTGGCTAGACTCCAACACCAGGCTGGCATTGAAGTAAGTAAAGTTGCCGGCTGTCCAACTGTTCAATCGAGGTAGCTGGAAAATGTCATCTACACCTGGATAATTTTTAAATTCCTTTTTTTTTTTCTTTCTCTCTCCCCATGCTATGAAATTACCTCCAGCCTATTTGTCTGGCTAGAGGTTAATGGAACACTAATGATGTTAATGAGCCTTTCACGGTGCAAGTTTTTTCAAGAAAGAGATATAATAGCTGTTTTCCTTCCCTTTTAATCTTTTTCGTCATTCAACAGTTACAGGCTGAGACAATTAGCAACTTGGGCAGCTCTGGCTCCTTGCTCAGTTGCAGCCCAGTGGGGCAAAAAGCAGGAAGCCGTTAGACAGCTTCATGTGTCCACAGGTGAGACCTCGGGATGGATGCCACACACTGCTTCTTGCCAGAAGGCATAATGCTATTCAGGGAGAAAGGAGGGAAATTAGCGATCTGTTGATGAAGCTTTTCCATGGCAGGCAGGCAGGCAGGCAGGCAGCAGGAGCTGTCCAAGGTACTGAAGAGTCATCATAAATTCCTCCCCTCTCCCTTCATTAGACGGAGGGCTGGGGCTGCCTGAGAGAGTCTAGTTCTCCAATGCATCCAAATGTTTAGTGACTTACAGTAAACTTACCCTAACCTCAGAGGATCCTGGCAAAAGAAGGACATTTTCATAAAACAAGTTCTTTAGCAATACTTTCCAATTTCTTGGGCGTTTGTCCATTTGGTGGTGGTTCGATATTCTGTCTCTCTATGCTTTGGAAAGTATACATCCTAGATGCCCATGGTACTTAAAACATGCTCTCATAGTGCTGCTAAGATGGAGAGACACTGAAAATAAAACAAGTCCAAGATCTGAACTAATCTCCAGTCTGACTCAGCTGCTGTTAGGTTTTATTTCTGGTGAAAAGGCCCTATAAATGCCTTCAGCAAATGCTTCAGGAAGACATTCAGAGCACTCAAGGGAGAGAGCTGAAGAATGTGACATTTCACTCTTCTTCAGATTGCTGACTTCTTTTGTATCTAAAAGTGGATTTTAATTAAATGGATCACGGTTCACAACCAAGGTATAGAGAAAAATATTAAAGTTCCAAATCAAAACCAGGAACTGTGAGCATGATTCTCCCACAAAGGTCACTCTCAGTCAGAACTCAGCCATTAATGCCAGCTAACCGAAGACGTCATGTAAAGCAAAATATTAATAGGCCAACACAATTTTTTAACAAATTATATGCTATAGATATATAGTAGGTTGTTGGGCACATTAAGAATTTTCTGTGTATCCTCAGAATTTATGGTTTAGAGATATGCCTGGAAAAACAATCAAAGATTTGTGGCCCACCTACTACGTGTGTTCAATTAACTCTATGCTTGGTGAGGTGGTAACTAAGAATGAAATATAAGACCTGGAGCTAAAATATAGGGGGAAATGCATATCTGAAATAATCGAGAAAGCAATTAATTATGTAACTGTGGTGCTGACTAGAAGCTCAAATCAAGGCAGAGAAAGTCTTATTCAGACCAAGTGTAGCTGCTGAGGGCTTGATCGAAGGGGTCATGAGGCGTAAATATGATTTATATCATTGAATGTTAAAAAAAAGGGAATTTCAGGTTCAGGAAGTGAAGAAAGGATGGGGATGCATATAATCATTGATGACACTTGCATGTCAGAGCCATTCTTTAGTGTCAGTGGGCAGAGGGATTGAAACGATCAGGAACCAAAGGCAAGGAGGTCTCTTAAATGACAGCTGCCCAAGTTCAGAAACAGGTCCAAAATAGAGATGAAAAGAATACGAATGTTAAGACACACTGTAAATGGAAATATTGAGACTTGATGACAGATTTGATTTAGTAGAAGAAAAAGAAGCAAGACTCAAAGAGGATTTGGAGATTTTTAGCCAGGGCAACTGGAATTATTGGGTCATAAATAGAAAAGGGATAGTTTTGTAGAAAAATCAACGTGCTCAATGACACTACTTTCAAATAGCATAATACTTTTTCTAGATCCACATGGGTCTGGCCAGTCTGAACTATTTTAATGTCTTAAATTCCTTATTTCCCCATTCTAACATTTGCTCCAATTGCTAAACAGCGCCTATATTCTCTTACACCAATTTAACACTAATTTTACCAATTTACTTCAGACAAAAACTCATTGGAGAAAAAGATGTTTTGTGCAATTGGGTATCATTACCAGCATGTGCTCAGACCATCCATTTGGGACTGCAGGTTTCTAGAAGGCCAGCATTGCACCCATTTAGAAAATTCTGTCACAGCCCGTAGAGCGCCACGGAGATACATAACAGACTTTCCGCAAGAAATGATGATGGCAACTAGAAATAGTCTCAAAGAATTCATCAAATGCCTTAGATGGTAAAATCAAAGCGAAAGCTTTTATGCACATCACATCCTTGTTTTCTAAAGAAATAACGAACACCCCAGCAGTGTAAGGAACTACATAATTGTGTATATGGGGCTACAGCGCTTATAGCAATGTGCTCCATCCAGATGGCAAATGGGATGATGGCAAAGCCAGGATGAGGAAGCAACTAATGATACTTCAAATAGCAAACCGCAAAGCAAATGCAAGCACAAATGACATACCCAGGACCAGACAATGGAGCACATGTCAAAGTCAGCTGCTTGGGATGGGGGAGGAGGAGACAAAAATAAAAAGTAAATATGCCCTCCATAAACATAAATACAAATGCATGACACTACTTCAGAAGCACTCAATGCTTTGCAGATCAGCCTCCGTTCCCCACTCTTGCCTCCAGACCTCCCTTGGCCTGAGCTCACTCAACAGGCAAAAGCCGACAGACCACCCTCTGCACTAGAGGAAGACACGGGCTCTTTATCCATTGCCCTGAAGAGAAAACTCTCTCAAGAACAGTTACCTTTAACTAGTAGGTAATAAAATCCTTGTGATATGTTCCAGTCTTAGGCATCCCGTTTACAAATGAGGGGGAAGCAGGTGAAGTGTCTCCAGGTGAGTCATGCTTGGATCAAGACTTAGAACTCCCTGTAGCCTCGGGCATCCCTCTTTTCTCCACTGGAGAGGTGGGTTGTGATGGACACCTACCCCATGGTAGAACTGTGACCACTTTTGGAATGTCGGTGGTACACAAATGGCTCTAAATTTGGATAGAAATGCCAAGGTACATACAAGTAAATTATTAACCAGAACTTACAAGGATTGAAGACTTCTGCTTGCATTTTTATTAGAGGGTATCTATCTGCATTTAGAGCTGTTGCTCTCTGATAAAGGGGAGGGAGGGAGCCCTTCAATATTGTCTGGACAAAAGCTGAGATAAGGCTCTTCAAACAGACAAAATGCCCTCATCGAATTCTACAACCACTGCTGTCCTTGTCAGTGTTTCTGGAACTCCTGATTCAGGCTGTAAGAAACTTCTCATCACAAATGAACATTTCTGGCCCTAACCTATTTATGCAGACAACCTGTCAGCCGACTAGAGCTAGGCTTTCTGTTGATGTAGACAAGACAGCAACACAATGGCGGGAACCCCTTTTCCTCATTGTCATTGCTCACCCTTCGCTCTTCAAAGTCACAGATGCTTTGTTTAAAGGATAATAAAGATTATTCCCAGTGACTCAGTTTCCATTTTCATGTTATCATTTCTTTCACTGGCTGCTTATTTATGACTAACTGCAAGGGAGTGCTTTCAGGAAAAGATGCCATTATAGCAGAACGATGCTCTCTTGACATTGAAGACTGGAATCTACACAAATGTTCTGTAACAACTCATTTTAATGTTTGCCTACTTGTCTTAATTTATTTTTTATTTCTGATTCTCGATGTACTCGAGACAGAGGGAGGCTTGCTTCAGCTCAGGGAGACATGCCACAAATCTAGCTGAGACCACAGATGGTGTGGGCTGGCTTGACTACCTCCTCTGCAGGCTTGGAGTGGCTATTGGTATGCAGCAGACAACCCCACATGCTCATCAAGATTGTTCAAGGAAGAGGTGCGGGACGCGCAGAAGCACAGCAGCCAAATTGTCCTTGTTTATGGCAGGAGAGGGTTCACTTCAGATCAAGATGGAAATACATTGACAGAGAAATAAGCCCTGAAGAATCTTTCTTTTTTTTTTTTTTGCCTTTGAATTTCAGAGAAAATACTGGTATACATTTGTTGATCAGCGTCGAGGTATATTTTCAGGTTGGGCCAAGAGGCAGATTTGCTGTGAGTTAATACGCACCTCTCTCTCCAGACTTAGGCCTGAGAAGGTCGTTAATTCTTCTAGGTGGTCATATATCACTAAGTTGTAAGATTAACAGTACACAGACATGTGGCCGCACATTTACTTGATGGGCTATTGTCAGACTTTTGGTCTAAGAATCCATAAGGAAAATTCAATCCTTCCTACTAAAATTGCAGTCAACGATCTATCACACCTCAAGGAGGAAAGATCCCTGCAGTCTCCTGTCCCAAGGCTGGGTCGGAATATTCTGCACTAGAGCCTTCCAGCGGGGCAGAATTGAAACACCGGTGTTCTGGCTTTATGTGTATGACTGGCTCCCCATAATGAACCTACACTAAGCACCTGCCAGCCCTTCCTCACGCCTCCACTTAACTCTTCTATGGACTGAATACGAATGTATCACCTTCACTAGATCTGAAGACCCTATGAGACAAAGACGGTATTTCATTCATCTTCATATCTCCCATGTTATCAAAGTCAGCACTTTGCAAGCTGTAGTGAATGAAAATGTGTGTTAAATACACAATGCAACACATCCTGTCAATCACCAGGCGGGGAAAAGCTTCTACCAAGCCTTTCCTGCACGTGTGTCTGCACGTAGGAAGTCTTGTGGTTGTGCTGCTTAGACCCTCCACAACCCTTGAGGCCTCGTGGAGACTCTCACCCAAGCCGACTCTTTTCCCAAGCCTGTGACTCATCTGTTCCTTCCTCTGAATTTCGGATCATTCTTCCTCTCTTTTGTCTGCATTAACTGGTTCCTTTAGCTCATAAAATTTCCCTTCTTGTGCTCTGGTCAACTCCTTATCTCCTACCCTCTTAGCTGCAAAAGAGGGCTTTGCGTTAGTACACCCAGTAAATGGGCCTCCTTGGAATCGCCTAGGACTCTCCCCTGAGTTTGCCCTGGCAAGAAGCACTGGGGAACCCTAGAATATCAGACCAAGAAAGGGAGATGTGTCATCATAGGGACTCTCCCAAGGGACAGTGGGAAGGCAAGTCAGAGTTTATGTCACCCAGCCCTTCTACTTTACAACTGAAGCAAGTGAGACAGGAACAGAGAACAAATGGGACGCACGGTACTTAACCTCAGGAAGCCTCTAGCCCGGTGGTGCTCAACCAAGGGCAACCTGCCCTCTGTGGAACATCTGGAAATGTCTAGAGACAACTCAGAACCATCAAGACTGGGCAGGGCTTGCCACTAATGAGCAGAGGCCAGGGAGGTCATAACACTCTACAAGGCACAGGGCAGCCCACACCTGAGAAGAATTATTCCGTCCAAAAGCCAAGGGTGCTAAAGTTGGAAAACCCTGTTCTGGTCCATTAAGGCAACATAAAGCCAATAGGCAAGGATCGGATAAAAAAGGGAAATTTTGCATGTTGGGTTCTGACATAAGTATCCTCCACAGAGCAGGAAACTTAGGATAATGGGTGTCCTCAGTAGTGAGCACTATGTGACTGAGCTTACGGGATGCCGAGGAAACCTTCTATTCACCAGGCACTGAAAAGATGTGGCCCCCACTCACCAGCTTTTGCCTCTGCCTGGCATTGCCACGGCATGAGTTCAGTCAGGCTCTGAGTACATAGCAGAGGCGACAGGCCCTCGTGGGTGATCCTACGTTAATCCTGAGACCATAAACTGGGTTTTGCCGTATTAGGAAGAAGCGCAGTGTTTTGAGAAGGGCCTTGACTTGAAGTCAGGACGTCTGGCTTCTACTCCAGCTCAGCTGCAAGTTCTTCACGTGGCCTGGGATAACCTATGTCTTCTCCACCCTTGGGCTCAGATTCTTCTTGGTCTGTTGGATGTGATGGTGATCTTTGACTTCAAATGTAGTGGCTTCCGGCTCTGATAAGCTATAGGATTTTTTTTCCTTCCCTGATGCCCCTCTCCCAGCTCTGACTTAGGTGGGAAACAAGCTGTGTTACAGCATTTCCCTTTATGAACTGGGGTATTGCCAGTAAGGCTAAGTAAGAGGGGCAGAGGCAGGGTGGAACGCAGAAACCGATCGGGGGAAATCTGGTGCAGTGGTATAGACCCTGCACTCTCCAGTCCTGCTAGGATAGACTCTCGAATGCTGCCACTCATCAACTTCACGCTATTACGTAGTTATGGACCCTCTCAAGCCCTCCGTTTTCTCATCTGTGTGGTGGGAATCATAATAATACCTACCCACATGTTTATTGTCAGGAAAAACTGAGATCATGCAGTAATGCAAAGAGTGTTTAGGACATACATCATGGGCCCACCAATGTGACTTGGTTTCTGGGTCAAAGGTTAGGGATATTATTTTCCTCCCTAAGTCAGTCTGCTCTCCGTAGAAAAGAGAATGCTCAACATTGTTTGGGGTAATATATTTAAGTCTATGTGAGTGAGAAAAAAATACACAAATATGCTCTAACCTCAGCAGAATACCGTCGTGCCATTTACAACATGATACTGAAACAAATCACTTACCCGCTGGCACAGCGGCTGTGCCTCTGTCTATTCTAGTTCCAAAGCGTCCCTTCCCTGTGATTTAGATGAAAGCTCACCGTCCCTGAATAAATCTCGTTCCCTTTCTTTGCTCGTGGCTGGGCAGCAAGGCTTTCCAAGATCGTACTCCCCACGTCCCCACCCTCCCAGAGGTCACTTGGCGTGTGTCCCTGTGTTAGTTGGGGCAGGGCTTTCTCAGATGCCAGCCCTCTCATTAGCCCTCTTGGTTTCAGCAGCCCCAAGACACAGCAGATGCACCATTTCACGCCCAGGGGGGAAGGGCTTTACTCGGGTGGTTCTCTCATCATCTCTGCCCATCTGGAGCTCCCTTTAAACTCAGGGGGCACCGCCTGCCTGGGCGAACAATGAACTTAGGTGACTTTCCTTTCCTGTGCTGACAGGGCTCCCGTAAAACCCAGTTAGTGCCAGGAAAGGGTTTTTGCTTTTGTTTTCATGCTTGTTTTTTGGAGAGAGGGAAGAGCTGATCCTTCATAGATGATACTGGGTCTATCACTTCTTACGAAAATACACTGATATTTGATTAGATTCCCACCTGTGACTGACACCTGTTAATAACCTGCAGGAAGGGGAGAGGATGCTTATGCTGTCAGCCAGAGTTACCTGTGACTTTGTTTTTCATCAGCTTTGTCACTCAAGGGCAGTAGTGAAGGATATTATTTTTTTTCTTAAGATGTTGTTATAGATCTACAGACACTGGGTGGGGGAAATTGTCCTGCACGTCCACCTTCATGCTGGTTCTTAGGAAATATATTGCCAAGCTTGCAGGTAATATTCAAATAACGCCTTTATGAACTTTTACTACCCTAGTTTCCATATGGTGACAGGCAGCTTTGTGACAAAGCCATTTATTCCTTACCTTAATCCTAGGAGTATGGCTTCATTCCACCATTTTTTACAATTATACTTTGTACTCTTTAAAAAAAATTGAATACGTATCAGACCTTTTGACCTTCTAGTTCATGGACTCCTGGCTAAAAAAGGGGAAATATTCCTAAAACAAAGTGTTTCATATCCCTTAGAAAAGCAAGTGGAATGTAAATCTACAAAAATGAATCTTGATCTTAAAAATCAGTTACTATGATGCTGAGTATGTAACACATAAGAAATGAATTCAAAATGAGTAAAATCAAGAGAAAATAATTAAAAGTACAAAAAAGAAGACAACAGAATCAGTCTTGTTTTTTCCTAAATCAGAAAATCTTCAAACAATTTTCTCGACGTGGGCCAAAAGAGCTGTCATTTAGCTGTCAAATGGTATCTTATTTTCTTAGAGGAAAAAGGAGATTGGCTTTTTTCTTAGAATAAAAGATATCCCAAGAGCAGACCTGAGATGAGGGGTATTTGCCTTATTTTCTTTTTTTTTGATAGATCAAGGTCCCCAGGTGTAGTGCGTCCTAGCTAGGGAGGAGAAAAAGTGCATTTTCCTCTCCTGCTGACTAGTTCAGCATCACCTCCTGCTCTCCCACACAGTATATTACCCCATCACCAGCATCTCGGGAGAAGGGCAAGTGTCTAGGAGATCCAAGGGCAAGCGAGTTACAGGACACTAAGGAACTCCTTAATTATTCAAGGCTCGAGGAATAGAGAACTGTCATCCGCCTGCCCTTTGGGGGACTTCACTGTGCCTGCCTCAGCCAGCAGCCCCTGAGGAAAGATGCTGTGACATATGTCTTCCTTCCTCCATGCCAGACCCGGGCAGATCCTGGGATTTACAATTCCCACTGGCGGCTTATCTGCAATTACAGAATATATATGCCTGTTTCATCCTCTAGATCTCCTGGCTAAATTGAAAAACACACCAAATGTATCTGTAAACCTCATTTAAAGCCCAATGACAGTGCAGAGTCTGCTCCCAGTCACCACACAGAAAAGAAGCCCATTTACTCTGTCTGCCCAGAGCTAAACTGGATGGGTATAAAATTTTTTATAGCTCTTTCATTTGCCTTATTTTGGATCTGTTTTGCCATCTTTTGTTCTTGGAATTACCCTTTAAGTGGAATGGAGATTTTTCAGAACATGGACCTCATTAAAGAATCGCTTAAATCGATCCGTATATCACACTCTCTTTTATTGGCCTAGAGCATCATTTTAGACCTGAGGATTTTGACACTTGAGCAGGAGAGGGAGGACCAAGGAAGAAGGAGAGAAAAATAATAGAACTATTTTCATTCTATGTGCATCCTTATTTAATTCTTTCAAAACCACTCGGGGGTAGGCACATTAGATTTTATCCTACCCAAGAAAGTGACGCTCAGAGGTCCTTCAGAGCCAGGACATAAACCTGGATTTTCTGACTCACGGTTCATGGCTCTTTTCACAATGGGATAGAAACGTCGCTGAAGAAGAAACAGGAAACCTTAACTGAGGCTCAAGCCGAATACTGACAACAGCTTGTTCTCTTAAAGGGAAGGTGATTTCGCTAATGACTAAGGGCAAAGAGTAAACCAACCCTAAATAAACCTGAGGGTATTTCTCAGTTGCCTCACCTCAGATAAGAAGTATCTGTGACTCTCTCCCCTGCAGTGTGAATATTATTATCCAGTTTATTGCTCTGACCTCTGAGCTTCAGATACATATTGGAGTCTTTCCTCGTCAGCATAAAACTAAATACATTACCCCTTTCTAAAATACCTATTTTTATAAAAAACGGTATGAGCATTTTAGAGCAAGTTGTGACGTTTGTGGGAATTTGGACCCATGCTTGGGAAGAGACCATGATATACCCTGCTGTCTATACAAGCTCCCCTCTGCTTTCATCAGATAAAAAGAATAGTAATTCCTGATCCTGGCAGACGTTGAAGAATTTCCACGTGCTTCACACCCTGCAGTTCACAGAACTCGCGGGACAGGCTCACACCGGCTGTGCACACAATGGCAGCTCCAGCGTGAACTGCTCACTGGACTTGCACGAGTTAAAGGCACCCCAGCGGGGCTCCTGCCCACCCGTGCCCCAGCTCCTACCATCACCTCCCCAACCTCATTCAGTGGAAATAGGATCCTTCCAGTTGCTCTGACTGAACTCTTGGGGTTCTGATGACTTTCTTTTTTCACATCTCATTCCATATCCATAGCAATTCCTGCCAGCTCTACCTTCAAGATTTATCTAGACTCCACACTTGTTACCTCCACTGCTACTGTCCTGGACCAAAACATGGTCTCCCAGCTCTCTTCTTGCTTTGCCTCCTATTCTTTTTTTTTTTTTGCCATGACGAGAGGCTTATTGATCTTAGTTCCCCAACCAGGGATTGAACCAGGGATTGAACCCAAGCCCTCGGCAGTGGAAAGTGCCGGATCCTAACCAGCGGACTGCCAGGGAATTCTCTCCAAGTCTAGAGTTGACGTGACCTGGCTCACATGTTTAAGAGATCACTCTGGTGCAAGTCCGTTCTTAACCCAAGACCAGTGTGATCTTTTAAAGGTGTGAGCCGTATCACCTCAACACTTAAAACAGTTCCTCATTTCCTTCTCAGTAATACATGGTCTGCCTGCTCTCTGCCACCCTCTACATAACACCTGTCTTTTTACGAGATATAAAATCCACAAGGACAGAAAATTGCTTCTATTTCTTTCACTACTGTATCTCCAGGGCAAAGAATCATACTGGACATGAAGTCGGAGCTAAATAAACACTTGCGGGATGAATGAACAAGGAGGTGGGGCCAGGAGCCTCAAAGACTAGAGAGGGAGTGTTAGAGAGAGAGGTGGCTAGGGGTGAAGAAGTTAAGGTGCTCTGTGGCACACTAAAAAAGATACTCTCTTTTCTTTCATGATTTCTTGGAACTGAATAAAACTTGAAATTGCTTTCAGTTCTGTTTTTTTTCTGTCAGTCCCTGTGCCTTTGACCTGAGTTTCTTCAAAGGCTGGATTATGGAGGGTCCCAGTTAATCTCTGGTTACAGATTGTTTATATGTCATTGGGTGGGGGCAGCCAAAGAAGATACCGGAAGGCCACCCTGACCTGTGCCCGTATACCCGTCACCTGCTTGTTTGCAGCTATTCAGTCTACAGCCCAGCTCGGAGGCCTCCCAGCCAGGTCACATGCTGTCCTGACCCCGGTCATGAGCGGATTGACTGTCTTGGTCTAAGATCATGAAAGCTCACTGTCACGGGGCTGGGCGGGCAGGTGCACCCTGCCTGGCTGGCAGCAGTGCCTCCCGGGGTCTGCTCTGAGCCCTCTGCAGATCCAGCCAATAGTAATAGAGAACGAAGCAACTGAAGGGGCCTCAGAGGGTGACCTCCCCTGGGATAGACTTGCAATGTGCTATTCTGCAGCCATCCTGAGAAGGGAACAGAGCCATCTGGGGTCTAAGGCGGTAAAAAGTGAGCAGAGTTTTGTACACGTCCACATGCATCTATGAGGCCTCAGAAACTCACTTCTTTGCAACACTTTGAGAAATATTCCATTTCCCACAAAAATTCAGTGATGAAAGCAGCCCTTTATGGTGGCTGAAAATTAAAGGACTCCACATTCAGCTGAATTGTCATAGTATTCCAATATTTCGAAGTATATTTTTATATAATTTTGAATTTAGAGAAAAAATTACAGAATCTCCCATATGCATTTACCCAGATTCACCAGTTGTTAACATTTTGCCTAATTTTCTTTACTATTTGTGCTCACATACTTACTTTCTTATATTTTTATTAATATTTGAGAATAAATGTGAGTTACTGTGCCCATTTACCCCTAAAATACTTCAGTGCTTATTTCCTAAAAGAGAGAATGTTCTTTACTTAACCACAGTACAACTTTCAAAATCAAAATTTTAGCATTAACATAGTGCTGTCTAATTTATAATTTACATGCAAATTTAATCAGTTTTTTCAATAATATCCTTACGGCTTTCTAGCCTCCTGGTTCTTAGGAGCCAATCCACAAGCATTCATCACATTTAGTTGTCAAGTGCCTTCAGTCTGCTATAGTCTGCTTTCTTTCTTCCAATCCTTAATGATTTTCAAGATGCAGGCCAGTTAGCTTGTAGAAGGGTGCGTAATTTAGACATCTGGATGCGTTCTCATTTTATATTCAGGTGATGCATCTGGTGCAGGAATACACAGCAGTGGTCCTGTACCCTGCTCAGGGCATCTCAGCACGAAGGTATGTGAGATACAGGTTTGGCTCACTCCTGGTTAACTTTCACTATTTGGTTACTTGGTTAAGGTGTTGTCTGGCAGGTTTCTATTATGCCAGGTTACTATCCTCTTTTCTTTGTAATTCATAAGTGATTTGTGGGAAGATGTTTTAAAACTACGTACACAGCCTATTCTTCATCAAACATTCGTCTGCTAGGTTCAGTACCCACTGATGATCACTGCCTGCATCAGTTATTGCTAGGGTGGTTGCAAAATGCTGATATTCCAATTTCCTTTTTGTTTTGACTTTCTCTTGGCTATATTTATTTTTAACTTTTTTATTGAAATATAGTTGATTTACAATATTATATTAGATTCAGGTATACAGTATAGTGAGTCAGTATTCTTACACTCCATTTAAAGTTATTACAAAATAATGGCTATATTTCCCTGTCCTGTACAATATATCCTTGTTGCTTATTTATTTTATACATAGTAGTTTGTACTTCTTAATCCCCTATCTTGCACCTCCCACTTTCCTCTCCTCACTGGTAACCACTAGTTTGTTTTCTATTTCTGTGAGTCTGTTTTGCATATACATTTGTTTGTTGTATTTTTTTTTAGATTCCACAAATAAGTGATATTATGTAGTATTGTCTTTGTCCGACATTTCACCAGGTGAAGTATTCTCTAAGTCCATCTGCATTGCTGAAAGTGGCAGAATTTCATTCCTTCTTATGGCTGAGTGATATTCCATTTTACACACACACACACACACACACACACACACACACACACACACACATCACATCTTTATCAATCTGTCTGTTGATGGACACTTGGGTTGCTTCCATACCTTGCCTATTGTAAATAGTGCTGCTGCTATGAACATGGGGGTGCACGTTTTTCTTTTATTCTACATTACTGGTTAGAATTATACTGTGGGAGAGATTTTCCCCACTCATTCATGCATTAACTTATTCATTAATCTATTACATTCCATACAGACTCACTGACTTTATTTTACTCAGTGGATTATAATCTATTAGTTCTGTTATGATTTGTTAAGTACCCCTTTGTTATTCTGATGTTCAAATTGTCCCAGATCATCCAATGGGTGTCCCTTCAAGCTAGCTCCAGTGTCATTTTAACTGTTCCCATTGTTTTTGGAGTCCTTCTTTATCTTGTAGCCCATGAAAACGCTCTAGGCTCATTTTGCAGACCCTATACCCCAGTCCTGGACCATCCCCAACAGCAAGGAGTTTGGGGTGCTTTTGAGTAGCTTGTATAAGCTCTTTTCCACCTCGTATATCTCATTAACTTGAGAGTTTTAGAGTTCTGCTTTCTTTTAAAGAGAGCCTAGGATGAAACAGAGTTGTCACTGATCTTTCCCATCCTTTCTTTCTTTTTCTTTCTTCCTTCCTTCCTTCCTTCCTCCTTCCTTCCTTCCTTCCTTTCTTCCTTCCTTCTTCCTCTTTCCCTCCCTCCCTTCCTTCCTTTCTTCCCCCTTCCTTCCTTCCTTCCTTCCATCCAGTTGCAGCACAGTCTCCTTCTAATTTAAGCAATTTCTGTAGCTTAGTTATAGTACTTCCATTTTTGTTTTATTTCCTTTATTCTCTCCCCCCTCCCTTTCTATATGCCCGTTTCTAGCACAGATTGCTTTCTCATGTTATGCTCCCATGAAAAGTAGTTTAAACAGATAATTGCTCAGGTGAGAGCCTGACTGTAAACCTAGCATGTGGGCACACACTAGATAATTTACCTTGTCGTTGGGCTCAGAGTGACCAGACTGATAATCAGTTTCAAAATCAAATGTGACTACTATCAATTGCAGAAAATAAAAATGGAAGCAATGTAATACTAAGCTAGGGAAAGTGCTCAGCTCAGAAGCAGGCTGTGCTCTGACTCCTGAGTAACTGTAATAACAGCGATGATAATGGATCGTAAAAGCATCACTGGAAAGTTTTCCAGGACTTTATCAAGTCAAGTCTCCAAATAATATGCAAGATATAAGCGTTTCCAGAAGGGAACTGGCGTCGTCCATGTTTTCCCGTCCCTGGAGAGCTGAAGTGGACTGAACGTCAGATAGTGGCTTTTGTTTTCCGCCTGAGCCTGTGCGGGCACAGGTGAAAACACTCCTCAGAAAGAATCACGTCGCAATCTGAGTCCCAGCTCCCATTAGCTACCTGGGACTCAGGTGACAGCCCTGGATTACAACCCATGACTGCTTTTGAGTATGTCTCTGAAAGTGGGCCGTGGCCTCTGTCTCCTTGTTTAAGATGCCTGTTCCTCCCGAAGACCACATCTGCCATATCCGGGAGATGCCTCTGTCCTGGGCTTGGTCCACATCATCAGAGCTGAAGGGAGGCTCCTCTGAGGCAAAGTCTGTCCTCTCAGGACTCAGGGTCCAGGGCTGGAGCCACGGCATTTAGTTTGCTTAATAGTGAGAGAAATAAACGAGAGTCTTCATCAGCATCAGGTGGTTTTTCTTCCAGGGCGTTTACCCGGTGGCCCTGACTGAAGCCAAAAGGGGACCGGAGAAGAGACTGGAAGGGACATCCCCTTATACCATCTCGTGGCCAAAGAACCAGGATGGAGAGAGGAGAGCTCGGCTGCAAGAATCAGAAGAGCTGGGACGCAGGGGTGGGGGGAGCAGCCCTCATGGCCTCTGTCTTCACGAGCTGCTCCCTTCTCACATGAACAGTCTTCATCCCCAGTCAACTCCGTTTCTGAGCACTGGACCTCTCCTCTCCCTGCCGGCAGCTCTGTCCCTGGAGAACTGAGAAGGGGGAGATGGGAGGCGGCTGGGTGATCCTAGCCCTGCCTCTCCCCCCAGCAAAGTGCTCGCTGCAACCAGGAATCCAGCAAAGTGGCCTCCCAGGCGTGGACGTGGTCCAGTAAAGACCCTCTGCCGAGCAAATGGCTGGTCTTGTTTTTAATTCAAGTATGAAAATAGCTGTCATTTGGTCACAAGCAGCGGCGCTCGCCTCGCAGGCCAGAGGAGCCTGGAGTTCAACGTGAGGCTCTAAGCAATTCCTTCCCTCAGATAATCCCTTTCTTAGAGGCCAACCTGGCAGATAAACATCACACATCACACCACGGCTTGGCAAGTTTCTATCAGCATCAACTCGGGCAACCTCTAGCACTGCTGTGCCCCAGGCCCTGGAGAAACGGCTGGTGGCTCCCGCCAAGCCTGAGAAGCCCAGATGGACAGTGGACTCAGAGCTGAGGCCTGGCTGGTTCAGGCTCGGCCCTTCCTCGGAGGTCCCTGTTCCTTTGCTCAGCCAGCAGGGGCCCCCGTCTCTACATCTCCATGTCCTCGAAGAGAAACCCGGAATTATGTACTCCTCCTGATGTGTAGGAAACGATGTTAGGAACCGGACTGGCTAGGGCACTAAAGGGGCAACCATCACTGCATTCACGTGTTTCCTCAGCAAAACAAGAGCCAACCAAGCCTTTCTGAGCACTTCCTACGGGACGCAGGCACAGTTCTAAGCAGTTTACATGAATCGACTAACTTGATCCTCACCATTCTAGAAGGTAAACATTATCGCCTCCACACTAGATAAGCTGAAGTGTGCACAGGTTAATAAAGACACAAGGACACCCACCCAATGCATTTTAAGCAGGAAGAGAGTCTGTCTCACAAAGGATGAAATCAAAGCTCAGAGAAGGTTGAGTCACTGTGTTAGCATCACTCAGTAACTCTGATCGGTCTCAGACTCTCATGCTTTGGCCATTCTACTGCAGCCACCTACACCCTAGAAGTTGTCCCAGTGGGCGCTAGATGGTCTATCCCAGGACCAGAGCTTCCAACTACCAGATAGATTCTAACCACCATCACTTACTGCCCACAATTTCACTTATTTACTGTCATCCACCAAACACCCCCCTATATTCATCTATATGCGGGATTTAAGGACCACACCACAGCATTTCAATTAGTCTGTAATTACAGAGCATTTCCTCTGGCTGGCAAGACACTTTCTAGAAAGGCTCTCCACTTTGTTAAATCATCAGATCCTGGGCTCTTCACTCATCTTCCCCTTCAGTGAGAGCCTGGCAGGGGTTAATGGTCCTTAGGTTGCCCTGAAATACCTGGGCGGGGAGGGCTGTGGTAGGGATTCTGGGGCAAAGTCAACAAGAAGCAGTTATCCGTTGTGTCTGTTTATCGCCACTCACATAATCGCATTCTTACCCCCAAGGCTGGTGAGATCTGGGGGAACGGTTCACATAGATTAGATTGCACTCACCTAAATCTATTAATTTACACTTTATTTTTTAATTAACCTTTTTTATTGGTGTTTAGGTGATTTACAATGTTGTGTCACTTTCTGCTGTTCAGCAAAGTGAGTCAGTTATACATATGCATGTATCCACCCTTTTTTAGATTCTATTCCCATATAGGTCATTACAGAGTATTGAGCAGAGTTCCCTGTGCTGTACAGTAGGTCCTTATTAGTTATCTATTTTACATATGGTAGTGTGTATATGTCAATCCCAATCTCCCAATTTATCCCTCTCGCTCCCTTTCCCCGCTGGTAACCACAAGTTTGTTCTCTATGTCTGTGACTCAACTTCTGCTTTGTAAATAGGTTCATCTGTACCATTTCTTTAGATTCCGCATATAAGCCATATCATATGATATTTGTCTTTCTCTGTCTGACTTACTTCACTCAGTATGATAATCTCTAGGTCCGTTCATTACATCTATTAATTTACACTTAATCACAGTCAAGTTTGTTTCTTGCCTACCCATTCATTCCAGGCCCTTGAAATCTGCCAGCATATTTTCCAGATGAATACCATTTCATTTCTTGACAATCCTTAAGACCTAAAATTTTCAAGATTAAAAAATAATCTTTTATGTGAGTATAAATATTTAATAAAAGTAGTCTCAGAAAAATGCCCCAAGGAACTTCTAACACTAACATTTTTGTTTCCAGGGACATGGGACCATGTATAATTATGTTTTGTTTTGACCCTTAGAAATTACAAAATACTAGTGTCATTTCCTTACAATTATTTTAAGCCGTCTTTCTTGACGTAGGGCCTGATCAAACGTTTACTGAAGATCCCTACTGTCAAGGCTCCTGGTGCCCTCATATTTATCCACACAACATCCGCAAAAGCAACTGGGGACTAGCACGGCTATCATTCCTGGTAAAAGTCGAGGTAATCCTAGCGGATTATAGGCAGCCGCCCTTGTTCATGGTGGTGCTTTTGATGAGAGCCTGTACGGCGGTCATCGTCACAGCACGAACGGAGTTCGGTCCCGGCTGTGCTGCGGACTGGCTGCCTGACCTTGGCGTCCATCCTCTTGGGATCTCGGTTCCTGTCCACATTAGGAGGGCAGGAGGATGTCATCTCTGCACAAAATGGGCTTTGCAGGGTCATGCTGCTGGTTAGTAACAGCTACAGAGCAGGAGTCCTGACTTCTGATTCGATTCTCGAGCTCCAAAATATTAGCGCTGAGTTCCTCCTGCATTTCTGGGCAGGAGGTCTCTTTTTTGCTGTTATTGACTTACTAGGTCTATCACACTCCTGTGCATTTAGCATAACTGGGCGGTGGTTCTCATGGAGTGGAGATAGGGGCAAACAGCCCACCAGAGTCAGGTGGTTTCAGCCCATGTGGACTTGCTTTCCTCCACCCTCACCTTCGCCCCAGCTTGATGCAGCCCTGATTTACCCAACCAGTCACCTGGTAATTCTCAGATGATTCTGGCATCTCTCAGTCACACCGTAAAGAAGCCCAGCTAGGACCTCCAACAGACCTGCCTCCAAAGGTAAATGGGAAATCAGTGTTTTCCACAGTGACGACTTGACAGAAGGCTCGACATGGCTGTGGTTTTCTAACCACGGACCAGCAAGAGGCTTTTCCATTTTCCACCTGCTGTCTTCCCTATAAGGTATTTAAATCGTCCTTTCATTTGGAAATCACTAGCAAAGTGCATCTAGAATACTGTGAAGGAGATGTTCGACAATTTTCCTAGAGGCTTCGTAAAGCAGACATTGTTTCTCCATGACCTCTTCCTAAGAAGTGACCTGGAAAAAGTATTTCAATCCGTACAATCAATTTCCTCTCAGACCACTGAGCACACTGTGACAACCCCAAGGACATGGGTTTGAAGAACCTTCTCCCAGGACATCATTTGGCAAGAAATTCCCTCAATTCCAGATACTCTATTGATTATATCGTGTGGGATCAGCCGGCTCATTTAGGTGACAGACGATTCTTGTCCTTGCATTACCCTTGCATTTTGCAGGCTTCAAAAGATTTTGGCAAGATCCTGAATATTAAACAGACAGAGACCAGCAGGGAGAAATTCTCATGCTAGAGACCACAGCCTTGTTCAGCCTTGTCTCTTTGTGTTTTACTCAGACGTGTATTTGCTGGGCACTCTTCTTATTGTTTGCCCGGGTGGAAATGACAACACATACACACACACACAAACACCAAACTAAAACGAAAGAAGAGCTTTGCTTTTAAGATTTAAACAAGGTTTGTGCTTCAGCCGAGGACGGCCGCCTCTGTGAACAGGAGCCGTTGTGGATAGGCTCCCTGCCTCCCCCTCCAAGGCCACCTTATCAAGGGCCATCCGGTCAGTGCGGCGCGCGTGGAGAAGTAGTGCAAGGATACAGAGGGATGGGTTCTTGGAGAGTTCTTTAAAAATCCATGCATCCCACCCCTGAGTCGCCATATGCTAAAAGGTCACCTTGACCCGCGAGGCAGCCTTCCTGGTTTTCTCTCTGTGGCCTTTCATTTGGAGTCAGCACCCTGGTGCCTTCCGGGGTTGTGGGTTTTAATGACTGCGTTATTATCATCCTTCTAAATACTAATATCTTTGATAGCAGCCTTGCTACCTCATCTGAGGTTTTAGAAAACAAAACTGAGAGGCGGGGTGGACCATGCTGGGTGGTCTGCGCCAGAGGAAAGCAGAGCAGTTCCCGAGGCTCAGACGGTTCCCATCCAAGGTGCTCAGTGTGGCCCCTGACCTCCAGCAGAGATGCCCATGACGGCTGCCAGGCTGATCAACACACAGAGAGTGGTCTTATCTCTGCTCTACAGGCGAGTAACCCAAAGGCTTAAGGGACTCAGAGGGGAGGAAATGCAAAAAGAAGAGTGCAAATCAGAGGGAGAATTAGTCATTTCTCCCCCATACTTAAGTCACCCTCAAGGAATAAAGGAGACATTTGAAGGCAGTGCATGGCTCCTCGGGTTCTCTTAAAGCGCCGCATTTCATGAAGGCGAAGGTTAAGCCTCGGTCACTCACAGCTCCCTCGGCCCCAGTTCCCACTCCCGGGCTCTCTGCAAAGCCCTCAGCAGATGCCAGGGACGGCCCAGTACGAAGCCTGGAGTCCCACGGCTCCTGTGCCCAGGGGCCCTGGGCCTCTCCACGGCTGATCGGCCTCATCGCGGGGTCAGTGCGCCTGCGCCGAGTGGCAGGTGATGGAGCCTCCGGCTGGCGACTTGCTGCAAGAGGCGAGCGCTGCACGAGCATCTCTCGACTGAGCGGGAATCTCATTAAGGCCTGACATTTGCTGAGCATCCCCAGGGGGCAAAGGTCCCCATTCCAATTACAGCATCCCACCGCAGGCCCGGCGGGCAGCCTGGTGGCCCTGAGGCTGAGCCGCCATCCTCAGCGTCACGCGGCCCCACCATCTCCTGCAGCCCTGCAGGGTGCGTGCGCCTCCACGGAGCCGTCCCATCCCGGGGCCTGGAATCCTCCCCTCACCTCTGTCCTCCCCACCGCCTTCCTCCCCAGCATCTCCTGCACAACAGTAACTTCGCCCACAGTCTGTCTGAGTCCAGCATGGAAACCTGAGAAATCCTCCCATTCAATTCCTGTTGCCCTGGCCGCCCCTACGAGCCAGGCGACACCAGAGGAAGCAAGGTCATCCCCGAGGAGACCCAGTGAGAGCCATCGCATACCTGGACGCACCTGGACGTACTGGGCAGGCGTCTCTGCCTAGACCCGCCCCTGTGGGCCGGGAAGTGATGCAAACAAGAGCAACTATGCCCAGAGGTCTCCGTTCTCTGTTGTCTAAGCAGCCTCCGGGGAGGGGAGGTGGTAACCTCTGAGATTACAGCCTCTGGTTACGTCCGTGGTTACCAGAAGCACAGTGGGGATCAGCTTCTTTTGGTTGGCTGGTTTGGCCGCACGGCGCACAGCGCATGGAACTTCCCCCGACCAAGGATGCAGCTGGCGTCCCCTGCAGTAGAAGCACCCAGTGGGAACCACTGGACTGCCAGGGAAGTCCGAGCAGCAGCGTCTCTCTTAATGCTCAGGATGTGTGTAGAGAGCATCCCATCCCGGAGGTCTAAGGCTCAGGCCGTCACAAGGTTTTCTTTATACATTTTAAAGATACACGATATATCCACTGTCCCTGAGTGAAACAAGCCCTGCCCCTGGGTTTATCTGAGGTTAAGGGAGCAAAGCTGTCCCCAGGATCTCTTGAGTTTTACCCACCTGAACTTTTCATCACTCAATCTCTTTCTCCAGCTCCCTAGCCCACCAACGCTACATAAATACTGACACCTACTGTGTCAGCTAGGTATTCACGTGTTAACCCTCATTTCCACCAAGCTCTGCAAGGTATTTATATATCACCCTATCACCACTCCCTTAATGTTTGTATGTATAATTACATACAAAAAAGTACACAGGGCAATGGATAAATACTCATGTACCCACCATGTAAAACTAATGTTTTATATTTTGCCCCTTCTACTTCATATTTTTTTTAACAGTGAAAATCTTACAGATAGATTAGAAATTTTCTTTGAATTTCACCCCCTAATCCTATAGAGGCAGCCACTATGCTGAAGGTGGTATGCATCCTTCACGTATATATGCATATATATTTTTTTCAGGGAACAGTGAGGCTGTGAGAAGCTGAGTACCTTCCCCAGGGTTCACCCAGTGAAACAGAGGAACTGGCACTGGGAGGCCAGCTCCCTCCTGGATTTCTGAGCTGCAGGCACATGCAGGAGGTTCACAGAAGGTGGGAAAGGAGAAGATGCAGAATTATCATTAAAAACGTCTCTCAAAGAGAAGCAGGTAAGGAAAGACATGGTTCATTCGCAATCAGCACTCAGGCAGGGAAGTGACTGGACTGAGCTTCCACATCTTCACAGGACTTCTGACCCTACTGGCACGTCTTTTCCCATCTCCAGACTTTCTTTAGAATACGATAGTATCAGCGAAACTAGGAAAGAAGATCACCCCGAGCTGTCCTTAGATGCTCTTTCTCTCTTTCCATCAAGCTTCTTGTACTGCTAAGCTCAAAAGGGGTCTTGGCATGTCCTGCACTGAACATGCTTCAAAATCACCAGTAATTTCAAACATTATTATTCCAAGGTTTCAGGACCCAGCCATTCGGGGCCTTTTTTGCCTATCTGTCAAACGATGATATTACAGGTCCTCTGCCTCTGTCACAGAGTCATACCTTCTTTGAAGGAAACGATGAGTCACATGCATTCATTTAAGGAATATTTACCAGTTAACGGCAATGGGCAGACCTGTGCTCATAGTGGAGATGCAGCTGTGCACAAAACAACTGCTGTCTTCATAACACTTATAATCTAGTCAAGAAATAAAAAAGAAGAGCCAAACAAAGTAGAAATATAGGTTCTATGCAAGCACCAAGGAAAGGCACCTAATGGAGACCCAAGACAGAAGCCTCCAGACTGAGCCCTCGGGAATGGGGGGAGTTGGCCAGGAGAGAAAGGGATGCCTTTGGGCTCTGCTCCAAACTGGACAACAGTGCGACTCCTAGGACATGGTGTGCCTGCAGTGCGAATAACTGTCGGTCCACACGAGCACAAAAGGACTCATTCCCCTTGAATTTTTCCAGAAACCCTGTCAACTCTGCCCTTTTGTGCCCTGACTCCTGATACTTTCTTCTGCCCCAGGTTTTCTCATTTCTTTATCTCCAGCATCTCACAGTGACGGCAGGATGTCAAAGTACCATGAAAACTGATAGAATGAAGAAATGAATGAAGAAGGTCAGTGGACAGGGCGCCCTCCCTCCTTGTACCTGAGGGTGTCAGCAGACAACCCCACGGAGATGGACTCCAGATGTCCTGCTGTTCCGACAGCTGTCCTAACTCTGGCCTTGCAGAATCTGCCTGAAGGTTCTGGCAGAGCCCTTTCTTGGCCTCCCCATCTCTTTCAAATATAAAAAGTAGAAGAGAGGAAAAGGAAGGGAAATATTCCCTAGAGAATGCCTCCTTTTGTTCCTTTGAAAGTCAATTTTCCTGTGTAGTTGTCTAGACTAAGCTCTCTGCTACACAAAATGAGCTTCTCCCTCCTGCGGAGGGCATGGCTCAGACTCTCCAATGCTGTCATCCTGGCAGAAAAGAGAACCACCGAGGAAGGTCTCTCAGAGGGGTCGAGGAACAGCCTCACCCCGGCTCCACTTCTGAGCAGACTTCCCAGGTGCGGGGTTCTTTGCCAACTGACTGCCAACTCCAGGGCGGAAAAAATATAAATCCTGGGTCTATCCACACAGCTCCTGGGAGAATCTGCATCTTTGGATCCAGCTTTTCGTTGACACAGGAGACGGGGAGCTGTCAGGAGGGCCAAGAGAGTGGACAAGCAGAGCCAACCAAGATGAAGTGGCACAGCCCACCTTTTTCTGGAGGGCCCCAAGCAGTCTTTTCTGGACCAGAGGATCTCTGCTTCTGGACACAGTGGAGTAGCAGGGACCAGTTCTGCCCTCCTGACCAAGACAACCAATAACAGACGGGATGTATGAAACAATGATTGCCAAGGCTCTGAACATCAGGAAACGAGAGACAGTGATCCATGAGGGATGGGGAACAAAGATCGCAATCTGTGCAGTTACTGCGGTTTGCTACCTTAAAAGAGTACCCGGGCTACGGAAACAGATGGAGCCTTCGGGTCTCACTGAGTTGAAGAAGTTGAGAGTTTGGGAGACCCCAGCAGCTAGAGATGAAGAACAGAGAACTAGAGAGGAGACAGCCAGCTACATGGAGACAGAATTTCAGAGATCTGCAGGGCTCTCCTCAGGGTCTCAGCTGAACACAGGAAACCATACATGTAAGGAACCCAAGTCTCAGGGAAGAATTACTGAGAGGTTAGCAGTAACCACACGGCGGGGGGGTCGGGCAGGAAAAGTGCCTCTTCCTATTCCAGACTGATTCACAGGTTACGGGGCAGAGGACACAGGACAATATTTAGTGCTAGGGAGTAATTAGTCCTAGAGTGAGCAGGACTGCGGGTCAGCCTAACAAATTTTTTTTTTTTTTTGCGGTACACGGGCCTCTCACTGCTGTGGCCTCTCCCGTTGCGGAGCACAGGCTCCGGACGCGCAGGCTCAGCGGCCATGGCTCACGGGCCCAGCCGCTCTGCGCCATGTGGGATCTTCCCAGACCGGGGCACAAACCCGTGTCCCCTGCATTGGCAGGCGGACTCTCAGCCACTGCGCCACCAGGGAAGTCCAGCCCAACAAATTTTAAAGGCAAGACCCAAAAGAATCAAATTCAAATTGATGAATATAAAACAAGAAAGAGAGAGATGGCACACATTATAAGAAGTGACGTCACTACAGTTTCTACAGATAGTTAAAGGATAACAAAGAAATATTATCAACAAGTTTATGCCAATAAAATTGACACCTTAAATGAAAAAAAAAATCCTCAAAGACACAAACCATCACAGGACCCTCATGAAGAAATAGGGTACTTGAATACGTACTATATCTATTAAAGAAATTGAAACTGTAGTTAAAAATCTTTCCACAAAGAAAATCGCAGTCTCAGATGACTTCCTTAGTAAAATATATCAAATATTTAAGAAGGAAATAATGCCAATTCTATATGAAATTTTTTCAGAAATTTGAAGAGGAGAGAATATTTCCCAACTCAAGTCATGAGTCGAGCCCAACACCAAAACTAATCAAAGACGCCAGTTCTCCCCAGACTGATCTACAGATTCCATGGAACCCCAACGAAACTTCTGGCAGGTTTTTTAGCAGAAACTGACAAACTGATTTTAAAATTCACATGGAAATGCAAGACCTTGCATAGCCAAAGAACTTTGAGAAACGAGAGCAAAGTTACAGAGTTAACACTATCTAATTATAAGGCTGTAATGAAGTTAGAGAACTCTATCTAATTCCAAGACTGTAATGAAGTTAGAGAACTACCTAATTTCAAGACTGTAATGAAGTTAGAGAACTAACTCTATCTAACTCCAAGACTGTAATGAAGTTAGAGAACTACCTAATTTCTAGACTGTAATGAAGTTAGAGAACTAACTCTATCTAACTCCAGGACTGTAATGAAGTTAGAGAACTAACTCTATCTAACTCCAAGACTGTAATGAAGTTAGAGAACTACCTAATTTCTAGACTGTAATGAAGTTAGAGAACTAACTCTATCTAACTCCAGGACTGTAATGAAGTTAGAGAACTAACTCTATCTAACTCCAAGACTGTAATGAAGTTAGAGAACTAACTCTATCTAACTCCAAGACTGTAATGAAGTTAGAGAACTAACTCTAACTCCAGGACTGTAATGAAGTTAGAGAACTAACTCTATCTAACTCCAAGACTGTAATGAAGTTAGAGAACTAACTCTATCTAACTCCAAGACTGTAATGAAGTTAGAGAACTAACTCTATCTAACTCCAAGACTGTAATGAAGTTAGAGAACTAACTCTAACTCCAAGACTGTAATGAAGTTAGAGAACTAACTCTATCTAACGTCTAGACTGTAATGAAGTTAGAGAACTAACTCTATCTAATTTCTAGACTATAATGAAGTTAGAGAACTAACTCTATCTAATTCCAAGACTATAGTAAAGTGACTGCCATCAGGACTGTGGTCTTGGTGTAAAGACAGAGAAATGCATCCACGGGACAGAAGAGAGAATCTAGAAGTAGACCAACACATATATGAACAACTGGTTTTTGACAAATGTGCTAAGGAAATTCAGTGGAGAAGGGCTACTCTTTTCAACAAATGGTGCTGAAAAAATTGCACATCCGTATGCAAAACAATGGACTTCAAACCCTATCTCATAAGACATACAAAAATTAAAATGGACTGTAGACCTAAAAACAAAACCTACAACTATAAACTTTTAGAAGGATCCATAGAGAAAAACTGATAAATTGGACTTTATTAAAATTAAAACTGTGCTTTGACAGACACTGTTTAGACATTGAAAAGACAGCTAAATACTGGTAGAAACTATTTGCAAATATCACATAGTCACCAGCGGGCTTTTACCCATAATATACAAAAACACTCATAATTCAATTGTAAGGGAACAAAAACCCAATTTAAAAGTTGGCAGAAGATTTGTAAAGCACTTCACCAAAGAAGATACCCTGATGGCAAACAAGCACATGAGCAGATACCTAACATCATTAGTTGTTAGGGAAAATGCAAATTAAAACCACAATGAGAAACCACTGTACACTTATTCAAATATATAAAATTAAAGGCACTGGTTATATCTGGTGTCTGCAAGGATGTAGAGGGACCGGACTCTCCCACGCTGCTGGTTCAAATGTAAAATGATGCAACCTTGGGAAGCACTTTGGCAGTTCCTTCAAAGGTTACACATACAGCAGGATAGCAAGTGATCCAGCTATTCTTCTCCTAGGTATTTGCCCAAGATAAATGAAGGTGTATGTTTATAAAGACCTGTACACAAATGTTCATCTCAACTTTATTTATAACAGCTCCAAATGGAAAGCAGCCCAAATATTGACCAACTAGTGAATAGAGAGCCCGACTGTGCTATACCCCTGCAGTGGAATACTATTTGGCAGTAAAAAGAGGAACATACAGATACACACATTCGGCTGAATCTCAAAATAATTATGATGAACGAAAGAAGCCAGAAAAAAAGGCAGTATATTCTCCATGATACCATTTATAAAAAATACTGAAAGTATAAAGCAATCTACTGTGATAGAAAGCTGACCAGAGGTTCTTTAAGATCGAGAGGAGGATTACAAAGTGAAATGACAAAACTTTTGGGGGTTCTATGGCCATTATCTTTTTTTTTTTTTTTTTTTTTTTTTTGCGGTACCCGAGTCTCTCACTGTTGTGGGCTCTCCCGTTGCGGAGCACAGCCTCCGGACGCGCAGCCTCAGCGGCCACGGCTCACGGGCCCAGCCGCTCCGCGGCATACGGGATCCTCCCGGACCGGGGCGCGAACCCGCGTCCCCTGCATCGGCAGGCGGACTCTCAACCACTGCGCCACCAGGGAAGCCCTATGGCCATTATCTTGATGGTGATGGTTGGTGGGTATACAACTGTACCCTTTAAATATGTGTGGTTTCTTGTACATCAATTATATTTCAATAAAACTGTAAAAAAAAATAAAACATAAAAACAAAAACAGACCACGAAGCAACCCCATGGGATTTGCACTGGGTTAGCTGTGGAGGTGCGTAGGGAGAGACAAAGCTGTATAGACTAGACACGAGGGTGCTCAGGGGCCAGTGACAGGGCCCTGGGTAGCGGGGCTGGCGCCTCTGGGGCCAGCAGGAAGGACGAGAGCTTTGAAGAGGCTCTGTGAGGCTGAGAACAAAAGTCAGGGAAGTCAGAAAGTTTATTTCGGGTTTGGCAGCTAGCAACTCAGACATTGAAATTCTGCTGGCAAAGTAGGTCCAACACGCCAGGCCAGGAAGTTCTCTGCCTTGTTAGCACTCAGAAGGCACTGCCCCCAAATGCTGCCTGTGCTAATCAGGGCTGAGTCCTCTCTATGTATCCGCTCCCAGATCTGACATCATTCTCAGGTGGCCCCAGCCCTGGGGCTGGCGGGGCGGGAGGCTGGTTTGGAAGCAGGATCCTGATTGCGCAATCAGAGATAATTGGCTTCTAGCTCTGATCTGTTTCTCCTCCGGCCCTGCTAGGAAAAGCTGCCTCCTTTGTTTCTAGCCCCACATTCCCTCACTGTCAGCTGCGGCACATTTTCGTCTCCTCCTGTCCCCTTGCCTCTTCCCTCCCCGACTTCACATAGCCCTTCACTCAGCTCAGGGCTGCTGACCGTCCAGTTTCCCTGCCTGGCCCTCTGCCTCGCCATGGACAGCATGTTCTCGAAGTGCCCCCTTCCAGATGGGCTGCTGGTCACCCTTGGAGACTGTTGCCCCTTCTGCTGTCCCTGGGCCATGCACTGGCTCCTCTTCTGTTTCCCTTGAGGGGCAGCTCCAGAGCACCTCCTGCTCCAGACTATTTCTTTAAAAATCTATCACCCTGTTTTCTCCTAAATCAGACGGTCAGCTTCCTGGGGGCTAGCCTTACAGCAGCTCCTGTCTGAGCCCCAAGATCCCTGAATCACTGAAAATGTCACTAGGATTTCTGCAGAATCCTAAGCAAAGCAGAACTCACTCATTCAGAAAAAAAAAGAGAGAGAAAGAGGGAAAAAAGCCTGGGCTGTAATGACTTTGCACATCAATAAGACCTATGTATGAAGCTGTTTGAGTTGTTAATGATTCTCTGTGAAACATCCAATACCACCCGGGACAAAGCACCTTACTCACCGCTAACGAATAGGTATACACAGAATACGAGATGGCTCCCAACCCTTTTCAGCTGCCTTTGATAACACAGGCTCCTGTATCATCCCCGCCGTATAATGAAAACCTCAGCCTGAATTGTATCAACGCAAATCACAGGCGCTGCCTGCGAGCTTGTATATTACAACTGATCTGTTGGGCCAATAAAAAGCTACCCCATTAACAGCCTTGTCCACTTAACTATTAATAAGGCTCCCCAGGCCTCTCCTCGCCCCGCTGCGGCCTCCCCACGCCCCTCTTCCACTCAGCCCACTTAACCTCCCGCATGCAGACTCGACTAGGAAAGGGGCGCGGGTCGGCCTGAGGGTCTAGGAAATACAATTCACATAAAATAATACAAGGATGCTCTTCTGTGGGGAGCTGTGGTCCTTCAGGGAGGCCTCCCCCCGGAGTCTTGGGTGGGTGGCCTCAGGGCAGCGGAAGCAGGAGGAAGAGAAGGGCTGGGCGATCCCCCCTGGGCATCCACTCTTAGCCCTGTCTTCCTGCTCTGTCCCACCAGCCCTTAAGCTCCTGTCCTGACATGTCCTCCACATTTGCTCCAGCTCCGGTCCTCTGCCTTCTCTGCTTCACTGGGAACCCGGGGGGACCCTCACCAAGACAAAGGGGGACGAGAGGGCATCCTGCTGCCAGCACGGCCCCAGGTCACCCGGGCTGGGAGGGTTCAGGGAGCCCCCAGTGCTCAGACGGGGTAGAGGATACCAACCAGGGTCTTTGGCTCAGAGCTCTGTGCTTTCAGAGTCGCTTTCCTTTACCCGTATTTTCTGGAGTGTTTTTTCTGTTTCCAGACCCACCTTGGTTTCTTGCATATAGTTCTACTGCACATTTTACCTAAATGCACCAGTTCTCTTCCTTTATTGAATAACAGCCCCCTGTTCACTTTAGAAACAAGTGAAATGTACAGAATTGCACAATCACTAGAAGGAAACTTCTGGAAGAACCGCTCTGAAAGGGATTGCTCTTGCTAGCTAGCCTGACTTGCTGTGGCTGGCCCTCCTCCTGGTTATGGAACGGCATACGAGACCCGTGTTTAATAGTTGTCCACACGCTACTCATAATAACAAATACCAGCTGAAGTACTATTTACTCCTGCTTGTTACTGAGGGCCTTAGGACGGGCACAATGACCTTATGACCAGAGAGTGGTTGGCTGGTCGGTAGCCGGTTGACCAGAAGCCCACCCCAAGACCCCTATTCCTGTGCTGTTTCCCTTCCATAGTTTTCACCCCCATCTTGGAGCAGGAGGCGGTCGTGAGGTCACCCCCTCGCCCTCCACAGCGGTGCTCTTTTCTAACAGCTGGTAGAGACCGGCTCAGCTTCCAGAGGGAAGGAGGGATTCCTCTCTTGCATGGAACACTCTGCTAAGGTGGTCCCTACCCAGTCACCCAGTCACATTTTCCATGTGGCAGATCACCAGCACTATCCTATGTAATTCTGGCAACAACTCAGGGTAGAGAATAAGATTCCCAAAAGATGGATGCAGAACCACTGAGGCCCTGTGGAGCTAAGGGCCCCGCCTAGAACGCGGCGGGCGTGCTTCCTAAGGTGGTCTTCCTCTTTCTCTGCTCTGCTGCCTTGCCCCGTCCCTGTTGCCACTGCAAATAGCAACACCAAAATCAGGCTTCTTTGTTTTATTTAGGAAAAAACCATGAAGAATAAGTTATCTTCAAACTACAAGAGAAACAAAGGTAAGCAGAATGTAATCACCCAGGCTGGAGGCTTGCCATCTAACAGCTGCAGAATTCCATGGTGGAAAGTGGCGGGTGTGTGTGTGTGTGTGTGTGTATGTGTGTGTGTGTGTGTGTGTTGAGAGATTGGGATTTAAAAAAAAAAAGCAATATTGACCAAGAAATATCATTACCCTTCGCAGGACCACTGTGATACTCTGCTTCTCACCCATATTTATTCAGAAGACCTAAGAGTCTATCCACTTAGGATGAGAAACTCATTCCTGGCACCTGCAGGTGCTCGGGGATGCGGTGTCTGAGGCTGAGAGGAGGACACAGGTGAGAAGAATTAGTCCTGCATGCAATAAGATGCGTCTGGTTTCTCTCTGGGCAGAAGGGTGCTGGGGAGAAACAGGGCAACAGCAGGAGGGGATCAACTGCCAAACCCAAACCCACCCTCAAACAAGACAGGCTGAGCTCTCGGCGCTGGGCAGGCTCATCACTCTGTCCTCAAGCTTCCAGAGGGTAGTTTGCAAGCACTGCAGGGGCCAACTGGGGAAAGGGCCCCGCAAGCAGGATCCAGATCGCTACGCAAGGCTTTGCAGCACAACTGTGGAATCTTCCAACACTGAAAATAGAGCTGTTTCCTTGTGGGCCGGGTGGGTTTTCAACATATTGAAGGAGGAGTGGCACATAGGCTGGAAAGGGTAGGAGCTCTCAGGGGAGAGGGAAAGAGAGGATAATGGAGGGAGGGGTGGGAGGACATGCTCCACTGGAAAATAAATTGGAAATTTAGGGTGTGGCTGGATTTTGAAGGATCTGGAATGTGTAGCCTTTAGGTATTCGTTAAGGAAAGCCAGTGCACTCTGTGTGTGTGTGTGTGTGTGTGTGTGTGTGTGTGTGCGCGCGCACGTGCGCATTTGGTGCAGAGGCTAATATTTTGCGGGGGTGTTTTAGCCGATATCATTTTTTAGCAAAAGGCAATGGTCATCAGAAATCTGCCTTTAAAAAGGCAAACTATTTTGGGAAAACAATTGTAACTGATGCCCTCAAAAATTTGCATATTTCCAGGACCAAAAAAGGCCAAAAGTACCATTAATGTGAAGGATGATTTTGTCATCACCGGTACACAGGGCTCATTTAACAACAGGGAGCTTTTATGTGGAAATAGTCCAAAAAAAAAAGAGAGACAGAGAATTATTTTTTACAGAGCATTTGTCTGAGCCTCTCTTGGAAAATGTTTCTAATTCTTGGCTTTTCCTAATGAGTTCAAGCTAGACCAACTATTCTGTCTGGAAAAAGCATTCATTCTTTCGGGAAGGTAAGGAAGCTTCTTTGGGGTAAATGGTGTTCTTACACTGTTTATTCAGTTATTGTTTTAAACTCTACTTAAAACTGAGGTTTACATTATTCTGGAATCTTACTTAGGCACAGAGAAGAACAGTAATTCAACACTTTTGCTATTAAATATTCTGACATGTTTTGCTTTTTTGTTTGTTTTAAATAAGGAGGGTTGACGGATACATAAAGAGTGTGTCAGGAGTTCCAGATGTCTTTCACCGGTTAGGCGCTTTGTAGGAGTGAATACGGTGCTGGCTTCTGATACCTGCCGGATTCCTAGCACCGAGCTTGGTGTGTCCCCAGCTCCCATTTCATGCCGCTTTGTGACCCTCTCTGAATGCCAAGGGGGCACGAAACAGGTGCCGGTCCTGGCCTGCAGTGAGGCCCACTGCAACTTTGCATCCTTTCTCCTGCCCGGAAAACAAGTGTGTGCTTGTTTCCTATTCCTCCCCTTTCCGTTGAGGGTGAAGTTTCACACTTTAGCAGCAAATTGCACTTTCTAGGAACATCAGAAGCTCTTAGCAGGCCAGAAAAATCGAACTCCAGTCAAAGTGGGGACAGTCTAGAGAGGTTTGCAGACAGCAAACTAAATGCACCAAGAAGTTAAATCACAGGTTCTTTTGAAGAACCCTTTGTTGGCAGAGCCACTGTTCAATGGAGGTAGCTATGTGGGGAAGGGGAGATTTGGGAAGCCTCATCGTGGATCCTCTAGGGTGGCTGGACAGCCAGAATTTGCTTCTAACTTGAAGAGAGTCTCCTAACCTCTCAAAATCAAGTTTCTTCATCTGAAAAGTAGGACGATCTGCTGAGTTCTCTGCTCGTGACTCCACGGCACAAAACTCGTCTTGCATCACCATTCCTCCTCGTCCTGGATCACCACATCCTACAAGAGAGACTCCCCCTCCCACAGGTGGAAGGGGTAGCTCTCTCCCACCCAGTGGTGCTATCGGTTGTAATGGCTCCAAAGCCATGCCTTAGGGGATCCCTTCTTGTCCCCTCCTGCACAGCCTCCCTTGAGATGCCTCGTAAGGGACTTGCCTTTCCTGGGCTCCCCACCATCTCCAGGGATGTTCCAATGGTAGGAAGTCCCTTCTCATTCATAAACCCACAGAGTGTCACAGGACATATGAATCTCCTCTCCGGCCAAAGGCACAGACCCTGAATGTTAAGTGCATGATGTGTTCCCCAGCTCACAGGAGGACGCATCTCCTAGGGATTTGTTCATTTGATTGTGTGGAGCTCAGCATGGGTTCGTGCAGATATAATGCTGTTAATGGTTGGCAGTGTCCTCCACGGGCGGGCTCACAAAAATAACTTTAACCCTTCATGTAACTAAACTCCTCTCCTATGGTCCTGCTACACTAATAATTAAGCAACATATGAAAACAATGAAACAAAACATTCTCCCTTTCATGAGAGCTCACTGAGGATAGAGATGGCGTCGTATCCATCCTTGCATGGCTCACCAGCATCAGTGGTCCCTGCCAGCACTCACGGGACCTACCGTGTGCCAGATACTCTTCTAAGGGTTTCAATATAGTAACTAACGGAATCCCCACACGAACCAAGTGAGGTACGGGCTCTGGTGCTATTCCCACCATACGGCTGAGGTCACCTGGTGTTAACTGGTAAGAGGTGGGGCTGGAATTTGAACCCAGTGTGTTGGCCTCCAAACACACCCTCTTCTGAAAGAGCCCTGCAGAGGTGCTTGTTGAAGACAGAGGTGTAAAGAGATGCAGACGATTAATCAGAAGAGGCTAGGTGTGTTAGGCTGATTCTCTAACGGAGCCTCTGATACTTCAGAGGCTGTAGGAGCGGGGATGTTATTGCTATTGGTCTGATCTCCCATGTGAATGTTGGCTTGAGTTTGCAGGGAGATGAGAAGGGCGAAGGCTCTTCTCACTGCTCAGTTAGGATAGGTCTTTTACATTTTCCCGACAAATGGAAATAAAGACTAGTGTGATTTTCCTGAGGTGACTGGGGAGTCTTAGCAAGAAGGAGAGGAGGAAACATGAATATAAAATAAAACATAAGATGAGAGTGTGTGAACTGGAGAGAGGCTGCCCTGGGAAGTGAGATCCCGTGACTGCTGGAGGGGACAGGCGGGGGCAGCAGGAAGGATGGTCTCCATCCAGGGCTGGGCTTTTCCCTGGAGTTGCACTGTCCGCTCTCCATTTCTCCACTGGCATCCTCCACTCCTGCCTGTAGACCCAGCCCCACGAAACACACATGTTCTTCTCTCTCTCTCTCTCGCTCTCCCTCATCGTCTGGACCAGAACCTCTGTGTGTACAGAACTGGACCCAACAAGTATTCAGATGCTACTGGAGACAACGGCCGTCCTCTCACTGGGTCCCTTGGTGCTCTCTTGACAAGGTCCCCCCCAGCTCTCTTCTGCTCTCCTGAAGCCCTAACCCTCTGTCGCTCGCCCTCATGTCTTCATGTCTGTAGACTGTTGTACTTCCTAAGGGTTGCCTCGACATGGTGACTCCATATCTTTCCCTGATCCCATGCTCCCCTGCCTCCTGGGCACTGCTCCGGGGTCTTCCCAGCTGAGAACTGAAATCTGCTTTCTCTGCTGGAGGAGGATAAACTCCTGGACCATAGCACAGCTGCCCCCTTCATCCACTGTCACCTGAACCTCAACGTATCTGAAGCCAAAATGACCTTCTCGCCCTCCTTAAAATCTTCTCTTCCTAATTTCCCTAACAGTATCCCTTTTCTAGAATCATCCAGGATGAAAAGGTGGATAAACATTCCACATTTCCTTTATCCCCTGAATCCGAGCCATCGGCACATCTGACCATCTTCGCCATCTCTGCCTCATCCCTCTTCCCGGCTTCTCATCACACCCCGTCGACTTCCCAGCTCTTCCGATCACTACACCAAGTCCCTGGTATTTAAGGGTTTGGTGGGTGAGAGCCCACACTCTGGCTTTTGTTAGGGCAATTAAATAACATAATAATAGTACAGGCCACACAGAGTGGTTGATAAGATCAAGCAAATAGTCACATATTGAGTAAATTCTCAATAAGTAGTAGTTATTATTAATGTAACTTTTCTCTAGGTTCACCTCTGTTCCAATCCATCACGTCCTCTACCAAAAGAATAATTTCTCAACATGATGTTCTGACAGTACAACTTCACTAAGTTAAACCACGCAAGTTTCCAAAATGGTTAATAAATAAAACCAAAACTCTGTAGCCTGGCACTCAGTGTCTTCTTGGTTTGTCCCCTAATCTAAGAATCTTTCTTCTGCTCTGGTCAGAACAATTGGTCTGTGGCTCGCAGGACCTGTGTCCGTGCCATCTTTGCTGTCTGCAAGTCTGTGCATCTTCGGATGGAAGCCTAGAGCCCACTCAAAGCACTGCAGCCAGAGTCCCAGCTCCTTAACCTCCTCTGCCCCCGTTTTGCGTTTTTGCGGGTACTGCTGACTCAATACTAACTACACACTGTCTCTTGTTTATTATTTTTATCTCTAGACTCTAAAACCTTAGAGCTCTGAGATTTGACTTTACTCACAGCTGTCGTCCTGTCCGTACACAGCAAACACTAGGTTCTCAGTGATTTGTGTTGAATGTAAGTGATGCTTATCTCTGCTGAAACCCTAAGTGGTTGATGAGTCAGGCAAAGCTGTGGAGGGGGCATGGACAGGAGAAGCAGGGGCTCTCCGTGCATAGGTGAGCATGGTAGGCAGAGACAGAGCTGTCGATAACGGCCATTCCGATGGCTTCAGGCCAACATCTGAGCCCTTTCCCTCCATGACTGTCTGTGTGACACAACCTGGGCAGAAACTGCCAGGGACCTGTTCACACTCCTGGACCACCCACCCTTCAACATGAATATAATTGTGCACCTCAGACATGGCCAGGGACCACGTGTCAGCCACATGTGTGCTGAATATCTGCTCCATGGGGTGCCCTTAGCAGATGAGTCTGACTGCAGAGCACAGCTGATCTTGGAGGGATGCCTGGAGGAAGAAGACCCTGGACTATCTGTTTGCTAGACAGAATGACAGGTGGCATTTGAGCACTAACCTATAGTGGCTGAGCCAGGCAGGGGCTAGCTGGTCAGCAGGCCCATTTCTCCCTGTGGGGCTCACACAGACCACATTGCAAAGCTACCTTACATTTAGAATGGACACTGTCAGTGTTTCTCCTGAGTGGAATGTGGGCAAGGTAACGTGCAGTTCCAGGCTGAGGGCAAGCTCTCTCTCACCCTCTGTGGTCAGAACGGCCAGCATGGCCTTGAAGCAAGCTGTCTGAAGACGGCAGAGCCACAGCATGGGGAGATCTGAGTCCCAGGATGATCTACAGAGGACTGTGACCTGAGAGAGGGAAAAGATGACTCTTTCTGCATTAAGTACTAAGATCTGTGGGTTGTCGACTGTAACACGTAGAAATTATTAGCGTAACAGATACACCGTTCAAAGCACGTCCCCAAGTCTCATCTCGGCTGAACCCCAGAGCAAATGTGGGATAAAGGAAGGATGAATCCATCTGTGCCCTTTGCTTTGTGAGGAAAGGAATGTTTCCTTGGTCTGTCCTGAATCTCACAATCAGAAGCTAGGACTCTTGGAGAAATTGTGTACTTATCTTTCCACTTTGCCACACTCTCATAAGTGTCAAAACTGCTGCTGAATACTGTTGCTGTAATTTTCTCCCACAGACCTACATATTCCATCTCTGTAGCGGTACCTGCAACTCGGGTTTATAGACCACGTCGCTCTTCTTAAGAGGCAGGAAGCGGCAGGAGAGGAGGGAGGCAGAGGACTCTTGAGACCCTGCCACGTGAAAATGGAGGAGGGCTCGGCTGGCCCTTGAGCGCATGCTGTTTTGTCTGGTTCTTGTTTTCTATCTCAGAGTGAAGATATGACTACTTAGTCAGGGTCTGCCTGCCTCCTTGTATCCTGTCCTCCTCTCTCTCCTGATGAGAGGACTTTAAGGGGAATTTCAAGAAGCGGATGAGTGGAGGAGTGACCTCCTTTTCCTTGCACGAAGGACCCTTCAGTTGCTGGAAGAACAGGGGAGAAACAGCAGCTCACCTCTGTTGGGCTGTGCTGCTCCTCGGGGTGGTTGCCAGGGATTAACGAGGGTCCAGTCTCCGCCCTCCTCACCCCTCTCCCTCCCACCTGCCTGACACAAATCCTGAGTTGAGCCTGGTTCGTGCCCAAAGGGATAAAACACGCCAACGCCATCCAGAGACACGGTGCCTTTCTTTCTGTCCCTCTTTCTTTCCTTTTTACCTTTCTCAGCAATTATGAGTTTTATTTCTTCAGTTGGAGGGTGTATCTGTTTCAAATTCCTCCAAAGCCAGAAGCGATGGCAACTTGAATGGACCTGATATGAGTGGACCTACGAAGAGCATCCTCCCGTGAGCTCAGGGAAGCCCTTGCTCTGCCTTCCTATCCACCAACGGCCTTCGACATGGCGGCTGGCACACAGTCGGCACTTCACAAATGTTCATTGAGTGAACGGATGATGTGATTATGGTCTTACTTCCTATAAATGTATATTTAGCAGCTGATATCCAATCACACTACAAATAGATTGGACAAATGTCTATATTCTAACAACTGCAACTAAGTTTACATGTTCTTTGTTAACAGGCAAGTAAGAGATGCTTCTATCATTTTCTAGTGGAAAAAAAAGGAGCTGTGGGTCTTAATTCAAGCAATAACTCAAAGACAATACTCAGACATGTGGGTGAGAGACAAAGGGACATTAGCAAAAGGAGAAGTGAATTAATTCAAGTTTCTGGGAAGCAGGAAACCACTCCTTCTTGCGTATCTAAGCAAGAAAAATCCTGGACTCTTTAGAAAAAACAGGACCAGATGGGAACTGAGTCTTCAGGTGGTCTAGGAGACTGGTAGGAAATGGAGGTGAGATCAAATGAGAATTCATTTCAACAAATATGTTTTGGGCTCCTAAATTATGCTTGCCTGATTCTTTGGGGGGAAAAACAAAGAGTGATCAGAGCTTGTTCACCAATTGCTGTGAAAGAAATGGGAGAAATAGAGGTATCTACCACTAATTAATCTAAGGCTGACTGTGACTCATGGTGAGTGGTCCACCACAGTTACAGACTGCACTGGAATTGGAAGGGAAAGACATATTTTGTCAAGGTAGGGATGGTGGTGTATATGACAGGACAGTTAAGAGAGGCAGAATTTACTTAAGCTTTGTAAGTTATTTATCATGTTGGCTGGCAATTATGGAAGCAGATGAAGCTAGGAAAGGAAATTACAGCAAGAAGGAATGTTTTAATGGTAAACCAGAGAAAGGTAATTATGAAATTGGTCAGTAGGAGAAGTAGGTATAGAAGGAGAGAAAAAGTTTTGCTGGAAAGAACACTGGAAAGGTTGGTAGGCTCACGTTGTTGAGGGTTTTAAGTGCGCGGCTTAAGCGTTTATGCTTTGTTCTGAACGCAGCAAGGAGCCGTGGAAAGCCTGTGAGCATAAGAGTGAATGAACACATCTTCTTCAGCCATTCATCTGTCGATGGACATTTAGGTTGCGTCCATGTCCTGGCTATTGTAAATAACACTGCAATGAACACTGGGGTGCATGTATCTTTTCGAATTATGGTTTTCTCCGGATATATGCCCAGGAGTGGGATTGCTGGATCATATGGTAGCTCTATTCTTAGTTTTTTAAGAAGACGTGGTACATATATACAATGGAATATTACTCAGTCATAAAAAAGAATAAAATGATGCCATCTGCAGCAACATGGATGGCCCTAGAGATTTTCATGCTGAGTGAAGTCAGACAGAGAAAGATAAATATCATATGATACTGCTTGTATGTGGAATCTGAAAAAAGGCTACAAATGAACTTATCTACAAAACAGAAATAGAGTTACAGATGTAGAAAATAAACTTATGGTTACCAGGGCGTAAGGTCAGGGGAGGGATAAATTGGAAGACTGGGACTGACACATACACATTGCTATATATAAGATAGGTAACTACTAAGGATCTACTGTACAGCACAGGGAACTCTACTTAGTACTCTGCAAGGCCTAAATGGGAAAAGAATCTGAAAAAGAGTGGATATATGTATATGTATAAAAGATTCATTTAGCTGTATACCTGAAACTAACACAACATTGTAACTCAACTATAATCCGATAAAACTTAAAGAGGGAATGGACAAAACCTGTATTTTAGGAAGATAATGCTGAAGGCAAAGGGCAAGCTGCAGTGTGCAAAGAAGGGTCTGGACATCAGAAAACCACACTGAAGGTGAGGCAGGACCAGGAGGCTCTGAGACAGTGCAGCGCTGGTAGCTGTGTGTCAGAAGGGGTCCGGGCTGACGGGCAGACCAGATGGGCAGGCTGTGGCTGCTGACCGAACGTGAGGAGAAGAGAAGCAGAGGAACATTCTAGGAGTTGGAGCCACAGTGACAAGGAGGAGGAGGATGGTGTCAAGAAAGTCGGGGGACGTAGAGAACAAATGTATGGACACCAAGCGGGGAAAGTGGTGGGGGGGTGGGGGGGATGAATTGGGAGATTGGGACTGACATGTATACACTAATATGTATAAAATGAATAACTAATAAGAACCTGCTGTATAAAAAAATAAATAACACAAAATTCAAAAATTCAACAACAACAAAAGAAAGAAAGTCGGGGGAGAAGAAAGAGTGAGGTTGCACTAGATGGACTCAATTTTTCTATATAAAGTAAGGCAGGAGTCTTGAGCGAAAAAAAGGGAAACAGAGATGGATTTGGGAGTATTAAAAATGGCAAATATCTGAAGGAGCTATTGTGAGTTTAATAGGGGATTAATTAGAGAAGAAAAAATAATGAAGTGTTGTCCTCTGCTCTAAAAGACCTGGTTAAGTCTGAATTTCAATTATTGATAGTGATCTACATTTGCTGATGGACCTTCCCTCCAACGGTTGGCTGGTACCCTACCAGGAGAATGTTGATCCCTGGAGATACGCCCTCTCTCCTCCAGCATCCGAGCGCATCATGGCCCATCTCAGATAGCCTCACCAACTGTACCTCACTGGGTACAGCCTCCCCAGAGTTCGCAGCTTCCCACATAACTCCTTTCAATTTGTAAAGCTAGGTTTAGGATACGGGCAATTGAAAGAATGAAAAGATTCAGTACCAAGGTCAACACCTTAATTTCCTGACCTTTATATATGTCAAGGAGTTGGTTTCCTAGACCCCAAGAAGTTAGAGGCCTCGGCACTAAACTTCTAATGTATGTGGTAAGGAGAAGACCAGGACCAAGTGACACTAGTAAATACCTTACAAGGTGTTAAGGATGCTGATATACAATTCTAACGATGTCAGCTCTGTGAAGAGGTTTTATTATCCCCATCTGCAGGCGCTAGCATGGACCCACGACTGGTGCAGTGGACTAAAAGTCTGCGAGCTTCACTCCAGGCTGACCGTTCACTGGCCATGCACTGCCAGAAACATCCCTCAGCCTTTCTGGGACTCTGACTGCTTGACAGAAATGGGGCTAATGATGGCCAGTAATGGCCCACTTGATAAGGTCGTGGGGATGATGAACGTGCTGGCCTCTAGGTAAGACCCCTTGGGCTCCGGGAGGAGGGGCCACGACCAATGAGGATGCAGAGACGTTCCCCACCGCAGCTCCATCCCCCACCCTGGGCTGTCTCTACTAACCCGGAGGACTCACTGTCCAGACCTCCTAACGTGACAGGGCTGGTGCCGTATGGACAAGGGGGGGAAATCACACTTGAGATTAAACTTCTAAAAAGAGCTGTCAGATTTGTCAGCCGTTCCCCTCCTGACCCCTGTGGAGTGCTGAGAGGCAGCAGTACCTCCCCCGGCATGTTTCTCCTCGGCAGGAGCGGGATGGACGGAGCATACTTAACTAAACGTCTCCACGGCAGCCCCATCAAATATTGAAAGAACAGACTCCCTCAGTCAGCAACAGGGCACAGGACCCAAGCCCTGAGTGTCAGGACTCCCAGCCTCCCCCCCACATGCACTTCCAACAGCTTGTCCGAGGCATGCTTTTTGTTTCTGAGGTTGTAACCCTTTGCCTGACTTGCTGCGCCATTTTCCATAAGCAGGCTCTGGCTTCAGCACCTCGGACAGAGCACAGAGGGCAAAGCGAGTCTGCAGACCATTCAGAAGGGAGAGGGGCTGATGGTCAAGACCAGGGTGGCAGTAGGACACGGGGGCTTTGAGGAGCTATGAGATTTTGATAGGCTGGAGGACAAGGCTGAGATGGGCTAAATCTAGGCTGACCAGCCACTGGCAGGGGCAGCACCTGGGAGAAGGGAAGTACCATCTGAGCAGACAGGTAGATGAGAAACGCCCGCCTGCTTCACAATATAGAGAACCCACCACCCGAGCAGAATGAAAGCCAATTCTGATTATAAACAGCATTTACTTGGACAGTAGCAAGTGAGTGTGGTTTGTGAAACGGCATGACAAAGCTTACCTGGGATGGGTCTGTGGGAATTAAATGAAGGGATATACACATGCGATCAGGTGGTTTGCCCGACACTTCCTTAAGTCTCATCAAATGCTATGCGGTGCACCAGACGCCAGCTCTCCACGTCTTGCTTCTCCCATTTATTTATTTTTAAATCAGTGCTACCGAGCGCCAGGCACCAGAGCAGGCAGGCCCTGGCTGTGTGAAACTGTGGAGGAAAACCCCTGTCCTTGAGGAATTCACAGTCTGACTCCCCGTATGTATCAGTTGTGCAGACTCAGCTAGTTTATAACCTCCATCCCTTCATCTGCAAAAATGGAATGATGGTCCCATCTGACTCAAATCCCCCAGCTCACTGCCTGTCCGCAAGTGGCCACTCAACAAGTGCTTTCTCCCTTCTGCTCATCTGCTCCCTCCCTAGTTACCCATCTGATGGAAGCAGGAGGGACACACGTGGTGTCAAAGGCGAGGATTTCATCCTATGGGACCAGGGCTCTGCCACAGTCCTTCCCCAGAGTAACTGCCCTTTAGAGGCACTTAGTCACCCTTTAGAACCAGGGGTCTCATTTCCCTCTTCCCTTGGGGAGATGCACAGGAAGATTCGATTGCCTCTCCTTCTCTGCCAACTGAAGGCCCCCTCTGTGGTCCAGGTGCTGTGAAGTGAGGTTTGCCCACTGCCTCACTCCATCTTTGACGGACCTTGTGGCCCAATGATGTGGGTCAGGTAAGTTGTACAGGGAACGTCCCGGGGGGGGGGGGTGGCGCTGGGAGTGAAGCCTGTGGATGCCCCCACCTCTGGACCCTGCCCTTTACTGCAATCAGGAAATGGAAATGGCTGTTTCACTCCAACCTCCCCCAGAGGAGGAGGGGAATCACCACAGGGCATTGGTTTTCATAGCCCAGGGGCACTGGTTTGGAAGCTCTGCCCACGTCTCCTGAGACTGGCCTCCAGGCCTGCAGGACAGAGGGCTGGTATGGCCAAGGAGACCACAGCAGTCCTCATTCTGTTCCCACCACCCCCAGAGGTGGAAATCGGGGGCGGTCCTGGTGCCCCAACCCTACAAATGGCAGAGACAAGGCCCGGAGTTTAAGTGATCTGTTCGAGGTCAGATAGGCAGGAAGCATCGGCTTGGACAAGGACACAGCTCAGATCCTGACTCCAAGTGTGGAAAACACCTGGCACCCGGTCGGGGGGCGGCTGCCCAAGTTGACAGCTGACAAAGGAAAGGAGGCAAGTTCTTAGAGGATGACACGGCAGAGTAACCACCGAGATTCAAGATCAGGGTTCCGACTCCCAAGGGGCCTGCTGCCTCCGTCCTGGGTGGGGAGAGAGGGTGAGGCCAAGAGGGGTGGGGAGAAAAGTCCCTCCCCACTGCCAGCCTGTTCTCCTCTGTCGGAACACCACAATCCACCTGTTCTCTGAACTGGGGAAACCAAAGCACCCAGACGGCTACCTCAGTTCTACTGAGCAGCTGAAATATCTAAATCGACGGCCCCCCTCTTCCCCGGCGAAGGCCTGTTATTTAGGTTTTCTGTTCACCCTAACTCCGCCATTCACCATGATACTTGCAAATGGGGTCACAGAAATTAAGAATTGGCAACGACAACATTTGCAGCAGGTCCTACGAGAGACTAAGGTGAACCCTGATGTGTGGCTATGAGAAAATCTTCCAATTCGACACTGCAGAATAAAACACGTGTGTTTTCCCACCACAAATCCCATTTCTTACTCTTCCCAGCCTACCTGTGAGGGAAGGCAATGGGGGCCCCAGGCCATCTCCTGTCCTCCCCGCTCCACCTACAGCAATGCAAATTTCATTGCAAAAAAAGACACAAAATTTAAGTTTCCTCTTTTCTCCCCTCTACTATTCCATATTTTACCGATAAACCAGTTGCCCCCTCCAGATGCCCTCAGTCCCCACCGCCACATCTGTCGCCGTCATTGAGAGAATAAACGCCAGTTTTCGGTTTAACAGTCAGCTGCGGACGCCTTGTCCCTTTCGTTGTCAGAGCGTCCTGCAGGCTCCCAAAGCCCCTGTCTGCTTCCTGGGGCTGCACAGGTGACCCCTGAGGCTGCCCTGAACACATCCCTTAGCTCGGTGAGCCTGCGGTCTGGACGGCAGACCCCCAGGTCAGAGGAGGCTCCTGTGGTGAGATCAAAACAGAGTCACCACGGGGGCAGTGGGGATGGCGATGCTCGGGAAGGTGGAGACGTGGACGGTGAGTAACTAACAGTAATGCTTAAAGGGACCGAGGCGCTTCCACTCAGCACGGGGAAGGGGACCACCCAGAGCCCGTCTGCTAAGAGAACCTGTCCCTGCCCACAGAGGGATGCCAGCACGTGGCCCTGCAGCCCGCGCCTCCAGGAAGGACTGAGGCTGCCCACCTGCTCACCCTGCTCTCGCCTCAGTCCGGGCCCCAGGGGAGCAGCCTCCTTGGTCATCTCACCAGACCGTCAAGGTGGCCTTGGGAAACGGACATTTTCACCCTCCTCACCCGCCCCCGCTTCACAAATGAGGAAATAGCTTCACAGATCTATCAACTTCACGTTGGAGGCACAAGGGCAGTAATGACACCCGCTAAAGCTGACTGGACCCTCGCCGTCTGCCCGGCGCTGTGCTAACCCTCTGTGTGGATGTCACCTGACCCTCCAACAACCCTGAGATGCTCTATCATCAGCTTCAGTTTACAGGGGAGGAAGCCCAGGCTCACGGAGGTTGTGAAACCTGCCCACGTTGACACAGATACTAAGTGGCGGGGTTTAAGCCCGGGACTGCAGAGCCTGTGCCGTCAGCTGCCGCGTCAGTAAACACCAGGGCTTCAGTTACTTGAACCCATAGCTGTGCTTTTTAAATTTCTTGCTCGTTAAGCTCTGTCACTTGATGTGTGTGGCGACGGTTTAAAGCGCCCTCTTTAAAACGTGAAGCCATGTGATGTCTGGGCACCTGGCTCTCTCCCTCCCCCCCTCCCCAGTTCTTGCAGGGCCACAGGAGCCTCCAATGGACCCCAGGGTCCTAGTCATGGAAGTGAAATGGGCGCTTCCATTGGAAGCATTTGTGCCAGATGGGGGCAGAGCTGGGCCAGCGGCTGCGGAGAACAACGGGGCATGCCATCGGGAAGCCACACGGTCCCCTGCCAGGGAAATGTCTCGCAGACAGTGGCTTCTGAAAGTATTTCAAAGACATCAATAATTCATCAACCCCAGAGGGGAGAGAAAACAATTTTTTAAAGAGGAAAACAAAGATCTAATGGGCCTCAGAGACTCCCACATGATTGGCTAAGTTGTTTTTGCATTCAGCTGCTGGAGTGCAGGAAGATGGGAGACGGGGGGCGGGAGGAAGGATGTATTGGCTTGAAAAAAAAAGCACACCTTTTAAAGGGAGAGCAGCCTGCAGCAGCACATCTGTACACCCTGAATCTGTACAGCTCTTCAGAGTTTACCAAGAGCTTTCACACATACACTGTGATCTTTAAAAGAAGAATGGGGGGAGAACACTGCAGTTTCAATTAACCTAAGTTTTCAGATGAGGAAACTGAGTCTTCAAGCGCTCAAGGGTCTGCCAACCACCCAAACCCAGTCTTCGGCCCCTCACCCAGCAGGCGGTGCAGACGCCCCTCGTGCCCCTGTGTCTGCTCCATCACAGGAGGTGCCAGGACGTCCAGAGAGAAGAGCTGGGAGACCAAGCAGGGAGCTCTGGTCTGGAGTTCTCTGGATCTCAGCACACATCTCAGCTGAGCTTCCCAGGGGTGAAGAAAGACCACAGAGCCATTGAAACCTCTCCTTTCCCACCAGGACTAGAAGCAGCTGTGAGGTCCCCAGGGAACAGATTGCATCTACTCTTGACCTTCCAGAGGGCCTCAGGAATCCTTGCATGAAGCAAAACGGCATCCTTGTTCGCAGTTACGAGAAACAGAGACAAAGATTGAAAGTATAACCTGCTAAGTTATACTTATACTTAGACTTTTTTCCCACGCGTTGTTTCTACCTCTGTGTTCAGGAGTCCTGTGCTACGTGACTTTCCCGAACTTTCTTCAGAATCCGATGCCATTCTGCACATTTGAGGAGCTACTTAAAAGGGGGCTCAGACTCCCCTTCCGATCCCTTCCTCACCTCCTCTGCTGTGATCCTTTCCTATCAGCGCCACACAGGAAGAGGAAACGCGTGTTTGCCTTTTGTTCTGTGATTCTTGTTGACAGCCAGAGGCTCTATCCTTATCTGCAGCTTTGCAGTATTATTGCACGCGAATGCCCACTTCATTACTGCAGAGCATGGAGGTCCTTTCAGAAGTTGCTTCATCAAAATATGTCATCATTAGACGCTTCTGCATCAACATACAGGACATCTACTTGCCAGCATCCTTTACATTGCCAGCAGCCCCCCCTTCCCCCCAACTGCGGACCCAGGGTACCCCTCCCTCTCCATCCCCCACCGAGTGGTCTGTTTTGACTCCCTTCCTGTTACAGAGACATCCCTTCAGTAATCTGAGGGTGTGAATGCGTTAACGCAGGTAAATTGTAATTAATTTCCCTCTAATTGATGCGTAGGACTACCTAGGCCCCTCATTTTCTTCCCTTCATTCCTTTATAAATATATGATTTGACAGGTTAATTTGAAAGCAAAAGTGAGATTCTTTACAGCCATCTAAGCAGAAGCCCCAGAACGCAATTTGCTGTCTAGTTGGGAAGCATAATAAAAGGGTTGAAGTCAGGTTATCCTTTTTTTATCATCATTTTACTAATTTAATCTTTTTCCCCTTCCTAAGGTAATGAAATATTCATTTCACAGCCTGAAAACCTTAGCAGCCGTTGGCGGGGAAGCAGGATGCCGAGAGCTGTGGCATCACGGGGTGACCTTTCTTGGCAGGCCCTGCAGTCGGACCCTGAAAGGGCAGCGAGAGGGTGATGCGGGCAGCTCGGGGGGAGGTTCCGTGTTGGCAGCTGAATCGGGATGGCATCAAGTCTCCCACTTCCTGCTGCAGCTTGGAGAAAAGCACGGAGAACTCCTGCAGCTTCTGGGCCGTGGGAGAGCCAGCCAGCCCACAGCCAGGAGCCACTTTCTGAAGAGGGGCAGGGAAAGGCCATGGCTCTGAGCTCCAGTGTGAGCTGCAGGGAGGGCTTATGGCAGAAGACTTCTCTGCAGGGGAGCCAACCCCTCAGGGAGAGAGAGGACCCAGCTGCCCAAATGGCAGGCTCAGCTATTACCTGGCGTTTTGCAATTACACTGAAGCGAGGGCTGGGGGCTCCCACGGCGCAGAGCCTTTCCACAGCCAACGTCCCTCGGTGATTAGATCACATTCCAAACCACCCGCGGCATCGCTTCCTGGTGGTTTTCTAGAAAGCTCTCAACACCCAGGCCTGCCCACGTGTGGGTCTCTTTCTTCCTGGGAAGCTGGCCCTCTGCTAGACCATCCACTGAAGGATCCAAAACCACCTGACTCAGTTCTTTTCCCCCCAGCGTTGGTCTAACAGCGGGAGGCAGATGCCTGATGGAAGCATCTCTAGGCTGTACCCCGGGTACCTTTCTTCTTAAGCCTTCATCTTTTCCTCTCCTTATTGCGAGGTTAGAAGCAGGAAGCCAAAGGGGAGAACACTGGTTTCTCCCTGCTGGTACAGTGAGGTGACTGCCCCAGGGATGTCCAATATCACACACCTGGTTCCATCTAGATTCTGAAGTTAGAGTCCCTTTAAGAAGAGCACATACATACAAGTAAGCCCAGGAGACACGTTCGCACCAGCTGACACTCTCCTGCACTCACAGAGAAGATGAAGTGCCTACTCTTTGGTTGGAGGACCCTGGGGGAGAAGGAGGGGGTCTTAAGAGGCAGGGGGTTGATTAGGGCCCTGCAGAGAGGATGCCTAGAAGCATCTCATCCAGAGAGCTCGGATCCAAGGTCCGTGCTCCACGCTAGCAACATTTCAGGTCCCCATCCGACAGGTTCCTTCTCCACGGGAGAAGAGGCTGAGCAGACTGAGACCAGAAGGGAGATGGGTGTCATCGTCACCATCTTCACAAGTGTGTTCGTGCCCCGTGTAGTTCATTTTTATTTGTCTAAAGATGTTGCCATGTGCAGGTTGATCTGCCAAAAAATGTGACAAAATAAGTGATCTGATAAATGTCTCCTAATCATGAATTTTTTCTCTAAATTTTATAAAATTGTGTGTTTTAGTGGTTCTAGCCCTTCTCTGCTTCCTCATGTCACTGGGAACTTTTAATTTTTTTTCTTTTTTTTTTTGCCTCACAAGAGTAAGGCCTCAAAAAATTGGGTAAAGACTCAGAACTGTTCCTCTCCACGGAAATCTTTAGTAAATAGCGAAAGATTTATACGATCTGAAGAGAAACCAGAGTATACTTTTATTTTTATAACAGATTATGCAATTATGACTATTCTCCCACATAGAATTTAGATTTAATTTTTCATGTCCAAATACTTGGGAAATTTCATCCATTGGGGAAAAGGTGTCTTTCACCTACTGTTGTTTTTAATTATCAGCATGAAAAGATCTTAAAAGGCTGCCTGAAAATTAAAGAGAAAAAACATTTGTCAGGGAAGCTACTCCAACACGTCAGAGAAAAAAAGTACTATTGAAAATGTAGGGAGCAGAATGAAGAATTCACAGTGGAGAACTGAGGACGAATCCAGTTTGAGAGATGGGCGATGGACAGACAAGAAGGAAGAGAAGGGAAGTCTGAGGAAGGAAGAAGAGCCAGAAGGATAGTAAAATGCTAAACTTTGCAAAAGAAAGAACCTAGGTTTCTGGGAGTAGACGACACAGGCATTGCATTGCCTTGAATCGTGATTTTCTCATCTCAGAGAGCTTTGCACCAGCACCGTTTCTTGGGTCTTTCCAGAAGATTGATACAAGATGAGATCAGATCTTACTCTGTTTATCCCACTATTTGCTTAGCATAGGTTGCTACGGGTTTCTATTTTAAAAAGGCCTGTTGTGAATGTGCCCTTGAGGAGAAATTTGCCTCTTTTACTACTGGGAAGGCCTCTTAAAGACAGAGTAGAGGATTGGATGAGAATGAGGAAATTTTTACTTTGAGTAAAGACCAAGAGGCTGAGAGCCAGGCTCTGCCTCCTTGTGTGTTTTCCTTTGTTTTATCATCTCAAATGCATCACCTTCCTCCTTCCCTGGACAGAGACATTTCTCAGTTTCTACATTCAGTGCTATCTTTTCTTCCCTCCCTCACCCTTCACTCCATCCCACTGCCGTCCAGATTCCATTCCTACACAACACTAACCTTCAAGGAGCTCTGGTTTGTAAAGTTTAAAAGATAAATTTTTACGACCTGTCTTCTTCTTAGTGATCATTTTGACCCCTCTGTCCTTGAAACCCTTTCCTACTTTGGTTTCCATGAAACCATCTCCTAAAATGTCTCCCAGTTCTTTGGCCACGTCCTTCCTTTCATCTCCCTGGACTTGTACAGTTTCATGTGTGTGTGTGTGTGTGTGTGTGTGTGTGTGTGTGTGTGTGTGGTCCCCAACACGCCCTGCCCTACCCTCAACTCTGCTCACTTCACACATCACTGTTCATTACCTGCTCCACACCCTTGTCACCAACTGCATGGACCAGTCTACTATATATAATCTATACATCTATATCTGGGCCGGAGGTCTTCTCTGAACTCAGATTTATTCAGCTGCCTACTAGACATCACCATAGATCCAAATTTAAACCTACATCTTCCCCCAGAGCCTGCTCTCAGCTTGTTCCTCTTACCCCGGTCCCCATTTTGAGCATGGCTCTTCATCCACCCAGCTTCTAGAACCATAATCCTGGGGACCACCTCTGCCTACATCTCCCTCCCTCCCTCCTTCCCTCCCATCTCCCAAGTCTCAGGTATTAACAGATCCTGACCTTTCTACTTGTTGAGATTCTCTCAAACCTCCCTTTTCTATGATCCCATGGTCTTAAGGTCAGTCCCTCATCATTTCTTTTTTCTTTTCTTTTCTTTTCTTTTTTTCCTTAAATTCAGCTGCACCATGCAGCATGTGGGATCTTAGTTCCCTGACCAGGGATCCAACCTGCACCCCCTGCAGCAGTAGCACGGAGTCTTAACCACTGGACTGCCAGGGACGTCCCCTCTCATCATTTCTTATTTAATTTATCAGAATGGCTACTAACACACTGTGCCACCAGTATTCATCTCTTGCCAGTCCATTTTCTTGGCTATCAAAGCATCTTTACAAAATGCATATCTGATCATTTCACTCTGCTGCTTAAATATTTTTCTGTCTCCCTTTGTTTTTGAGGATAAAATCCTAATTCCTTAGCATGGTAGACAGGACTCCACATTTATAATATCCCAACTAATGTCCATCCTCGTCTCTTTGCTCCCCGTCTTACCTGTACCCTTCGCTCTAGCCATCTCAAGATCCTGGCAGCAACCTGAAGGCATATATTCTTCCAGGAGCCCCCTTTCCAGCCTGCACAGACCAGCTCTCCCATCACTGCCTGCGGGAAGGGATAGCTCCTTTGGTTCTCCTTCTCCACGTCCCTATAATTCCCAGAAACTAGCTCTAGGACAGCACTTGCCATGTGCATTCAGACACCCCTGTCTGCTCATCTGACTGTCCCACTAGGCTGAGAGGTTCTTGGGAACAAGACCCCTGTTTCTGTATCCTTTGTAGCATGTCTGCCACATCACAGGAGCTAATAAAAAGTTTGCTGAACTGTTTACAAAATGAAAACAATATGTAGTAGTGTACCACAAAACTACCTATAAAGAATTATGAAGAAATCCAATGTTTATTTTAAAAGATGTCTTCCAAATAATATTCCTTGGGTAAATGGTTATTTTAATTCCCAAAGGAAAAAAAAAATCTAGTATCTAATTTAAAAGACACACATACACAAAACAAAACCAAAACTAGAATGAGTTTTTTGTTGTTGTTGTTATGAATATTTTGCCCAAAAGATCTGACCCAGACGTCAAGCAATTGATGTCACCCTGGAGCCCAGACCAAGAAATCGGGAAACTCCATGTCTCTCCATCCCCTTCAGCAGCTCTCACCTCTAGCCTGTTCCCTCTTCACCCCTGCATCTCTGTCTGTGAAACCACTTAGCAAATGCACTCCCACAGCCGTGTGGAGGTTTCAGATGCCGGTCTCCAGCTACACGTGCACATTTGCATTCTGCTTATCAGGTCACCCAATGGCAAGATCTTCACAGGAGCCGGCAATTCTTCCCTCGTACTGAAGCTGATGAGCAAAATAGCTCTTGCTGAAGGATAAGAAAGCCGGGGCGTGCGCGGCATGCCGCAGACACCACCGGCAGCCTGTCATCACTGTGGAGAACTGGCACACAACCTTATGGAGGAAAAGCTGCAGAAGAAACTTCTGCCTTATCGGGTGTGCAGGAAGCACCTCACAGGCCATGGGGACCCGGGGACTGTCGCCGGCCCAGCCCTTCCACAGGCTCCTGGAGAAGCGTCAGCTGTCCACTTCTAAGCAAAGGGAGGATGTTTTATATCCACTTTGGGCTCCCTGTTCATCTCCAGACCTGCCTCACGGAGCTGACTTTTATCACCTGGTAGACCAGCAGCAGGCCTGGCAGGGCAGTCCTTAGCAACTCCCGGCCTTCCCGCCTTTTCTCGAGGCCCCTCTTCCCGCCTCCCCCATCTCTCCTCCCTCCCTGGTTAGCAGGCCTTTCCTGGCTGCTGCTAGATGCAGCGTCTCAACCAACTCACGCAGGGGGTGAAGGAAGCTCATTTCAGAGCCAGTAATCAACTCCCCTTCTGGATCAAACTGCAAACTCAGATTGCACCAATCTGTCTAAACAACCCAAGGAAAACGGGACCTAAATTGCAATTTTGGTGTGTCCACCTAGCTCGCTAATTTAATTTTATTTTCTAAAAACCTGAGACCCGGTGTGCCTCCTCTGCACTGATCCAAGAAACTGAGAAAAGAGAAAAACACATGTCCAAAGCCAACTCATACTGCCAGCCCCACGGGCACTGGTCCTGCAGGAGGCTGCACATCCAGGATCCGTAATCAGGTCTCCAGTGAGGGCCAGCAGGAACTGCAGAGCCCAGGAAACTGAAAAATAATAGAGGAGAGGAGAAACAAACACTTCTGCCTTGTCTTAAGTGTACATCTGGAACTCGGGAGAAAGAAAAAGGTGGAGACCAGCCCTTCCAAGCAGGGGCAGGATGCTGGGTCTGGTTTGGAATTTGCCAACAGGGCCTGGAGTATCAGAGTCTTGTGTCCTGCATGCTTAGTTTGAAAAGGTGGGACAAGTCTCTTCTCATGTTTCAATTTCTCTTGAAATGAGGGCCTTCCCTGGTACCCAAAGATGTTTGTGTTTCAGAACAAAATATAAATGAGAGGCTTAGATGAGAAAACCGAAACCAAAACCAAACCTCATCAGCAAATGATAATGATAAGGAAGGTGTCAGGAATACAAATACCATATTCCTAAGTGTCTCAGATTCATTTCTGAAAGCAAGCTCCAAGAGGTGTGAAAGTCCCTAATTAGAAAGGGAGGAAAGTCCCAAAGAACCCAGCACCGGCAGGCGTGCCGCTCACTCCATCTGGACAGCAGGTCTCTCCCAGGGCCTGTGAGAGCCAGGAAGGCTGCCCACCTGATTTGCACCAGGAAACGATGCCACCCATGTGACACACCGACTGCCACGTGCCATTCATCACAGACTTGTTAAAAATAGTGGCTTTATCGCCTAGTTTCTGAAGTGACCCAGCAAGTCCTGCTGGCCTTTGCCTCCTGTCTTCTGAAAACACTCCCCAGCTGACCGAAGGCGAATTAAGGTATCTGCCTGACCGCGGGTAAGACCGAGGCCACGGGGGATATTTTTAACAATCTTCACCCATCCAGTCACTGGAAAACACAACTGGCCCATTCTCTATGTTCCGGCAAGCGCTCTGCACGTTGCTGGCTCCTGTGGTCGGAGATCTCTGGGGTTCAAGGCAGTCAGGATGGGAGAAGTGAAGCTGCAATAACAGATGACCCCAACCCTTGAGCACACTTGGCACTTCCTCTGCACCAAGAGGCAGCCCCTTGTTGGTCTAGTGCCTGTCTCCCATTCCAGGGACAGGAAAGGTCTGGTGAATTAAAATTTCTCCTTGGAATTGACACCATTGTTTCTGCCCTTGACCTGCCCTGCCCCTGACCTTGGCTAAAGCAAGTTCTACAGGGAAGCAACAATCCATCCTCCCACAGAGAAGGCAGGCGAATGTCTGCAAACACAGCTGCAATCTCCTCCAATGCTAGTCAGTGCTTTGTCACTTTGGGGGTAAGAAACGGCCCCACTGTTGTGGGATCTCTCACAAAAGCACTGTCCTCCAGTCCAGTCACAAAACGAGCTCAAGACGGTGTCCCCACCATGACCACTCCAGCCACAGTGCACCACGCCAGCCGGGTTATCATCAGAGGGTTTTTGTTTCTGTGAAACACTTGCTACCTGGCCTTCCTCGTGGTACCCTGTGGTTTCAGCCTGGTCTTGGGGATAGAGAGTCAAAGGCAGGGGCCACAAACTATGGAGAAAGAACCGCTATCATAAGCCCATCTTGGCCGAGTGAAGGCTGGAGGACATGGGTTTGCTGCATTTTATCTTTATGAAACAAACCCAACAGGAGGGAGGATGTGTTCTATTATGTTTTATTTTCTTCAGGAATTCAAAAGTACCCTCACCAAAGACCTTCTAGGAACCTCTACAATGAAATGTGCAGCCACACCTCATGTCTTGTCCCCAGATCTCTGGATTTATGATAAACGGAACTGATCCTGCCCAGCCAATCTGGGAAAAGGAGCTGAGGGGGTCGGCCCAAGGGGAGCAGACACTCCCCAGCCTTGGTGCCCTTGGTAGGAGGAGAAGAAACAATACATAATAACCAAGCACTTACTGTAAACCAGGCACTCATGTCCGGCCCCACTTCCTGCCCCAAGAATGCACAGATCGCCGCCCATTAGCACAAGGCTGCCTCCTCTCATTGTGTCTGTCCGCTCCCGGTCCCCGAGGCCCACCAGCCTGACGGATGGTCCATCTTACGCATTTCCTCCTGACCTTCTCCCCCGATTCCCAGCTCTACGTTTTCCTGACCTGGTGCTGTGTCGCCATGGACCCTCCCAGACTTGGTCTAGGACCCTTCAAGCCTCGCCAGGACTTAGCCCCATCTTGATCTTGGCAGGATGTGCTGAGGCCACGAGAAGCAGAGACCGCATTCGTTCCTGGAAGAGGTCTGGAGAAGTCGGTTGAAGCACAGGAAGAGAGCGCAGGGAACGTGTAGAGCTCTGGCTGACACAGGTTGACCAGCTGTGCAGACCTGGGGCCTGCCCTGGGCACCGCCTGGCCCCTGGGTGATGCAGGCTGACCGGCTGTGCAGACCTGGGGGCTGCCCTGGGCACCGCCTGGCCCAGGTGCACGAGCCTAACGGAAATTCAGCAGCCAGAGAGGCTATGGGTCTGGGTATTGTGCCACTGCTGGCTTATGTAGGAATCCTCACACCAGCTATACGAAGCCCGATCCGATGGTAAATGATAGCTGCCACTCCCGTTCTGACAGTATCCACATGCGGAACCTTTACAGCTACAGCCAAAAGGGGATAAGGAAAGGGTCAGTGGTCGGGTCAGCTGGGAAGCTATCCCAGAGGCTGGCTACCTTCTCTGTCCTGCCAGGGACTTAATTTGCTTAATGCACATGCCCTTGTTTCTTTGTGTAAAATCAGGAATTAATCTGTTTCACTGGTACGTATACTAAAAACCAAGAAGCATCTCCCAGTCGTGAAAGCGTTTTCGACTGAAAAAAAGAAAGCGGAGTTTGAGTCCCGACCCTGTTAATAACTAGCCTTGTGATCTCGGCTGTACCACCTTGAGCCTCTGTTTACAGTTTTAGGAAATAGGCATGTTGATAAAGGCCCTCCCAAATCCCGAGGTTGTGAGGAAGATAAACTGATAATGTGAGCTACGTCCGTGATAACTCTTTGAAAACTGCTCTCCAAGTGTGAGACAATACCCACGCAGTAATACTCATTGTATTTATTTGTACGCTACTTCTTCGCGTGTTTCTTTTATGTGTCTCGCTATTCTTGTCACTTTAGAGCACCCTGGCCAAAAGCCAGGCTATCCTTAATTTGGGGTCTCCTTTTACAACACGGTACAAATGTCAGAAGGTACTCAGCACATGTTCCTGGAAGACCAGTTTATAGGACATTCGGGAACCACTGTTAAGGCCAAGGTTAAGCCCATAATGTGACCACTATAGGGTAAAATTTGGGTAGATAGAAAATGCAATAAGCCTGAAAGCTACTGATCCCAGAGCACCTGCTGACGGAATGTGACCCAGTGCTCAGGAATGAAAATTCTCTCCCTTCAGTCCCACGAAGGAAGCAAAAGGTTCATCCTATCAGCGCTCAGGGCACGTCAGGGAAAGTTAACAAGGCCGGCGTGATTAAGGAGTAACAGTTTGTTTGCAGGTTACAGAGGATCGTCGCACTGTATCTGGAGGATGAGCTTCTTCCGGATCTCAGCGCAGGGTCCCTTCCCTCCATCTCTCTGGCTGCCCGGACTGCGCCCTCTAGTGGCTCCTCCTTCTCCAAACATTTCCGCACAGGTGTGGAAGGAAAGATGGGATTTCATTTCCCACCCGATTTTCCTCCTCAGTGGTCCAGGGAAGTGCCCCTGAATCCTTTAACTCTGTTATATTAGCAGAAAAGTAACAGCTCCAGTTCAAATGAGTAGGCACCATGCCCGATCCCGAATTTCATTCTGCTTTTGCTACCACAGACATTCAGCCAGACTTGCATTAAAAACCTATCATATGGGGCTTCCCTGGTGGCACAGTGGTTGAGAGTCCGCCTGCCGATTCAGGGGACGTGGGTTCGTGCCCCAGTCCGGGAAGATCCCACATGTCGCGGAGCGGCTGGGCCCGTGAGCCATGGCCGCTGAGCCTGCGCGTCCGGAGCCTGTGCTCCGCAATGGGAGAGGCCACAGCAGGGAGAGGCCCGCGTACCGCAAAAAAAAAAAAAAAAAAAAAAACCAAAACTATCGTATGGCTTTCAACTTAATGTCTGTGGGATATGGATAAATTCTCTTCTGTTAGTGAACCGAATAAGGTTTCCCCCTTCTATGATTGCATGTTTTATACCAACATCTCTACTCAACACAGCAGCCATTGTGCTGGTTCCGTAAAGGGCAGGGCTTCAAGCCGCTAACCCATGAGCCAACATGCCCTGTGTTAGCCAAGTTGCTACTAAAAAGAAGTCACCCAAATCAGCGGCTGCAGTGTGGTAATACAGGCAGCCCCTTGCCTGGGAGGCACTGGCACAGTGACAGAGGCTTTCCAGGTTAGATAAGTAACTAAACCTGCCTGTCTTCCCAAGCCCCATGCCCCTTCCTCATTTATGGAACGAAAATCTTAATGCCTATCTTGCAGATTATGCTAAGTATTCACTTAGTGTCTGGAACCGAGGCCTGTGACAAATATTCCTCGAATGAATGAATAAATATTGAATCCATTATTTGGTAAAGTTCCATTATTTGTAAGTGCTTTAAAAAGCCAGCTGGAGCTCTCATCCAAGGAAAATGTCCAAGATGGGCAGAATGAGAAAGAACCTCACAGGTGAAATGGTTGACTCAGGGCAACCAGCTGAGATCTAGGGTGACAGGACCCATTTCTCTAAGTTTCATTTGAATAAGGGGACAATTGCTCCCTTGCAGTGCTACAGGGGTGAGGGACATTCAGTGGCTCAAGATTTCAGGGGTAAATACAAGACCCTTTCCTTGACTCCCAGTTGGTAGAAGGAGTGCAATTATGTTTACATCCCCCTGTACTGAGAGGCGTGTATATTTCATTGGCTTTAGGGTCCCTACCCTTACATAAAATGTTGATTCAGAATTCCAAGGCAGACTCACATCCTACTGAACCCCATGTGCAGGCATCCATTTGCTGCAGATGAAACTGTTGCTAAGCAGAGAAAAGAGTCTTTCAAATGCTTATGAGAACTGGCTTGCAAAGCTCCTTGGATGCCTAGTGTTCTTTTTTTTTTTTTAACATCTTTATTGGAGTATAATTGCTTTACAATGGTGTGTTAGTTTCTGCTTTATAACAAAGTGAATCAGTTATACATATACATGTTCCCATATCTCTTCCCTCTTGCATCTCCCTCCCTCCCACCCTCCCTATCCCACCCCTCTAGGTGGTCACAAAGCACCGAGCTGATCTCCCTGTGCTATGCGGCTGCTTCCCACTAGCTGTCTATTTTACGTTTGGTAGTGTATATATGTCCATGCCACTCTCTCACTTTGTCCCAGCTTACCCTTCCCCCTCCCCATATCCTCAAATCCATGCTCTAGTAGGTCTGTGTCTTTATTCCCACCTTACCCCTAGATTCATGACCTTTTCTTTCTTTTTCTTAGATTCCATATATATGTGTCAGCATATGGTATTTGTTTTCTCTTTCTGACTTACTTCACTCTGTATGACAGACTCTAGGTCTATCCACCTCATTACAAATAGCTCAATTTCATTTCTTTTTATGGCTGAGTAATATTCCATTGCATATATGTGCCACATCTTCTTTATCCATTCATCCGATGATGGACACTTAGGTTGTTTCCATCTCCTGGCTATTGTAAATAGAGCTGCAATGAACATTTTGGTACATGACTCTTTTTGAATTATGGTTTTCTCAGGGTATATGACCAGTAGTGGGATTGCTGGGTCATATGGTAATTCTATTTTTAGTTTTTTAAGGAACCTCCATACTGTTCTCCATAGTGGCTGTATCAATTTACATTCCCACCAACAGTGTTCCCTTTTCTCCACACCCTCTCCAGAATTTATTGTTTCTAGATTTTTTGATGATGGCCATTCTGACCAGTGTGAGATGATATTTCATTGTAGTTTTGATTTGCATTTCTCTAATGATTAATTATGTGGAGCATTCTTTTCTTTCTTTTTCTTTTTTTTTGCAGTACGCGGGCCTCTCACTGCTGTGGCCTCTCCCGTTGCGGAGCACAGGCTCCGGATGCGCAGGCTCAGCGGCCATGGCTCATGAGCCTAACCGCTCCACGGCATGTGGGATCTTCCCGGACCGGGACATGAACCCCTGTCCCCTGCATCGGCAGGCAGACTCTCAACCACTGTGCCACCAGGGAAGCCCATGTTGAGCATTCTTTCATGTGTTTGTTGGCAATCTGTATATCTTCTTTGGAGAAATGTCTATTTAGGTCTTCTGCCCATTTTTGGATTGGGTTGTTTGTTTTTTTGTTATTGAGCCGCATGAGCTGCTTGTAAATTTTGGAGATTAATCCTTTGTCAGTTGCTTCATTTGCAAATATTTTCTCCCATTCTGAGGGTTGTCTTTTGGTCTTGTAATGTTCTTAAACAGCATTTTAATGATTTAAGGATAAATGAACTAAAAACCCATGGATTTAATTTCCCTTGAAATACATTTACATTTACAAATTAAGGGGGAACATACTCGGAGCAAAACCTATTTGTGATTTGGTGGCAGCCGGAGCATTCGGAGTGAACTGAGTCCAGTCCAGCAGGCCTGCTGCAGCCATGCAGTCTGACTCTCAGCAAAGCTGGCAGAGGCTTCTGACATGGGTGTCCGTCCTCCAGCTGCTGGAGGACAGGGATTTGCCATCCCAGGGCTGTGCTACTGAGGCTCTGCATGAGGGTCTGCCTGCTCAGACCACAAGGGCCAGGTTACGGTGAGCTCAGGGGAGGCCCCTACTGTTCAGCCAGAAGCCCTGATGTCCAGCGTGGTGGCCACAGCCTGGAGCAAAAGGCTCCCCGCATGAGGAGTCTTGTTTAACCGAATTCCCGGTGCTCACCTGGGTTTTCACAAGTATAGTACAGAGGTTTTGTTACACAGATTCCACCAACAACGGAGGTAATATATTTCCCCCGAACTCCAGAAAGCTCCAGGGAGCAAAACTCGAATTTACCCTGCTGCGGAAACTATTTACAAAGTGTTTACACTGTACTGGGTACTGTAAATAATCTAGAGAGGAGTTAAAGTGCATGGGAGGGGCTGTGAGGAAGACGGAGAAGTAGGAAGACCCTAAGCTCACCTCCTCTCACAGGCACCCCAAAGTTACAACTATTTGCAGAACCACTGATGAAGAAGACCAGAACCTACCAGAAAAGATCATCTACAACTAAAGATATAAAGAAGGGACCACAACAAAATGAGATGGGTAGGGGGGCAGAGTTGTGCTGTAGTCAAGTCCCATAACCCCGGGTGGGTGAGCCATAAACAGGAGAATAATCACAATTGCAAAGGTTCTGCCCAAGGAATGTAGGGTCGGAGCCCCACATCGGGCTCCCAGCCCAGGGGTCCTGCTCAGGGAAGATGAGCCCCCAGAACGTTTGGCTTTGAAGGGCAGCAGAGACCCAGAGGGCAGTGGGAAATAGAGACCCCACTCTTAAAGGGCACACACAAAAGCCCACGTGCTCTGGGACCCAGGGCAGAAGCAGTAATTTGAAAGGAGCCTGGGTCAGACCCAACGCTGATCTTGGAGAGGCTCCCAGAGAGGCAGGAGGCCACTGTAGCTCCCCTGGGACACAGGCACTGACAGCAGCCATTTATGGGAGCTCCTCCTACCACATGGACACTGGTGCTGGCGAGTGTCATTGTGGAATCCTCCCTCTCGGTTATTAGCCCCGGACCCAGCCCCATCTCCGTCAAACAGCCTGTAGCTGCCAGTGCTGGGACGCATCAGGCCAAGCAGCTAACTGAGCGTGGACACAGCCCCACCCACCAGCAGACAGGCTGCCTTAAGATACTCTGAGCCCATAGCTTCCCCTGGACACAGCCCCACCCACCAGCAGACAGGCTGCCTTAAGATACTCTGAGCCCATAGCTTCCCCTGGACACAGCCCTGCCCACCAGAGGGCCCAGGACCCTGCCCCAAACACCACTGCACAGGCACTAGACCCAGGAACACCAGGGCCCTGCAGCCAGGTCCCAGGACCCAGCTCTGCTAACCAGTAAACTAGCAATAGACCCAGGGGCTGGCTTCAGCCAACAGGTCTCCTGGACACTGACTCTACCCACCAGTAAGCCAGAACTAGCCCCAGGGCCCCCACGGGTTCTGCAGCCAACCACCTTGTGACCCAGTCCCACCAAGCAGTAGCCGCAGCCTCAGTACAAGGCAGGACCTGGCGACTAACCAGAACAAGTACCAGCCACACCTAGCAGACCACCCACATAGCCAGCCCATCACAACAGAAAGACCCCAACAGCCCTCATAAGGGGAGCCCCTAGAGCAGTGGTCTAGGGGCTTTTGGCACCAGGGACCGGTTTCATGGGAGACCATTTCTCCATGGACCGGCAGTGGGGCTGGTTTGGGCATAATGCAAGCGATGCGGGGGATGGTTCAGGTGGTAGCATGAGCAGTAGTTTAGGTGGTAATGCAAGCAATGGGGAGAGTTGGGGAGCGGCAGATGCAGCTTCGCTCACTCGCCCGCCGCTCATCTCCTGCTGTGCGGCCCAGTTCCTAACAGGCTGTGGACCGGTACCGGCCCGTGGCCTGGGGGTTAGAGACCCCTGCCCTAGACCATATAGCCCTGGTGACAAGAGGGGAGTGCACTGCTGGGACACATAGGACATATCCTAAAAAAAGGCCACTTCTCCATGGTCAGGAAATGTAACCAACCTATCAGATACCAGATACATAAAAAAACAAAACAAAACAAACAAAACCCCCCAGCAAGTTAGGCAAAATGAGGCAACAGATGAACATATTCCAAATGAAGGAACAAGATATAACCCAGAACTAAGTGAAGTGGAGACAGGCAATCTACTCAAGAAAGATTTCAAGACAATGATCATAAAGATGATCAGAGAACTCAGAAGAACAGATGAACAGAGTGAGAAGTTAGAAGTTTTTAATAAAGAGATAGAAGATATAAAGAACAACCAGAGATGAGGAATACAATAACTAAAATGCAAAGTGCACCAGAAGAAATCAACCGTAGACTAAATGATACAGAGGAGCGGATCAGCAAGCTTAAAGACAGAGTCGTGAAAATCACTGAAGCTGAACAGAAGAAAAGTAAAGAATAAAAAGAAAGGAGGACAGTATAAAAGACTTTGAGACAACATCAAGCATACTAGCATTCATATTATAGGGGTCCCAGAAGGAAAAGAGAGAGAGAAAGGGGCAAAACTCATATTTGAAGAATAAATAGCTGAAAATTTCTGTAACCTGGGAAAGGAAACAGCCATCCAAGGCCAGGAAGCACAGAGTCCTAAATAGGATCAACCCAGAGAGGAACATACTAAGGCACACTGTAATTAAAATGGCAAAAATTAAAGCTAAAGAGAGAATATTTAAAGCAGTAAGGGAAAAACAAAGAGATACATACAAGGGTGTGTAAGGCTACCAGCAGACTTTTCAGCAGAAATTCTGCAGGCCAGAAGGGATTGGAACAATATATTTAAAGTGATGAAAGGGAAAAACCTACAGCCAAGAATACACTACCTGGAAAGTTTCTCATTCAGGTTTGTTGTAGAGTTCTAAAGTTTTACCGACAAGAAAAAGCTAAAAGAGTTCAGCATTATCAAATCAGCTTTACAGGAAATGTTAAAGGGACTTCTTTAAGTGAAAAAGAAGAGGTCAAACTAGAAACATGAAAATTATGAAAGGAAAAAGCTCATTGGTAAAGGCAAATATACAGTAAAGGTAATAAGTCAATCATGTACAAAGCTAGTAGGAAGGTTAAAAGATAAAAGTAGCAAAATCAACTACATCCAGAATAAGCAGTTAAGGGATACACAAAACAAATAGGGGCAAAATATGATGTCAAAACAGTAATCGTGAGAGGAGGAGAGTAGAAATGCAGGGTTGTTAAAATGCAGTTTAAAATTAAGAGATCAGCAACTTAAAATAATCACGTACATATGAAGATTGCTACATCGAGACCACATGGTAACCACAAACCAAAAATCTATAATAGATACACATACAAAAAAGAAAAAGGAATCCAAACGTAATACAAGATAGTCATCAAATCAGAAGGAATTGATTTGAAGAAAAAGGAACGAAAATAACTACAAAAACAAGCTTAAATTTTTTTTAAATGGCAATAATTACATACATATCAAAATTACTTTAAAAATAAATGGACAAAATGCTCCAATCAAAAGCCACTCTATAGTGGCTGAATAGATACAAAACCAAGACCTGTATATATCCTGCCTACAAGAGACTCACTTCCGATCTAAAGACACACACAGACTGAAAGTGAGGTGATGGAAAAAGGTATCCCATGCAAATGAAAAGCAAAAGAAAGCTAGGGTAGCAATACTTATATAAGACAAAATAGACTTTAAAACAGACTGTTACAAGAGAGAAAAAGTACATACATAATAATCAAGGGATCAAACCAAGAGGAAGATGTAACAATTGTAAATATATATATGCACCCAACATAGGTATATCTGAATACATAAAGCAAATATTAAGAAACAGAAAGGTAGAAACTGACAGTGACATAGTAATACTAAGGGTCTTTAACACGCCATTTACATCAATCAACAGATCATCCAGGAAGAAAATCAATAAGGAAACACTGGCCTTAAATGGCACATTAGAACAGATGAACTTACTAGATAGTTACAGAGCATTCCATCTGAAAGCAGCAGAACACACATTCTTTTCAAGTGCACCTGGAACATTCTCCAGGATAGATAACATGCTAGGTCACAAAACAAGCCTGGATAAATTTAAGAAAACTGAAATAATATCAAGCATTTTTTTTCCGACCAAAATACAACAAGACTAGACATTGACTACAAGAAAAATCACTGCAAAAAACACAAACACGTGGAGGCTAGACAATAAGCTACTAAATAACCGAAAGATCACTGAAAAGAATCAAAGAGGTAACCTAGAGACAAGTGAAAACAAAACCACAATGATCCAAAATCAATGGGATGCATCAAAAGCAGTTCTAAGAGGGAAGTTTTTGTTGATGAAATTTCACCTCAGGAAACAAGAAAAATCTCAAACAAACGATCTACCTTACACCTAATGGAACTAGCAAAAGAAGAACAAACAAAACACAATATTAGTAGAAAGGAAGAAATCATAAATATCAGAGCAAAAATAAATAAAATAGAGAAAAAAATTTTAAAAATCAATGAAATTAAGATCTGGTTATTTGAAAAGATAAATAAAATTGATAAACCTTTAGGCAGGCTCATCAAGAAAAAAAGAGAAGCCAAATCAATAAAATTAGAAATTAAAAAAGAAGTTACAACTGACAACACAGAAATACAAAGGATCACAAGACATTACTGTGAACAACAACACGCCAATAAAATGGACAACCTAGAAGAAATGGACAAATCCCTAGAAATGTACAATCTCCCAAAATTGAGCCAGGAAGAATAGAATATATGAACAGACCAATTACCAGTAATGAAACTGAATCAGTAACAACAACAACAACTACAACAATAACAAGAAACCTCCTAACAAACAAAGTCAATGATCAGATGGCTTCACGGTGAATTTTACCAAACATTTAGAGAAAAGTTAAGAGCTATCCTTCTCAAACTATTCCAAAAGAGTTGCAGAGAAAGGAATGCTACTGAACTCATTCTACAAGGCAAGCATCACCCTGATACCAAAACCAGATAAAGATACCACAAAAGAAGAAAATTAGAAGCCAATATCAATGATGAATAGATGCAAAATCCTCAACAAAACATTAGCAAACCAAATCCAGTAATACATTAAAAGGATCATACACCATGATCAAGTGAGATTTATCCCTGGGATGCAAGGATGATTCAATATCTGCAAGTCAATCAATGTGATACACCACATTAACAATTAAAAAAAACCCATATGATCATCTCAATTGATGCAGAAAAAGCTTTTGACAAAATTCAATATCAATTTATGATAGAAACTCTTCAGAAAGTGTGTATAGAGGGAACATACCTCAACATAATAAAGGGAATATATGATAAGCCTACAGGTAACATAATACCCAATGGCGGAAAGCTGAAAGCATTTTCTCTAAGATCAGGAACAAGACAAGGGTGCCCATTCTTGCTACTTTCACTCGACATAGTATTGGAAGTTCTAGCCTCAGCAATCAGACAAGAAAAAGAAAAAAAAATGGAACCCAAATTGGAAAAGAAGTAAAACTGTCATTGTTTGCAGATAACATGATACTATACATAGAAAATCCTAAAGACACCCCCAACAAACTACTGGAGCTCACCAATGAATTTGGTAAAGTTGCAGGATACAAAATTAATATACAGAAATCTGTTGCATTTCTATACACTAACAAACTATTGGAAAGAGAAATTAAGGAAACAATCCCATTTACCATTGCATCAAAGAGAATAAAATACCTAGGAATAAACCTACCTAAGGAGGTAAAATACCTGTACTCAGAAAACTGTAAGACACTGATGAAAGAAATTGAGGACCACCTAAACAGATGGAAAGATATGCTGTGTTCATGGATTGGAAGAATTAATATTGTTAAAATAGCCATACTACCCAATGCAATCTATAGAGTCAATGAAATCCCTATAAAAATGCCAGTGCATTTTTCACAAACATAGAGCAAACAATTTTAAAAATTTCTTTGAAAACAGAAAAGACCTTGAATAACCAAAACAATCTTGAGAAAGAAGAACAGAGCTGAGCTGGAAGTATCACACTCCCTGACTTCAGACTAAACTACAAAGCTATGGTAATCAAAACAGTATGGTACTGGCTCAAAAACAGACAAATAGGTCAATGGAACAGAATAGAGAGCCCATAAATAAACCCACTTACTTATGGTCAATGAACCCAGGACAAAAGAGACAAGAATATACAATTAAGAAAAGACAGCCTTTTCAATAAGTGGTGCTGGGAAAACTGGACAGCTACATGTAAAAAGAATGAAATTAGAACATTCTCTAACACCATAAACAAAAAGAAACCACAAAGGATTAAAGACCTGAATTTAAGACTGGAAGCCATAAAACTCCTAGAAGAAAATATAGGCAGAACACTCTGACATAAATTGCAGCGGTATTTTTTTTGGATTTTTCTCCTAAGTCAAAGGTACAAAGAAAAAGTTAATAATTAACCTTAAAAGCTTTTGTACAACTGAATGGGAGAAAATATTTGCAAATGATATGACCAACAAGGGGTTAATATCCAAAATATATAAATATAGAACTCAGTATCAAAAACAACCTGATTAATAAGTGGCCCGAAGACCATTTTTCCAAAGAAGACATACAGATGGCCAACAGTTACATGAAAAGATGTTCAACATTGCTAATTATCAGAGAAATGCAAATCAAGACCACAATGAGATATAACCTTACACCTGTCAGAATGGCTATCATCAAAAAGCCCACAACTAACAAATACTGGCGAGGATGTGGAGAAAAGGGAACATTTGTACACTACTGGTGGAAATATAAATTGGTGTAGACACTATGGAAAACTATATGGAGGTTTCTTTAGAAACTAAAAATAGAACTAGCATATGACCCAGCAATTCCACTCCTGGGTATAAATCCAGAAAAAGCAAAAACACTAATTTGAAAAGATACATGCATCCCAATGTTCATAGCAGCATTACCTACAATTGCCAAATTATGGAAGCACCCTAAATGTCCACCAACAAATGAATGAAGAAAATGTGATATATATATGCAGTGGAATACTACTCAGTCTTAAAAAAAGAATAAAATTTTGACATTTGCAATTATATGGATTGACCTGGGTAGTACTGTGCTTAGTGAAATAAGTCAAAGACAAATACTGTATGATATCACTTATATGTGGAATCTATAAAAGGAAACAAACTAGTGAATATAACAAAAAAGAAACAGACTCATAGATGTAGAGAACAAACTAGTGGTTACCAGTGGTGAGAGGGAAGGGGGGAGGGGGAATACAGGGGTAGAGGACTAAGAGGTACAAATTACTATGTATAAAATAAGTAAACTACAAGGATATATTATACAGTACAGGGAATATAGCCAATATTTTATAATAACTATAAATGGAGTATAGTCTATAAACGTTTTGAATCACTATTTTGTATACCTGAAATGAATATATTATAAATCACCTATACCTCAATTGAAAAATAAGATAAAGTACCTGGGAGTATGTGACTAGGTTATATACAAATACTATACCATTCTATATACAGGACTTGAGTGTCTGTGGATGTGAGTATCCATGGAGGTCCTGGAACCAATCCCCCAGAGATACTGAGGGACAACTGTTCTCATTCCCTCTTTGTCTCTGAACCTGGAGCTTCACACTTGCAGAGTTTTAAAATATTGTCTAATTTCTCATTTTTAAAGAATCCATTGGAATAAACTTCCTCCAATTTCCTGCCTAATTAATGCAATGGCCTTTTCAGTGAGGGTGGAGGTTGTGCCCTCAGGTCTTTGTTCCTTGGGTTTCATGCTTGTTTTACCACACAGCACCAAGTGAAGGACAGAAGCTTCATGGCGGGCCCCTCCCCTCCTTATGTATCTGATACTTGTCTATCCCTCAAGGTTCCCCTCCACAGTTTCCTCCAAGATGATTCTTAGATAGCTGTGGACCACAATGGTCCCTGGACCCTGAGATCCAACACCAGAGCCTCTGACCCATTGTTCCCCAGCTGCGTACCACCTAGACAAAAGGAGTTGGAAGACGATGGAATCCATCCATAAAGCAGGTGGATGCCTTGATGATAGCGACAAGGAATCTTGAGAGATTTACTGAGTGCCCACTCTGCATCAGCTACTAGCCCACAAGCTTTATGTTCTCTCTCTCATCACTGAATTCATTAATCGTCAGACACTGACAATTAGATGAGTCTCTCTCTTCTTCCAACCAGTGGTAATTCTCTTTTTCACAGAGTGCTATGGGGGAAAATATAAAATAATTCAGGACTGACCACTGCCTAAAAGATTCTCACAGGTCAGTGAAACAGGGAGTGTTTTAAAGAAATGAATGATAATAACTAACATTTATATAGTAATTCCTAGGTACCAGGAGCTGCTATATGTTCCCTACGTGTATTAAGTTGTTTAATCCATGAAAGAATCGTATGAGGTAGGTATTATTAACATCCCATTTTACAAGTGATGGAACTAGGACAAAGAGATTAAGTGACCTTTCCAAGGTCATACAGCTAACAATGGCTGATCTGAGTCAACCCAGGACGGGTTTGCACTTTTAACTCTTCAGACTACTGTGTGTGTGGTATAGTTACTAGTATAATATTGGCATATGCAATGGGAGTACAGAGGAAAATCAATGACTTCTGCTGGGAGCAGAAATGGGGGTGACAGGAGATTTGGGAGAAAGATGGTATTTGAGTTGAGAGCGTAGGTGTGCAATATACCCCGGCTTTATGAGCAGACTGGCTCCAAGCTGTGCCTGCTCTTCATCGGACCTACTCTCCCTTGACAAGGGAGAGTGTGCAGGAGGCTGACCTGACAAACTCGAGAAGCAAACCAATTTGGATACTAAGCCCAGGATAATTCAGATGTGAAACAGATCAAACTCATTTGCAATTACCAGAACTGCTCTCTTTGGGGGGAGCACGCAAACCTTTTAGTAATCCCGTTCAGTGCTTATCAGCATTGTTTTGGATCACTGCCTTTGCATCGTCTGCATGTTATCTAGAAGGACAGTGTGTGATTAATGGCAAATGAACTTGCATTTTCCCCCCGTGTTTAGTTGTCCCTGCCCTCTTACTAGGATTCTCATCAGAATAGTGAAATAGCAGCATATAGAAGCAAGAGGTAAAAAGAGTTATACTAAATAGCCACAAAACGATTTAGGAGAGGTGCTGAAAAAGCAGAAAAATACAGTGTCTTCTTTAAAAGTGATAAGATTTACAGCTGGGTGGTTAAAGCCGGAAGCCTGCCTGGGCACTAACTGGGCATGTGTCCTCTCCCACTGGGGCTTTGTTTGTTTGTTTCCCTCTTCCGTAACAATGGATTCATAATACCTAAATTGTAGAGTTAATGAGAAATGCAAAATAAATAATATAAGGGAAACCGTGTTGGGGGTTACTGGTAAACACCATCCTATTTTCATGCTGAACTTTGTGAAATTCCAAGCAGATCTAAAAGCTGGTGGCTTTCTAATTTGGGTCAAGAGGTCCAACTACAGTGAACCTTGTATAAGGCCCATTCTACAGGCTCACAATGTTTTGGGGAATTTCTTTTTTTTTACTTTATTTTTTATAGAAGTATAGTTGATTCACAATGTTGTGCCCATCTCTGCTGTACAGCAAAGTGACTCAGTTATACATAGATATATATATATATATATATATATATATATATACACACACACACACATATATAAATTCTTTTTCATCTTTTTTTCCATTATGGTTTATCACAGGATATTGAGTTTATTTCCTGGTGCTATACAGTAGGACCTTGTTGTTTTTACCCATTCTATATACACCGGTTTGCATCTGCTGATCCCAAACCCCCAATCCATCCCTCTCCCACCTCCCTCCCCCTTGGCAACCACCAGTCTGTTCTCTATGTCCCTGATTCTGTTTCTGTTTCATAGATAAGTTCATTTGTATCATATTTTAGATTCCACATGTAAGTGATATCATATGGTATTTGTCTTTCTCTGTCTGACTTACTTCACTTAGTATAATAATCTTTAGGTCCATCCATGTTGCTGCAAATGGCATTATTTCATTCTTTTTATGGCTGAGTAATATTCCATTGTGTATATGTACCACATCTTCTCTATCCATTCATCTGTCGATGGACATTTAGGTTGTTTCTATGCCTTGGCATTGTAAATAGTGCTGCTGTGAACATAGGGGTGCATGTATCTTTTCGTCTGGATATATGTGCAGGAGTGGGATTGCTGGATCACATGGTAGCTCTATTTTTAGTTTTCTGAGGTCCCTTCATACTGTTCTCCACTGTGGCTGCGCCAACTTACATTTGTTTTGGGGAATTTCTTGCAACAAGGTTCTTTCTCTACCTTTCTCCTCAGGCTATAAACATGCCTGAGAGTTTCCATTCCTAACAAAATCCCAGTTCAGTGTTAACATTTCCTAGATGTCCTTCTGCATAACCTGCAGGAGGACAGCATCCACTCTGGGGTTCTCAGCGATCACCCACACACTGGAGACCCCAATCCCGTCTCAGCACAGACCTTTCTGCCACAGTGAACCAAACACAGTAAGTCTCCCTCTTCACTCCTCACCTGACCAGCTCTTTCCCAGTTTTCCCATCTCAGTCGACATCTACACCATTCACACAGTCACCTCAGACAGAAATTGTCTTTTCTTTCACACCCCATCTATCTGGGTAGATACTGTTCTTGATCCTTTATCCACGGAAATGACAGAAAAGAGTTCCCCCCTTAGGGTATTACATTCACTTATCTTTCTGTACTTTTAAAAGACTATATGCAAACTAGAAGGCATGCCAACCAATTCCCATGGAAAAGGGACAGAGGTGCTTCAGCTATGCAGCGCTTCCCAGTAAGGAAAACAGGAAGAGACCTCACTCGACTGGGGGTGGGAGCCAGAATGTTCTAGGTCACTTTTAGTGTCCCTGAGCCAGCAGGTGAATCACCTCCCTGGCTTGCACGGCAGCAGCGATGACACTAGTGAGAAATGCCAGGGCTGTCCATTCCCCCTGGAATGAGGAGGCTTTGAAGTTGGGAAAGAGCTGTTAGCAAAATGGCCTCCAAAAGGTCAGATGCAGGAAAACTGGGGATGGGAGGAGAGTCAGTGAGTGAAAAGGGAAGCGGAGAAGATAACTCTGGCAGCATGGTCCTGTGTCTTCCAACTAGTTGGTTGGAAAGAGCCAGGCACGATGGTTTTCATGGGGTCCAAGTTTGGGGTTGGCCAGAGGCCAACAGCAAGTGACAGAAAACTGTGTCCTGAGAACAAAGGAAGCTGAAAGCCAAGAACAAAACTGAGGTCAAGCTGACAGAGCTTTAAATAATAAAATAAGGAAATATAAAATGTGGTACAGTTGAGGAAAGTTATGGGGAATTGCTTGATAGCAAACTTTGGTTTGTTCCATTTTGCACAAGAACACACGGACCACATCTTTCCAGAGGCCTCCAGGAACCAACAGCTCTTCTAAAAGTAAAACTCAATGGTGCAAACGTGAGTTGGACCACACAGACCTGTCCACCCTCATCTCATGCACCATGTTCACTTTACGTTCTAGGAATTGTGGTACATTCCTCACACTTCCTAATCCGTCTCCTTACTGTCTGACCCCATGGGAAAGTAACTATGACTATTCCATCTTTACAGATAAGGAAACCGAGACACAGATACATCTAGCAACTTTCCCAAGCCACTCAGCTAGAAAGTGACAGAGTGTGGATTTGAACTTAACCAGTCTGGGTCAGAGGCTAATCACTTTATCACTTTGTCACATTAGTTCACAAAAACTACATGAAAGAGGGAACAGTAAATCCTCCTTTTCTGGAGTTTAAAAAGGAAACAAACACATAACAAGCAGGGATGAGACAAGTCTGGTGACTCTTTGGCACTACTTTCTGCCACCTTTCAGTCAAAAAACCTCTCTTTGGAGAGTTGCTTGTTTCTTGCTCTGGATGCAAGTTTAGCTGCTGTAATATCCCTCTCCACTGTCCTCGTAATGCTTTATTAGTAAGGTCGTTGAACGCACATATTTACTGGATTTTCAAAGGACTGGAAACATAGAAGTGAAAACAAAACATTCTGCCATGAGCATCTCAGTGCCCAGTTGGTCCCCAGACGCATAGGTGGAATATTTCAATAGGTGGGGTGACGAGTGGGACAGAAGGTGCCCTGTGGCCCAGAGGATGGAGATGAACTCTCCCGGAGGGAGCCCGGGACGGTTTCTTGGAGAAGGTACCGTTAAGATTTATTTTTAAAGAATAAGTTTGAGGCTCATCTTGGTAGAATGGTAGATATGTAAATTGAAGAAAACTATGCCGTAATAATTTTATATTTGGAAAGCAAAACAAATACTATTTTTACTTTGGCACCAAACATTGAAACAAAATAAAATCACTTTTGCTGGTGGGACATGAAGAAGATTAGGAACACTGTATGAGTTTTTCTGTTTATAAAGAGGGAAAGAGTTACAAAAGGTTGAGGAAACACTTTTTATGAACATGAAGTGAACTTCTAATTAAAGCAGTACAGTGAATCCACACTGTGACCCCTGCCTCTACTCTGAAGATCCAGCAATAATACATATATACATATATATATATATATATATATATATATATATATATATATATAATTACTCTTGAAAACAAGCCAGATATCCTGTGGGATCAGAAAGGAACACAAATACACCAGTGAGCGTGTGTGGGGATATGGTCTCCCCATTTAGCAAATGAAAATATGAGACATACAATTAAACTTGAGTTTCAGATTAAATGTGTGGGACATGCTTACACTAAAAAATGATTTGCTGTCTACCTGAAATTCAGATTTAACCAGGTGTCATGTATTTTACCTTGCAGCCTAGAGGGGGTGGAAGCCACAGTCTGACGAAACTCTGAGACTGGGAACAGCAGCAGGGGTCCCTGGGGCCACAAGCCTCCACCCCCGCCACATCTAGAAGGAGCGAGATCCCAGTGAAAACTTGGAGGTCGCGGCCAGACAGCTTGCCCTGAAAAGAGCAACAGTCAGCTGCCCCCAGGAGCAGTGCCGGAGTGAAAGGGACTTGGACACAGACTCCCCTGGGGGCGGTCCTGGCGTGGTTGCTGGGCGGCTGAGTGACCTTGACAGTTAGCTTAATACCTCTCTGCTCTGTGTCTTCATCTGTCATCAGGAAATATTGGCACCCAGCTCATTAGGGTTATTGCAAGGGATAAGTGGGAAATAGAAAGCACTTAGGGCTTTTAACTATTATCTGAGAATTTTAAACACAGATAAACTAAGAATTATAAACACAGCTGATCTACTGTTTACAGGAAGAGGCAAAATAACGGTAATTTAACACGCAAAGATATAGGGACTGGTTAACTAACCAATCAATTAACTGTCCAGCTATTTATTAAGTACCTGCTATGTGTAGGCACTGGGAGTACAGTGCTCGGCCAGGCTGTCGAAGGCCCTGTTCCCTTGGAGCCTCCATTTCAGTGAAAAGAAGCAGGTAATTCAAAAATAAATAACGAAGCAAGATCTTTTCAGAGAGCAAGGCATTCTACAAAGAAAATAAACTAGGTTGATGAGAAAGATGTTGCTCAGAGAAAGGCTATGGATTCAGGTTGGTTCATCAGCGCTTACTGGGATGGCGCATTGCAACTGGGGAGGTCTGGGTGCAGGTATTCCAGGCAGGGAGCAGAGCAAGTGCAAAAGCCCTAGGTGGGCACAAGTATGGCATGAATAAGAGAAGAAGACCAGGGTGACTAGAGCCTAGTGAGGAGGTGGGTCTGAGACAAAACTGGACACTGCTGGCCAGACTTCATTTAAAGTATACTTCAAGGTAATAGGAGGCTTTAAGGCAAAGACTGATAGTATTTCATTTCTAATAGGCTATTCTAGCTGCTGAATGCAGAATGGATGGTGGACAAGCAAAAACGAAACAAAGGCACGCGTTAGGAAGCTATTTCAATAGTCCAGGTTGTAGTGGTATTTGGGTTTGGGTTGTAGCAGTGGAGATGGAAAGAAGAGGGCGGGTGCTGGATATATCCAGGAGAAGAATCAAGGGGATTCGCTTGGATTGGATGGGGGAGAGAGGGGTATTTTTAGGCAGAATTAAAGGTAGCTCTAAGAGGTTTGGTTTTAGGCAATGTGGTGATGCCATGTGAGATGGAAGGAGACTGTGGGGAGAGCAGGTGGGTGTTGGGGTTGAGAGCGAGGGCTCTGTTTTGAATATGTTAAGTCTGAGATGCCTGTTAGGCAGGTATCCACGTCAGGTGTGGAGTGTCAAGTAGACACACACACATTCTTTTTCATTGTGTTTTTCATCTCGTTAAAATATGGATAATATTTAAAGCTGCGGGATTCCCTGAGGTCACCGACGGTCAGTACACAGACATGCAGGCATAGAGAACAGAGGATAAAGGGGGGTGAAGGGAAAAGGTGAGTCCAATTTGACGCCCAAATTTCTAGCTTGTGTTAAGTGGTCAGATGGTGAATTCATGAACCAAAAGGGGATGGAGGAGGAGAAGCCCATGTTGAAGGAAAGTGACACAGTCAGACTTACAAACGTGGAGTCTGAGTTGCCTTTAATAAATGCAGATAGAGGTGTCCAGTGGACAGTTTAAAACACAGGTCAGAAGATAACGTGCAGCTGGACTAAAGGATCAGCTGGAAAAGCAGAGAAGACCAATGTCAAAATGTCCAGGTACATCTACTTAGAGCAAGAAGAGAATAAAATCTAGGATTAAATCCTCCACTGAAGTGACCATGCACTGGTTGGGAGTCTGGTACGACCTAAAGACAACTATCTATGGAATACAACAGCAAGCAAGTTGTTGGCTCAGGTAAGTTGCAGGCAATGGAGTTGGAGGTTAGGACAACAAAAAGTAGTCCAAAAATGTCAACCAGTAGGAAGAATGTACAACCAAGAAAGGAAATAAAATCTAGGAGAAGCTAAAGCATTAGGGGAAGTTTTCAATGTAGAGATTCAGTTGCCAAAAGTAAGAATCCAATTCAATCCTCAGAACTGGAGGGTAGGGTGAGGAGTGGTGTCTGAAACAAGACTTCTCTTTGCTTTTTTGGTTTTCTTTTTTTTTTTGGCCAAGCCATGCAGCTTGACGGATCTCAGTTCCCTGACCAGGGGTCGAACCCAGACTCCCTGCAGCGGAAGCTCGGGGTCCAAACCACTGGACCACTGGGGAATTCCCAAGAGTTCTCTTTGTTAATTGAAGTGGATGCTAAACTAAAGCCAGTCGGGCGGCAAACGGGACTGCAGACAGAGTTCCTGAGCACTCAGGGAACGCTCCCTGAATCCCTCCCTCCATGGGGTAGGGTTGAACATGGACAACAGGGATGGAGCTGAACCGTGGCCACAGTCGATCAGCCTTGACCACGGAGAGCTCAATGTCATTGATGGCACAGGCTAAACTGATAAGCAGATTTTCGGGGAACACAATGGGTCATCTCGCTCATTGTTTTACGGACCAATCATCCAAACTCACCTTCTCACCTATATGTGGTCATCTACACTGCTGCTACAAGACGAACCCAGGAAGGCATTGCCTGTCCGCCTCGTGGGGCCATAATCCTGGTCTTCCATTATCTCCCTAGCTCTGCTTCTTTACACTCTCCCAGCCCAGTTTTCCAAGAGGCTTTAATCTTGCCATTCCTAATACCTGTTATTTATCTCAATTTGCTCCACAGTCTAGAAGTGCACTTGGTGACCCCTGAAGGGCAACGGTGCTACCTCGGTCCTCTCTCCACTGGAACTCACACACTCACGATGCTGGAACAACTGTCACTTCCAGTATTTTTAGTTTTGCAAATCTCATGCTTTATTTTTGCGGAGGATGCCAAGAGGATGAGGAGAATGCTGCAGCAGAGAGGGGAAATCAATATCCCACAGGAAGCCAAATGCTCTGCTTGCTCTTGTGTCTGATGCCAGGTTGTGTAGGGAAGATTCTGCAAAGTCTAAGACTGCTTATCTTCTCCCAAAGGCTTAGTGAAGAATCCTTCTGAAGGTCTGGTCTCCCAGGGAAAGAGGTCATCATGTTAAAGCGTCCTTTGCCACTTGAAATTCTTGAAAGATGTCCAAGAAATAGCAAAGGTTGGGGACCATGAGGAATCTTTGTTCTTCCCTCCCTTTAAGAACCACCTCAGGAGAGAAGAGGTGGAGGAGGCATAATACCGAGGAGAAGGCCAGGGGCTAGGATAGAGTACTACCAATACAGTTGGCTTATTTTATCGTTCTTGGAAAAATTCATGGAAATTGATTTAATGTTGGTCTGCTCCTTCTGTAAAATGTGAGTCCTGGGACTTATCTGAATGCACAGCATCAGCCCCTGTGTGGAAATAGCATGTACAGGCAGAGGCTTTGAACTCAAATGGAAGATCACCTCTCCCTTCGTTTAAAACATCCTTTAAATTATTTTCAAAACGCCACTCTGTTAGAATTGACTTTGAAGACAGACTCATGCATCCAGCAGCAGTGCCAAGCACTTCCTCCTCCATCTGTGGAAGGCACGGGGATTCAGTGGGATGAGTATGACAGTCAACCAATCGTAGAGATCGTGGACCAGTACAAAAAATAGTTACTTACTGTATAATATGCCAAGTGCTATGATAGCAGTAACACAAGACATTATGGGGCACTTAGAAGGAGCCTGTGAGAGAGATACGCAGGGTTAAGAAGACTTCTTGGAAGAAGTGACTTCTACTTGAGACCTGAAGGATGCATAGGAAATAAATAGCTGAAATGAGGGAAGACAGACTGATTCAGGCAGAGGGAACTATGTGGGTAAAGGCTCGAGGGAGGGAGAGCATGGCGGGGTGGAAGGAGGGAGAGCTCAGTGTCACTGGAGCCCAGATTCCGGGGATGGGGTGGGTGAGAGACTGCACCAAACTTCTGACTTGGCCATCTATGTAGAAGGTGGTGGCTGTGTGTTAATCTAGGGCAAGCAGTGGGAGCAGAAGATTTGTTTAATTTTCTGATTTTGAAGGTAACAGGCTATCCAATTGGTGATGTCTAATGCTACGTGAATCCGAAACACAGATGGGTGCTAGAACTAAAATAATAACAGGTAACCAAAGACGAATAAAATAATAATAGACATGCCAAATACTTACTAGAGGCCAGGTATTGTACTAAACATATTAAATACACTATTTCATTTTAATAATAACTTCATGAGGTAGATATTATTTAAAAATAACAAAAATGAGTTTTAGAGATGTTGTCTGTTTTCCTGAGATACAGATTTGGAAATTATAACACTTAAAGGTTAATTAAAAAAAAAAAAGACTTCTACGCTTTGATAATCAAACATCGTTTAGACAATTTCAAACCAAAGCTATTATTAGTGAATGTGATTTTCCACCTTACCATGAAGCTTGTTTCTAAGTAACATTAGTCATATCCAATAATCAAGTCTATGTTTTAAAAAGTCGTCTCCTCTAAATACATTTAAAAGAATGTTTCACATGAATTCCAAAGATAATAACCTTTCCATGTTTGCTTAAAAAAATAGACATGCTCTGTGTAACTGTGAATTCGCTTATCAGAGCTGTCATCATTAGCAACCACACATCTATAACCATATGGTTATTTATTTGATAATACATTTTATGTCTTTATCTCCACAAAACCCTTGAAGACTGGGACTCAGAGAGAAAACATAGACAGAAGTACAGGAATCAGTACATGACACAGAGAAAGAACTTGAGAGAGAGAAAAAACAGAATAAGCCCATGAGAAAAATGAACATCCTCTAGGGCAGAGCTTTCTAGAATGAGCAGCCAAGTGTTCACAACAAACTTCTTCCTACAAAGAAATGTTGCAGCAGTATTAAATAGGTTCCCCAAGGAGGAAGCCACCAGCGCACAAATCACCCCCAGGCCCTCTCATTACAAAAAATAACAGTGACTCGAGGAGGCTAACATGGGGCGGGGGGCACTTCCTGCAGGTCACCACGAGGCACACAGGCACGGCCTTAGCTTCATCCCACCTGGGTGGGAGAATCTCTAAGAATGAGCAAGAAAAAAAAGGAAGGATTTTTTTCTTCTGTCACCAGCCCATCTTCCACCGTGATGTAACAGAGCCTAAGGATGCAGACATAGAGTTTATGAGGCAAATACTGGGGCTGATAGATGGGGCTGCACTCTGAGGGGTGGGATGAAGACTGGATCAGGGCGACCGGCACGGGAGCGGCCCTCGCCCCTCCGTCCATCCTGCAAGGATCCCTAGTGAGCCAATGCACTGAGACTCTGACATAAATCAGGGGCAACAACGGATGAGCATGAAGAAACGGCCTCGCAGCCGAGGCGCCGCAGCCAATCAGCAACTAATTCAATCCTGTGAGATGATTCTTTTGATTAATTTATGTCAGCATTTTCAGCGTTGTCAGGCTCCGTCCCTGGAACCTCCCCCTCGCCTTATTCTCCACCTTCTCTGGCACAGAGAAGGGCCCCTGCCTACCACCACGGAAGGAAGAAGGAAATGGAGCACGAGCGAAGATTCTAGAAGAATGAGCACAACGACGGGCACTGTCTTCTCCCCAACTCAGGGAGAAAAATGGGGACAGGGGTCCCAGGTGCTGGAAATAACCACTTTCCGGTTCCCGGAAGCACGATTCCCTTTACTTCACAGTGAAAGAAGGTAACAGACCGTCACCCCAGTGAGAGAGATATAATGGTTTTCTTAGCGACATCAGAAAAATACATCAGTGCATAATTCTCATGATGCAAAAGTTATCATGAACATTACCACGTACAATAGTGGAGAGCTAGCAACAACCCGGATACCCAAGAACGGCAAAAGTAATTATGCTGTGTCAATACAGTATATAAATAGAGGTGTTCACTTGTATGGAAAGTAATTTATTTATATGCGAGAAATGCTCATGCAGTGCTGTTTGGTGGGAAAAAAGTTAAATAACTGAATTTTTGTGTTTCTGTTGTTTTCTAGAAGAAATATGTATGTTTTCTACATTTTTCTCTATCATTTTAGTCTATTAAACTCTATGTTCTAAGTATTTATGATAAATACCTATTTCTCGTGCACTAGAAAAAAGTACTTTGAGAATAGCCTTAACAAAGACGGGAAAGTAGAATTCCAAAACCCTGGAAGAAGAATTTAGATCTGTTTGTCACGAGCTTGCTAGCATTATAAAACCTTGACTTGGTTTTATAGGATCAGTCTGAGCAGGTGTAAAAGGAGACCAGGTTGTACCTGAGAGGGCCAGGATCTCTGTGGGCAGACAGCAGAAGACCACAGCTCGATTCAAACGGAAGAGGCGATGGCCAGAAAGGATGCGGCTGGGAGGAAGGGCTCTTGCCTGCTCGGGACCAGGGGAGTCATTCTATTTCAGGGCTGATGGTGATCAAGTTCCTCAAAGCCCGATGAGTCATCTCCTCTGTTGCTTATTTATTCTTCTTATTAAAAGCATTTAGGGGCTTCCCTGGTGGCGCAGTGGTTGAGAGTCCGCCTGCCGATGCAGGGGACGCGGGTTCGTGCCCCGGTCCGGAAAGACCCCACATGCCGCGGAGCGGCTGGGCCCGTGAGCCATGGCCGCTGAGCCTGCGCGTCCAGAGCCTGTGCTCCGCAACGGAAAAGGCCACAACAGTGAGAGGCCCGCGTACCGCAAAAGAAAAAGGAAAAAAAAAAAGTGTTTATACCTTACTTTCTCTGTTATATAGGTTTACAAGTATAACAGGAGGGAAAAAAATAAAACAGAACAACCAGGTTTTCCATTATGGACTACAAACCATGACAGGTAACATCTATTAAAAATACAGTTTCTCTGTTCATACACTTAATTAGGCAACTTGAAATGGAAAGGAGAGGATGATGAGCCCTAAAAGAAAATTCTGTAATTCACTGACTGTGCCTACCTGTGTGTGCTCTTTTAAGGGAGTCTGGATTTAAAGTGTATCTAGATGGTCACTGTTAGGTATGACCACCCCCGCTCAGGACAGGTATAAAGGATGTAAATAGATACACCCAGAGTCTAAACTCTGTCTTCCTTTGTAGATGCAACCTGTGAATCGACACACAAGGCCAGTGAGAAGGTGCAATGAATGAGATGTGCATACTGGAGGCCTGGTCCTTGGGTTATTAATAAATGTTCAATTAAGCTAGAAGAGTTAACTACCAGCTGAAGATTACGGGAAATGTCCCAACCCTGGCTGCCCACCAGCAATACCCATGAAGGTTATAAAGATACGCATCATCTGGGAACTTCTGCGGGCGGACGATCTTGCCGTACGATCCGGTGGACAGCCAACTCTGGTAAACACCGAGTTTGACACATTTCTTTCTATTCCAGAAACAGAACACAAACTCTTGGGTGGAAGGTACCGAGAGCCAGGTTGGTATAAGCAAGTATCTTAATATAGTCTGTCCAAGACTGAAGCTGTGCAAAACTAGAACAGACTGGAACAGACTGGAACAGACTGCTCCATGGGGAATGAGCCTCCAGCCTGAAAAGGGCCAACACACTAGCCCTCAACGATTTTGTATTCCTGGCATTATTTTAACATGAAACCTTCAAGAGAGCATCAGGCAAGTCAGCAACACTCACCACACACTCTCTACTGTGGTCTAAAAATAAGTCGCCCCGTCCACAAGAGGGTCCACGGTTGCCTCACAGCCTCCTTGGCCACCTTGCAGCCCTGGCCCCCCGGGTGAACAGAGTTGGCCGCCTCAGGACCCCGCCCTCCAGAGCCTTGGCATCTTCTGGAGGCGATGGAGGAGAAAGTCCGTGTCCACGGCCGTCTTCTCGTTCTCCTGTGTTCCCCCAAAAAGAGGTGGCATCACACCTTCCCGTTTCAGGCATCACCACAGCCCTGCACAAGCCGGGTTTTGTGAAAACAAAGTTCCCTCCTTTATTAATATTTAGGGGCGCAGCTGTGAAGGGCCCCGGGAACACGGCTGCGGCTGTGCACCTGCTGAGAGCCACTGCTCCAAGCAGAGCGGAACGCAGGCCTGCTGCATATCTACCAAGGGCGGGCAGGGCGCCTGCCTGACTCCCGGGGCCTTTTGAAGATTCCGTAGTATGAGAGAAGGAGGGAAGATGTCTGTTAACTCTGCCAGAACCCGAGGAAATCAGTCATCTTGAATCACTGATGCTAATTTATGTTTTGGACAGGTTGCTTGAACTTTATTAAGCTTAACTAATCCACAGAAATGAATGAGCAAATAAATCAAAATCCTGCTACCTTCGGCCAAGAAAGACTACACGAGAGCCCAGCTCTCACGGGGAGAGAAACTCCAGAACCTCCACATTGAGGTAGCAAAGGGAGAAGTGAACACAGCTCCAGTCCCTCCCCGCTGGCCAGCACGTCCGTGACTCAGATCTCCCGGGGAGCACGTCTCAGAGCTGCCCACTGGCATCTCAGTTTCGGGGGGCAGGGGGGCACCCCACTATCGCCTGGGATTCTCCCAGCTACTCCAGTCAACACAGAGCCGCATGATGGAATCGGAGCCTCACGTCACAGAAGTGGCTCCAGAATTTGATATCAAAGCACCGAATTCCACGTTCAGAATCACTGCCGGCCGACTCGCATTCACTGTGTGAGGAAGGGAGAGCGGAGGGAAGACGGGCGTGGGGCTCTCGGGCCGTCTTCCAGACGCCCCTGTGCTTCTGAGCCGCGTGGAGTAAACGAGGGCAGGGCCAAGGCTTCAGGCCGACTTAAGGCCGCTTTGCAGCTTTGTTCACACGCACGCTTTAGGACGCCTTTGGATCACCCGGGTGGTGTTATTTTCCAGGGACAGATGACAACACATGAACAAATTCGTTCGCTCTTATCAATACAAATCCTGATTCAATACTAATACACCAAGGCCACGAGATGTTTCTGAGCCTCACTGGCCTCCAACGCAAAATGGGCATCACGGCCTGGACTGTGCAGGTGGTGGTGAGAAACGGCCTCTGGAAGCACAGCCTCTCCGCCCTTGGTTCAGGCAGGGGCTGCAGGGCTGCTAGTACGTGTGCGTGATGCCTCAGATACGAAGATGGCTCTATGGCCATAGGCAGGCTGCCAGCTCTGAGTGACGTGGGTCCCGGTGACCTTCCCAAGTGGCCTGACCCAGCCTCTGGGACCTTGTGCAACCCAGAAGGCTGTTCTCTTAACATGAATATCATCTAATATATATATTAGATACTTGCTGGGTGCAAAGTGCACAGTGGACTCGGCTTTCCTATTGCCCAGAGATCAGACACACTCACGGTTGGGAGACATAAGATACACTCCCTGAAATCACAGCAAAGCACGGAAGGCTGGTACTTGGCCTGGAGGCCAGCACACTGCAAGCACAACGTCACACACACAGAGCAGTGTGCTCTGAGCAACAGTCAGAGGACGAACAAGCGAGACAGACATGGCGAGGCCAAGAGTTTCAGAGACAGATCAAGTTAGAAGAATATTCAGCCACAGCAGCTCTTCTACAGAGACCTGGATTCATAATTTGGGGGGAGTTTAATAAGCATAATTGACATAATTATTGTTCAAATTCTGAGAAAAGGAGACTCATGTAAGCACACGTGGCCTTCACACACACATGCACGATATGCAGGTGTTTTAAAGATAAACTATTTCTATTTCGGATTTTTTAACTGTTTTGCCTTGCTGTCTCTGAAGAGGGGAAAGACTCACCTAAGTCCCCTTGAGTGACAAAAGGTGTTTTTCTAAATGGCTGTCGATCTATTTCTACCTCTTTTGCTCTCGGCCACACCCATTTCATTTACTGTCCTGGGGGTGTGTAGGCTCGAGTCCCCCACTCCTCACATAAACAGTAACCCTGGAGCAAATGTCTAATTTTTGTCCCTGGGGCATTGGCTTAGTGATGTGTTTGAAAGATACAAATGTGAGGTTAAGATACATAAATAAGACAATTAGAAGTCACTGTACTAATAATAATCATGACAACAGACACTCCAGGGCTTGGGTGGCATTTCAGGGGGTTGGAAGGTACCACCGAACTGAGCCCCATGGGTGGGACAAAGCCTCTTCTCCGTGCAGATGTCCACATGGCCTTGCAGGGAAGAGGGCTCCCTGCTGCTGTTCAGAGGAAACAGTGAGCAAAGACCGGGTCTCCCAAGTCCAGGGAGACCCACCCGGCAGACCAGCAAACGTTCTCTTTCATCGCCACCCTTCATGCAGCAGTAGCTGTGACATGTATTAGGTGGTGAAGGGACACTGGACACCAGCAGGTCAAAGGGGGCATGGTTCTACTGTCAGAGAGCTCAGCATCCTTGGGGACTGAGACCCACAGAGAGACGGTGACCATGGATATGGGCCACAAGCAGTGTGTGGGACATAAGGTCTGACCCTGCCCGGGCAAGTCACAGAACAGGAGGTTGAAACTGTGCCTTGAAGATGACCTAGAGATTTGCCAGGAAGAGCAGAGAAAGGGGCGTTGCAGGCAGAGAAAGAACAAGACGTGCCGGCAGCTGTGGGGAGTTTGGCAGCAGGAGTGCAGGTGCCTGTCGGGGGCCATGAAGGGTGGAAGGTGCGGGAGATGGAGGGCCTTGGACAGTAGAACAGTTGTCTAGGGCACTGGAAGCCCACAGATGGTGACTGGAGGACAGACCATGACCTGTATCCCTGCTTGGGAAAGGCAGCAAGAACAAGAGGGGAGGGGAGGAGGACAGCAGTGATGAGCAAGGTGTCCCCATGCCTATCTGAGCATTGCACCAGGCACGGCCCTCAGGCCAAGTCATCCCTCCTGGCCTCACTCTGAATGAGAAGGGTCGTGTGAATCAGGGAGCCAGGGCCAGGGTTTTGTACACCCTGCCCAGGTGGGTCCTCACACCTGCCAGTCCCTGGGCTACCCTCTTGGCTGCTGGTGGGAGGGAGAGACAGGCAGCTCCTGTCGAGGGGAGGTGAGCATGTCCCCTCGGAAGCTGATGACAAATGCCATCAATGAACTGCTCTTGCTTCATCCCAGAACCTCCCTCCCTCCCACCGCCCCACGTCCCTGCTCAGTGTCAACCCCACTAAAATCAGAACAAATAAGTATGGGCTGCATGTGAACCGCCCACAAGAGGAGCAATGTCATTGCAAGGACACGAGGACCACATCCCCTCCGCTCTCTGCAGGTGGGCACGTTTAACCCAAAGAACGGGAAGGGAGAAGACCCCTGAGAGGAGAGGCAGGGTCTCCCCAAGGATGATGGAGCTCAGGCTGGATCTGATAGGAGGAATGGCTGGGTTGGGGGGGGATGACTCGTTCCCTCCTTTCCTTCTTATGATGTAAGCATGACCTTGCTCACCCTCGTTGCTCCAGGAAAGTCCTGACAACTTTCTGTTAATGCATCGTAATTAATCTCGGAAGTTGTGTGCTGCATCTGTGAGCTGTGATTGTGGAGACAAGTAGTGTTCAGAGAAGCAAAAATGTGTGAGGGAAGGTAGGACTTAAAAACCTTTCCTTCCCAGAGGTTATTCTGTCCACACCACCTGCACACAAATATCTATAGCAGCTTTATTCATAATAGCCAATAACAGGAAGCAACACAGGTGTCTCTCAGTAGGTGGACGGTTAACCAGACTGTGATACAACCACATCCTGGAAGACTACTCAGCATTGGGAGGGGATGAATTATTGACAAGCTACAACCTGGATGAATCTCAAAACATTATGCTGTGAAAAAAAAGTCCACCTCAGAAGGTTATATACGGTATGATTCTGTTTATGTCATGTTCTCAAAATGACAAAATTATAGATGTGAAGAACCCACTATAGTGTTTGACAGGGGTTAGGGATGAAGGGCGGGGGCAGGAGGGAGCTGGGCATGGTTATAAAAGGGCAATGGGAAGGTGCTGATGCTGTCAGAATGGCTCAGAATCTTGACGGTGGTGGTGCATACAGGAACCCACCCATGTGATCAAACTGCATAAAACTAAACACGCACGCACAGCAGTGTACGAGTGAAACGAGGGCAATCTGGATGAGATCGCTGGGTTGCGTGTTTGTCAATTTCTTGGCTGTGATATCGCACTACAGCTTTACGAGGTGTTAACCACGGAGGAAACTGGGTAGAGGGTACGTAGCATGTCTCTGCATTATTTCTTACAACTGCATGTGAATCTATAATTAGCTTCGTAAAAAGTGTAATAAGAAAATGATATGGGAGAGAAAACCCTTCATCACTTACACCATTGTTCAGGAGAAGCAATGCTCACTGGGGTCCTAAATCATGAGTCAAAACTACACTCCAGGTGGTCCTTCCTCGTCAGAAATAACTCTCCTCTGGTTTGGAATCAGCTACCGACGCTGCACACGTATCCCCCTTGGAGTCGGCCAAGGTGCCTTCAGTCTCCAGTCTGGAGAAAAGATGTAACTGGCGAAAAGCTGCCATCAGACAAATTACTAACCCGTGTGCTCCCGTGGCTGGCAGGGCTTTACATAATTAGACATATTTCACACTCCCTTCACCGGCCACTTCCTCAAAGCCCCATCTTCAAAAGGCAGAGCGTGATACTGATCCCTCGGCACGGCAACCGGAGGGCAGCCCCGAGGCCCAGGCTCCCTTCGTGGCCGGCTACGCTCTCTCACAACACCCTCCTCCCCGGCGTGGCCACTCCTGCGATCTACCTTCAAGAGGCCTGCAACCAAGAAACAGGTTTTCCCAGCAGAGACGCTCCGAAATACACTCTCCTTGAAAAGTGCTGTTCCTGCTCTTCTGTATCTTTCCTTTAGTTGTTTGACACCGGGAGCCTTTCCAGACAGAATGTGGAGTCACCCCTCACGCTCAATGATTTTACTGCTCTCAGCCGATGGCACGTCTTCCGTGACTCACAAAGGAAACTCCGCGGAGCAGGAAAGAAAAGAAGGCTTTTCCTCTGCAAGATGCCAATCTTCTGAGAGACGGCTGATCTCCTGTACCTGAAATCCACGCTAAAGAGGGGCCGCAAGATGAGCCGGTCCCTTGATTTCTTATTATTTGGGTGATAGGAAAACATCTTAACCTTTCTAAAAGGTAAAGAAAAAATACAGCAATGCAATCTGTGTGGTTATCTAAGCTGAACAGATCTCTTATTCTTTCTTATTAACACCAGCCCGAGGCTAGCACAGCTGCCAGCTGACTGGCAGTCATGCCCTCCAAGGATGACAAAGCAGGAAGAAAGGAAGAGACAATCCTTTTGCTAAAGAAGGCGGCCAACTGAATGCTCGGAGGAGGTATGTGAACCTCCCGCCAGAGGTACCAGGTCCTAGGAATTTCCCAGGAAGGCCAAGAGTGGCAAAGCCACGTGTCAGAAAGGGAGGAAGCCCGAGCCAAGATGCCAAAGGCATCGCCTTCAAGAAGAGCAAACAAAATAAAAACCCAAGTTCCTGATTAAGTGCGTGTACAAAGAGGTGGTCAATAAGAGTTCCCATTGCAAGTGTCCAGGAAGTTGGTGGAACTGAAGCAGAAGAAGGTGCGTGGCGGATACCGAGACCCCTGTTGTCTTGAAGCAGAAAGCAACCCCTTCTTCCTAGAGGACCGTGGGGGAGTATACTCTCGACTCAGTTAGCTGGCCTCGCCCACAAACTGCCAAGGTGAGGACCCAAGTGTGTCCAGGAAATTGAAAAGTTGCTAGTTATGTCCACCCCACCAGATGAGGAGGGCTGGTAAAGAGGCCATATGGTGCCCTTTTTAGCTCAAAATAAGGTCTTGTTATAACTTACTGTGGGTCTATATCTCTGATCGTAGGTATCTACAGAAAAGAAAACCTCAGGAGTCCCGATCTCATGGGACTACTAGGTAGACAGGAAACTCTAAGAAATAAAACCTGTTTCGAGCTAAATCTTTCTGAACTCTGCCAAAAGTCAACAGGAAGCATCCACTTGCCGTACGGTTTCTGCTGGATAAAGCAGACAGAGGGAAAACTCGTGATAATTTCAAACTGTGTCCTGAATCCAATCTCATCCTGCAAAGCCACATCTCACCATCCAGGAAAACCTTTACTCCACCTGGGAGTCTGGAAACCTGTAGAATTTCCTAAAGAACAAAACATTCTGGTTGATGGCAACATTCTGAGCTGAGAAATAGGACTCTGCTAGTATTACTGAATTACAGTCTCATGACTGCAAAATATTTTCTCCCAACTACTGTGAGATAAGTAACATCTCCATTAAAAAAAGTCACAACCTCACTCTTCTACTCATTTATTAAAGATCTATTATCCTGGCAAAATCCCACCTTAATTTTTTGAGACTATATCATATATGAGACCATGGTCATATTACTTTAAGGGATACAAAGAGTCATATGGCTTGAGTTTTTTGCCTTCAACGTGCTTATAATTATTTGGAGATACCAGACAAGTATTCAAAACACATAAATAGAAGTGAAAGGCAGTGTATAGTTAGTGCCAAAACGAACTCCTCAGCATATGGGACCTCAGAGAAACCTGTACCCTGAAGAGAAAATCAACCCTTAAAGATTCCAAAGGGCTGCAAAGCACTTCCTGCACATCTCACCCTCTGAGCAAATGGCTTGGTTTTCAATTACCCTCAAGCCCACTTCTACACACATTGCAAAATGGTTAACTGTCACCAGGGCCCACTTATTATGCAGCACAAACCATTGCTGCGTTTGATAAAATTCAGTCTGGTTGTCTACCTCAGCAGAGGTGATCTGAGATTGAAGAAATGAGGGGAGGAAGTAGGGTCTCAGCTATTGACCCTAATCCTGGAGCAGAAGGAAGAGGTTAATAAGACAGATGCTTTACGTCAAGAGCAACCAGAGACTGTGGTCTGAGGTTCATTCATTAGTCTGTTTACTCACTCATTCATCCTTTACTGAGTGCCCTCTTTGTAACAAGACATCACTAGAGAGATGTTTGGGGAGATACAATGATGAATACGATGCAGAATGGGAAGACGGGACGACTGCTGTAACAGAGGACAAGAAAATGGGATGAGCACATTCAGCGGAGGGCTTGACTTCTTACGGAGGTCAGATGAGGCTTCCTGGAGGACGCGGCCTTTGGGCTCTCTGCCTCGAAGGACGAGGAGGTTGTGAATGCGATACAGCCTGGAAGGGAGGCGGAAGGACAGCAGGCTTCCCATGAGGAGGGGAACAGGTGAGCAAAGGCAAGACTGGGCAGGGCAGGTACCTGCCCCTCAGACAGAAGTGTGTTATGCTAGGCACACACAAAAATCACCATCGGCAGATTTACAAAAGCCAGGCCCATTAAATTAACTATCTAGTTAAAGTAATTAAGACAGGGGACTCCAGTTCAGTAGGGCAGCAGATCTTTGTTACCAAGGAGGCGGTTACTCTCAGAAGACACCGATTGCAAGGTTATTAAATCTTCACAAATATGTTTTCAATCATATGTTATTTAATATACATAGAGCAATGACATTTTCCAGGATAAATGGGCATCTTTACCTAAGCAGGTACATTATTTCCTACTGACAAGCAGAGATTGTTTCCTACAGCACATTTCCATCTCAGCCTGAACAGTTCCTTCATGAATGTGGATTCCTTCACTTCTCTCGGGAGCCAGAGTGAGGGATAAGCAGACTTTGCATATGGCAATTCTGTTTGATGACCAGCTTGATTTTTTTCCCCCAATTTTGACTCTATCATGTTTCACTGCAGAAAATTTCTGGAAACATCTGCAAAGCCAATGCTGCAGAGCTTTCAAACCTCACACTCAAAAAGTCTTGGGTATAGAGAAGCCAAATATAAGAAATGCAGCATATTAATGATAAACTGCATACCTTACAAAGAGTGCCAGTCCGGCAATCGCTAGATTAGCCCTACAATACCTTAGGAAAGGCAAGAACTGACACCCATAATCGGAGTTCTTTGTGCAATTACGTTGAGATAATCATGGTCTGGACCCATTTATGTTTGTATAAGATGATTTGATTTCTCACACTAAAAGGTCTTTTATTACCAGCCATCAACACCGTAAGAGCAGTCCTAAATGTGAAGAAAAGACACTCAAATTAATCCAGGTTTCTGACTTTATTTCACTGTGTAGGCAGGGCCTCCCTGAGAGACACTGCAGGCTTCAGCCAATGGCAGGAAAGGCAGGAAAGGCAGATGCGTCCACAACGGGTCCCAGAGCAAGGAGGGAATGGTTGCACGGTGGAGATGGGCAGTTGGGAGGAACTAGGGAAATGACGGTGCCTAGAGAACAACTCTGAAGGTTAAATCTAAGAAAACTCGGTGAGAAAGGGGGAGGCAGAGGATGCACAGAGGAAAGAAAAGCAAGACAAATAGTGTCTTGTGGTTCTCTGCCCCCGTGACTATTTTATTTCAGGATTAACACTCTGGCTCATGGCTGATATGACGCCTTTCCTTGGTGGAACTCTGATCAGTTTACACCTTCCTTCCCTTCCTTGTCCTCCTATCCTCCAGAATAACAAGGAGAGAAGACAGTCTCAACTCCCATTCTACAGATGTAGTGACTTAAATACAGACAGCTTATGAATCCTATAAAATGCGTGAGGTGCGATGATAGAATAATGATTTTTAAATAAAATTCTCAGAAGACAGACGTGAGTACTGTTTTTCAAAGTAGTCACTTTGAGAGCATTTGTACTTACTGCCAGGATGACATGACCACGGTTCTGGGCATTTATAGTGTATCTTTGAGGACTGCCACTTTATTTTTAAAACCAGAAATCTAGCCTCGAGGCTTTGTAGTGATTTTGGTTCTGATCCAAACAGATACCATGCAGGTTGATCATTTAGCTCATTCATCAGACTTGAATTTCCGTGGCACTTATTTGATTCGCAAAAGTGGTCCCACTCTGCGGGAAATCGGCTTCGTCACCGCAGACCACGCGCAAAGAATGGGCCGAGGGCTGTGCATGTAATTCCAAGAGAGGAGTTTTCTGAGAGTGACACAGCGAAGAGGAAGCACCGGCCTCCCAGAGGGTCGCTCTTTAATGGCACACAGCTGGTCTGCCTGCACCAGTTTGGGATGCTTATTTCTTTATAAATATCACTTAAGTGACCCAACAGTGAAGTTACGTAAGTTGAGGCTCACTGCCTGCCTCAGCTGAAGTGGGTGCTCACATCAGATGGGGAAAGTAGGATACGGGACAGGGAGGGAGAGTAGAAAAAATGGAGGAAGAAGAAGAAATAGGGAAATGGAGAGCAGGAAAGGAGGACAAAGGAGAAGGGCCTTGTCACCCACGTGCCTCCTCGCCACCCTCACCTCTTTGCCAGTTATTCCGCTCTCCGTCATTCAGCAAATATTTGTTGTGTCTACGATGCCCAGGTGTCCTAGAGGCTTGGGGCACATCCCTGAACAACCCAGACAAGGATCCTCGTCCTCATAGAGTCTACGCTAAAAGGTGCAGGCGAGCAATAATCAATAACGTAACAGTCAATTATACAGCGTCTTAGATGGTGTTAAGTGCTGGAGAAAATTTTCACATATTGGAATATATCAGGGACCAGGGCTGGAAGGAAGGCTACGATTTTAAACATGGTTGTCAGGGTTGGCTTTTTCGAGAAGGTGACAATTAGGCAAGGATCTGAGGCAGGTGAGGGCATTACCCTGCAAGTAGCTAAGAAAAAATATTCCAGGCCGGTCACAGAAAATGCCCTGAGGCCAGAGAAGAGCAAGGCAGTCAGTGTGGCTGGAACAGTGAAGAGGGCGGAACAGGGAAGGGAGTCAAAGAAGACTTGGTGATGGCCATGGTGGTGACAGTGGTGGTGGAGTGCGTGTGGGGGTCAGGAGGAGGTGTGTGCCTGGGGGGGGGGGTGAGTGCGTGGCGGGGGTGCGTGCGTGGCGGGCGGGTGCGTGGGTGGCGGGGGGTGCGTGCGTGGCAGGGGGTGTTGCGTGCGTGGCGGAGGGTGAGTGCATGGCGGGGCGGGTGCGTGCGTGGCAGGGTGTGTGTGCGTGGCGGTGGCGGAGGGGTGCGTGCGTGGCGGGGGGTGCGTGTGTGGCTATTCAGATTTCAGATGATGCAGAGCCCGGTAGGACCTGGGCGTTAACTCTGAGTAGAACATGGAGCGTAGCAGCATTGCCAGCAGAGGAGTGACGAGACCTGATTCCTCCTGTAAAGGGCTCTGTTTTGAGAACAGACTGTAGGAACCTGGTTAGGAGCAGGGAGCCAGTGAGGAAGTGTCTGCGGTAACTGTGCGGGCAGGTGACGGTGCAGGCAGGCGTGGTGGCTGGCCCTGCCCTCTGACCTGTACCCAACGCCGCATTTACACACTGGTGCTCAGGTTCTCCCCTAAAATACCCGTCCCTCATCTTTCCACTCAGGTGTCGGTCTCTCCAAGGTTGCCTCTGCTTGGATGGCGAGCAGGGATTCCAGAACAAGTTCCCGGATGGACCGCAGCCAAGTTTCAGGAAGAGCTCTGCTGTGTGTTGGTTTCCGCCCTGGTACTTTCTGTTGAGAGTTCTGGTCATCAAATGCCGTCCCAGCCAGCTGTCTGCCCAAATTAGATATACCCGCAGTCACTTATGTTTGCCTGATCTGGCTGTTTCCTCTACTCAGATACTCAGCTTCTCCCCCAAGCCACACTCCCTTTCTGCTTCAGCAAGAGAGGGGCGTGGGCAGGTGCCAGGAACACCAGAGGTAAGAGAAATTGGGACTTCACACGCTCTCAGGAAGTGAGCTATCAACTATCCAGTGTGGTCTGCTGGTGTACAGAAAATTTGAAAGGCCATCTCCTTCCCCAGTGTCAGGTACACTATTATGCATATATTGTGTACAACAACTTCCAAGGGCTGTACTATCCTTTATTTCACATGATTTTGTAATGTCCCTGTGAAGTAACTTGTACAGATGGAACTGTCATGGGTTTTTATATTTTTCCCAACTTATAAAGAAGAAACTGGAGATAAAACGGATGAAATAAACTGTCTCAGACCACACAGCTGACAAGTGATGGCGTCAGGACACGGTTCTGAGACGTTTTACTCCTGGTGCATGATGCCCCAGAATCTGAGTCAGCTCTGGTGACAAGAGAAGACAGGTTTTCAAAATGTCTGTCCCAGCTGAAGGTTCAAGAATATCTTCCTAGCTTCCAACCTCTAAATCTCACTACCCCTTTGTTCTCAAGAGGAAAGGACACCAGTCAACAAACAGAAGGTTTTAAACTGGACAGCTACATGTAAAAGAATGAAATTAGAACGCTCCCTAACACCATACACAAAAATAAACTCAAAATGCATTAGAGACCTAAAGGTAAGGCCAGACACTATTAAACTCTTACAGGAAAACATAGGCAGAACACTCTATGACATAAATCACACCAAGATCCTTTCTGACCCACCTCCTAGAGAAATGGAAGTAAAAATAAAAATAAACAAATGGGATCTAATGAAACTTAAAAGTTTTTGCACAGCAAAGGAAACCATAAACAAGATGAAAAGACAACCCTCAGAATGGGAGAAAATATTTGCAAATGAAGCAACTGACAAAGGATTAATCTCCAAAATTTACAAGCAGCTCATGCAGCTCAATATCAAAAAAACAAACAACCCAATCCAAAAATGGGCAGAAGACCTAAATAGACATTTCTCCAAAGAAGATATACAGATTGCCAACAAACACGTGAAAGGATGCTCAACATCACTAATCATGAGAGAAATGCAAATCAAAACTACAATGAGGTATCGCCTCACACAAGTCAGAATGGCCATCACCAAAAAATCTACAAACAATAAATGCTGGAGAGGGTGTGGAGAAAAGGGAACACTCTTGCACTATAGGTGGGAATGTAAATTGATACAGTCACTATGGAGAACAGTATGGAGGTTCCTTAAAAATCTAAAAATAGAACTACCATACGACCCAGCAATCCCACTACTGGGTATATACCCTGAGAAAACCATAATTCAAAAAGAGTCATGTACCACAATGTTCATTGCAGCTCTATTTACAATAGCCAGGACATGGAAGCAACCTAAGTGTCCATCGACAGAAGAATGGATAAAGCAGATGTGGCACATATATACAATGGAATATTACTCAGCCATAAAAAGAAACGAAATTGAGTTATTTGTAGTGAGGTGGATGGACCTAGAGTCTGTCATACAGAGTGAAGTAAGTCAGAAAGAGAAAAACAAATACCATATGCTAACACATAAATATGGAATCTAAAAAAAAAAAAAAAGGCCAAGAAGAACCTAGGGGCAAGACAGGAGTAAAGATGCAGACCTACTAGAGAATGGACTTGAGGATATGGGGAGGGGGAAGGGTAAGCTGGGACAAAGTGAGAGAGTGGCATGGACATATATACACTACCAATGTAAAATAGCTAGTGGGAAGCAGCTGCATAGCACAGGGAGATCAGCTCGGTACTTTGTGACCACCTAGAGGGGTGGGATAGGGAGGGTGGGAGGCAGAAGCAGGAGGGAAGAGATATGGGGATATATGTATATGTATAACTGATTCACTTTGTTATAAAGCAGAAACTAACACACCATTGTAAAGCAATTATACTCCAATAAAGATGTTAAAAAAAAAACCCAAAAAATAACAGAAGGTTTATTTCTGGCCAGGATTAACTAAGTGGCAAAGAGTGAAGTTAGCTCCCCAGAAACCGGCATCACCGTTTCCATTAGGAACTTACTAAGTTCCTTTCTGGGTGCTGTCGCACACTACAAGGGTTACACGAGCCTCACCCACCTCCAGGAGCAAACGTTTGGACCATATCTTCGAGCAAGCCTCTCTTCATGTCTGTCTTTATCACTGATTCTTTCCTGAAAGTCACTGGTCAGGAGAAAATGATTTCACCATTTACTCTATGGAACAGTGGAAAAGGTGTTCAAGTCTGCCTTCCTGTTCTCAAGTCCATAGTTATCCTTACTGCCACCAGGTTCACTCAAAAAGGAAAAACAAAATAAGGGAAAGAAATCTTCATTTCTTCTTCCATAGAAAACAGAAGACTGAATTTGAAAAATCATTTAAGATTTGTCTTATGTGAAAGATAACAGGAAAATGTTACCGAGGCAGGGGATAGAAAAAAATTGTACTGTTGTACAATGTGCTTCTAAGAACACATTTTTAAAATATGGAATATTGAGCATTCAGAGTTTGGGAAAAAATGTAATAACTGGGAAGTAATGAGAATCTTTTTACTTTCTATTTTTAACTGTAGGTACTTGATCTTCTCCAAAACCATAGAGGGAAAGTCTCTAAATTACCCTCACTAGTGAGGTTGTTTGTGGCATCTAGATGTGACTTAGCGTACCTACCCTGCAGGCATTACCTATCCATCTCTCACTCCTTACGCAGGCCTGATTCTATACTCCGGCATCAGTAGAAAGCCATTTTAACAGGGGACTTGCATATAGAACTACCCATGTGATACCACACTTGTAATTCTAGTGCTGTCCCAGCACAAACTCAGTACATCCAAAATGAGCTCTTGGCCTCTGGTCCCCACATTCCTCACCTTTCAAATAACAGGCTTCTCCCGGGTCTCTTCCATCCACCCCGTCGCCCAGGTCAAGGGCTCATCCTTGTTTCCTTCTCTCCCCCACCCCTGACTTCCCACACACCACCATATCCCATTTGTTCTCCTATCAACATGTTTTTAATCTGCCTCCTCCCAACTCTGCTGTCACCGCCATTGTCCAAGCCACCACCCTTTGTCACCCTGACTGATGCCACAGCCTCCCAGCTGGTCTCTCTGCCCCAGTTTCACCTTCCAAATTCATCATCCACAAAATAGCCTGGGGAATCCCACTTCACTGTAAGTCAGTTCACATCATTCTCCTGGAATAAGGGTCTACCTGCCTACCATGGTACCCAAGAGTCACTACTGCCTGCACCTCCCACCTCCTCCCATCCCTCTGACACGGTGACCAGGCCCACGTCACACGTCTTCTTCCTGCTCCTTGAAGTTCTCTTCCACCCTGGGGCCTGTGAACTTGCTTCCCTCCTGCCCTTTGCATCCCTCAAAGCTCTGAACAACAGGCTTGTTCTTTCTTCAGTGTTGATTCAGACGTCACCTGTCCGGAGAAGCCTCCCCTTACTAACCTGTCCTGAAGTAGAGCCTTAACTACACCTCAGTTCCACTCCATAACATCACCCTGCTTATTCCCTTTGGTGCGATAATCAGGCTCTCTATAAACAGTCTGTGTATTTGTCTGCCTACTTATTCACTAGTGTCTACGTCATGAGGGCAGGGACTTTATCTATCATTTTTATTTCTGTGACCCCAGGTCCTGGCTCTGTGACCAACAAGTAGGAAGTGTTCATTGTGTATCGCTAAATAAATGAATGGATCAAGACCCGAATAAAGAAATAAAAGATACTATGATTTTCCATAGACTTACATTAACTTCTGAATATTAGGTGTGTAATTGACCTCAAAGATTATCTGGCCTAAATCCTCATGTTTTAATAGATGGGAAAACTGAAGATCAAGGAAGAAAGCTCTAGGCTACATATATACTCGCGACCTCTGGCACCTAATGACCCTCTGATATTCTTCTCTTGTATTTTAACACTTGCCTAGTGTTTCTAATTAAGTGGACTCTTAATTAGAAAGTACTGTATACATAATACTAGCTAAATCTCACCTGATTAATAAATACGGTATCTATTATTACAAACACTGGACTATTGAAAAGTCCTGTGGTCCCCTTCTCTTTTTTCTTTTCTTTCTTATAAACAAGAGTCCTTCAGAATATCCCAGCATCTCAGGTATCTGGTCCCCCCGAGGCTGTGCTGAGTTTCACAATCCCATGTCCCCTCTGCCTCCCTCACCCATTATATCTTTTTACTGTTTTATGTTTTTTGGGGGTTTTTTTGCGGTACACGGGCCTCTCACTGTTGTGGCCTCTCCCGTTGAGGAGCACAGGCTCCGGACGCGCAGGCTCAGTGGCCATGGCTCACGGGCCCAGCCGACCCGCGGCATGTGGGATCCTCCTGGACCGGCACACGAACCCGTGTCCCCTGCATCAGCAGGTGGACTCTCAACCACTGCGCCACCAGGGAAGCCCTTACCGGGTTTTTACGTAATACACTACCAACTTCTTAATATAAATTAGAGGATATTCACCAGGTAGGGCTACAATCAACTCATGGCTGATTCCCGAATGAACCAGTTTTCTAAGTAATTGGGAAAAAGCCATCATTTCTTCACATCTGTCCCTGGGGGCTGCTTGCAGTGAGGGCAGTTGAACATTCTTCTAATTGAACAGCAGAAACAAGCAGGGGGGTTGCTGTCTTGTGTTGAACAGACTCTGCACACATGCTTCACCCTTCCCTAGTGAGACCTGTTTATGTTTTCACCAGATTCTGAATTTTCATTCCAAAGGGCTTCATCATTTCCACATAGTTCCCACTGCTCACAGACAGGCAAGATCAATAAAGATATAATCCTACAGACAGAAGCAAACACAAAAGTTCCTGATGAATTCCAATCCCGAAAGCCAGAATCCAAGCATGTTGTGACCAACTGGGAATTGGTGGTAAGCTATCATCAGGCCCCGCCATCTAAAACTTCCCCACGGACACAAGAGATGGGGCAGCTGTACGGGAGCTTGGTTCCATCTTGCCAGGTGGCACGTGCAGACATAACTGCTGCCTTTGCCAGAGCCGATCTAAGACAGGAAAGAGGAGGAAGAAGGGGACCAACGTGCATCACAAATATTCTGGTGATGCTTGGAATGACCACTGCCCTTAATTCTTGTTGCTTTCCTCTTTAATTATTTTCATAACAACTTTGTTGAGATATAATTCACATAACATATTCATCCATTTCAAGTGTATGAGTCAGTCGATTTTAGTCTATTCACAGAGTTGTCCAATCATCATCTCAATCCATTTTAGAACATTTTAATCACCCCCATCCAAAAGAAATCCTGTACCCTTTAGCAGTCATCCTCCAATCTCCACAAACTCCCTTCCCCCAGCCCTATATAATCACTAATCCACTTTCTTTCTCTATAGGTATGCCTATTCTGGACATTTCAGATAAATGAAATCAGACAATATGTCGTCTTTTATAACTGGCTTCTTTCTTTCAGCACCATGTTTTCAAGGCCCATCCATGTTGTAGCGTGTATCAGCACTTCATTTCTTTTTGTTTCTGAATACTATTGCATTGGATGGATTCACCACATTTTATTTATGCATTCATCCATTTATATATGTATCCATTCATCAGGTGTATATTTGGGTAGTTTACACATTTTAGCTATTAGGGAGAATGCTGCTGTAAACGTTGTATAAGTTTTTGTGTGGACATAAGTTTTTAGTTCTCTTGAGAATATGCATAGGAGTGGAATTGCTGAGTTATATGATAACTGTGCTTAAACTTTTGAGGAACTGCCAGACTTCTTTTTTGAAAGCAGTTGCACCATTTTACTTTCTCATTTATATGAGGATTCCAACTGCTCTACTTCCTCGCCAACAGTGGTCATTAGCTCTCTTTTTGTTATAGCCATCCTAGTGGGTATGATGTGATATCTCATTATGGTTTTGGTTTGCATTTCCTTAATGATCAGTAATGTTGAGCATCTTTTCCTGTGCTTATTGACCATTTATTTGTATATCTTCTTTGGAGAATTGTCTGTTCAGATTCTTTGGTCATCTAAAAATTGGGTTCTGTGTCTTGACATGAAGAGTTATGAGAATTCTTTCCCTGAGTTTTCTTGCTAATGATTTTAGATGGCCATTTAGAAAGTTAAATGTGTATTTCACAACATTAAAAATCATTGGAACAAAATAAATTCCACTTTCTACAAGAAAATGAAAGCATCTATTTATAACATTTCTCATCTCCTACAACCTCACAGATTCCTACTGGCCCAAATGTATATCGCACATTGAATCCTGTGCATGGTCATTTGTCATATTAGTAAATGGGCAAGGCTTTGGGTGAATGGTCCATTTGTTTAACTCCACTAATCCAAAGAATAGAAAATATTAGAACTGTACAGAACCATCTGAAGTGTTCACTAATTAGTCCTGAGGCAAATTTGAAGTCATATCCATTTGAGACAGGTACAGTAAAAAAAGAGCAATAAACATCACTGCCTGTAGCAAGTGCTCACTGAATGTTGGTTGAAGGAATACAACACACATAAGGCCTTTGTAGAGCATTGGGTTTTAAGTGCTTGGCTTTGTTTATTTAGAAAAGAAGATGAAGGGAAAGACTTAATTCCTTCTTGGTCAAAGAGCTGCCGATCATCTGAAGCCAAAGCCAATAACCCTAATGTCTTGATGGCCCTGATGCTTTTCCAAATTTGGACAGGGACGGAAGCTCATTTGCAGATTGATAACCCTATCTACAAATGGGTCCATTTCCCAGGGCAGGTCATGATATGTACATGAGATGGTTTTTATCTAGTTCTGGGAAGATAAACAGACCTGAGTTGTTTGTGATTATCAGACCAACTGCTTACTCATAGCTCTAGAAGGATGTTTAAAGTCATTCAGACAGCAATTCCATTGCCCTTGCCTTTAGCAGGAACTCTCTGAAGATTAACTCATTCCTTGCATTTCTTTTGTTTCTGCTCCCTGTTTCCTGATCTGTGGTCCTTTCTTTGTTATATTCAATTATAAATATTAAAAAGGGACAAGTCTTCAGTTTATGCAACACATTCGTTGTTTAATTGCAGGCAAGTTATTTAACCTCTGAGTCTACTTAGTCTTGTATAGATCTGAGATGCTAACGATAACATGCTGTTCCCCTCCGTCCCAGTGTTGTTGTGAATCTCAATGCAGATGACAGACAAAGTTCCTTTCAAAGTGCAAAACCCAAAACAAATATTAGTTGTGGCTGTTCTAACTGTTGTGTGACCTCAAATCAACAGATTAGTTGATTCTGCTTTTTACTTTTTTCCTTCATAGCTCTTGATAAAATGACATTTGTTAAGAATTTTAAACAAATAACTAAAATAAAAGTTGGAGATAAATTGCATTTTTTTGTTCTGATTTCTTTCTTTTTTAAATGACTATTTCTTTTGTTTTAACTGTTCTTTTTTAAACATTTATTTATTTATTTACTTATTTGTATTTTTGGCTGTGTTGGGTCTTCGTTTCTGTGCGAGGGCTTTCTCTAGTTGTGGCGAGCGGGGGCCACTCTTCATTGTGGTGTGTGGGCCTCTCACTGTCGTGGCCTCTCTTGTTGTGGAGCACAGGCTCCAGACACGCAGGCTCAGTAGTTGTGGCTCACGGGCCCAGTTGCTCCGTGGCATGTGGCATCTTCCCGGACTGGGGCATGAACCCGTGTCCCCTGCATCGGCAGGTGGACTGTCAACCACTGCGCCAGCAGGGAAGCCCTGTCCTGATTTCTTTACTGCTAACACAGAACATAAGAAAATTTGAGGGAACATGACTGTATGGATACATAGCTATTGCTTAACCTGACCCAAAAGAATGGAGGAAAATGTTCTTGCTGATGGTGGTCCTTGAGGAGGTGGCAAGATAAAGGGCCTACTTCAGCGTCCTCTAAGAGGCACATGATAGAACCTGTCTCTTTCCAACTTCCAGTGGGTGGAACCAAGAATTCTGAACCTGTTTTTTTCAGGCCGGACTCCTTCCTCTCCTCACCGTTGTAAATGGAATAAAAAAAGGCAGCTCCTGAATGGGCTGGGTTCCTTGTTAGCTGGCCAAGAGAAGAAACCCAAGAGATAAGTGAAATGTTTTGTCTTGAAGAAGTGATCTGGGCTTTGTTTAAGTCACTAATGAAGAGAAAATCTTAGACGCTATCAGGCCAAATGACCCAATTAAATCAAAGATAACTTTCAAAAAGCAGAAAGTAATTCCCAACTTGGAAACAAGCCAGAAGAGAGAGACTGCTTCCATTCATTCCACTAGAAATGCCACAGGAGCTGAATGACCACAAAGACCACATTTTCCAGGAAATGAAAACCACTGATGGGAATTATTTTGGTAATTCAAATACTTTCTTTCATGATAAACACCTGCTCCTTTTGGAAACGGACTTAATGACGATGTTTATCCATTTATATTTGTATACTGCTGACCTCACTGACAGCACTCATTATATAATAAATAATGATAATAATAATCCTGATCCAAAGTCTTCAGGAGGAAGAATGAGCCCCAAAGGTTTACTGTTGGCAGATCCTGTGAAAATCGATCTGCCTCTTTAAATAGAAGTATCTTGAGGTAAAGATAATCTATTGATTTATGGTTCAAAGAAAATGTAATTTTAAGAATTACCATAATAACAACAGTAATCAATGTTCTATATGGCCCATAACAAAAAGAAAGAAAGAAAGAAAAATAAAACAACACCCAGAATAATAAAAGTTATGATTCTAGGAAAAGAGGAAGATTTCATGAGTACTTTTAAACTACTAGATTCAGAAACAAGATTTGTCCCAGGTATAAATGTCTACTTCTGTTTGCTCCTTGAGGAGGTAGGTTGCCCAGCTCAGTTAGGAGAGGAGCTAATGCACCTTCATCCAGCTCTCTTGGTCCATCCACACCTAACACCTTCCGCCAGTTGAAGCTCATGTCCACTGTTATCAATAGTGACCACCCTGGATTTACTTCCGGCCACATCTTCCCAGAATGACGAGATTATGAGTTAGAACCTTCTGACTCCTCCACATGAATCCAGACTTCATTTTGCCTCCTCAAGTAGGTTCAGAAAACACAAAAGGTCCCCTCTCAAGATCCTTCAGTGATTACATAGTCCCTGCTATGGAATGAAATTCAAAATCTGTACCGATGACCTGTCCCCACCTTAGCTTGCCAGCTTCACATCCCAATGCATTTTCTCGCGGAATCTTCTTCCACTGACTCATTCATAACAACCCCACACTCCACAGCTCACCTGTGCCTGTGGCTTGGCTCAGGCTGGTTCCCGTGGGGAATTCACTTCGCTACCCGCTCAGACGGATGCGTCTTTAAGGTGAGGTTCAAATGCCTGCTCCTTCATGAAGCCTTTCATTGTTCCTTTATTTAGTGTTGCTTCCTGACTCCTTTGTATCCCAGCGGAATCGTAATTGTAGCATTTTTATAACATGTTTTAGTTTTTCTTTGTATAAAATTAAATGTATACACAGTTCTCCCCTAGAAGTTGGTAAGACTCCAGCGTGCACGTGTTTTGCATGCAGTAGGCGCTTCGTACAGACTTACTGAATTCCATGGCTACAGTGAGGAGGACACCCATAAGGAAAAATGCCAGTATCTTGAAATTTTATGATGATGTCTTTTAGAAAAATCCTGAACATGTTATTATTTAGTTTCATCCCGTTAATCAACAATCATTTCTCAAATATGTAAAAGTCTCCTCATGAATTGTTCATGGCACGTTGTAGGTGATCAATAAATGCTCCTTTGAAAGGCCATCAGTAAAGTGGGGTGAGCGCCCCTGAGCAAAGATGCTGGCAAAGATGCTGGCGTCCTCAACACATGCCACCTGTGCCCTCTGCAGAATCTGTCTGTCCTCACTCACCCCACCCTCACCTTGACAAACTCTTCTGTGATACACTGAAGCTCTTCTGGATTCTACTGCCAGCACTCATCACGGAGCCCAATCAAGTGTCACTGACAAAATCAATGGTTATGTTCTGTCATCAATCACACAGTTAACAACACATCTCCAACGTATCCATATACGATTAAATTAGTAAGGGAAGAAGAAGTATAGGATTAAAAGCTATCATGAAAACGGTCTTCACCTCCAAAAGGATGACATTTTCTACCATCTATTAAAATTGCCTATCATGCATCTTTATCTTCCCTTTAGATTATAAACTCCATGAGGACAGGGGCTACATCTGTTGTCTGCATCGTCATATTTTTCAGCACCAAGCAGAGTCTTGATACATAGTACACGCTCAATAGATATGTTACATGAATGAAGTATACTGTCAGATTACATTAGCAATGGCCCCTAGGGGTGGCACAATTATAGGCCAAAATACTTCTTTTATCTCTCTAAGTTGAAGCAATCCCGAAGACTTCCTTGAGCTTCAGTGATCAGACCATATAAATTTAAGGCAGTGATCTGTGACTTTAAATTTACTTGCTAGAAAGTTTAGTTATCAAATATTCATGGGCTGCTTTTATCAGCGTACACCTGTGTCTTAGCAAATTGAAGAAAGAACTAAATAGGATCAGGGAAAATAATCGTATGAGGAACAAGGGGATTTGACTAATTCTTCGTAATGACTTTGGGGTTTACTGCACCATGTGTGGAACTTCCTGAATTCCCCAAATCGATTCTGCCCCGAGCCTCACAGGGTGTGATTCACGGATTTCTTAACCACCTCATGGTTTTAATATCAGCCTAATGCATCCACTCAGGCAACTTCTCACTCTGACTCCTCATCTCTCCTCCGTGGGGACTCCAATGACTGGGCTTCCACCCTCCACCCAACAATTCTTCCAGAGGCTCCTGGAAATACCCTTGCATGCTAATCTTTGCAAAGATGGCAAGGCAGAATCTAATCCTTGGTGAAGGCTATTTTCTAACTTTCTTGCCAAGCAGACTGTTTCTTGAGCCAGAGGGGAGAGCACGGTAACCTAAGCGCCAACTCTGAAAAGCCTCCATTGCCTGGAACCAGACTTTCAGGTAAAAATACTTTGCCCCTTAGTAGCACTGCTCACTGAAACATTTATTGACAATCAAATATCATTTCCTCCTATTCATGAAAAACCCAGAATACAGTAATGGAAGAAGGGGGCAATGCTGGCAAGGAGAGTGAAGAACAATGGGGTCCCTTCCAGGGCTGCAGCAAATAAAAGAAAAACAAGTTTGTGAGCCAAGACGCGTGGTCACTCGCCCAGTTACACTAGGGTGGGGAGGGACTCATAACTGAGGAGCTTCTGAAATACTAAAGGACTATTTATTTACATGCCTGAGGCCTAAGGCCTGTAACTGCAGTGACCCCGAAGGCTTCCTGGAAGCAGGCATGATTCTGTGTGCAATGTGACGTTACTCAGAGACATGGAATCTCGCCCTTTCTGATCAAGACAGGCTGCAGGGACCACACAGCCAAGGAAGCCAGTCAACTGGTGATGACTTGTGTTGAGTGTGTCATCTTGATGCAAATCAGATGCTAACAGAAATGTGCTGTCTTACATTAAATTGAGTTCAGTTTTTCCCACAGTGGAGGTTGGAATCCATCTTCTACACAATACTTTACACTCATTACAAACAAGATAGCATTTTGGCAGAAGGATTTGCCCCTGCCAGAGGACCTTTCCCCTTACTAGCCTCCTAAGTGATGCCATCGGGGTGTAAGGGATCCTTGGAATCTTGCTCCATGAGAGCTGAAAGGGTTTAGAGGTGAAAAAAAACTATAACTTCTAGAGTGATGATATATTGGTCCTTTATCTAGGAAAGGATCAGCTCTTTGTTAAAAGGTCATTAGACTTTCACCTGTTCACTGACATTTCAGAGTTCTGTGCCACGTTCGGTGCCTGGTACCTGCCTAACAAACGTGACACTGGGATAGGAGAGCCACCGTTAATACCAAGCCCACTAGTGCAGACTAACCTCCACACCTTGCTGCTTCCTGGGAGTGACTCCAGTCTGGAAATGCCGAGAAAATAAGCCATTCGCTACAATTAGATGAGAACAGCTAAGAAGCCAAGGCCTTAGCATAGCCTACAGAGGCACGCGCACCAGACCCTGAAGGGATTTCCTCCTCCAGGCTTCGGGGCACAGCTGCAGGGCCTACACCGAAACACCCTTTTCACCCCACATACAGCACACGTCAGCGGCTACTCCCCCTCCCGAGAAGGGAGCCACACTTTTTATACCAGTAGAAAAATGAAGGAAATTGGCATTTTTCAACTTTCCTGGAACAAATGAAAAATCACTTGAGTACCTTTCCAAAATGAGTTCAAAAGATTTCTGTCTCATTCAATAATCTGTATATTGATGGGAATGATGAAACTGTTTAACCACTATTCTCTTTCGATTGTTACAGATCCTTGGATGATAACTTAAAAACTCAGCAGGGAGGTGTGTTGTAAAAGCAATATGTGTGCAAAATCCTCAAGAGTTTTATAGCGTTCTCCCAAGCCCTGAGTTTAAGAAATGAAATGACTGTTTAAAAGGTAAATATCACAGCTTTACTTTAGTTTACCTAGTAGGGGTAAGACAGTATGGGAGGACCTTCAAGACGGCAGAGGAGTGAGACGCGGACATCACCTTCCTCCCCACAAATACATCAGAAATACATCTACACGTGGAACAACTCCTACAGAACACCTACTGAACGCTGGCAGAAGACCTCAGACCTCCCAAAAAGCTAGAAACTCCCCCACGTACCTGGGTAGGGAAAAGGAAAAAGAAAAAACAGAGACAAAAGAACAGGGACGGGACCTGCACCAGTGGGAGGGAGCCATGAAGGAGGAAAGGTTTCCACACACTAGGAAACCCCTTCGCGGGTGGAGACTGCGGGTGGCCGAGGGGGAAGCTTCGGAGCCACGGAGGAGAGCGCAGCAACAGGGGTGCGGAGGGCAAAGCGGGGAGATTCCCGCACAGAAGTTCAGGGCCGACCAGCACTCACCAGCCCGAGAGGCTTGTCTGCTCCCCCGCCGGGGCGGGCGGGGCTGGGAGCTGAGGCTCGGGCTTCGGTTGGAGCGCAGGGAGAGGACTGGGGTTGGCGGCGTGAACACAGCCTGCAGGGGTTAGCGCACCACGGCTGGCCGGGAGGGAGTCCAGGGAAAAGTCTGGACCTGCCGAAGAGGCAAGAGACCATTATTTCGGGGTGCATGAGGAGAGGGGATTCAGAGCACCGCCTAAATGAGCTCCAGAGACGGGCGTGAGCCGCGGCTAACAGAGCAGACGCCAGAGACGGGCATGAGACGCTAAGGCTGCTGCTGCCGCCACCAAGAAGCCTGTGTGCGAGCACAGGTCACTCTCCACACCTCCCTCCCGGGGAGCCTGTGCAGCCCGCCACTGCCAGGGTCCCGGGATCCAGGGACAACTTCCCCAGGGGAACGCACGGTGCGCCTCAGGCTGGTGCAACGTCACGCTGGCCTCGCCACCTCAGGCTCGCCCCGCATCCATACCCCTCCCTCCCCCAGGCCTGAGTGAGCCAGAGCCCCTTAATCAGCCGCTTCTTTAACCCCCTCCTGTCTGGGCGAAGAACAAACGCAAGAGGGTGACCTCCATACAGAGGCGGGGCCAGATCCAAAGCTGAACCCCAGGAGCTGTGCGAACAAAGAAGAGAAAGGGAAATTTCTCCCAGCAGCCTCAGAAGCAGCGGATTAAATCTCCACAATTACCTTGATGTACCCTGCACCTGTGGAATACCTGAATAGACAACGAATCATCCCAAAATTGAGACAGTGGACTTTGGGAGCAACTGTAGACTTGGGGTTTGCTGTATAGAACTGACTAGTTTCTGATTTTTATGTTTATTTTAGTATAGTTTTTAGCGCTTGTTATCAGTGGTGGATTTGTTTATTGGTTTGGTTGCTGTCTTCTTTTTTATTAATTACTTTTTATAAAAATTTAATATATTTTTTATTTTAATAACTTTATTTTATTCTTCCTTTCTTCTTTATCCTTCCTTTTCTTCTGAGCCGTTTGGCTGACAGGGTCTTCTTGGTGCAGGTGGGTGGCAGGCCTGAGCCTCTGAGGTGGGAAGGCTGAGTTCAAGACATGGAACACCAAAGACCTCCTGGCCCCACGTAACATCAATCAGTGAGAGTTCTCCCAGAGATCTCCATCTCAACACTGAGACCCAGCTCCACTCAACGACCGGCAAGCTCCAGTGCTGGACACCCCATGCCAAACAACTAGCAAGACAGGAACACAACCCCACCCATCAGCAGAGAGGCTGCCTAAAATCATAATAAGGGCACAGACACCCCAAAACACACCACCAGATGCAGCACTGTGCACCAGAAAGACAAGATGCAGCCCAACGCACCAAAACACAGGCACCAGTACCCTCCACCAGGAAGCGTACCCAAGCCACTGAACCGACCTTACCCACTGGGGACAGACACCAAAAACAATAGGAACAGTGTACCTGCAGCCTGCGAAAAGGAGACCCCAAACACAGTAAGTTCAGCAAAATGAGAAGACAGAGAAATATGCAGGAGATGAAGGAGCACGGTAAAAACCCACCAGACTAAACAAATGAAGAGGAAATAGGCAGTCTACCTGAAAAAGAATTCAGAGTAATGATAGGAAAGATGATCCGAAATCTTGGAAATAGAATGGAGAAAATAAAAGAAACATTTAACAAGGACCTAGAAGAAGTAAAGAGCAAACAAACAATGATGGACAACACAATAAATGAAATAAAAAATCTCTAGAAGGAATCAATAGCAGAATAACTGAATAAGAACGGATAAGTGAGTTGGAAGATAAAATAGTGGAAATAACTACTGCAGAGCAGAATAAAGAAAGAAGAATGAAAAGAATTGAGGACAGTCTCAGAGACTTCTGGGACAACATTAAATGCACCGATATTCAAATTATAGGGGTCCCAGAAGAAGAGGAGGAAAAGAAAGGGACTGAAAAAATATTTGAAGAGATAAGAGTTGAAAACATCCCTAATAAGGGAAAAGAAATAGTCAATCAAGTCCAGGAAGAGCAGAGATCCCCATACAGGATAAATCCAAGGAGAACCATGCAAAGACGCATATTAATCAAACGATCAAAAATTAAATACAAGGAAAACATATTAAAAGCAGCAAGGGAAAAGCAACAAATAACATACAAGGGAATCCCCGTAAGGTTAACAACTGATCCTTCAAGCAGAAACTGCAAGTCAGAAGGGAGTGGCAGGACATAATTAAAGTGATGCAAGGGAAAAACCTACAACCATGATTACTCTACCCAGCAAGGATCTCCTTCAGATTCGATGGAGAAATTAAAACCTTTACAGGCAAGCATAAGCTAAGAGAATTCAGGACCACCAAACCACTTTACACCAAATGCTAAAGGAACTTCTCTAGGCAGGAAACACAAGAGAAGGAAAAGACCTACAATAACAAACCCAAAACAATTAAGATAATAGGAACATACATATCGATAATTACTTCAAATGTAAATGGATTAAAGGTTCTAACCAAAAGACAAAGACTGGCTGAATGGATACAAAAACTAGACCCATATATATGCCATCTACAAGAGACCAACTTCAGACCTAGAGACATACAGACTGAAAGTGAGGGGATGGAAAAAGATATTCCATGCAAATGGAAATCAAAAGAAAGTTGGAGTAGCAATTCTCATATAAGACAAAATAGACTTTAAAATAAAGATTATTACAAGAGACAAAAAAGGACAGTACATAATGATCAGTACAAGAAGAAGATATAACAATTGTAAATATTTATGCACCCAACATAGGAGCACCTCAATACATAAGGCAAATGTTACCAGCCATAAAAAGGGAAATCAACAGTAACACAATCATAGTAGGGGACTTTGACACCCCCCTTTCAGCAATGGACAGATCATCCAAAATGAAAATAAATAAGGAAACACAAGCTTTAAATGATACATTAAACAAGATGGACTTAATTGATATTTATAGGACATTCCATCCAAAAACAACAGAATACACTTTCTTCTCAAGTGCTCATGGAACATTCTCCAGGATAGATCATACCTTGGGTCACAAATAAAGCCTTGGGAAATTTAAGAAAATTGAAATCGTATCAAGTATCTTTTCTGACCACAATGCTATGAGACTAGATATCAACTACAGGAAAACAACTGCAAAAAATACAAACACATGGAGGCTAAAATATTTGCTGCTAAATAACCAAGAGATCACTAAAGAAATCAAAGAGGAAATCAAAAAATACCTAGAAAGAAATGACAATGAAAATACAATGACCCAAAACCTGTGGGATGCAGCAAAGTCAGTTCTAAGAGGGAAATTTACAGCAATACAATCCTACCTCAAGAAACAAGAAATATCTCAAATAAACAACATAACCTTATGCCTAAAGCAATTAGAGAAAGAATAACAACAAAGCCCCATAGTTAGCAGAAGGAAAGAAATGATAAAGATCAGATCAGAAATATATGAGAGGGAAAAGGGAAGATGGTGGAAGAGTAAGGTGCGGAGATCACCTTCCTCCCCACAGATACATCAGAAATACATCTACTCGTGGAACAACTCCTACAGAACACCTACTGAACGCTGGGAGCAGACCTCAGTCCTCCCAAAAGGCAAGAAAGTCCCCATGTACCAGGGTAGGCAAAAGAAAAAACAAAAAACAGAGACAAAAGAATAGGGACGGGATCCGCACCAGTGGGAGGGAGCCATGAAGGAGGAAAGGTTTCCACACACTAGGAAGCCCCTTCGCGGGCGGAGACTGCGGGTGGCGGAGGGGGAAGCTTCGGAGACGCGGAGGAGAGCACAGCAACAGGGGTGCGGAGGGCAAAGCGGGGAGATTCCCGCACAGAGGATCAGGGCCGACTGGCACTCACCAGCCCAAGAGGCTTGTCTGCTCACCCGCCGGGGAGGGCGGAGCTGCGAGCTGAGGCTCGGGCTTCGGTCAGAGCGCAGGGAGAGGACTAGGGTTGGCGGCGTGAACACAGCCTGCAGGGGGTTAGTGCACCACGGCTGGCTGGGAGGGAGTCCGGGGAAAAGTCTGGAGCAGCCGAAGAGGCAAGAGACTTTTTCTTCCCTCTTTGTTTCCTGGTGCGTGAGGAGAGGGGATTCAGAGCGCTGCTTAAAGGAGCTCCAGAGACGGGTGCGAGCTGCGGATAACAGCGCGGACCCCAGAGAGGGGCGCGAGCCGCGGCTAAAAGCGTGGACCCCAGAGACGGGCGCAAGCCGCGGCTAAAAGCGCGGACGCCAGAGACAGGCATGAGACGCTAAGGCTGCTGCTGCCGCCACCAAGAAGCCTGTGTGCGAGCACAGGTCACTATCCACACGCCCCTCCCGGGGAGCCTGTGCAGCCCGCCACTGCCAGGGTCCCGTGATCCAGCGACAACTTCCCCGGGAGAACGCACGGCGCGCCTCAGGCTGGTGCAACGTCACGCCAGCCTCTGCCGCCGCAGGCTCGCCCCGCATCTGTACCCCTCCCTCCCCCCCCCCCCAGCCTGAGTGAGCCAGAGCCACCGAATCAGCGGCTCCTTTAACCCCGTCCTGTCTGAGCGAAGAACAGACGCCCTCCGGTGACCTACACACACAGGCGGGGCCAAATCCAAAGCTGAGCCCCTGGGAGCTGTGAGAACAAAGAAGAGAAAGGAAAATCTCTCCCAGCAGCCTCAGGAGCAGCGGATTAAAGCTACACAATCAACTTGATGTACCCGGCATCTGTGGAATACATGAATAGACAACGAATCATCCCAAATTGAGGAGGTGGACTTTGAGAGCAAGATTTATGTTTTTTTCCCCTTTTCCTCTTTTTGTGAGTATGTGTATGCTTCTGTGTGAGGTTTTCTCTGTATAGCTTTGCTTCCACCATTTGTCCTAGGGTTCTATCTGTCCGTTTTTAGTTTTTTGTTTTCTTTTTAAAAAAACAAAGTAAAAAATTTTTTTTAATAATTATTTTATTTTAATAAATTTATTTTATCTTATTTCATTTTATCTTCTTTCTTTCTTTCTTTCTTTCCTTCCTTCCCTCCCTCCCTCCTTTCTTCCCTCCTTCCTTCCTTTCCTTTCCCTTCCTTCCTTCCTTCCTTCTTTCCTTCTTTCTAATTTTTCTCCCTCTTATTCTGAGCTGTGTGGATGAAAGGCTCTTGGTGCTGCCACCAGGAGTCAGTGCTGTGCCTCTGAGGTGGGAGAGCCAACTTCAGGACACTGGTCCACAAGAGGACTCCCAGCTCCACATAATATCAAACGGCAAAAATCTCCCAGAGATCTCCATCTCAACACCAGCACCCAGCTTCACTCAATGACCAGCAAGCTACAGTGCTGGACACCCTATGCCAAACAACTAACAAGACAGGAACACAACCCCACCCATTAGCAGAGAGGCTGCCTAAAATCATAGTAAGTCCACAGACACCCCAAAACACACCACCAGATGTGGACCTGCCCACCAGAAGGACAAGATCCAGCCTCATCCACCAGAACACAGGCACTAGTCCCCTCCACCAGGAAGCCTACACAACCCACTGAACCAACTTTAGCCACTGAGGACAGACACCAAAAACAACGGGAACTACGAAACTGCAGCCTGCAAAAACGAGACCCCAAACACAGTAAGATAAGCAAAATGAGAAGACAGAAAAACACACTGTAGATGAAGGAGCAACCCACCAGACCTAACAAATGAGGAGGAAATAGGCAGTCTACCTGAAAAAGAATTCAGAATAATGATAGTAAAGATGATCCAAAATCTTGGAAATAGAATAGAGAAAATGCAAGAAACATTTAACAAGGACCCAGAAGAACTAAAGATGAAACAAGAAATGATGAACAACACAATAAATGAAATTAAAAATACTCTAGATAGGATCAATAGCAGAATAACTGAGGCAGAAGAATGGATAAGTGACCTGGAAGATAAAACAGTGCAAATAACTACTGCAGAGCAGAATAAAGAAAAAAGAATGAAAAGAACTGAGGACAGTCTGAGAGACCTCTGGGACACCATTAAATGCACCAACAATTAGAATTATAGGGGTTCCAGAAGAAGAAGAGAAAACGAAAGGGACTGAGAAAATATTTGAAAAGATTATAGTTGAAAACGTCCCAAATATGGGAAAGGAAACAGTTAATCAAGTCCAGGAAGCACAGAGAGTCCCATACAGGATAAATCCAAGGAGAAATATGCCAAGATACAGATTAATCAAACTGTCAAAAATTAAATACAAAGAAAACGTATTAAAAGCAGCAAGGGAAAAACAACAAATAACACACAAGGGAATCCCCATAAGGTTAACAGCTGATCTTTCAGCAGAAACTCTGCAAGCCAGAAGGGAGTGGCAGGACATATGTAAAGTGATGAAGGAGAAAAACCTGCAACCAAGGTTACTCTACCAAGCAAGGATCTCATTCAGATTTGATGGAGAAATTAAAATCTGTACAGACAAGCAAAAGCTGAGAGAGTTCAGCACCACCAAACCAGCTTTACAACAAATGCTAAAGGAACTTCTCTAGGCAAGAAACACAGAGAAGGAAAAGACCTACAATAACAAACCCAAAATAATTAAGAAAATGGGAATAGGAACATACATGTCGATAATTACCTTAAATGTAAATGGACTAAATGCTCCCACCAAAAGACACAGATTGGCTGAATGGATACAAAAACAAGACCCATATATATGCTGTCTACAAGAGATCCACTTCAGACCTAGAGACACATACAGACTGAAAGTGAGGGGATGGAAAAAGATATTCCATGCAAATGGAAACCAAAAGAAAGCTGGAGTAGCAATTCTCATATCAGACAAAATAGACTTTAAAATAAAAACTATTAGAAGAGACAAAGAAGGACACTACATAATGATCAAGGGATCGATCCAAGAAGAAGATATAACAATTGTAAATATTTATGCACCCAACATAGGAGCACCTCAATACATAAGGCAAATAACTAACAGCCATAAACGGGGAAATCGACAGTAACACATTCATAGTAGAGGACTTTAACACTCCACTTTCACCAATGGACAGATCATCCAAAATGAAAATAAATAAGGAAACACAAGCTTTAAATGATACATTAAACAAGATGGACTTAATTGATATTTATAGGACATTCCATCCAAAAACAACAGAATACACTTTCCTCTCAAGTGCTCATGGAACATTCTCCAGGATAGATCATATCTTGGGTCACAAATTTAAGAAAACTGAAATTGTATCAAGTATCTTTTCTGACCACAACGCTATGAGACTAGATATCAACTACAGGAAAACAACTGTAAAAAATACAAACACATGGAGGCTCAACAATATACTACTTAATAACGAAGTGATCACTGAAGAAATCAAAGAGGAAATAAAAAAATACCTAGAAACAAATGACAATGGAGACACGACAACCCAAAACCTATGAGATGCAGCAAAAGCAGTTCTAAGAGGGAAGTTTATAGCAATACAATCCTACCTTAAGAAACAGAAAACATCTCGAATAAACAACCTAACGTTGCACCTAAAGCAATTGGAGAAAGAAGAACAAAAAACCCCCAAAGTTAGCAGAAGGAAAGAAATCATAAAAATCAGATCAGAAATAAATGAAAAAGAAACAAGGAAACGATAGCAAAGATCAATAAAACTAAAAGCTGGTTCTTTCAGAAGATAAAAAAAATTGATAAACCATTACCCAGACTCATCAAGAAAAAAAGGGAGAAGACTCAAATCAATAGAATTAGAAATGAAAAAGGAGAAGTAACAACTGACACTGCAGAAATACAAAAGATCATGAGAGATTACTACAAGCAATTCTATGCCAATAAAATGGACAACCTGGAAGAAATGGACAAATTCTTAGAAATGCACAACCTGCCAAGACTGAATCAGGAAGAAATAGACAATATGAACAGACCAATCACAAGCACTGAAATTGAAACTGTGATTAAAAATCTTCCAACAAACAAAAGCCCAGGACCAGATGGCTTCACAGGCAAATTCTATCAAACATTTAGAGAAGAGCTAACACCTATCCTTCTCAAACTCTTCCAAAATATAGCAGAGGGAGGAACACTCCCAAACTCATTTTACGAGGCCACCATCACCCTGATACCAAAACCAGACAAAGATGTCACAAAGAAAGAAAACTACAGGCCAATATCCCTGATGAACATAGATGCAAAAATCCTCAACAAAATACTAGCAAACAGAATCCAACAGCACATTAAAAGGATCATACACCATGATCAAGTGGGGTTTATTCCAGGAATGCAAGGATTCTTCAGTATACGCAAATCAATCAACGTGATACACCATATTAACAAATTGAAGGAGAAAAACCATATGGTCATCTCAATAGATGCAGAGAAAGCTTTTGACAAAATTCAACACCCATTTATGATAAAAGCCCTGCAGAAAGTAGGCATAGAGGGAACTTTCCTCAACATAAAAAAGGCCATATATGACAAACCCACAGCCAACCTCGTCCTCAATGGTGAAAAACTGAAAGCATTTCCACTAAGATCAGGAACAAGACAAGGTTGCCCACTCTCACCACTCTTAATTCAACATAGTTTTGGAATTTTTCGCCACAGAAATCAGAGAAGAAAAGGAAATAAAAGGAATCCAAATCGGAAATGAAGAAGTAAAGCTGTCTTTGTTTGCAGATAACATGATACTATATATAGAGAATCCTAAAGATGCTACCAGAAAACTACTAGAGCTAATCAATGAATTTGGTAAAGTAGCAGGATACAAAATTAATGCACAGAAATCTCTGGCATTCCTATACACTAATGATGAAAAATCTGAAAGTGAAATCAAGAAAACACTCCCATTTACTGTTGCAACAAAAGAATAAGATATCTAGGAATAAACCTACGTAAGGAGACAAAAGACCTGTATGCAGAAAATTATAAGACACTGATGAAAGAAATTAAAGACGATACAAACAGATGGAGAGATATACCATGTTCTTGGATTGGAAGAATCAACATTGTGAAAATGACTCTACTACCCAAAGCAATCTACAGAGTCAATGCAATCCCTATCAAACTACTACTGGCATTTTTCACAGAACTAGAACAAAAAATTTCACAATTTGTATGGAAACACAAAAGACCCCAAATAGCCAAAGCAATCTTGAGAACCAAAAAGGGAGCTGGAGGAATCAGGCTCCCTGACTTCAGACTATACTACAAAGCTACAGTAATCAAGACGGTATGGTACTGGCACAAAAACAGAAATATAGATCAATGGAACAGGATAGAAAGCCCAGAGATAAACCCAGGCACATATGGTCACCTTATCTTTGATAAAGGAGGCAGAAATGTACAGTGGAGAAAGGACAGCCTCTTCAATAACTGGTGCTGGGAAAACTGGACAGGTACGTGTAAAAGTATGAGATTAGATCACCCCCTAACACCATACACAAAAATAAGCTCAAAATGGATTAAAGACCTAAATGTAAGGCCAGAAACTAACAAACTCTTAGTGGAAAACATAGGCAGAACACTCTATGACATAAATCACAGCAAGATCCTTTTTGACCCACCTCCTAGAGGAATGGAGATAAAAACAAAAATAAACAAGTGAGACCTAATGAAATTTCAAAGCTTTTGCACAGCAAAGGAAACCATAAAAAAGACAAAAAGACAACCCTCTGAATGGGAGAAAATATTTGCAAATGAAGCAACTGACAAAGGATTAATCTCCAAAATTTACAAGCAGCTCAATATCAAAAAAAAACAAACAACCCAATCCACAAATGGGCAGAAGATCTAGATAAACATTTCTCCAAAGATGATATATAGATCACCAACAAACACATGAAAGGATGCTCAACATCACTAATCATTAGAGAAAGGTAAATCAAAACTACAATGTGGTATCACCTCACACTGGCCAGAATGGCCATCATCAGAAAAACAGTAAATGCTGGAGAAGGTGTGGAGAAAAGGGATCCCTGTTGCACTATTGGTGGGAATGTAAATTGGTACAGCCACTATGGAGAACAGTATGGAGGTTCCTTAAAAACCTAAAAATAGAGCTACCATATGACCCAGCAATCCCACAACTGGGCATATACCCTGAGAAAACCATAATTCAAAAAGTGTCATGTACCACAGTGTTCATTGCAGCTCTATTTACAATAGCCCGGACATGGAAACAACCTAAGTGTCTATCAACAGATGAATGGATAAAGCAGATGTGGCACATATATACAATGGAATATTACTCAGCCATAAAGAGAAACGAAATTGAGTTATTTTGTAGTGAGGTGGATGGACCTAGAGCCTGTCATACAGAGGGAAGTAAGTTAGAAAGAGGAAAACAAATACCGTATGCTAACACATATATATGGAATCGAAAAAAAAATGGTTCTGAAGAACTTAGGGGCAGGACAGGAATAAAGTCGCAGACATAGAGAACGGACTTGAGGATATGGGGAGGGGGAAGGGTAAGCTGGGATGAAGTGAGAGAGTGGCATGTAGATATATACACTACCAAACGTAAAATAGATAGCTAGTGGGAAGCAGTCGCATAGCACAGGGAGATTAGCTCGGTGTTGTGTGACCACCTAGAGGGGTGGTATAGGGAGGGTGGGAGGGAAGGAGATGCAAGAGGGAGGATATATGGGGATATATGTATAGCTGATTCACTTTGTTATACAGCTGAAACTAACACACCATTGTAAAGCAATTATACTCCAATAAAGATGTTAAAAAAAAAAGCTAAGTATGAAAGTGAAGTGTGAAAACAAATAAAACTCGCACTCCTTTGAGACTGGATCTGCGGACAGCGCATCAGAGAGGCCTGTGCACACCAGGAATGCTGGGCACAGAACACGCAGAGCCGAGAAGGGCCCCACCCCAGGTTCTGGACGGAGGCAAAGATGCGCAGTGTCAAGAGAGACAGCACAGTTGCCCTCGAGTAAGCGCAGAGGTCTCATGTAAATGTGGAATCACATTTATTTTACGTGGCCTCCAGGGTAGAGCTAACATTAGTGGGTGGTCTTCCCTGGGAGATGGTGGAATTGCAACAGAAGGAGGCCCATTCCCAAAGCCATGGCTACTAGAGCAGCAGAGATGTCCTCAGGGACGTTCGGACAGAGGCCACTGGAGGACTTGATGGGACGGCTGCAGAAGACATGCACGTTGGATCTGGGGCACATCAAAGATGAGCTGTAAGTTTTATTCTAATAACAACAGTGTGTGAATCTCTGAAATTCATCTCTTTTTATCTTAAAATCGCTTATATGCTTATTTAAACTCAAGGCATTTAAATAAAGAAACTACTCCCCCATACACAATGTACAAACAACATGATGGATAGGAAAACAGCAGGATGTCTTTCTCAGAGAAAAAAATAATGCATCTAAAAATGGAGAAGAGAAAAAAATCTTAAGCTGGCTACTTGAAAAGAACAGGAGGCTCTAGTTCATACAGTTCGGGGCACACCTAAGTCTTCAAGCACAGAAGAAATTCAGGAAAAGAATGAGAGTAGCTTGACCTTGTGCAGGAGGTTGTGAGGGGGGCGGTGAGAGACAGGATTTTTAGCAGAATTCTTTAGAAGATCTGAGGACACTTTCTTGCTTAAAATTAGCTCTGGGGGAAAACAGAGAGAAGAGTTTATTTCTTTGTTGCCTTTAGACATTATCTTTGTTTCCATTATTGTTTTACAAAGAATCAATTGTTTTCTTATTTTTAGTTTTAAGAGAATTATTTTTTACAATAGGAAGGTTCACAGGTCATTGCTCCAACACAGACCCATGACTCTCCTGTCACCTAGTGATGGAAATACGATAACACAGAGGAGAGGGAAACAGCTAGCCAGACACACGAGCTCAACAAATTGACTCTGCCTCTAAGACAGTAGAGAAAATAAATGCCACAGCAATTTCAGGTTGATTTCAAGAAACCCTGGCTCTCCTTACACATGTTCATCCTTCCCAAGTATCTCACAAAGTACAGAAAGTCTAAGCTGCTTTTTTTTAAAATTAACATATCCATCACTTCTAAGGCATACTTTTTCCTTTAAAAATTAAAAAAAAATTTTTTATTGTAAATATTTTTAAATTGAAGTATTGTTGATTTACAATATTGTGTTAGTTTCAGGTGTACAGCACAGTGATTCAGTTTTGAATATATATATGTATATTCATTGCAGTGCTATTCATAGTAGCCAAGACATGGAAGCAACTGAAATGTCCATCAACAGATGAACAGATAAAAAATATGTGGTATATATATATATATATATATATATATATATATATACAATGGAATACTACTTAGCCATAAAAAAGAATGAAATAATGCCATTTGTAGCAACTTGGACGGACCTAGAGATTATCATACTAAGTGAAGTAAGTCAGAAAGAGACAAATATATGATGTCACTTATATGCAGAATCTTAAAAAATGATACAAATGAACTTATTTACAAAACAGAAAGAGACTCACATAGTCCAAGCTGCTTTTAATTGCAGGTTTGAAACACTGGTTTTTACCAACACCTTAATTTCACCTGAAGTCCTCAGTTCTTAATTAACGCTGACTACTAACCAATTTATCTCTTGTCTTTTTTGAGAAGGAAAAAAATGCTCTAGCTAGGAAAACAGCTTCCAAGAAGGCAAGGCCCCTATATTTCTTGTTTATCATTAAATCCCCACACTTAGTAAAAATCTAACATCCAGTAGATTTATAAATAAACCTACATTTTTATAAATAAAAATTTTTTCTGAAATTAAAGAATAAAGAGACTCCATCTCTGCCCTGACTCTGGAGAGCCCCCTGAAAAGATGAGTCCTGTCCAGTCTGGACCCAGCCCACCTTTCCGGCCTCCTTGGTGCTCTGTCCAGTTCACACCCTGCCCTCCCTCCATGCTGAGTTCCTCCTTGCTGCTAGGACAAGCTCCACCACCCACAGCCTGTACACCTGCTCCCAGCTGTGTGGAAAGCCCGACATGCCTGCTGACTCCTACTCATGCCTCAAGACCAGCTCGAGAACCCCTCTGAGACATCGTCCATGACTGCTGCAAGGAAAGCCCCTCCCCCTTCCTAACCCCACACGACTCTAGGTGCGTCGTGCGCGCACTGGTCTGCACGTGGGTCTGCAGTTGCTCTCAAGTGCTTGTCTCCCTAAGGAGAGGCCGTGGCTTATTTGGAGGCGCACGGGAGCAATTTTATAGATGTTCACTGTACAAACTTTTTCCTGCTGCTATCTCTTGTTTTAAAATTATAAATGATTTTATCATTACGTAAAATGATTGGAAAAACTACCAAAGTACAGAAATCCACCCTCAGCAATCCCATTCTTTTAGAGGGATTGTATCAAATCAGTGTTTTCTTTCAGAGCTATTTTTCTGTATGTGCAATCAGTCAAAAATCCCTGGGTATATACTAGTTTATAGATAGAGACATAGATACGGACATGGACAAACAGATATGGATATAGATATATTGTGATTTTTTTTTAAGTTCTTAGTATATGTATACCAAATTGCTACTTATATTTTCCACTTAACTATGTGTCCTGGATATCCCCCATCAGTGTATATAGAAAATAGCACAGGTTTCTTTACAGATCAACAGGATTCCATAGCAAGGACATATATTTTATGCAATTTAATCTACTTCCCATTCTTGGGACTTAGCGCAATGCCTGATACCTAATACGTGGCCAGGTCCTACCTAGAATTCAAGGTGGGTGAACATTTTGATGCATATTTCTCTCCAAGTACTCCAAGCTTTTCCTGCAATAAATCAGGCAACCATATCTCGTTCTAGTTTATCACAGGTGAGCAGGTACGTAGCATGTGAGCAGGCTGATGATGACCCAGAAGATACATTAGCTGGAAGTTGTTAAATTCTCATCCAAGAGCAGACAGCGAGGAAGGTGACAGTACAGGGAGCAAATGAGGGAGACCAGGGAAAGATAGGTTTTTCTGGATTTCCAGAAAGTTGAGATTGCAGAGTAGCAGGAGATGAGTGATTTGGAAAACTTCTCTCCTGTGCTGTGTCTGCAGCTCAGAAAAGCCCAACATCCTCTAAAGCCATTACTCCAGGGCGACAAGGATGCAAGTCTCTCCTGTCTTCTCATTGCTGCCCCCAAACTTAACTCCCCTTATCTATGGGACCTCACACACCATCAATAAAATGGTGATGCAGACCTATTATTATATTTACAGGTCGGTGTTTCACATCATTCATTGATTCAAGAAACATCTGGTGAATGTATGTTAATTACTACGCTATGATACCATTCTGTGTGCTGGGGATACAGCTGTTATCAAAACAAAGCCTCTACCGTGATGGACCTTATACTCGAGGGAAACAGCAGGTGATCCATACATAATGAAATACGTAATCCCCCATCAGCTACTATGAAATAGCATGAAAAAATGCCTATGCTATGAAAAAATACAGAAATGTAAGGAAATGGGGGGGAATCATTTCGGTAGAACAATCAGGAAAGGGTTCTGTGGGAGGTGACGTGTGCCCAGAGATCTGAATGCAGTGAGGAGGTTGGCTGTGCTAGTATCTGGGAGAAGCCCTCTTCCTTCACTCGGTAGCTGGGTGCAGAGACCGCTGGGATTTTGCCTGCCCCCATCTCCGTCAACAGAACCCCTCCACCATTCTCTCCTCTCTGACACCAATTAGATGTATCATCTTGGGCAACTGTTTCTACTCTGTGTCTTGTTTTCATTATCTGTACTATAAGGAATTGAACCAGAGGCTTCTAGGGTCCCTCCACCAATAACAATAATCTACGGTGTCATGTTTCTGCACAGCAAGAGTGCTGTCAGAGGGACTTCACTATCTTTACAATCTACCCCTCCATGCACCCCTTCCTAACATAAAAAGAGCCACGTGGACCACACAGCAGCAGAAGAAGGTATAAGGGACTCTGTCACCTCTTGTTTTGCCCAAGTGCCTGAGACAGGGAACAATGGTCCAGCAGCCTCATCATCTGTTTTGATGGCCTCAAGGGAACGTTCCTTGCAGAGGAACGTCTTCCAGTAACAACCCGCTCGGTTCCTCCTCTGAGTTGGGCGCTATAATCCATGTGGAAACGCAGATGCTCTGTAACACCTCCCAAGGGATTCTGCCAGGACCCGGCCTTACTGAGCACTGCTTTATTTCACTGGAAAGCCTTAGAGCCTGGGGGTAAGTGTGTATGGGTCAGGGGGAGGTTGGGAGGGGAGAGATACAGGCTCTGGAACCTCCCTCCTGGTCTTCCACCCTGCCTCCTTCTCTTACTAGCAGTATGATCTTGAACAATAATTACAAATCACTACCATCATTAAGTACTCCCTATGCGCCAGTGCCGAGCCTGTGACCCGAATTTATGTATGTTTTATCACAGGAGCTTCTACTATTACATATGAGGTCCTACTATGTCCCCATTTTATTTTGTTTTATTTTATTAATTAATTTATTTTTGGCTGTGTTGGGTCGTTGCTACACACGGGCTTTCTCTAGTTGCAGCGAGCGGTGGCTACTCTTTGTTGCAGTGCGCAGGCTTCTCACTGCGGTGGCTCCTCTTGTTGTGGAGAACAGGCTCTAGGCGCACGGGCTTCAGTAGTTGTGGCGCATGGGCTCAGTAGTTGTGGCTTGCAGGCTCTAGAGAGCAGGCTCAGTAGTTGTGGCACACAGACTTAGTTGCTCTGCGGCATGTGGGATCTTCCCAGACCAGAGCTCAAACCCATGTCCCCTGCATTGGCAGGCGATTCTTAACCACTGCACCACGAGGGAAGCCCCTATGTCACCATTTTATAAATGCAGAAAATGAGGCTCCAAGAAAGATGGTAAGTAACCTGCTCAAGACCACAAGCCGGGTGGTAAACTGGTGATGGAGTCAGAATTCAACCCCAGGTCTAACTCCAAACCTCATGCTTTCAATTACACACTAAGCAAGTTACACAACCTCTTTGGACCTCAGTTTCCTCATCCGTAAAACAGGATACAAATACCTTCAGTACTGAGAAGAAATGCACAGAGCACTGGTGGGTTCTCAACAGACTGTAAACTTGCTGTGACAGGAAGAGGAGCTGGAGGTGAGTTCCCTTTGCTGCTCTTTCCTCCCTCAACCACCGCCTTGGAGTGTCTCCTTGGCCAAGAGTGAGTGTTCTCGCCTTCAGGTGAAGGCCACGAGGGGCCTGGAGGGCTAGGTAGGGAGAAGATGTCAGTAGTTACTCAGTTCACAGAAGTTCTGCACAAGACTTCCCTCTCTCAAGATACAGCTGATAGGTAGTTGTGAATTACACAGATGAAGATGTGGGATTGGGACATGAACTACCAGGAGGGGTAAATTGTCCAACCTTGGGCTGGACCTGTCTGTGAATTATTTAGGAAACTCTGAATTCCTGGAGGCCATGTTGGCATAGTACATGTACAACTGTCAGACTGTACCACGTGTTTTTAAATAACATGACTTCTATTTACCGCAGCACAATTTAAAAAGATGCCATGGAAAAGGAACTCTTTTCATCATAACAGAATTGGCATCATCAATTAAGAAGTATTTCAACTATGCAAAAATACATATTCTGAAAATAAAAGGACAAGCAGAATTAAGGCAAGGTAATTATCTGAATGTCATAATGGTTCTGATGATCCTAGGGACAGGACGGGAATAAAGACACAGACGTAGAGAATGGACTTGAGGACACGGGGAGGGGGAAGGGTAAGCTGGGACGAAGTGAGAGAGTGGCATGGACGTACGCACACTACCAAATGTAAAATAGATAGCTAGTGGGAAGCAGCTGCATAGCACAGGGAGATCAGCTCTGTGCTTTGTGACCACCTAGAGGGGTGGGACAGGGAGGGTGGGAGGGAGACGCAAGAGGGAAGAGATATGGGGATATATGTATATGTATAGCTGACTCACTTTGTTATAAAGCAGAAACTAACACACCATTGTAAAGTAATTATACTCCAATAAAGATGATAAAAAAAAAAAAGAAAAATGATAAACTGGTCACTTGATTTACCATGAAAATGTTTGTAAACCCAAACTTGAAATGCCTGTTTTGATACTGACACGAGTGGGTGGCTTTTCCCCAACCTCTGAAGCCCATCCTCACTCTCCATTCTCTGTTCCTCTAACCCACGAACAAGGCCTGGATTATACGGCTTTCAAATCATGTGATGTACAAGGCTTCATACAGAAGGGTATTATGACATCTGGGCACCAAGGAAGATGTACAGGCTGCCAATGGGCTGACACTTCATCATATCACATATATAATTTTTGTAGGGGTGATATTTGGTGGTTTGGTAATACAATGATATAATCAGTTTCATGATTCTTTAGGATTGCAGTAACTTCCTAAAGAACAAAAGCAATCTTAGTTTTCCAAAGGACAGGACAGTGAAGCCCTAGCGACCAGAGAGAATGCTTGATGTCCTATAGCTGTTGTTTCTCAGAATTGTGAAAATCAAAGTTTGTCAGTTGATTTTTTTTTTTTTTTTTTTGGTCGGTACGCGGGCGTCTCACTGCTGTGGCCTCTCCCGTTGCGGAGCACAGGCTCCGGACGCGCAGGCTCAGCGGCCATGGCTCACGGGCCCAGCCGCTCCGCAGCATGTGGGATCTTCCCGGACCGGGGCACAAACCCGTGTCTCCTGCATCGGCAGGCAGACTCCCAACCACTGCGCCATCAGGGAAGCCCCCTGTCAGTTGATTTTGACTTTAGATTAGTTGAGAATAAAGAAATATCACTGTATTATCTTTTGTGATTACGAATCCCAAGAAGATGCCCTGTGGTACAAGTCATATTTTGTGTTTATGCAACTTAGAAAGAGTAAAGCACTGTGAGGTAGAGCAAGGGGTCTGGATTCTAACAGACTTCCAGCAAGATTTGAGTTCAAATTCTGCCTCATGCTGTCATGGTGTGAAGTGAGATTAAGTGAGGGCTCTAGTACAGACCCTGCCTCCAAATGCCCACTAGCTGTATCATCTTGGACAAGTTACATACATTTGCTTTGCTTCCATTTCCTGTCTGTGAGATGGAGATTCTAGTACTGTTGCGAGGAATACAAGGAATAAAGGATTTCAAAGTGGCCAGTGCCTATGGGAATCATCCCCAAACTGTCACCTCTTACTCTGTAAAACAGGGATGGCAATGATATTAGCTACACTTCACAATGTTGTTTCAAGGCTTAAAGGAGACAAGGCACAAAGAATGCTTCATATGGTACCCAACACACACAGCATATGTGCTCAGGGAATGGGGAGAAGGTATTATTATTATTAAAGATCAAGACAACTAAAGACAACGAGTACAGCTGGCCACACTTCTGTCTGTCTGTGCTGCCCTTTCAGGAAACCGCGTAACTTCTGGGGTCCTCAGTTTCCTGAGCTATAAAATATAAAAACTAGATGATCAAAGGCCCTTTCACCTGTGAAACAGCTGGGTGCCATGATTCTTCAGAGCGCTGAGGGTGTGTTAAGAGAGGAAGAGAACAAAGAGAGCTTATGTTCTCCATCACTCCTTCGGGGACATTTCATGCTCCTGGAAACACTTCCAATTCTAAGCCATTAAGTCAGTAAGGGCTGGTGGGTTTGGAAGGCCATTTAGAGGCCGCCCCAAAGCAAGGGCCTAGTATCACTCTGCGTGGTCACCAGAGCTGACAAGGATCCCGAATTCTCGTACCTTATGCACCTTGTGTCCTTGTTCACCAGCCGTCATCCTCTGGGCCAAAAGGAAACAAGACACACACTAACTCAGAAGATTCTTCTGGTCAGCAAATTTGCGAATGAACAGAGAGGCACACGTTTTGACCCTCTCTGCTCCCCTTTGTGTTCCCACAGCCGCGGGGACCTCTTGATAGGGTCGAGGATGGGAAAGCTGGGGTTAGGGAGGGCGGGAATGGAGCCTGGGACCCAACGGTCCAAAACGGCGCCCCTGCAGGGGCCCACCGCCTCCTCCAGAAGGGCTGCCGGGGAAAGCCGTGAGGAATCTCAGACGAGACGGCAGCTGTGCCACTGAACAAATTAACAGGCCTTCAGTCAGACATCAGCAACCGAGTATCCACATTTTAGACACTCCTCCTAGCAATGAATAATGATGATCGCCCAGTGTAAAGGCTTTGGACCGTACAACTGTGCTTCCAACTTTAGCTCTGCCTGTAGCTCTGCAACCTTGCATAATTCATCACTAGACCTCAGTTTTCTCACCTGTAAAATGGCAGGGGCTGGGGTGGGGTCAGTAGAACTAGCTGGCTTCTGACACTCCAACCATATATTCACTCAAAGAAAGCTATCTCTGAGAGGCAGAGGCAGCAGAGGTGTGTGGCACCCTCTCGGAAGACGATCCCAGCACAGAAAGCAGGTAGACTCTCAAATGCAATTTCCAGGCCCAGGTGTCTGGACGCATCACTGTCACTGTGATTATCGTGTAACGCGAGAAAGCCAGACACACCCAGGGACGTCCCCGCCTCTTGTCGTTACCCTCTTCGCGCTCCACTGCAGCCGTATTGAACCTCGCGATGCACTCAGCCTTGGCCGGCCATCAGGTCCGCACTCACGCTGTTCTTTTGCCTTGGAAACTATTTCCTTGGCTTCTTACCGGTCTGCTTCATACCTCTCAGCCGTGTAAGTAACACCTCAGCCGCATTTAACCACCCCGGGCAGGTGCAGGGCCCCCGATTCTGCTCTCCCGCGTGCTCTACTTTCTCTGTGCAGGGAGCACCCACCACCCTGTATCCTAAGGGCTCGTCTGGTGGCTGCTCTTGCTGACTCGATTATAAACTCCACTGGGGAAGGAACCCTGTCCGTCTTGCTCAGTCCTGTATCCCAAGTTCTCAGCACATTGGTTGGCACTCGGGAGGCGCTCAACAAGCGATTACTGTACTCTGTTGTGTTGTGTCATGTTGCATTGCATTTTGAGTTGCATTTTGTGTTGCACTGTACCGTCAAGCGTCAATACATGAGTGGGTGAATTAACGTAGGGAGGATCTGTACCTGTACCGTACGTATCTTGCTACAGTCAGTATCATTGTGGAGGCGCACCCAGGCCACAGCAGAGAGAGCTGTGCACCTCTCTGGAGTCAACTCTAGGCATAGGATGCGGAACAGTGCAACTCATTAAGCCTCCCTTAACCACTCCATTTGTGCATGAATAGATTGGGATGATAAAGTTAAGTGAAGTAGGTTGGCTCGCGCTGGCTATCCGTACATCCATACTAATGAATGTGAAGTAGGAGAAGCCTGTCTTTGATGCACACCTGATGCACATCTCACCTGCTATTCCCCCTTTTCCTGCTGCTAAGCTCCAGGCACCCTGCTTCTTTACTGCAGGAGTTTGTGAGTGCTGGCCATCCCAGAAGAATGCCCATGTGAATAAAGGATACTATATGACTGAAATAAAACGTTTTATATAAATCACTGGATTTTTCTAGGACCGAAGGTGTATAGCAAGGGCTGGAGCAGGTTAAAGTTCAAAGGATGGGGCTTCCCGTCCCCTACAAATCATGCCACCTTGTGGTTACCTGTTCTAACCGCTCCCACAGAAGCCCTGCTTTCACATCTCGCATGGATGTCTAAGAAACAAACCCACCCACACTCGGAACAAGACACACTTACATGAGAACAACAACAATAAAATATTTTTTACCTGAAAAGCTGTCCTATGTCCTCTCCACATGACTAACTCATATTACAGGTTTCATTTATCAAGAATGCCATTCTTGAACACTGTCTTCCTACAAACTATGCCAGGTCCTCACTACACACCCTTACAGCATTCTGCCCTTTTCCATCATATCACTTAATTACAGCTGTAATTAAACAATTACAGTGCAATTCTTGGTTTAATGCCTATTTCCCTTGATGGATTAAAATCTATAGGAGGGTAGGGACTGTATAAAACATGTTTACCCCTAGAATCCCAGCATCTAGCATGACACCTGGAATGGAAGAGACGTCCAACAATTATTTGTTGAGTGGTTAAGTATGAAATGATATAATTTTTCAGTGTTGAGAGGTTTCAGGATGAAAGGCTCACATCACACATAAGAAAACGCACAGTTGTCAGCTAACCTAATCTACATTTTAGGATTAAAATAGAAATGTGAGTGTGTATACTTTGGGATAGAGCTTGACAAATAGCACACCCACCAAAAAATATATGGGGCAAATATTAACAATCTGAATTGGGAAGACACCATCTTATTCTTCAAAGGGAATGTTCTAGTAGAATATAATACAAACTATCTTCTATATAGTTGACTTTTGGTGTGTCTGTCTTCCCCAGATCAGGAGTTCTTGTAGAGGGAACACTGATGACCCAGCTTTGTAACCAACCTACACCTACCACAGTGCATGGCAGAGAGAAGACGTTCATGAAGTATTTGTTGAATGAATGAATGAATGAACCAAAGATATATAGAGAAGTAACTAAAGAAACGATCCCAGATTGTGAAGTCAGTTGTCCACTGGTGCCTTCACATTAGTTGTGGGGAAACAAAGTATGCCTGTTTCTGAGTTTCACCTCTATTTATTATTAATACATGACTTCCATAATAAACATAACTTTTCTCAGAAACCTACTAGATTTTCAAGTGGCAGCGACTGCTGTGACAAATTGAGGAGAAAAAAAGTAGCAGCTTTCCCAGGAACAGGTGTCTCTCAATTTGGTCTAAGCATGCATGCACACGCGTGCCCGTGCACACACACACACACAGTTGGGGGTGCCGCAGCGACAGTCCACACAGCCTCCCTCTCTCCTCACGTGCCTACAGATGAAGAGAGCGTGATGTGCCTCATATGGCCAGGCTGCCACTCACCATTTGGTTCATTATGGGAAATGAATCCATTTCCAAGCAACTGGGGGGGACACAGTAATTGGGCTCTCCAAAGCCTTTTCCCTTAATTTGCTCAAGTTGTATTTATTTTTGAGAGAATTAGGTATTATCAGCTGATGGACAGAACATCAGAAAAACGAAGGCAAATGGACAGGATAATACAGAAATGAGGTAGCTCCCCCGTTCTCCTCCCGACTTCCTCTTCCGCCAGCCCCTCCCTCTCTCTCCCTCTTTCCAGCTGTTTCCCACTGGGGGCTTTTGAGGCTCTACCATCACTGACACAGCAGAGCTCCACGGATAAGCCTCCTCTGCTGGCTGTCCTCTCTCTCTGCTGAACTTCCGAAATGTGGGGTGGAATGAAGCTTTCTTCCTAGAAATCAACCAGGACCCTAACTCAGAAAGATTAGAATTCGAATTCCACTTCTACTTCCTAATAGATGTATGATCTCGGTAAGTTAAGTTCCCTGAACGTACTTTCCTGGATATACTACTTTTGTGAAACTTCTGAAGATGAACCGAAGGGCCTGGTACAGAACAGGTGCGCAGTGATACGGTTTTGGTCTCACGCTGTTGGTGTCCTCTAATTGCACGTCCCTCTCCCACACTGTGAATCATCACCATAACCTCTTTATTCCCGTAAGAAGAGCGGATGTCGCTAAAAGCAATAATAGAAGAAGATGTACGGGAGAAGTCTCTCTATGCACTACAACTACCTCCTATCGGAGATGAAATGAAGTTCTGTTCTGAATGGAGACCTGCCCACTGCAACCTCAGCTTTCTAGTCACTGACTGGTTGATGAGCTTCCCAGAAGGAGTCAAATACCCCTGTAGGTTCTGAGAATTCAGCGAAGATCCCTTCAGGTTCTGCCTTCTGATGATGGTTTTCTGGAGCCCGGGGAGCAGGGTGGTTGTTATTTATTATTCTGAGGACTTGTGAGACCACAGCACCTAGTGTCCACAACTCCACTCTCCAAGCCTGGTGTCCCTTTGGCTTCTTTGGTGACTGAACCCTCGCAAGTGCCGAGTCCTCTGTCACACGGAGCAACGGAAGCTCAACACTTTTCACCTGTGATGGTTGCACTTCCCATGCTGCAGCGAGACATTCTCAATAACCAGCCTTGGGCCCTACAGGTAATGTTTTTTTCACACGTAACCTGCCTGTAAGCCAGAAGAGATGTGAGTGTATTGTGTGTGTCAGGGGCTGTGAAAACCTTGAACTGTTTCAAGGATTTTGTGACCATGCCCTGATTTGCCATCAACAGAGTGGAAAGGAGTTTCCCAGGAGGAAGCTGAGGGGCTCAGAGGTCCCCCCCTATAGCGGCAACTGTGAATCTTGCACCGAAAGGCATCCCCGGGGCCGGCACCACCAAGCTTTGCAGAAGAACAGACTATGTGGATTAAATCATGATCATCATCATCACATCATGCTTTTCACACAAAATCTCTTCTAAGTCTCACAAAAACCCAATGAAGTAGACAAAGCTAAGGCTTAAAGCGTGTAGGCATCTGACCCAAACTCACCCAGGAAGGGAGTGAAAGAACGCAGAGTAAGTCTAAGACCTGTGATGACAAATACTGTAAAGTAGTCCAGGTACCCAATCCGAGCCATGGACTCTGGGGCCTCAGATGACAAGCAGACTGACGATGAACACCTGGCCGTGCCCACTGTCACCTTTACAATACACGTCACTGTAAGCAGAGGTTTTCAGAGGAGTGGAGCCTGCCGGCCCAGCAGGACGGGGGTCGGGGTTCTTCACATGCTTCAACCCCACATGACAACAGCCACGCCACCAATCACCATCAGGCGAAGCAGCAAGGACAACAAGAAAACAACTCTGCCTTGCGCTCCACCTGCCCCAAGTCAGGGAGCTGTGTGACGCTCTTCCCATGGACCACGGGGCTGGGAATACCCTGCCTTTTCCCCTACCACGTCTCGCATCTCACCTCCTTCAACGCTCCTTCAGTCCAGCCGCTCTGACTGCTCTGCTCTTCAGCAAGTGTGTCAGCTGCGTTTCTCCACCGAGACCTCTGCACACCCTGTCTCTGCTTTTGCCATGCGTGGCCAACCCCTCACCTTCTTCAAGCCTTTGCTCAGCTCTCTCCTTTCCCAGGAAGCTCCTCCCTGAGCACCGTGGTGAGACTGCAACCCACCCTCCCTACCCCACTGTACTCTTGATCCCCCTTAATCTTAATTTGTTTTACTTGTTTGGTTTTTCCAAAGCTCTTGTCACCAAACAAACCCTATGATTTACTTCCTTACTATAAACATTGTTTTCTGTCAGTCCAGAAGCTCCATGACCTTATGGCTCTATGTCTATTTTATCCACATGTCTAGGGCAGCGTCTGGATGAATGGACTAAGGAATCTTGCTTAACTTTTTTCTGAAAGATTCGGGGCTCTAAATAATAAAATGAAAAATCCAGCTGCGATCTGAGATGAGTCTGAAGTTGCAGTTCAGGGAGCATTTGAATGTTTTAATAAATAGAAAGAGATGACTAAAAGGAACTTGGGAAAACTGGGCTCTGAGAATCTATAGTCTAGAAAACATCCAGGTCTTGGTTTGATTGTATACATTTTCTAAAGCATCCTTCTCAAAAGAAATGTTTACAGTTAATTTGCAAAAGACAGCTTCGAAAAACAAAAACACCTTAGAAAATAAAAAAGATAAATTTACACTATCAAAAAAAAAAGATAGTTCGTTTTTATTTGAGTTGAAAGAAAATCTAAAACTGAAAAACAATGCTGTAATAATAAAATTAGGAGCAATCTTAACGATGCAGTAGTTGACGTGTGATTCCAGGAATGCCGGCTATGGCGCAGGCTTGGCCTCTAACCGGAGCAACGGAGTCTGGTTTTTTCTCTCCTCTGTGCTCTTGAGCCCTGATTCTCCATGTGTGTCCTTCCTGACCTAGTTCTTCTAATCAGATTTCTTAAAGAGCTCACATTTATCCTCTGAAATATTATGCACAGCCCATCAGCTCCACCAAGTCTTCCTCAGTCCATCAAGTCTGATTCCCTTTTTAAGTCCTTGTACTGATTACGTCTCTGACGTGTTCAAAGATGTACTATGTGGTAAGGTTAAGGTGATGTGGTAGATTACAAAAGTGGCCACAAATTCCTCACACCCCTGTAAGCAAGCAACTTTGTAATGTGACTCTTCTCCCCTCCGGAGAAAACGTGTGGTCTGTTTCTTCACTCCCTGAAACTCAGCTTGGCTGCGTGACTCGCTTTGGACAATGAGATGTTAGTAAACCAGGCCCTAGAGAGGCTCCTATTCACTGTTCACTGGGGCTCATGGTCTTACTGCCCTTGGGACGCCTGTGGCTATCACCGTGGGAATGAGCCCTGCTAGACAGTGGGACAACAAGAGATGTAGGGCCAAGTCTCCCAATCACCCCAGCTGACACTAAGCTGATGGCCAGATATGAGTGAATCTGTCCAGCCCAGCTAAGCCTCCAGTGGAGCTCAGAGATCAGCTGGCCCGGCCCGGACTAGAAACACCACTCAGCCCATCCACAGATTCCTCAAGAAATAATAAACATTTGCTGCTTAAGACCACTAAGCTTTGGAGGTTATTTATTATGCACGAAAAGCCAAATGATATACAAGATAGTTGCTACTACCAGGATATAAGGAGGCACTGAGCACCTCCAGTACAGAAAATGGGTATTTTTCACCTTTGAATCCCCAGGGGCTATTGGGATCTTACCCCACGGCAGACCAATGTCTGTTGATTTTAATTTAATTTAATCGAAGATATTCTATCACACAAATAGGCTAGATCAGTGTCTTAAAAATTATGGCCTAGAACACTTACACCACAGAAGCCCAGCCACTGGAGTGAAGGTTGTGAGCCCCACATCAGGCTTCCCAACCTGGGGGTCCAGCATTGGTAGGAGGAATTTCTAGAGAATCAGACTTTGAAGGCTAGCAGGATTTGATTGCAGGACTTTGACAGGGCTGGGGGAAACAGAGACTGCACTCTTGGAGGACACAAAAATAATGTGTGCATCGGGACCCAGGGGAAGGAACAGTGACCCCATAGGAGACTGAACCAGACCTATCTGCTAGTGTTAGAGGGTCTCCTGCAGAGGCGGGGGGTGGCTCTGTCTCACCGTGAGAACAAGGACACTGGCAGCAGAAGTTCTGGGAAGTACTCCTTGGTGTGAGCCCTCCCAGAGTCCACTATTAGCCACACCAAAGAGCCCGGGTAGGCTCCAGTGTTGGGTCATCTCAGGGCAAACAACCAACAGGGAGGGAACCCACCCCACCCATCAACAGTCAAGTGGATGAAAGTTTTACTGAGCTCTGCCCACCACGGCAACAGCCAGCGCTACCTACCACCAGTCCCTCCCATTAGGAAACTTGCACAAGCCTCTTAGGTAGCCTCATCCACCAGAGGGCAGACAGCAGAAGCAAGAAGAACTACAATCTTGCAGCCTGTGGAACAAAAACCACATTCACAGAAAGAGAGACAAGATGAAAAGGCAGAGGGCTATGTACCAGATGAAGGAACAAGATAAAACCCCAGAAAAACAACTAAATGAAGTGGAGATAGGAAACCTTCCAGAAAAAGAATTCAGAATAATGATAGTGAAGATGATAAAGGACCTCGGAAAAACAATGGAGGCAAAGACTGAGAAGATGCAAGAAATGTTTAACAAAGATTTAGAGGAATGAATGAACAAACAAACAGATATGAACAACACAATAACTGAAATGAAAAATACACTAGAGGGAATGAATAGCAGAATAACTCAGGCAGAAGAACGGATAAGTGTCCTGGAAGACAGAATGGTGGAATTCACTGCTGCAGAACAGAATTAAGAAAAAAAATGAAAAGAAATGAAGACAGCCTAAGAGACCTCTGGGACAACATTAAACGCAACCACATTCACATTATAGGGGTCCCAGAAGGAGAAGAGAGAAAGAAAGGACCCAAGAAAATATCTGAAGAGTTTATGGTCGAAAACTTCCCTAACGTGGGAAAGGAAATAACCACCCAAGTCCAGGAAGCGCAGAGAGTCCCAGACAGCATAAACCCAAGAAGAAACATGCCGAGAAACATAATAATCAAATTGGCAAAAATTAAAGACAAAGAAAAATTATTGAATGCAGCAAGGGAAAAATGACAAATAACATTCAAGGGAACTCCCATGAGGTTAACAGCTGATTTCTCAGCAGAAACTCTACAAGCCAGAAGTGAGTGGCATGATATACTTAAAGTGATGAAAGGGAAGAACCTACCACCAAGATTACTCTACCTGGCAAGGAACTAATTCATATCTGATGCAGAAATCAAAAGCTTTACAGACAAGCAAAAGATAAGAGAATTCAGCACCACCAAACCAGCTGTACAACAAACACTAAAGGAACTTCTCTAAGTGGGAAACACAAGAGAATAAAAGGACCTACAAAAACAAACCCAAAACAATTAAGAAAATGGTAATAGGAACATACATGTCGATAATTACCTTAAATGTGAATAGATTAAATGCTCCAACCAAAAGACAGAGCCTTGCTGAATGGATACAAAAACAAGACACATATACACGCTGTCTACAAGAGACCCACTTCAGACCAAGGGACACATACAGACTGAAAGTGAGGGGATGGAAAAAGATATTCCATGGAAATGGAAATCAAAAGAAAGCTGGAGTAGCAATACTCATATCAGAAAAAATAGACTTTAAAATAAAGAATGTTACAAGAGACAAGGAAGGACACTACATAATGATCAAGGGATCGATCCAAGAAGAAGATATAACAATTATAAATATATATGCACCCAACATAGGAGCACCTCAATACATAAGGCAAGTATTAACAGTTATAAAAGAGGAAAGAGACAGTAACACAATAATAGTGGGGGACTTTAACACCTCACTTACACCAATGGACAGATCATCCAAACAGAAAATTAATAAGGAAACACAAGCTTTAAATGACACAGTAGACCAGATAGATTTAATCGGTATTTATAGGACATTCCATCGAAAAACAGCAGATTACAGTTTCTTCTCAAGTGAGCACAGAACATTCTCCAGAATACATCACATCTTGGGTCACAAATCAAGCCTCAGTTAATTTAAGAAAACTGAAATCATATCAAGCATCTTTTCCAACCACAACGCTGTGAGATTAGAAATCAATTACAGGGAAAAAAACGTAAAAAACACAAACACATGGAGGCTAAACAATACGTTACTAAATAACCAAGAGATCACTGAAGAAATCAAAGAGGAAATCGAAAAATACCTAGAGACAAATGACAATGAAAACACGATGATCCAAAACCTATGAGATGCAGCAAAAGCAGTTTTAAGAGGCAAGTTTATAGCTATACAAACCTACCTCAAGAAACAAGAAAAATCTCAAATAAAAAATCTAACCTTACACCTAAAGGAACTAGAGGAAGAAGAACAAACAAAACCCAAAGTTAGCACAAGGAAAGAAATCATAAAGATCAGAGCAGAAATAAATGAAATAGAAACAAAGAAAACAATAGCAAAGATCAATAAAACTAAAAGCTGGCTCTTTGAGAAGATAAACAAGATTGATAAACCATTAGACAGATTCATCAAGAAAAAGAGGGAGAGGACTCAAATCAATAAAGTTAGAAATGAAGAAGGAGAAGTTACAACGGACACCGCAGAAATACAAAGCATCCTAAGAGACTACTACAAGCAACTCTATGCCAATAAAATGGATAACCTGGAAAAAATAGACAAATTCTTAGAAAGGTATAACCTTCCAAGACTGAACCAGGAAGAAATAGAAAGTATGAACAGACCAACCACAAGTAATGAAATTGAAACTGTGATTAAAAATCTTCCAACAAACAACAGTCCAGGACAAGATGGCTTCACAGGTGAATTCTATCAAACATTTAGAAAAGAGCTAACACCCATCCTTCTCAAACTCTTCCAAAAAACTGCAGAGGAAGGAACACTCCCAAACTCATTCTATGAGGCCACCCTCACCCTGATACCAAAACCAGACAAAGTACTACAAAAAAAGAAAATTACAGACCAATATCACTGATGAACATAGATGCAAAAATCCTCAAGAAAATACTAGCAAACAGAATCCAACAACACCTTAAAAGGATCATACACCATGATCGAGTGGGATTTATCCCAGGGATGCAAGGATTCTTCAATATATGCAAATCAATCAATGTGATACACCATATTAACAAACTGAAGGATAAAAACCATATGATCATCTCAATAGATGCAGAAAAAGCTTCTGACAAAATTCAACACCCATTTATGATAAAACCTCTCCAGAAAGTGGGCATAGAGGGAACCTACCTCAACATAATAAAGGCCATATATGACACACCCACAGCAAACAACATTCTCAATGGTGAAAAACTGAAAGCATTTCCTCTAAGATCAGGAAAAAGACAAGGATGTCCACTCTTGCCACTATTATTCAACACAGTTTTGGAAGTACTAGCCATGGCAATCAGAGAAGAAAAAGAAATAAAAGGAATACAAATTGGAAAAGAAGTAAAACTGTCACTGTTTGCAGATGACATGATACAATACATAGAGAATCCTAAAGATGCCACCAGAAAACTACTAGAGCTAATCAATGAATTTGGTAAAGTTGCAGGATACAAAATTAATGCAAGAAATCTCTTGCCTTCCTATACACTAATGATGAAAAATCTGAACGAGAAATTAAGGAAACCCTCCCATTTGCCACTGCAACAAAAAGAATAAAATACCTGGGAATAAACCTATCTAGGGAAACAAAAAGCTGTATGCAGAAAACTAGAAGTCACTGATGAAAGAAATTAAAGATGATACCTACAGATGGAGAGATATATCATGTTCTTGGATTGGAAATATCAATATTGTGAAAATGACTATACTACCCAAAGCAACAGATTCAATGCAGTCCCTATCAAGCTACCAATGGCATTTTTTAGGGAACTAGAAAAAAAAACTCTTAAAATTTGTATGGAGACACAAAAGACCCCAAATAGCCAAAGCAGTCTTGAGGGAAAAAAACAGAGCTGGAGGAATCAGACTCCCGGACTTCAGACTATACTACAAAGCTACAGTAAACAAGACAGTATGAGACTGGCACAAAAACAGAAATATAGATCAATGGAACAAGATAGAAATCCCAGAGATAAACCCATGCACTTATGGTCAACTAACCTATGACAAAGGAGGCAAGGATATACAATGGAGAAAAGACAGTCTCTTCAATAAGTGGGGCTGGGAAAACTGGTCAGCTACATGTAAAAGAGTGAAATTAGAACACCAGACACAAAAATAAACTCAAAATGGATTAGAGACCTAAATGTAAGACTGGACACTATCAAACTCTTAGAGGAAAACATAGGAAGAACACTCTTTGGCATAAATCACAGGAAGATCTTTTTTGATCCACCTCCTAGAGTAATGGAAATAAAAACACAAAGAAACAAATGGGACCTAATGAAACTTCAAAGCTTTTGCACAGCAAAGAAACCATAAACAAGCCGGAAAGACAACCCTCAGAATGGGAGATAATATTTGCAAATGAATCAATGGACAAAGGATTAATCTCCAAAATATATAAACAGCTCATGCAGTTCAGTATTAAAAAAACAAACAACCCAATCCAAAAATGGGCAGAAGACCTAAATAGACATTTCTCCAAAGAAGATATACAGATGGCCAAGAAGCACATGAGAAGCTGCTCAGCATCACTAATTATTAGAGAAATGCAAATCAAAACTACAATGAGGTATCACCTCACACCAGTTAGAATGCGCATCATCAGAAAATCTACAAACAACAAATGCTGGAGAGGGTGTGGAGAAAAGGGAACCCTCCTACACTGTTGGTGGGAATGTAAATTGACACAGCCACTATGGAGAACAGTATGGAGGTTCCTTAAAAAACTAAAAATATAATTACCATATAACCCAGCAATCCCACTACTGGGCATATACCCAGAGAAAATCACAATTCAAAAAGACACATGCGGGCTTCCCTGGTGGTGCAGTGGTTGGGGGTTCGCCTGCCGACGCGGGGGACACAGGTTCGTGCCTCGGTCCGGGAGGATCCCGTGTGCTGCGGAGCTGATGGGCCCGTGGGCCATGGCCACTGGGCCTGTGCGTCCGGAGCCTGTGACCTGCAGCGGGAGAGGCCGCGATGGTGAGAGGCCTACGTAACGCAAAAAAAAAAAAAGACACATGCACCCCAATGTTCATTGCAGCACCATTTACAACAGCCAGGTCATGGAAGCAACATAAATGCCCACAGGCAGATGAATGGATAAAGAACATGTGGTACATATATACAATGGAATATTACTCAGCCATAAAAAGGAATGAAATTGGGTCATTTGTAGAGACGTGGATGAATATAGAGTCTGTCATACAGAGTGAAGTAAGTCAGAAGAGAAAAAGAAATATCGTATATTAACGCATATATGTGGAACCTAGAAAAATGGTACAGTTTAAGTGGTTTGCAGGGCAGAAATAGAGACACAGATATAGAGAACAAATGTATGGACACCAAGGGGGGAAAGCAGCGGGGGGTGGGGGCAGTGGTGGGATGAATTGGGAGATTAGGATTGACATGTATACCCTGATGTGTATAAAATGGATGACTAATAAGAACCTGTTGTATAAAATAAATAAATAAAATAAAATTCAAAAGCAAAAAAAAAAACTTTATGGGTTTTCTATGTATTTGCTTCCAGACAACTCCATGATGCCAAAAGCATACCCACTACTACTTTTTAGGTATGCCGCGTCACTAGGCCCAATTACTGTTATGTTAGGCACATTAAAAAAAAAATATGGGGTACTTACCATGCACAATAATTTTAGATGGTATATGCATGAAGGGAAATTTAAACCATATCATATATATATATATATATATATTTTTTTTTTTTTAACATCTTTATTGGAGTATAATCGCTTTACAATGGTGTGTTAGTTTTGGCTGTATAACAAAGTGAATCAGCCATACATATACATATATCCCCATATCCCCTCCCTCTTGAGGCTCCCTCCCTCCCACCCTCCCTATCCCACTCCTCTATATGGACACAAAGCATCGAGTTGATCTCCCTGTGCTATGCAGCTGCTTCCCACTAGCTATCTCTTTTACGCTTGGTAGTGTATATATGTCCATGTCACTCTCTCACTTCATCCCAGCTTATCCTTCCCCCTCCCTGTGTCCTCAGGTCCATTCTCTACCTCTGTGTCTTTATTCCTGTCCCTATGTACATCAGAACCGTATTATTGTTTTAGATCCCATATATATGTGTTAGCATATGGTATTTGTTTTCCTCTTTCTGACATACCTCACTCTGTATGACAGACTCTAGGTCCATCCACCTCACTACAAATAACTCAATTTCATTTCTTTTTATGGCCGAGTAATATTCCATTGTATATATGTATCACATCTTTTTTATCCCTTCCTCTGTTGATGGACACTTAGGTTGCTTCCATGTCCTGGCTATTGTAAATACTGCTGCAATGAACCTTGTGGTACGTATCTCTTTTTGAATTATGGTTTTCTCAGGGTATACGTCCAGTAGTGGGATTGCTGGGTCATCTGGTAGCTCTATTTTTAGGTTTTGAAGGAACCTCCATACTATTCTCCATAGTGGCTGCATCAATTTACATTCCCACCAACAGTGCAAGAGGATTCCCTTTTCTCCACACCCTCTCCAGCATTTATTGTTTGTAGATTTTTTGAAGATGGCCATTCTGACTGGTGTGAGGCGATACCTCATTGTAGTTTTGATTTGCATTTCTCTCATGATTAGTGATGTTGAGCATCCTTTCATGTGTTTGTTGGCAATCTGTATATCTTCTTTGGAGAAATGTCTATTTAGGTCTTCTGCCCATTTTTGGATTGGGTTGTTTGTTTTTTTGATATTGAGCTGCATGAGCTGCTTGTAAATTTTGGAGATTAATCCTTTGTTAGTTGCTTCATTTGCAAATATTTTCTCCAATTCTGAGGGCTGTCTTTTCATCTTGTTTATGGTTTCCTTTGTTGTGCAAAAGCTTTGAAGTTTCACTAGGTCCCATTTATTTTTGTTTCGATTTCCATTTCTCTCGGAGGTGGGTCAAAAAGGACCTTGCTGTGACTTATGTCATAGAGTGTTCTGCCTATGTTTTCCTCGAAGAGTTTTATAGTGTCTGGCCTTACATGTAGGTCTTTAATCCATTTTGATTTTATTTCTGTGTAAGGTGTTAGGAAGTGTTCTAACTTCATTCTTTTACATGTAGCTCTCCAGTTTTCCCAGCACCACTTATTGAAGAGGCTGTCTTTTCTCCATTGTATATTCTTGCCTCCTCTGTCAAAGGGAAGGTGACCATATGTTTGTGGGTGTATCTCTGGCCTTTCTATCCTGTTCCATTGGTCTACATTTCTGTTTTTGTGCCAGTACCATAATGTCTTGATTACTGTAGCTTTGTAATGTAGCCTGAAGTCAGGGAACCTGATTCCTCCAGCTCCGTTTTTCCTTCTCAAGATTGCTTTGGCTATTCCGGATCTTCTGTTTTTCCATACAAATTGTAAAACTTTTTGTTCTAGTTCTTTGAACAATGCCATTGGTAGCTTGATAGGGACTGCACTGAATCTGTAGATTGCTTTGGGTAGTGTAGTCATTTTCACAATGCTGATTCTTAAACCATATCATATATTGATTTAATGAATATTTTTAAAGGTGTAACTTGCACATTAAATCCACGATTTCATAGAAATTATGGTTTAGGATGGCTTAACTTAGTGCCGCCATAGTAATCTACACAGGTCCCCTGATCCATCGGCCTGAGCTTCAGGGATACCGAGCAGGTTTCAGACCCTTTGGGACTGAATCTGGCCCCACAGGTGTTAAGAGACAGTGATCTCATGACACAGTATCCTCAGCGTGGATTTCCACACTCTAAGATTCCATGCGCATATCCGTATCATTCTTTTCAACCTCACCTCAAACTGCTACTCTGATGATATCTCCAAAAATCATATCAATAATATTGGGCTGGAAAACTTAAATTTTAGTGGCATACTACAATGGAACACTGGAAATAGAAAGAGTAGGAAATCATTCTTTAGCCAAAGACCTCCCCTAGCTGCCTCTGCAACCTAGGCCAAGGTCTTGGGCATTTCTGTGCCCCAATTTTCTAATCTCTCAAACTCAGTTCCCTTTCCTTTTGAACCCGCAGCACCCCGATGAGTTAAGAAAAAAGAAAAGTCACCATATTCTAAAAACCAGAGCAATAGAGAGCACGTGATATTCATGATAAACTTTCTTTTTGCCAAATGTTGCTCATAATGTTTGAATTCAAGAGAAGATCACATTAAAATCAAGAAAAAATGGCTTTAATAGAATAATGATAATAATAATGATGAATAATTAAAAAGATACGTTTTCATGTGTAACTTCTCTGCATGATGAACACAATGTAGAAAGACACAGGTTATAATTAGGGTTGAAAACTTGGTATTTCAGAGTAACGTTATTTCCAATATGAGTATACTTAGAAGGAAGCACAGACATTCTTCACAAATTAATTTGGCAAAGTGAGGAACTTCAGTCATAATTTTGGGGCAAAATATACTATGAGGGTATAATATTACAATTTTAACCATAAGAATAACAGTACGCAAAAGGATAAAATGAACCAGTATATCAAACTATAAAGTTTTTTCTAATCTACAGTTTCAGATTCACAGGTTGAACTTTTGCATATATATATATATGTAAATATATATATATATTTTGCATATAAATATATACATATTTCTTATCATTTCTGACAGAAAAAGGTTTTTAAAGCTTAGACTATATCCGTACACTTCATGTGGTGTGTGTATAAACACATGTACTTATTTCAATGTGGGTATAGGTATTACTGAATTGTAGCTTTTAATGGGGAAATCATGAGGGGCAGTTAAATCCAGCTGCATTTAGCTTTCGTTGAGACTTCGAAATAATTTTTTCAAAATGTTCAGGTTTTGAAAAAAGGCAAACTGTGTTTGTCTCAAATAGTCTTTCCTTAATTTTTCAGACTGGTATTTTAAGGCAAATTTAATCCATAGAGTTCATACTCATTTACACTTAAATTATCCATCTAGAGCTTTTAACAGCTATTTAATGTCCCAGACACTTTTGAGCTTTTAAAGTGAGCTTCTAAAAGCCTTTTCTCTCCCTTCCACCCTGCTCTCATCAACTTAAGAGGCTGCATTTGGCTCGGAGTAAACAAATTGAATACTGAAACTTTTGGTTATTTTTCCTCTCGGTTTATGACCTATGAATGTAAAGTGGCTTTCAGATGTGACATAACTAATTTTCCCATCCCTGTGAACCAATCTAGGGTGTGTGTCACATTACACTTACTTATGAACAGCAGTCCCGCCTGCAAATGAGGCAATCTCTGGCCTCCTCATCCAGCCTCCACAGCGCATAAATAGATAATTACAGAATCTCAAACTCCTGTGACATTTTTCATGTGAAAATTACCAAGGCTGCCTTTAGAAAGGCATAAGCATATATCTTTGAACCTGCCGTAGACACAAAAACACCTAGTTCTCTCTCTAAATATTTCTACCTTTTTTTACAGATGGGAAAGACTTCAGCTGCCACCAGGATCTTCCTTCCAGGCTGATGGTTCTGAAGCACAAAGGAGTTCAAGAAAAGGTCATATTTTGAGAGAGTGTGTGTGTGTGTGTGTCTGTGTGTGTGTGTGTGTGTGTGTGTGTGGCGGGAAGATAAAGAGACAGAGTGACAGGGACAGAAAGAGAGACAGGGACAGGGACAGGGAGGTACAGTGACGGAGGCTTTAAGGACTCCATTGGCACCATCTCTTTGGGGTGGTGAGGTCACTGGGAGCCAGGCTGGAATCTCAGGACCCCAAGATCAACTTCCAGCTGCTGCTTGTGCTGTATCCCCCTCTCCTAGGTCACTCACTGTCTGTCCTCGCAGGCGGCAGACATGGTCTTGGGGATGTTCCAAATGTACATCATACGTCACTTTCCTAATGTCCCTTCACCACCATCGGCTCTAGGCTCAATGCTCAGTGTAGCCCGTGTTCTGTTCCCAGGGCCCTCGGAACACGCTTTTCTATCTCCAGGCTGGTTAAGAGACATATCTGTCAGAAATGGCCCGGGTGAGGCTTAGAGGGGCGAGAGGAGAAATTCACCTGGAAGGAAGCTTCCAGAGAACAGACTGCGGGGCCGAATGGCATCGGCCCGTCCGGTCTGCTCACCCGGGGAGCTAGCCTGGCAGGGGGGGCCGGGCCTGAGCGCAGAGGTCCCCTTGGCCTCCTGCGGCAGCCGCCCGCCCCCGCTGTCACCAGGAGAGCAGCCCAGCCTCGGTTCTGGATCGCTGCCTTTTCCTAATCAGACTCTGCTCAGGCCGCTAAATGAAGCCGGCTGCCCTGTTGAGTGCAATCCCAGCTCCATTTCGGCTCACCCATTTCCTCAGAATGCAATCTCACCTCCTCACTACTGGGTCGCTCCAGGGCCTTGTAACTGAGGAATACGAGGAACAGAGCCGGCGCGGAGCGTGTCGCCGGGGGAGGTGGCAGGTAACACAGAAACCAGAGCACACCACGTGCAGAAGGCAGCGTCTTAAAAATCCAGAGCATTGGGCTTTCCTGCTGCAAGGGGACCTCAGAAAACACGCAGTGTCCTCGTGGGACGCGTGAACTCCCACACAGCCTCGCCCAGCCTCTGCGGAAGCACCTTTTGTCACGGGGGACTCACCCCCTCCGGGGGTGGCTTTCTTAGGAAGGTCTCCTTTGTCTGTCATCAACACCTCCCTGAAACGGTTCTACAAGCTGTCACCTACACCCCGTGTTTCCTGGTAGGACACAGAAATGAGTCATTCCTGCAACAGAAGCAACTTGATTAAAAGAAAAAAAATCCCTTATGCACCCTGTGGATGGTAGAAGACGGACGGATTTGGTAGGAACGACGCACACGGAAAGGCCGCCTGCTCTGCCCTGATGTCCACCATCCGCCCAAGAGAACGAGAGATGAGCTCTCCACCCAGCTGTGGTAGCGGGGATGGTAGTGAAATAAACAGCTGTGTCTACCACTTATCACCTACTTGGTTTGTTTTATATTCGCTACCTTATTCCTCATAACTGTATGAAATTTATATGTATTATTATTCCTAATTTCAGTAAGAAAATTAAGGCTCAACTAAATAATCCACCCAAGGGAACACCTTCCCTAAGTGACAGAACTGGAATTCAAGAGAACTATTTGAATGCAAAGACTGTGCCTTTTTGATTATCACGTAACAATCTGTACATATGCTTATTTATATGTACAAATATGTATACGTATATATTTTACAGTCAAGCCTTTTTATTGTGTTATTAATATATGAATTTATATACAAATAAATATATGTGCTCATATGCACAGATGTGTGTATATAGGTAATTGATATACAAATAAATATGTCGTCTATGTATAAATACATATTGTACAAATAAATAATTACATAAATATGTATGTAGCCAGAAGTAAATACTCTGTGTGTCTCAGAAATAAAGCTAACCAGGGCACGTGGCTTAAGCCAGTTTAATCTGCAGATTTTGTTGAAGACTCACTTTTTCACCCACATGAGCTGATTACACACATCCCTCCTCTTCGCAGGAACTTGGTCATTTTCTTTCAGAGAACAGGAACAGCCCCTCACCTTTAGGTCTGTAGCCCACTTTCACCAAACACGCTGTCCCTCTGGATTCTAGTCAACCTTGACAATCTCTCCTGCCTATACTTTTCCAGGGCCCGGTCTGCTGCCCCAGGTCCCTTGCTGCCCCCTGACCTCCCCCATAAACAAATAACCGGTTAGTGAACCTCATCTTTTAAATTACTCATCTTTTCTCCCCTTCCCACGGGTAGAATTAGGGGCCCAGTATCTAGTTCTCAACCCGTGGACCCCGAGGGCCCCTGCAAAGGAGCATACCGGAAGTTCACTCCCTGTTCTTATGCTTTCAAATACTTCTAATTTAAGCGCAATGGAGCACGGGGTGGCAGGGGAAGAGGGGTGTCGAGAGGAGGATGTTTTTCACAGGCCCGGGGAACCCGAGAACTGACCAGGGGAAGGAGTCAGACTGCGGTCACCTCGCCGGCCCAGCTCGAGTGCCGACAGCAGCAGGAGGCATCATCCCGGGGGTGGGTGCTGGGCTAGCTGGCCGGGCAGGCGAAGAGGGTCAGCACTCTTGCATCTTCTTGTTCAGTGAAGCCTTTGCCCAGCGTGTCTCGGGGAGATGAGCGAGGCCAGGACAAATCCCTGCACCTGCCGGGCTTTCTGGCAGAGGCTTAAGCTTTTCCTCACCATGCCAGTTTCACCCAGGACTGTGTACCTGCCAAGGAGGTTTTGCTGAAACCACCGCAGGCTGGGGTGGAAGTGTGTTTTTCTTATGTTTTATTTTATTTTTAGTTGAGAATACATTCTAGACGATTCCAGGTTTGGTATAATCCAAATTGGAAGCAAGTCCAGGAGCACTTCTGACGGTGACTTGTGACTGATGACTTCTCAGGGAGGGCAAATTACATTTGTGCTGAAGTAATACAGGGTTTGATGACTGAGAAGGAGCAAGGACAGTAGACATTAAGTGACTGCCTCAGGAAGCCAAGAAACACTGCCTGAGTCACTAAAGGAGAACTGCTACTGTATGGAAAAGGTGTCCAAAAGAAACAGAGGCCAGGAAGAGAATCTGAAGACAACAGTGAGCTGGTGTCCTCCTGTGGGTGTAAACTAGAGTGACTGGCACTGTCTGCCTCCAAGCGAAAAGATCCAAGGGAAGCAGTAGGAGGATTAACTAGTGATGTCTGCAGCTGGCACAGCAGAGGGCAGAGAAGTAGTAGCACGTGTGGAACAGCCTGCCCTACTCCAAGGATGGCCTGGAATCTTGGTGCTATCAGGATCATTATGTTTTTCTCTGGAGCTGCTGAACTCAAAGAGTTTGACAGAGTAAGAAGCCTGCAAAGACGTCCTCAGGGGTCTTCCATCTGAGTTCATCAGTTGTCCATGGGCTCTTAGTAGAGGCCACAGAAGGAGCGAGCCTCCATCATCCCACCATAAAGCCCGGTGCCCCCAGCGAAGTACCTGACGCCCCAGCCTGTATCTCTTTATTATCCATGCAGTAGGAGTGAACCTGTGATAGCTTTTATTTCCCCACCTAATGTATTGCCTTAAAGTAAGATTTAGGCCTGTTCTGTGTTATGCATTTTGCCCCAAACGTTACGTTTCTCTACCCAGTTGCCTTGCCTGTTTCCATAGATAGATTAAAGCGCTTAGCTCCCGGAGCCTATCTTATTTGCAAGTCTAAAGCAAGAAATGTGCTTCCCTCAATCTGCTTCTATATGTAGCTGCATAGCCATAAGGTAGCGAGCGCACACTCCAGGAGACTTGGCTGATAGCAAAAGTGACGGCTTATGATTCTTGGAGGCGTCCCCATTTTGGCAGCACCTCACTGTGGTAGAAAACAGTGAGTCCCACCGAACTTTCGGCAGTGATGAGCATGTTCTAGAAATGTCCCAGCTGGGATTAATGGCCACCAGTTGTATGTGGCTACGGAGCACGTGAAACATGGCTGCAGAGGCTGAGAAACTGACGTTAATTCAGTTAACTAAAACGATTCAAGTGGCCACACGGCAAGTGGCTACCGTGTAGTGTTTCTCATATTCCAGCCCAAGTAAGGATCACCTGCCCAAAAATAAACCCCCGGGTCCCACAGCCAGACGTGCTGATTCAGTCGGTCTGGGTCTGATGTGAAAACCTGCATTTCTCACAGCCCCCAGATGACCCCGCTGTGGCATATATGAAGATCTGGCTCTAAGTCACCCTGATGGAGACACCTGGGGTTGCATGGCTCAGCGGTCAGCAACCCGGGACAACCGTGCTCATGCAGGACAGGGGTGACGCCTGGAGAAATCGATCACTGGCAGTAACAATTGGGGGCTGGGGCTCTACTGGCACCTACTGGGCAGAGATCAGGGATGTTGCTAACATCCCATGCATGGGACAGCCTCCCACCCCCAGCAAAAAATTACACAGCTCAGAATTCCAAGTGTGCCAGAGCTGGGAATCAAATGAGAATCTGAACTCATTCAGCAACTATTGTCATGGCCTGAAACTGCTGTCTAGTTTTAGACCCTGCACAAACCAGTCATGTTCTGGCCACAAAAGTGGCTGCAGTGACAGCATTTCTATTCAGTGTCACCCTGCACCTTGGCATGCTGTGGCCTTATTCCTTGACCAAGTATTAGAACGCTCATGCATTTCTTCTTCCCTGAGACTGTCCCAAGCTGGCAAGTTGAAGCCAGCAGTGGAGTCTGAGAAGAGATGATTGAGGAGAAGCTGAAACAGCTGGAGCCCAGGTGCGAAGGAGAAAACGAGCAGCAGGGTGGCCATAAGGGCAGGGGCTGGGGGCCTCCCGATGGGGGGTAGTTGGCACACCATTTACTGCTTCTGTGGTTGTGACCCCCTCGGGCTGCTGCTGGGCAGGGGGCCTGGGTCCACACCAGGGGCGAGCATACACCTCCAGGAAGAGCCTCTGCACCACGCACCCCTGAACCTGGTGGTTTCTAGCCTGAAGGCTGTGAACACCGGCCGGCCGGCAGCCGTAAGCGGCTGAGGAGGGGCCACGGGCTTCAGCACAGCCCCCCCGGCTCTGTCTGGCTTCAGCGTTATAAATTATGTAGCTGTCTTCATCTATTATTCAGCATAATTTATTTTGGACATTTGCATCAGCAGTTTATATACAAAATAAACTAGATGCCAAAAGGAGGAGGAGAGAATTAAAATGGACATGCATGGAGGCGTGGAGGGCCGGGGACGAACGGATGCGCATCATTCGTCAAATGCGGGCTGTGCGGTGACACCCGCGCGGTGACAGGAGGGACCACAGCGTGGGGTGGGAAGGACTCGGGACTGTGTGGGGGTCAGAGCACCGGATTGGTCCTCCCCGGGCCCCAGTGTCCCGTCCCCTGGGGAATGCCAGACCTCCCCCTCCCTCGAGACCACAAGCGTCGGAGCAGAGGGCAGTGTCCTGCCAAGAGGTGGGCAGCGCGGCCCGAACCAGCTCAGGTGGGAGTTAGTGACGGCACCTCGCAGGGTCGTCTTCAGGGAGCACCAGACCAGGCCCGGCCCCTGAAGGAGGTTCGCGACCCTCCAACGCCTGTTCAATGAGCTTGGTAGCCTAACCACTGTCCTTGGTCCCCACCCGCCTGGTGCAAGGGCTTCAGATGTGGGAGTTACTTCAGGCAGCAGCCTGCTTTGTGCAGGAAGGTCTCTAGGACTAGTTCTGGGGCACCAGGGGGCGCCGAAAGGAGTAGGACCGGCAGCAGGAAAGGAAGGACAAAACACTCCGTCCAGGTTCCAAGAAATGGCAATACTTGGGAGAAGGCGCAGTACTTCTGTTCTGTTGTGCTCATTTGTCTCTTTCTCCTGCTCAAAGCCTCTGATCCTTCCCCCATTCACATCTTGACGCAGAGAAAACTACTGGGTGGGAGAAGGATGCAGAGTCAGGAAACCACGGAGACAGGGGTCAGAGGGAAGAAACGGCACCAGGGAGCACTTAGAGAAAGAAACGACGGTTATTTTTCAACAGAATCAATGAAAGGTTTGGTTTTGTGTTTCTGAAACCTGCAGGGTACGACTGTAGACAGTTATGAAGTACAAGTTTTTCTGCAGCAGAAAGATGTTTCCATTGTCCAAAAAAAAAGGATCGCCTGTACTTACTTACAGAGCCAGGAGCCCACCTAAAACTGGAGCTCCAGGCTGCTAACTCGTGCCATGTCGATTTGGAAGGCTGTCCCTCTGCCACATCTGACCCACCAGTTCCTGCCATTAGCATCCAAGCGTTAAGCCAGAGGAAGTCAGTCTGGGAACACCACCGTCGTGGCTAGTAAGCTGCAGTCTAGATAACGTGCTCCACTCGTAGGCCCTGGTCTTGGCCCGCGCTCATTTGGGTAGAGGGTAGGGTGGCGGCAGTGGGGACCGGGGGGGGAAGGGGAGGGTGAAGAGCTCATTTGCAAGAACTGCCCAGCTGAGATAACATTTACAATGAACACGAGAAGGTCCAAGGCTTTGTAATCCTCCAGCAGCTGCTACTTTGGGTTGAGACGGGGAAGCAGCCTTTTGCTATCAGTCCCTGAGCCAAGAGTGGCCGGAGGCGGCTTCTGGTCTCCCAGGGCACCGCCGAGCGGGCCACTGGGCTGTGTCCTAGGGAGGCTGGACAAGAGGAAAAGGACAAGGGGCTGGTAGGTGCCCTCTGTGTGTGTGGCCCCTGGGAGGCCCACAGGTCGGCCTGACTGGAGGCAGCAACGTCTTGGCCAACTCACCGCAGCTCCGTGCCCGGAAAGGGCAGCTGGTGAGCTCGTTCTCCTGTTCCTCAACCTGTTACTGCACAACTCCGAGCACGTCGCCATGTCCCAGAGACACAGATTATCCCTCAGCTCGGAGCGCCTCGCTGCCCTCCGAGTGACCAAGCCTGCCAGGGAGCCGCCAGCATCCCCGGGAGCCGGCCCGATCCCGCCTGCCCAAGGAGCTGGTCCAAGGTCACTGTTCCAGCCCAGGGAGCACCCACGCCGGACACCTTCCTCCCCCAGGCCTGGGTCTCTCCCACTCGAGGAAGAAGGAGCTTTTTCCTTTTGCTGTAAAACTACAAATAAAACCAAACTGACTTTGAGCATATTAATGATACCAGATGGTTTCATAAAATGTAAATATAGCAGTAAAAATACAAACGGAGCCCTCCCAGTAATTACCTGTTGATTTACACATTCCAGAGAGAACTGGACCAAGTGCTGCCTTTCCGCTCACGAGGTGCTCGTCCCTATCAGCCAGTCTCCTGGGCTCGGCCTTGCAGCTTTCCTGTACCTCTTCCCCGACCCTCCGTCCCAGGCTCAAGGCACTTCTAAGTTTCATGGCAGTGAGGCATTGAAACAAACGTCTGCAGTCATCTCTCTGGGATGCTGTCAACAGGCGGCCTAATTAGGACGGCTATGAAGAGCTTGGGGGACATGAGTGCTCTGTAAACGAACATTATTCTTGTTATCATCATGGCATCTTCCCAGGAGCAAATATTCCCCCCTTTATTTGGCAGTCATGTGCTTTGCTATTTATGGCTGGAAAATATTATTTGATACCAAGGTCAGATCACTGCATAAAGCCAATAGAGAAGAGATACTCTGATTTCTAGATTCACCCTGCGTTCAGGAAGATTCGTAAAACCATAGTAACAGAAAACCGCAGAAGTTCTGATTCTGCTCCATAGGCTCAGGGGGTCTCCTCTAGGTCCAAATACTGGCTGCTCCACTTACTGGCTGGGCGACCTTGGCAAGTTGACCTCTCTGGGCCTCAGTTTCCTCATCGTTAGGGTGAAGACATGAATATTAACTTCCTTAATGGGATTATTATATGAATTAAATGAGTTAACGCAAGTAAAGCAGGTAAACCAGCGCCTAGCAACAAAATACGTGTCCTGTGATGTGACTGCAGCCACCGTGGACACAACTACTGCAGGAGCTGAGAGCCCTCTAGAGATGGTCCAGTTCAGCCTCTGCATTGTACACAACAAAGCAAACCTCGGTCCACGGAGGACAGACACCTATCCACGGCCACCAGGGCAGTTTTGATGGAGTAACTGACGGAGTTCAGTATAAGAAAAAGTACCTTAAGTCATAGCAAATAACACTTTATAAGGTAGAGTTTCACATCTTTATTAGGTGTGAGGTTAGAATAATGAAAAGCAAGATGGAAACATCACTTAATAACAACAATTAACACTGGAGTCTGTAACTAAATATTCTACAGCTAGATAGATATTAAATACTCTTGTGTCTATAACTAAATAGATATTAAATAATCTTCAAAGAGCTTTCATGCAAAAAGTCATTTACTCCACAATCAGCCCTATGAAGTATGTACTATTAGGACATTTTCCAGATGAGGAACTGCACAGAGAGCTTAAGTTACTTGCACCAGGTTACACAGCAGTTAAGCGGCAAAGCTTGGATTTGAAACTTTGTGGGTTGTCTGCAGAGCCCTCTACAAGTAGGATAATAAAGCTGAGGAACAGATAGACTGGATATATCTAAAATTCTCTACCAACCCTATGGTTCCTTCAACAAACACTTCCAACTCTCTAGCCCACTCCCACCCGCTGCCTGTCCGACAGCCACTGGAATGGACCCTGAGGGTAGGCAGTCAACCGGGCAGGCATGGCTCTTGCCCCACAGAGCTGGAGGCTTCGGATCTAAAATGCTGCGATCTGTTTACTCCATTCCAGCCAGGACTAAGCTCCCTTCTGTTTATTCTTGAACAGTGATGGTTGAAAAGAGCCAGCTGTGACAAACTCTCTTCCCAACCTTTTCCTTATACCCCTGAGGGAATTCCATCTGGACTTGGTGACCATCTCCCCTTAATTAACCAGCTATTTCACAAACAGGGCCTCCAGTGACCTGCAAGGCTGCCCATGCCCCTAGCTGTATGCTTCCTACTCGTGGCAGTGATGTAGGTCAACCATACGCAATATTTTAACGTCTAGATTAAATGCAGCAAGGCTGGAGTCCATTACCTTCTCCATGGCTACTAAAATCAAGCTAATGGGACCAATTCAATTTTCCTCTTATGGATGGCGCTTGGGAAGGCATCAGAGCCAATAACAAGCGAAGAAACTGTCTGCTCTGGGGGGAAGTGAGGGAAGAAGAGGCTGGATACATAGTCACCAGGGCCCGGGGAGCCCACATCCCATCAGGCAGTGAACAGGGCCTGGGTCTGGGGATGCCCCGAGGGTCCCCAGCCTCCACACTTAGACATTCATATCTCAATACATTCTTGTCGTGATGCCACCTCACCAGGATGGACAGTGGTTCCAAATATATTTCATTTTATCAATTCCAGTTAAACTATTACATTGGAGGCAAAGGAAATTTACCTTGGCTACTCCGCCTGCGTCGGCCCAAACCCGTGTCAAGGAGGCTGCGGCGTGAGCAGCGGTAGGGGTTTGGGGGCGTCCTCATAAGCTCTCCCCAACCCCGAGCCCGCTTGCTGTCTGTTTCGTTGCCTGACAGATGCCCCGAAGGGTTTCCGTGACCTGGGGGTCGGGGGGCAGCCCTGGGTCACGGTGCCGGGATCGCCCACCCCCGGCTGCACCTGGAAGAGACACACTCTTCCTCGTGACATTTCAGCACATAAATCACCTGTCAGCTGTGCACCCAAATATCTCCATTCTTGTGATTTTGTCAGATCATCACCGCTAATAGGATGTTGAAATTCATAAATGCGTCTATTTCCAGTGATAGGCCTCTGTACTGCCAGCTCCCAGTTGGAAAAGAGAGGGGTCTTTGCTGGGACACGAATCACACACATCTCGAGCGGGCACCTGCCTTACTTGGATCGCGGAGGTAATTCCCTCCTGGGAGACGCTGCCGAGATTTTTAATATCGAAAGTTTAAATATATCGGTGGCTGTGCAGCTTGGCCAGCAAGCTAAGAACTGCTCAGAAAAGCACAGGATTTTAAAGCAAGGGGAGAAGACAAAGCAGTTCTCCACCCCACCACCCCTCTCACTGTAGGCCAGGATCCCCGTGGCCTTGTCTGGATGTCTGTGCCCACCAGTGGAGCAAAGCCAGACAGTAGCCAGGAAGCCGCCTGCCTCCCCCGGACAGCTTTCTTCTCACCACGGGGAGCAGTGAGGACAGTTTCATCAGGATCCAGGCAACGAACTGGACTTAATCCCTCCATCTACGGCTTCCCGAGGTGCAGGAGCTGGGATTTGCAACCACTGCAAAGGGAAGTTGGGTCGGAGCCCAATGCCCAGGGTCCATTTCCTGCCAGGACCCGGGGGACTGCGCCTGCAGAGCTGGGCTGGGGGATACTCAGCTCCTTAGCTGAGGCTCTCATCATTATTAGGGGGCCTTTGCCCTCGGGATGGGAGGGACCCCATTCATTAATTATGGTCACAGCTCTGAGTAAGCGCTGAGGAGTCTGGCGCTCACTGTTCTGCTGTGAGAGGAGCAAATTAGCTGAGTATGACCCCATCACCGGCTTCCACTTCTACAGTTGCTGTGGTGACACTGCAATAAATGCCGCTCATTTGTACGGCCCTGCATTGTACAAAACACTTTCAGACCAGCCGCTGGCTTGTCCCTCCCGAGAACGCTAGGAGGTGATCGTGGCATCGTCGCCCCCAGTCTACAAGCAGAAACAGCCCGGGCGAGATCTGGTAAGGCTGCAAAGGTTAAACTTGAAGGGTCACGCAGCAGAAGCACTTTGGGAAATGGGACTAGATCCCAGGCTTTCTGCTTCTAATTCCAGTTCTTCCCACCGCACCTCACGGAAACGGAATCTCAGACACTACTTTCCTCTGCATTCACAGGGTCCGCCCTGCTCCTGGGGTGGGCGGGCCCCGATCCGCCCACTGGCGCCCAGCAGCACCCAGGCGGGTGTGCATGGAGCCCCAGGGTGCCCTGCCCAGCGGGGCCTCCCTTTCTGGGTGCTCCAGCCACTGTCTCGCTCCCTCACCCCGTCGGGCAGCCCCTCCTGCTGCCCGCTGCACCAGGCTTCTCAGGAATTTATGGAGGGAGACTGGATCCTGCGGGGGCCCTCAGCACGCACTCGGGAGGCTTCCCATGAAAAATGACAGTGGCGCACGTGTAGAGGCTGTTTAAACCCGTCCCCGTGAAATATCCCTTCTCCTCTGCCTCTGGCCGAGCCACAAGAACAGGCTCAGGAGGAGGAAATCAAGGTAAAGTGACAGCCCTTAATTTCTGAAGCCAAACCTCCACATTTCAGCAGACTTTTATGTGCAGGGGTCTCAACTGAAAGCCAAAGTGTCCTGGGGACACCCCATAACTCTCAGTAAGTTTCTGCACCTCATCCCCAGATATCTTCCTCTGAGAGAAAAATCCAGAAAGCTAGAAGAGGCTTCATCCCTGGCGAGCTGGGAGTGAGCCCAGGGGACTAACGGGGCAGCAAACGGTACCCCAGGGACTCTGACTGGGCCTGTTTAATTGCTTTTCTTTTTTTTTTTTTTAACATCTTTATTGGAGTATAATTGCTTTACAATGGTGTGTTAGTTTCTGCTTTATAACCAAGTGAATCAGTTATACATATACATATATTCCCATGTCTCTTCCCTTTTCTTTTAAAAAAGAAAAAAAAAAGTTGCTGTTACCATTGTGCCTGGGCAAGGTCACGACACTCAGCATCAGTTAAAATTATTCACTATCTTCACTTTCGGAAGACTGTTCTGACCCTAAAGCCTGGGAGATGGTGAATAGAGGTTTTCACATCCCTAAGGCTCCTCCTTGGTCTCACTTCCTCCAAGCAGCCTTCCCAGACCACCCCACCTCGCATGCTCAATCCTGTTAATAAACCCCCAAAACCCTTTCCTGCGTGCAGTGCACGTATCCTGAATCGCCAGTTTTGTTGTGTGAATATACAATTTCCTCACCTAATGTGCACAGCCACTGCATGGATTCTCGCTTGAGTCCCCAGGGCAGTGCCTTGGCTATATTCGATATTTCATAAAAATTCCCTAAGATTTTTATCCAAAATGGGGGGAAAAAGGTCAATTCACAGGATTAGAAGATGCATGTGACCTGCAGTGCCACTCACAGGGTCGTGGGGTCCAGCAGGTGCTGAGCACACAGTCTTTGCAGGGGGGGATGGCGGAATGAGGAACACAGTGGATGTTGGCAGGAGGATGGAAAGGGAGACCCTCGTCCTGGTGCAGGTGTGGCACGGAGCTGGCGGGGCCTGGAGACACACGGGTTCTCAGTGTCATCCCAGCCCGAGGCCTGGCGTGTACTGGGTTGGTCCCTCAGGGCGGCTACTGGGCTGCATCCCCTCCCTCCTCCCTGAGGTCTCCGGGGTGGGAGGGTGCTGACCCAAGCACGAAGCACAGACTCTGAACCAGAACTGGAGCAAGAGGCTGACCCCACTGGGCACCCGCCCCACTCAAACCTGCTTAGGGTATGAGATCATGAATTTAACAAGCACTCGGCGTGTCTAGAGTGCTTGGCATTAACTCTGTAAGTTAATTCCACACGATCAAGGGCATCATAAAAGTGGATGGTGTGCACACAATCGCCCCACCTCAGCCCAACCGCCTGTCTCAGTGCACCCAGAGGAGGTGGAGCCCCTTTCACAGAGTGCCCCCTTCTTCATGGTGGCATGTCCCGGGGCTGCAGGGCACCGCTCCACGGCTCTGATGATCTGGGATCATTATCATTACTGTTTCTGAAATGTTGAAAAGTTAAGAAAAGAGAGAGGAAAGGGAGAAGTAAGTCAGTCTAGGAGCCTCTGATTCATATCTGCGACCTGCCTCTGCTCAGAGTGTGGGTGTGCAGGCTGCGTTCACACCTTTGTTAATGGAGTTACTAACACGGGGCTGTCTGCCTCGACGCCACAGACTCCCTGCACAAGAGGATATCAGGAAGGCAGTGCAGTGCGAAGCAAGGCAAGGTCACGGGCTTTCTCCTCGAGGTCCTAACACTTTAGATGGTTTTCCTTTAAATGGAGGTTTCGTGGAAGGATAATGGACCACATAGAGGGTAGTTAGGGATGGAACATCTGAGATAAAGAAGCTCCCAGGAGATGGGTATAGCAAGCTGTCCCCCTGTCTTGATGACTACAGACAGCGGGAGCAGTGAAGTGAGGAATAGATTGGCCCCAGGAGCCCCAAGACATGGGACCAAATCCACACACCACATAAGTCAAAGCCACTTAACCTTCCTGACCTTCAGCTAAAAAAGAAGGTCTGAGGGACTTCCCTGGTGGCGCAGTGGTTAAGAATCCGCCTGCCAATGCAGGGGACGCGGGTTTGATCCCTGGTCCGGGAAGATCCCACATGCCGCGGAGCAACTAAGCCCATGCACCACAACTACTGAGCCTGCGCCCTAGAGCCCGCAAGCCACAACTACTGAGACTGCACTCTAGAGCCCGCAAGCCGCAACTACTGAGCCCATGCACCACAACTACCGAAGCCCACGCATGTAGAGCCTGTGCTCCGCAACAAGAGAAGCCATGGCAATGAGAAGCCCGTGCACCGCAACGAAGAGTAGCCCCCGCTCGCCGCAACTAGAGAAAGCCCGCGCACAGTAACAAAGACCCAGCGCACCCAAAATTTTTTTTTAAATTAAAAAATATTAAAAAAAAAAAAAAAGAGAAGGTCTGAGAGCTGAGATCACTCCTCACTCGGGCCGGGTTTTGAGATTCCCCAGTGAAAATGTGTGATGTCTTGACATGCAAACATTACACTGTAATTTAGAAAAGCGCTCTCCTTCCGGGATCTCAAGTTAAAACTTGTGTATTTCTCTTTCGGCGTCTCTCATAGCACCTAGCTCAGTGCAGACCATGGCACATACCTACCAGCAATAAGCTGATTAACCCAGGTGGCGACGGAGACCTCAGGCCCTGAAGTGGGATTTGCAGCCCCTCTACTGACCACCCTGTGACCTTGGGGGACGCTTGTAACTGGCTGACAGGACGGCTTCCCTCAGGTAGTACTGTGCCTCCACTACGTGTAGGTTAAATGAAATGGTACATGTAAAGACCATGCAAGCAGTAAGCTCTCATTGGAGATTAGCTAGTGCTACTGTTAGTAAAAGTAAGAAGAGGGCAATGGAATCAGATCAGCGGGACACACAAGGCACGAGGCTCCAGACCCGGTGAGAGGAGACCAGGCAGCACCGTCACGAAGAACAGGGTGTAGGAGCGGGAGATGGAGACAAAGCACAGCTCACTGGGTGCCTGGATTCACCTGGGAGTCTGGACTCTTAGTCACCTTCATCACCTTCTGCTGCCACAGCAGAACACGTGACCCAGGAGGTCCAGGAACTTGGCTGTTCCCTGGATGTCCTCCAGCAAAAGCAAGTCACCAGTGCCAGGCAGCCCCATGCTTGGTTTCCAAGGAGAAAAGACAAAACTCCTCTTTGAAAAGGTGCATACAGCCTGGTAGACAAAGCCCAGGACTTACTCTGAGATTTGGTTTTGAATTCCTGGTTTACTGATGAGGGACGGGGTCCCCAGGACCGGTGCCTAATCTCTTAGTTTCAGGTCCTTCAGCAGAGGCATGATTGTCTCATGGGCTGACTGTGAGACGTAAATGAAATAAAAGAACATGGAACCCATTTGCAAAATGTGACGTGTGTGAAGTCACGTCAATAATTAGGACTTGGAATGAAGAGAATATTAGGCTGTGAAAGAAGAGATTCCAGCTGTGGACCCCAATGAGAAAGATGAGAAATTAGAAAAACTCTTCACTTGGTTCCATCACATACACAACACACACACAAATACACATGCAGGCTGGTGTCGAGGAGACATGGTGACATTGCTTTGTAGATTTATTTCCTTACTCATTAGACAGTTTGGGACACCATAATTTTAGAAATGTTTCCGATGGGAGAGAAAATGTAGGGAAAGAGGAAGGGAAAGAAACCCTCACCAAACAGGTCCAACTGCCACCCGGTGAATAAAATTACCTTCTAATCAAATGCATCATTAGAAGTACAGACATTAGAGCCCAGTGCTGACAGCTTGATGAGCAAGGCATTTGCAGTTAATTAGGATATATTGCCTTTGTAGTTGGGACTCATCAGGGAGGCTGTTGACTCCTCTAACTAACACCTGCTTCCACTGTCAGGGCACCTGGGTACGTGGGCCATTCTTTGTGCCCACCCCTGGCCTGGTCTTGCAGGTGACCATGGGCAATGCCACCTTGGACTACATAGCAGCTGAGATTCTTTTACAAAAGACCAACAGCAACCTTTGTGGAAATATATTTAGAGAAACTGTGGACCAGAAGAGATGCTGAACTTCCTTCTGGACTGGGGAGACAGGGTGGAGAGGGGGGAGGTGCAGCTGTGTCCCCCAGCTGCTGCACCATCCTTTGTAGGAAGAATGTGAAGGGGTTCAGGACATGCCACCCCCAAATATGCCACTTTGGTATATCAGCTACTTTGAGCTGAAGGCACTTGAGAAACAGCAGGTGCAGGCAGGGATCTCTGCCCTCCCTGTTTCTACCTAAAAGCAGTACATGACATTTCCCTGAGAAAATTTCCATGTACTAGGAGGGGAAGAATATTCTTATCACCAGAGTCTGGGAGTTGGCACCGAAATGACCTGTACAAACAGACCCACTAAAACCACCTTGATCTTCCATTAGTTTCCCCCAAATGTTAGCTTCCTTGTCCCTGTCCCACAACTTACTGTCCCTAGCCCAAGTCCCCTATTACTTCGTTTTATCATGTCTCCACAATTTATCATTCTTTGTTAAAATGATATATAAGCCCCTGAGTCTAACCATTTTTTCGGAGTTTTCACTTCTATGAAGCCCCCCAGTGTCACATAAAAGTATTAACATCAAGTAAAATGCGTATGCTTTTCTCTTGTTAACCTGTCTCTTGACAGCTTAATTCACAGGCCCTAGTCACCACACTTAAGAGACAGTGGAAGTCTTTCCTCCCCGGCAGATAAGAACCAGAACGCCTGGGGTGTCACCTACCCAGCCCACTGGCCTGCCCACTTTAGACAAGCATCAGAGCCTGGACACCCTGCTGTCCAGTCCCGGCCACATGTTGGATAATTTAAATGATTGCAGAGCTCAACTGCCATCAGCATTGACCTGGTGATGGGCCACGTTCCCTGATAGGTGCTCCCTGATGGCGAGAAGTCAACGGGAATATTGTCATAAGAAAGAGCTCAGAATTGTTGGCTGCCTGTCCTTCTTAATGGAAGCGGATATCACTCCTAAAATCCAATTCTTTGAAGACTCCAGTTCCTCAGTTTCCTCAAAAATATCCCAATTTCCAACTTTTTATGACTAACCAAGATCTTTGGAACTTGCCCTAAAAGCCCCTTTGGAGGAGAACTCAGCAGCTTCTCCTGTCTCCAGGCAAAATTACACCAGCTCGTGAAAACTTGCCCTTTTTCAATCTACCCAGCATTTTAACCTAATGACTCATGGAATCATAAAAAATGCAGGAAGTGAAGCAGCCCACCTGGTGTGAAGCAGCCCCCCTGGTGTGAAGCCCTGAAAGCTAAGGGACGTACCCAAGGTCACACAGATCACTTAAGGGAAGGGACGGAACTGGTGTCTGGATCACCCAGCCCGGCCGTTGTCTGCTGCACTCGGGGTGCACAGAGCAGCTGACTGTCTCCCTCCTCCTAAGTCTTCTGCACATTTGGAAACAGTCATTAAGTCGCCCTCAGCCTTATCTCCTCCAAGCTAAATGATGCTACTTCTTTAGCCTTTCTTCGCTGGTTTTATTCTCCAAACTCCTTAATCACCTTGGAATCTCTCCAAGCCATTCTTAACTCTCTGACCTGAGGAGGGGGCCCACAAAACCTGACAGTAGAGGGAGACATCAATCATCTGATGGGAGCAATCAGAGCACCCAGTGGTCCAGCAGGGCCAGTTCCCAGGACGGATGTCCGCTGCCGTTTCGGAGGTCCTGCTCAAGGAAGGCTGCCTTCCACCCTGACGCCGTGCTAGGGGCCGCTGCTGACATCTGTAGAGGTTGCTGGGTAATTGAATGACCGGCAGCAGCTATCAGGAGCTGTGCACCAAGATAAGAGTCATCAAATTTCATGCTTCAGGGGCTCGCAGCTTTAGCTGGCCACCTCAGGGCTCCCGAAGAATCCTTCTCCCCTCCCCACCACACTATCTTTCCTGCACAGAGTTCTGCACAGTGGGGCAGCTGCATGTCGTGCTTTTGTGTTTTCCTCTGAAAAGGCTCCCAAAGGAAATTCCTGGAGGCAAAGAACCCTCAGTGAGAGACCAACTTGGGCCGCTGACCTCACAAAAACTGAGGCAGGTGACTTATTTATGTCGCCCTAGCACCCGACATTCACACAGGGGGAGGGAAATGAGAACCAAGACAGGGAAAAAAGATGCAAGAAGGGAAGAGGAGGAGCAAGGAGGGGAAGGAATCCAACGTGTTCACTCAAACCCGATGCGGAACAGGGGCCCCGCGTCAGCACCAGCACGAGAACAGCCGGCATGCGGCGCTCAGAAGCACCGAGACAGACAGCTCTGTGAGGGCGCCAGCCCAGGCTCAGCTGCCCCTCACGGTCTCATGCTTGTGCTTCTGCAGGAATAATGACACCCACTGGGGACCAGAAGGACCCCCTCCCTCACCCACGACCGGATCGTCCGGCCACGGTCCTTTTCGGTGCATCCTTCAGAGAACGATGCCAAGCCCGGGGGGAGTCGGGAGCCAGGCAGGGGCGCAGCACCAGCTCAGGCTGGAGGGGCCGATGTCTGGGGAGTGGGGTTGTCACACAGACCCGCACTGGGATGCCTGCTGCACTAGACTATCTGGGGTTACAAGGAAGGAGCCCACTCCTCGAGGTGAGAAGCTTTGAGGAATGCCATACAGCAGGTCCGGAGGAAAGCTGCTCGCTGAAAAGATGTCTCCAGAAGTGATGCATTTAAAGATAAGATGGTTTACGCTTCCATTGTTGCTTAATTAAAATGGCATAAAGTGAAGGAACTGTTGGTGTCAATAACCTTTGGAGTCGCTGCGCTTCAGGATGGAGAGTCGACACCACCCAGGATCTGCGTGTCCTGGGTCTGTTGGGGGGGGGGGTGCCCAGAGGCCCCCGGCCGCTGTATCCGTGTCACCAACTCCCTCCTCCGTGACTTACAAAGACGCGGGAGCATTAACTGAGGAGCTGGTACACTCCAGCTGCCGTGCCGTGAACGACTAAGACAAATGAACCCGTACAAGTGCCGGGGTTAAAGCTGACACGGGGCCTCTGGGTTGAGGGTTGAGGGGGAACGAGAGGTTCTCGACAGAGGGACTGGGGTGAGCAAAGGCCCGGGGATGAAGGCACTGTAACTTGTTTGGAGGATGGCATCCTTGGAGGGAGGCTAGGCTCCAGGTAGGCAAGTGTTACTGGGGTGGGATGGGGTTCATAGTTCCTGTCACATAGACAGGAAAGTAACTGAAGGACCAAGGCACTTGCAGAAGCAACCTTCCGATTCTAGACCCCTTTGTCCTTTCCCTCCTACAACCACGTGACCCTACAAGGGCCCCTGGCCCTGGGCACACAGAGCCGTGAGCCTCCATCCAGGGAGAACAGGGGTCATACACGGGTGAGGTTGAGAGAACGCATCTATCAACCCCACTGCCAAACCCAACCAGACGCATGAGGACCAGGCGGTATCTGATGCCGGAGGACGGAATGGGATGGAGGCCGGGCCCGGAGACAGGAGCTCATGCTTTCTGGTGAGGAGAGCCACCCTTCATCGCGCTATGCTAGGTCCTGTGCTCTGTGCTTCACAGAACAGCTTGATTGAGTCCTTATAAAACCTACAGTGGGCCTACTAACACTCCTGCATGACACATGAGGAAACAGAAGCCCGAATGGGTTAAACAACAGGTCCAGTGTCGCAGAGAGTGCGTTTCTGATCAGGATGTGAGCTTGGTTCGGTCAGACTAGGGCTCATACTTGACGACTGCCCCACTCTGCCCTGTGAGCTACCGTGTCCTGGGCTTTCCTTCTCAAAGACCGTCTTTTTAGCAATTCCTTTATTGGAGTAGAGTTAATTTACAATGTTCTGTTAGTTTCAGGTGTACAGCAAAGTGACTCAGTTATGCACACATACATATATTCTTTTTCAGACTCTTTTCCATTATAGGTTTTTACAAGATATTCAGTATAGCTCCCTGTGCTATACAGCAGGTCCTTCTTTATTTTTGAATTTTATTTTTTTTTATACAGCAGGTTCTTATTAGTTATCTATTTTATACATATTAGTGTATACATGTCAATCCCAATCTCCCAATTCATCACACCACCACCACCGCCCCCTGCTGCTTTCCCCCTTGGTGTCCATACATTGTTCTCTACATCTGTGTCTCTATTTCTGCCTTGCAAACCGGTTCATCTGTACCATCAGTGGGTCCCTCTTGTTTATCTAATTTATATATAGTAGTGTGTATATGTTAAGCCTAAACTCCTAATTTTTCTCTCTCCCACCCCACCCTCTCTATTCCCTCTGGTAACAATAAGTTTATTTTCTATGTCTAGGAGCCTATCTGTTTTGTAACTAAGTTCATTTGTATCATTTTTTAAAGAGGCCACATGTAAGTGACATCAGTCTTTAGGTTCATCCATGTGGCTGCAAATGGCATGATTTCATTCTTTTTTATGGCTGAGTAATATTCCATTGCGTATAGGTACCACATCTTCTTTATCCATTCATAGCCATGCAAAGACCATCTTGATCAGTGCTGTTCTCTGTTGTGGCCACTATCCACATGTGGCCACAGAGCCCATGAAATGTGGCCAGTGCACATTGAGATGTGCTCTCAGTGTGAGACATACTCTAACTTCAAAGACTTTGTACAAAAGAATGTAAAGTATCTCAGTAAATTTATGTCACTTGTTGAAATCATAGTATCTTGGATATACTGAGTTAAATAAATTATTAAAACTAATTTCAGCTATTTCCCCTTTAAAAACGTGGCTCTAGAAAATTCGGGATCATGTATCTGGCTCACATTATACTTCTACTGGGCTGCACTGGCCTGGCTGGAACATGCAGGCTCGCAGGCTGCCTGTGACTGGCTGGTCCCTGAGGGACTACACATGCTGCCGAGAGATGGGGTTTTCTTTGCTCCACATCAAGGAGCAATGTTTCTATTTAAGTGGAGACTCTCATCTGCGTCTCCCCCTCCCAGTCCTAGAAGGGGAAAAAGACAGTACTCTGTGTTCATTAGTTAATATTTGCAAAGTGCTTTGAAGATGAAATACAGTACATAAATGCTAATAATGGCCGTGCACCGCTGTGGGCCTTTCATCTGGAGATTTCAAGGTCCCCATCACAGGCAGACAGTATTGTTCTATTACGTTAACATTAATTGTGCCTCGTCGGGGCACTGGGTCATTATCTTTCCTGCCATCAGGCACAGGGAAGCTGGGTGGAGAGAGAGTGGCCTGTGGCCTGTGGTCAGGGAAGAGTGGCAGCCACGGGGACGGAGCGCTCCTGTCCCGGGCCCCAGGCCAGGTCTCAGGGGCTGGGCTCAAAGAGGCACAGAGAGGGGGCGTCCTGCAGGAGAGACCCTGCACACTGCCCTATTCCACACCTGCCCCTGCACTCTGTCCTCCCTGTGGGATTTCCATAGAGCCCTGCCCCCGCACTCTCTGCGCTCCCTGCGGGATTTCCACAGAGCCGAGCACACTCCAGGCTCTCAGTACGTGCTGGTGAACAGAGCAGTTTGGTGGAGGAGGGGTCTGTCCTGAATCGCCAGCATTGACAGTGGACGCCACAGTCTGGGCTGGGACCAACCACAGCGCTTGGATGCGGGGTTCAGTGCAATCCAGAGCAGCCCTCGCTGGGCCCCCTGCCATCTCTGCAGGCTGACATGAGGACAGTGGCATGTGACCCTGTGCTTAGCCAAGCAGAGCCGGAGAGCTGCAGAAGAGAGGGGCTGTCCCTGCAGCCTGGCCTCAGGTGCACGGTGCCTCGGTGCCCGGGGCAGTGTCACAGCCAAGGATGCTCAGGGTCCCCTCCAGCAGAGCCCCCCCCCCAAGTGTAAAAGAGGGTTGCCCACCGGGTGGTGCCCCAGTGTGACACCACCTCTGAGGAGAAGTTCCTTTATGCTAATTAAAGCCACCAGGAAGTCAGACAGTATGAGATGACACAGCTGGAGTCCCCCACTCAGGAAGGGCTGCTGGAGATGCCTAATCCCTCGCACCAAGGGAGAAAGGGGGCCATGCGGAGAGAGAGCTCGGGACACAGGGGAGCCCGGAGTGACGGGCACCTCACCACTGGCGGGGGCCGGCTGTGTGCGTGTAGGCTTTTATAGAAGGAAGAGAGTGTGCCATTTCAGATCGGGTAAGTTGAACATTACTAATTAAGAAATTACTTAATTATGGAGAGGAAAATAAAATGAAGGTAGTTTGCCCTGGAGGGAAAAAAGATCTTTGATTTGCTAAATCAAGGAAATGATTAGATTCAAACATTAAATAACTGGAAATGGCTGCAACAAAAGCACTGGACCGTGCACCCCACCCAGGCCTCCGTAGAAGCCCTGCCTTTGCCTCTACAGCCTCTGCCTTGTGCCCTTCCTTCCTAGAGATGAGTCTGGCCTGAAGGGGTAGGGCCCCCTCACCCTCTGACGCAGAGGGGCCAGAAAACCAGGCTTACTCGTGCGCACCTGTCTCATGCTATGGGTATCTCTCCATAATGTTTTATTCCTCATCCCTCGACTGTTTTTAATCCTGCCCCCTAGGGGTGCACTCTCCCCAGGCTCAGTCACCTACTTTCTTATCCTCACCCACCACTCTTCAGCTGTTAGGTCGCAAAGCCTCCCCCGTCGGTTCCCTAGACCAGGCATCAGCGGTATGGTGCCTCCCTTCCCTACCTGGCCTCAACTCTGCAGCTCCGAAGAGCACCGTTACAGACCAAACAGCCAGCAGCCAGCCCGCCAGGATGGGACTGGACACACAAAAGTTCAGCACCCCAGCATTCTTTTTAGAAATGGGATGGGGAGAGTTCCCTTGCATTTCTTTATTGCAACATTGATCTGGCTCTAAGACTCCCCTTTATACAGACAATTCCTCTTGCTCCAGCTAAGCCCTACCTTGCGGGTCTCTACTTTCAATTGCCCCCATCTTATATTCACAGAGCATCTCAAAACTCACATCGCCCTTACCCCCATCCCCTTCTCCTCACCCAGCAAGCATCACATCCCAAACCATTACACTTAATTTCACAGAATTTGAAGGTACCCCAAATCTTTAATTTCTCCAGGTTGAAAACTAAAGCCTTGTACCTATGTCTTTACCTTTCTTTGGCATCCAATCTATCAACCTCTTTCCTTAAAGCAGAAGAACCTGTTTTTATGTAGCACTTAGAGCATCTAGATGTTTCCCAGACATTCATCTTATTTGCTCTCTTAGGAAACTGATGAAGCAGCAGGTGAAATACACCCCCTCCTTTTTTTCCAATAGGTGGGGAAATAAAGTTCATGTACAGGTGCACATTTGACATCATTTTTTTGGGAAGCCTTGATATCCACAAGGCATCCCAAGGATGCCTTCCCTGAACCCTGAAGACTGGTTTTGTGCCTCCTCCAACTCCTGTATCACTCAATACTTTATCCATCATTAACACTGGACCGTCATGTGTTTGAGATCAGTAACTATTGGCCATCACTCCCACGTTGCTCAACACCACACCTGGGAGACAGGAAGCACATAGTACGTTATCCTCAAAGAATGGATGCATGAGAATAAATGAATGAGATCTCGTTCCCACGATCACACAGCTAGTAAATGGTGGAGCCAGAGACAAGAACCAAGGCTTTTCTTTCCTACTGTGTTCCTAACTAGTTTCCTTGACAGATGCTACTAGCATAATGTCAGATTAACTGTTTCAGAGCATGTTTCATTATCATATATCATACCATAATAAAAATATCTTCACTTGATCCCAATTACGCAACAGATATACTCTGAGCTTTTCACATACCAAACTAGTCCTCAGTTTTTAGCCCTGTTCAGGAATCTGAGATTTGAAAGAGGTCATGGATAATGTAGCGCAACTTCCTTCCCAATGAAAAATTCTCCTCTGGGCCACACTTTCCCCAAAATCCAAAGAGAAGAGCACTGACCCTTCCCACTGGCCCTCTGGAGCATCTTCACGCTCTGGGACACGGCCATCCTCTGACCAGGACCCCTCGTGGCCACCCGCTAATGTGTTGCCATGCCTGCAGCTCTGAGTCTGTTCCCTCCTCACGTAGTCTCTCAACCCACCCGCCCTACAGGGTCCAGCTTAAGGCTCAGCTCCAGAAGGCCTCTCCCTGGTGCCCCAGAGAACACCATCCACCAGCATCCTTCCTGGCGATTGGCAGAGATCTATCTATCACCACTTTCGCACACACAGTCATACCTTTTTAGTTAGTCCTAATAAATGTTTATGACTTATGTCGTGGCTAAGTTATAAAAAATGGATCCTGTCTCCCCCTCCCACGCTCTGAAAATAAATCACCAAATATATATTAAGCACCCATGTGTAAACCCTGTGTGCTGGGTATCTTTGTGGGCGTTTGGTAAATATGTCATTTCACCAGGGTTTAGGAATCAGATCCTGAGAGACTAAGTGATGCTCCTAAGACTGGAGAGTGGGTGAAAGGACGCAGCTGTGGTTCTAACCCAGGGGCCCTGGTTCACACTAGACATTTATGTGATCCTGCAGGGCTGCCCAACAAAGTACCACAGACTGAGTGACTCAAGAGCAGGGATTTATCTCCTCACCGTTCTAGAGGACGGACGTCCAAAATCAACGGGTCAACGGGGATGTTTTCCTCTGACGCCTCCTTCTTTAGGGTGCAGATGGCCACCTTCTCTCTGCATCCGCATGTGGCCTTTCCTCTGGGTGTGTCCCTGGTGTTTCTCCCTCTTCTTATAAGGACATTAGCCGTGTTAGATGGAAGCCCAACCTACATATCCGTTATTTACCTCTTTGAAGACCCCACCTCCAAACACAGTCACACTCTGAGGAGCTGGGGGTTAGGGCTTCAACATTTGATTCTGGAGGGGACACAGCCATCCTATAACAGAATTCTCACTGCACTTTGTACATAACCGCACTGTATGTACAATAAATACCGGCTAAGTGTAGTTGACGCCTGACCTACTAAGTTTGGAGAGAGAATACAGTGCATACTTTTTATACAATGTTCTATTTTTTCATTATTTATTTATTTGTTATTGTATTTTCTTGCCCAATCTTGAAGTGACAACAAACATTTGAACTTCTCCCAAGTTCCAGACTCAAAAGAAATAAGAATACATTTCTTTAAAAAGTAAAAAAAAAAAAGGGGGGGACCTTCAAGATGGCAGAGGAGTAAGACGTGGAGATCACCTTTCTCCCCACAATTACATCAGAAATACATCTACATGTGGAACAACTCCTACAGAACACCTACTGAACGCTGGCAGAAGACCTCAGACCTCCCACAAGGCAAGAACCCCCCCCCACCCCCACGTACCTGGGTAGGGCAAAAGAAAAAAGAAAAAACACAGACAAAAGAATAGGGACGGGACCTGCACCAGTGGGAGGGAGCTGTGAAGGAGGAAATGTTTCCACACTCTAGGAAGCCCCTTCGCGGACGGAGACTGTGGGTGGTGAAGGGGGGCAGCTTCGGAGCCGCGGAGGAGAGCACAGCAACAGGGGTGCGGAGGGCAAAGCGGGGAGATTCCCACACAGAGGATCAGGGCTGACCGGCACTCACCAGCCCGAGGCTCGTCTGCCCACACGCCGGGGCGGGCGGGGCCTGGAGTTGAGGCTCGGGCTTCGGTCGGGAGCGCAGGGAGAGGACTGGGGTTGGCAGCGTGAACACAGCCTGAAAGGGGCTAGTGCGCCATGGCTGGCCAGGAGGGAGTCCAGGGAAAAGTCTGGACCTACTGAAGAGGCAAGACACCACTGTTTCAGGTTACGCGAGGAGAAGGGATTCAGAGCACTGCCTAAACGAGCTCCAGAGACTGGCGCGAGCCGCAGCTATCAGCGGGAACCCCAGAGACGGGCATGAGATGCTAAGTCTGCTGCTGCCGCCCCCAAGAAGCCTGTGTGCGAGCACAGGTCACTATCCACACCCCCCTTCCGGGGAGCCTGTGCAGCCCGCCACTGCCAGGGTCCCGGGACCCAGAGACAACTTCCCCAGGAGAACGCACGGCGCGCCTCAGGCTCGTGCAACGTCACGCTGGCCTCTGCTGCAACGTCACGCCGCCTCTGACGCCGCAGGCCCGCCCCGCACTCCGGGCCCCTCCCTCCCCCGGCCTGAGTGAGCCAGAAACCGCAAATCAGCGGCTCCTTTAACCCCGTCCTGTCTGAGCGAAGAATAGGGGCTCTCTGGCGACCTACACGCAGAGGCGGGGCCAAATCCAAAGCTCAACCCCAGGAGCTGTGCGAACAAAGAAGAGAAAGGGAAATCTCTCCCAGCAGCCTCAGGGGCAGAGGATTAAATCTCCACAATCAACTTGATGTACCTACATCTCTGGAATACCTGAACAGACAACGGATCATCCCCAAATTAAGGGGGTGGACTACGGGAGCAACTGTAGACTTGAGGTTTGCTTTCTGCATCTAATTTGTTTCTGGATTTATGTTTATCTGAGTTTAGTATTTAGAGTTAATTATCATTCGTAGATTTGTTTATTGATTGGGTTGCTCTCTTCCTTTTTATTTTTAATATATATATATATATTTTTTCCTTTTTCCCTTTTTGTGAGTATGTATGTGTATGCTTCCTTGTGTGATTTTGTCTATATAGCTTGGCTTTTACCATTTGTCCTAGGGTTCTGCTGGTTTTTTTTTTTTAGTATAGTTTGTAGCACTTGTTATCATTGGTGGATTGATGTTTTGGTTTGGTTGCCCTCTTCTTTCTTTCTTTCTTTTCTTTTTTTTAAATTACTTTTCACATTTTTTATTTTTAATAATTTTTTTATTTTTTATTTTAATAACTTTATTTTATTTTGTGTTACTTCTTTCTTTTTTGTCTCCCATTTTTCTGAACTGTGTAGCTGACAGGGGCTTGGTGCTCTGGCCAGCTGTCAGGCCTGTGCCTCTGAGGTGGGAGAGCCAAGTTCAGGACACTGGCCCACCAGAGAACTCCTGGCTCCACGTAATATCAAACAGTGAAAGCTCTCCCAGAGATCTCCATCTCAACACCAAGACCCAGCTCCACTCAACAACGAGCAAGCTACAGTGCTGGACACCCTATGCCAAAAAACTAGAAAGACAGGAACACAACCTCACCCATTAGCAGAGAGGCTGCCTAAAATCAAAATAAGGTCACAGACACACCAAAACACACCACCAATGTGGTCCTGCCCAACAGAAAGACAAGATCCAGCCTCATCCACCAGAACACAGGCACCAGTCCCCTCCACCAGGAAGCCTATACAACCCACTGAACCAACCTTACCCACTGGGAGCAGACACCAAAAACAACAGGAACTACGAACCTGCAGCCCGCGAAAAGGAGACCCCAAACACAGTATGTTAAACAAAATGAGAAGAGAAACACACAGCAGGTGAAGAAGCAAGGCAAAAACCCACCAGACCTAAAAAATGAAGAGGAAATAGGCAGTCTACCTGAAAAAGAATTCAGAGGAATGATAGGAAAGATGATCCAAAATCTTAGAATGGAGCAAACAAATGAAACGTTTAACAAGGACCTAGAAGAACTAAAGACCAAACAAACAATGATGAACAACACAATAAATGAAATTAAAAATTCTCTAGAAGCAATTAATAGCAGAATAACTGAGGCAGAAAAACGGATAAGTGAGCTGGAAGATAAAATAGTGGAAATAGCTATCACAGAGCAGAATAAAGAAAAAAGAATGAAACAAATTGAGGACAGTCTCAGAGACCTCTGGGACAACATTAAATGCACCAACATTCGAATTATAGGGGTCCCAGAAGAAGAAGAGGAAAAGAAAGGGACTGAGAAAATATTTGAAGAGATTATAGTTGAAAACTTCCCTAATATGGGAAAGGAAATAGTCAATCAAGTCCAGGAAGCACAGAGAGTCCCATACAGGATAAATCCAAGGAGAAACATGCCAAGACACATATTAATCAAACTATCAAAAATTAAATACAAAGAAAAAATATTAAAAGTAGAAAGGAAAAAGCAAAAATAACATACAAGGGAACCCCCATAAGGTTAACAGCTGATCTTTCAGCAGAAACTCTGCAAGCCAGAAGGGAGTGGCAGGACATATTTAAAGTGATGAAAGGGAAAAACCTACAACCATGATTACTCTACCCAGCAAGGATCTCATTCAGGTTCGATGGAGAAATTAAAACCTTTAGAGGCAAGCAAAAGCTAAGAGAATTCAGGACCACAAAACCAGCTTTACAACAAATGTTAAAGGAACTTCTCTAGGCAAGAAACACAAGAGAAGGAAAAGACCTACAATAACAAACCCAAAACAATTAAGAAAATGGGAATAGGAACATACATATCGATAATTACCTTAAATGTAAATGGATTAAATGCTCCAACCAAAAGACACAGACTGGCTGAATGGATACAAAAATGAGACCCATAAATATGCTTTCTACAAGAGACCAACTTCAGACCTAGAGACACATACAGACTGAAAGTGAGGGGATGGAAAAAGATGTTCCATGCAAATGGAAATCAAAAGAAAGCTGGAGTAGCAATTCTCATATCAGAAAAAATAGACTTGAAAATAAAGATTATTACAAGAGACAAAGAAGGACACTACACAATGATCAGTACAAGAAGAAGATATAACAATTGTAAATATTTATGCATCCAACATAGGAGCACCTCAATATATAAGGCAAATGCTAACAGCTATAAAAGGGGAAATCGACAGTAACACAATCATAGTAGGGGACTTTAACACACCACTTTCACCAGTGGACAGATCATCCAAAATGAAAAAAATAATAGGAAACACAAGCTTTAAATGATACATTAAACAAGATGGACTTAACTGAAATTTATAGGACATTCCATCCAAAAACAACAGAATACACTTTTTCGCAAGTACTCATGGAACATTCTCCAGGACAGATCATACTGTGGGTCATAAATCAAGCCTTGGTAAATTTAAGAAAATTGAAATTGTATCAGGTATCTTTTCTGACCACAACGCTATGAGACTAGATATCAATTACAGGAAGAAGTCTGTAAAAAATACAAACATGTGGAAGCTAAACAATACACTACTAAATAACCAACAGATCACTGAGGAAATCAAAGAGGAAATAAAAAAATACCTAGAAACAAATTAGCATGAAAACACGAGGTATCAAAATCTATGGGATGCAGCGAAAGCAGTTCTAAGAGGGAAGTTTATAGCAATACAATCCTACCTCAAGAAACAAGAAACATCTCAAATAAACAACCTAACTTTATGCCTAAAGCAAGTAGAGAAAGAAGAACAAAAAACCCCAAAGTTAGCAGCAGGAAGGATATCATAAAGATCAGATCAGAAATAAATGAAAAAGAAATGAAGGAAACAATATCAAAGATCAATAAACTAAAAGCTGGTTCTTTGAGAAGATAAACAAAATTGATAAACCATTACCCAGACTCATCAAGAAAAAAAAGGGAGAAGACTCAAATCAACAGAATTAGAAATGAAAAAGGAGACGTAACGAGTGACACTGCAGAAATACAAAGGTTCATGAGAGATTACTACAAGCAACTATATGCCAATAAATTGGACAACCTGGAAGATATGGACAAATTCTTAGAAAAGCACAACTTTCTGAGACTGAACCAGGAAGAAACAGAAAATATAAACAGACCAATCACAAGCACTGGAATTGAGACAGTGATTAAACATCTTCCAACAAACAAAAGCCCAGGACCAGATGGCTTCACAGGCGAATTCTATCAAACACTTACAGAAGAGCTAACACCTATTCTTCTCAAACTCTTCCAAAATAGAGCAGAGGGAGGAACACTCTGAAACTCATTCTATGCGGCCACCATCACCCTGATACCAAAACCAGACAAAGATATCACAAAGAAAGAAAACTACAGGTTAATATCACTGATGAACACAAAAGCAAAAATCCTCAAGAAAATACTAGCAAGCTGAATCCAACAGCACATTAAAAGGATCATACACCATGATCAAGGGGGGTTTATCCCAGGGATGCAAGGATTCTTCAATATACGCAAATCAATCAATGTGATACACCATATTAACAAACTGAAGGAGAAAAACTATATAATCATCTCAATAGATGCAGAAAAAGCTTTCAAAAAAGTTCAACATCCATTTATGATAAAAAAAACTCTCCAGAAAGCAGGCATAGAGGGAACTTACCTCAACATAATAAAGGCTGTATATGACAAACCCACAGCCAATATCGTTCTCAATTGTGAAAAACTAAAACCATTTCCTCTAAGATCAGGAACAAGACAAGGTTGCCCACTCTCACCACAGTTATTCAACATAGTTTTGGAAGTTTTAGCCACAGCTAAAAGAGAAGAAAAAGAAATAAAAGGAATCCAAATCGGGAATGAAGAAGTAAAGCTGTCACTGTTTGCAGATGACATGGTACTTTACACAGAGAATCCTAAAGATGCTACCAGAAAACTAGGACTAATCAATGAATTTGGCAAAGTAGCAGGATACAAAATTAATGCACAGAAATCTCTGGCATTCCTATACATTAATGATGAAAAATCTGAAAGAGAAATTAAGGAAACACTCCCGTTTACCACTGCAACAAAAAGAATAAAATACCAAGGAATAAACCTATCTAAGGAGACAAAAGACCCATATAAAGAAAACTATACGACACTGATGAAAGAAATTAAAGATGATACAAACAGATCGAGAGATATACCATGTGCTTGGATTGGAAGACTCAACACTGTGAAAATGACTCTACTACCCAAAGCAATCTACAGATTCAATGCAATCCCTATCAAAGTACCAATGGCATTTTTCACAGAACTAGAACAAAAAATTTCACAATTTATATGGAAACACAAAAGACCTCAAATAGCCAAACCAATCTTGAGAAAAAAAAAACAGGGCTGGAGGAATCAGGCTCCTGGACTTCCGACTATACTACAAATCTACAGTAATCAAGATAATATGGTACTTGCACAAACACAGAAATATAGATCAATGGAACAGGGCAGAAAGCCCAGAGATAAACCCACAAACATATGGTCACCTTATTTTTGATAAAGGAGGCAAGAATATACATTGGAGAAAAGATAGCCTCTTCAATAAGTGGTGCTGGGAAAACTGGACAGCTACATGTAAAAGAATGAAATTAGAACGCTCCCTAACACCATACACAAAAATAAACTCAAAATGGATTAGAGACCTAAATGTAAGGCCAGACACTATAAAACTCTTCAAGGAGAACATAGGCAGAACACTCTATGGCATAAATCACAGTAAGATGCTCTTTGACCCACCTCCTAGAGAAATGGAAATCAAAACAAAAATAAACAAATGGTACCTAATGAAACTTAAAAGCTTTTGCACAGCAAAGGAAACCATAAATAGGATAAAAAGACAACCCTCAGAATGGGAGAAAATATTTGCAAATGAAGCAACTGACAAAGGATTAATCTCTAAAATATACAAGCAGCTCATGCAGCTCAATATCAAAAAAACAAACAACCCAATCCAAAAATGCGCAGAAGACCTAACTAGACGTTTCTCCAAAGAAGATATATAGATTGCCAACAAACATGCGAAAGGAGGTTTAACATCACTAATCATAAGAGAAATGCAAATCAAAACTACAATGAGGTATCACCTCACAGAGATCAGAATGGCCGTCATCAAAAAATCTACAAACAGTAAATGCTGGAGAGGGTGTGGAGAAAAGGGAACACTCTTGTACTGTTGGTGGAATGTAAATTGACAGCCACTGTGGAGAACAGTATGGAGGTTCCTCAAAAAACTAAAAACAGAACTACCATACGACCCAGCAATCCCACTACTGGGCACATACCCTGAGAAAACCATAATTTAAAAAGATCATGCACCACAATGTTCATTGCAGCTCTATTTACAACAGCCAGGACATGAAAGCAACCTAAGTGTCCAACAACAGATGAATGGATAAAGAAGATGTGGCACATATATACAATGGAATATTACTCAGCCATAAAAAGGAATGAAATTGAGTTATTTGTATTGAGGTGGATGGACCTAGAGTCTGTCATACAGAGTGAAGTAAGTCAGAAAGAGAAAAACAAATACTGTATGCTAACACATATATATGGAATCGGAAAAAAAATGGTTCTGAAGAACTTAGGGGCAGGACAGGAATAAAGTCGCAGACATAGAGAACGGACTTGAGGAGATGGGGAGGGGGAAGGGTAAGCTGCGATGAAGTGAGAGAGTGGCATGTAGATATATACACTACCAAACGTAAGGTAGACAGCTAGTGGGAAGCAGCCGCATAGCACAGGGAGATCAGCTCGGTGCTTTGTGACCACCTAGAGGGGTGGGATAGGGAGGGTTGGAGGGAGATGCAAGAGGGAGGAGATATGGGGATATATGTATATGTATAGCTGATGCACTTTGTTATAAAGCGGAAACTAACACACCATTGTAAAGCAATTATACTCCAATAAAGAGATGAAGAAAAAAGAGTAAAAGAAAAAAATGTCAAACAAAGTCTGGCAGTATGATCAAAAATTTCATACCACTGTCTTTGCTTTTTCTTTCCTTTGTCTTTGTCCCTGGCCTCCCCTTACTCTGGGAATGGGGAGGGCACCTTGCGTTTGCTGAAGGCAACTGCTTGGAGCAGGGAGATTCCTGTGAAACTCCAGGGTGCAATGAACTTGCAGGAGTCCTGAGCTCAGGGCAAATAAGACATTCTTGAGAGTAGCTGATTTCTAACGGTAGTTGCAGGTCAGAGTGTCTAGAATAGCAACCAAACCCGAGGGGCTCAATAACTACGCGACCTGGCATGAGTTGAGGGGGTCTCTCCTGCGGAGTGGAGCGAGCCTCCCTTGGAAATGTGTGGGCTGGGCTGCCAGGCCGTCTGCACTTAACCGAGGGGGCTGATTTGCCACTTTCACCTGCAGTTACTTTTGCTGCAATAACCAGCTGGCAAATGACTCGGTCCAGGGGACAAGAGGTGAGAATCGTTTATCCTCCCATGGGCAGTGGAGCGTGGCGGGGGCGGGAGGGGGGCAGCGTCTTACTGCGGATGTGAGAAGGCCTCGGCAAGGACCAGACACCTGCTGAGGAAGGAGGAAAGCAGGGGATGCTGAGAGGTGGGGAAAGACACAGCCAGGCCTCCAGGTCCGCAGGAAAGCCGGACCCTCCCACAGGCTTCAGAGCCCCCCATCGGCCTCTGCGTGACTGCTCCTGGCCAGTGGGGCTACGTCTCACTGGGGACTCAGGATCCCGTGTAGACATACACCTCTGGAGGTTAACCCTCTGGAGGCGGGACAGGGCAAGGACAGGTGTGCACACTGACTCCCGTAACCCTTGGAGGAAGGCTGCTCTGGAGACAGCAAGGGCGCATCAACCACGGCCCTTCTGACCTGCCTCCTGGGCACAGAGCGGGCTCCAGGCGTAAGAGGGCGGGCCGCCTCCACGCGGAGACAGCCAGGGCTGGCGGTGGGAAGTCAGGGGATGAGGGCAGGGTGCACGGTGTCTGCTAGCCCATCACAACCCGACGGACAGAGAGGATGGGCTTCAGGAGGAGACTGCCGGGCTTCGAGCTCCAGCTGAGCTGTGGAGTGCCCTGAGCCCAGGTACTGAATCCTTCATGTCTCAATTGTTTCATCTGAAAAAGCAGAAACGGCGATGCAAGACATGCCTGAAAGGGTCGAGGCAGGACTGAGTGACACCATTTGTGCGCTGCTCTGAGTTATGTGCCAGGCGCACGGCAATGTCAGCTACCAGTTCCGTTAACCACCACCGTCGTCAGGACCAATGAGTTAACCTACTAAGGCAGCAAAGTGTGCTCCTGAACGCATGGCACCTAGAACAGGTCTGTCCTGGGATAACTGTGCTCTGTGAAGGTCTGAGGGAAGAGATCATGAAGCCTGTCAGCTGGGGACTCTGATCTGCAGTGATTCATGAGGACGTGGGACTTGCCCACATGCCTCTCCTCATGATTTTACGTGGTTGATCCTAAGTGGATCTGCCGTTGTGTAAAAGGTGACACTGAAAAGCGGTGTCACAGCTTCAGGACGCACCCCTCCTGCCGCTCTTTGGAGTACTTGGCTTTGAATCTCAGCCAATTCTCAACTGGCTGCACCCCAGGCAGAGACTCAAGCTAGGAATGCACACACTTCTGGATAATTCGGAAGCTTTGACTGTTCCCTCCCAGGTAGTCTCAGGCACAGCAGGCTGTCTCAGGTCAGTGTTGAAATGGGTCTCCATCCCTAAGCACATGCCCCCTGGCAGCTGGAGAAGACAGGTCGAAGCCTCTGGATGGTAAAGGAAACCGTCTGGGAATGACACTCCTGCCAGCAGTGCAGAAAAACCCACACGAGGACCCAGTGCAGCATGTAGGTCCCAGGAAAGAACAAGGGTCCCAGGCCTGAGTGGAGGCCTCCCCGAGGCCCATGTGCAGACTTTGACAGCACTCCCTCCCCGCAACTCAGCGGCGGCAGAATATGCATTCATTCTTTTCCTCCAAACCACAGCAGTAGTTCCAGGATTCAGAAGCTTAGTGGGAAAACAGCCCAATTCTTTCACAACAGGAACACTAATGTGAAGGGTTCAACATTCATTTAAGGTAGATTCATGAAACCCTTATTATATGATGGATACCATGTGTACCATGCGGGGATATGCAGTCACTGCCTTCACACTGCTGACAGTCTAGTGAAGGACAGAAGGGCAAACACGCTTAGACAACATGACTGTCACTAAAGCAGAGGGTAGCAGGCGTCTCTGCAAGCTCCGAGGAGGGCACTTAACATGCAGTGGTTCAGAAACGTGTCCCCTGAGTTGATGATGCAGGAACCAAACTATGAAGCAAGAGAAATGCTCCAGTAGGAAAGCTGGGTGGGGATGGTAGGGGGCACACTTCAGGTTAATGAAACCTTCTGTGCAAGGCAAGGACGCACGAGGGCCTGTGAGCAGCCCAGGGCAGGGAGAGGACACAGTGCAGAGTCGGGCAGGGAGATTCATGCTGGCCTTGAGAGTGATGAAGTGTTGGATACTTCTTACACAAACTACTCAGAAGTCTTCCCATTTTTTTTTCAAGGTTTCAAAGCAAGTAATTATAATATTATAATTTTGTTACATAAAAAAAAAAAAACCACTTAACGGCATGATAGAAAATAGACTGACAGTGGTAAGTTTGAAAACAGGAGAAAGACCAGTTAGGAAAGTGTTTTCCAAGCAAGAAGTTATAATGTTGGTACCACTGGGGATGGTCAGGAGAGGACAAGTTAAAAATCCAGGAAGCAGGTAGCATCGCTGGGGTACAGTAGTCGGCATAGCAGTGGTTGATGTGGAGGACGGCAACAGGTAGTAATTTGAAGTGACTACCAGGGGTCTTGGGTGGGACACTGCACACTGTGCCAACGGCAACGATTTGGACCAAAACATAAGACTAGAACGAAACTAGACGGAGATGATGACATCAGCTTCTGCAGACATGTATTTAAGGTACCTACGGACATTCAAATGGAAACATCTAGTAGAAAGATGGTTATGTAAGTTTAGAGTTGAGGACAGAGCAGGCACTTGAAACCACAGTCACAGAACAGATTCTACAAGCTTGCCATCAAGAGTGAGAAAAGAGAGGCTGAATGACACTCTGGAAACACCAGGAAGGAGAGCCTAGAAAAGTAAGAGAAACACTAGGAGAAAGACTGGTGCTACATTTCCCATGGAAGCACTCATTTAGTCAATATAAATTGTACACCTAGTACGTGTGCTCGGCGCCAGGGTTAAAATGTTTAGCACAAAGACATGATTTCTCCTTCCACTGAGTATACAGTACAAGTGAGGAGAGGAAAATTTATCAAATAATTACATAAATGTACAACTTTTTGCTAACAAAGTTATGAAGAAAACTGTGGAGCTCTGAAGAGAAAACAGAAGGAATGGTTGATAATCTCCATGCCGGAGAGATGTAAAGTCGCGCAGGTGATAGGCTGGGCACCGAGAGCCCATTCTGATTTTGGTGAGAGGAATGTGTGAACGGGGCATAAGGCAGTGAAAGGGCTGTGTCTTGAGGAGCCCCTGAGATGTGGGGGGAGACTCCTCTCTCTTCAGTCGGTTATGAAGGAACAGGAATGGACAGTTGGAGGAGGAGACTTTTGCAAAGATGGGAGAGACCTGAGCATATTCTTTTTTTCTTTTTTTCAAGAAAATGTCTGAAGAGATGATTTTGAAAATAAAATCATGGGTTCATTATGATTGGATTCATGAATGGGGTGAGGGTCCCCTGTAAGCAGAATGCGGGATGGGTGGATGAGGTTACAGACACATTTGTAAGTAGGAGGTAAGTACAAAATTGGAGAGAATTCATACCTGATTATTTCATCTGTAACCGTGGGGCAGGCCACGTTGAGAATGAAAAAGGATACGTAGGAAGCTTGAAGGGAGTGGAAAAGTCCAAACAGTCAACGCAGAGAAATACCAAGAAATACCAAGGGCACGTTTAACCTAAAACCAGTCTCCGTGGGTGAATAATCTCCCTGCAGCGGTGCTCGGTCCTGGCTGTAAGGAAGCTCGACGATGGGGAACTCAGAGACGAGGCTTTTCATGCCATCTGTGTAAAGGGACAAGTGGTAGGTCAGCCAAGATGTTCTGAGACAGATGGAGAATTAAGTGAAGCTAAGAGGAAACCCACAGATTGGATAGGATGGGAGTTTTAGGTTTGATAGAAGATCAAGGGCCCTAGAAGGAGGGAATGACAGTATCAGAGAGAAGGAGCTGAAGGTTGCAGAAGCTTCAAGCAATTTTAAACCCCGGGGTGTGGCCAGGAGAGGGAAGGTGAAGGTCTCTGGAATCCAGGAGACATCATTCAGGTGCTCTGTCACCTGCTTGGCTGTGAATGTATCTTGGGAAACGGCAGGGTCTCATTACCTAATGCTATAGTGTTGCTTGGGCATAAAATCAATGATACCTTCTAGTTCCTTTTGTGGAGCCACCTGGAGTCTAGGCAGCCAGACCACAGCAGGCGCAGCTGCCGGCTGGTCCCCACCAGACCCTGGAACGGACAGACCTTTACGGTGTCCTCCACGCTCTGGAAGAGACATTTTACAACAGGGTTGAGGTAACCCAGACAAAGGCAGAGGAGGACGAGCCGACAATGTCACCACCCACTTCTGATCTTTTTATTTTCATATATTTTAAACTTCACCTCCCAGAGCTGTCAATTCAATGCAGACTCCCTCTGAAGATGTGACGGCAACCAGACAGCTCCATGGTGATTCGCTCATCATTAAGCAGCTCTATAGCACTTTAGAATGTCAAAGCACTTTAGGACTGTGCTTATTAATTTTTCCATGTAACAATGCCAGGAGGTAGTCCAACCGTCTGAGCACGAAGCGTCGTAAGGGCGATGAAGAGGACATGGACCACGGGGAAAGGCTAGCTCAGGACCAAGCCAAGAAGCAGCAGCGCAAACCGGCCTACCAACCATGGGCCTGGGAGGAGGAGACTTCTGCAAAGACGGGAGAGACTTGAGCATGTTCTGTCTTTTCTTGTTTTAAAGAAAATGTCTGAAGAGATGATTTTGAAAATAAAATCATGGGTTCATTATGACTGGATTCATGAATGGGGTGAGGGTCCCCTGTAAGAAGGATGAGGGATGGGTGGATGAGGCTACCAACCCTACCACCCCCAGCTTCCCTTGTCAGAGCCAACAGAGGAACCAACCAAGTCTCCCAATTTGGCTTAAAGAGCATCCTCATACAGGACAATTTTTCCTGCATATAACAGGTGCTCAAAAACGTAACAAAGTAGCGAGCATACCCACGTAACCCCAAGTCCCTCTGAGTTGATGTGAGTATGTTTATTCTTTTAAAAAAAATTTCTTTAAGTTTTACACTCATAATGTGTGCCCTTTTCTGTGTCTCTGTTACAGTTCAATAAAAAGTTTTTATAAAGAAGAGGTTTACAAAACAGCGACGCCTTCCATGTTTTGTACAATAACCCATAATTCTATATCAACCAAAGGAGCAATCTTGGGTTTCGGGGAAAGAAAGAAATTTTCAGTCAATGGAAGTAGGAAAGAAGAAAGGCAAAGAAGGAAGGAAGGAATTAAACAAAAAGTATTTTGGAAAATGCATTTTTTAACATAGCTCATTGTGACGGTAAAGGAAGAGAGAAAGAAAAAGAATCACCCTAACCTTAGCTTCATTAGACTGAAAGAATACAGTGTTTACCAAGGAGAGATTTCCTTAATTAGAACTTTTTCAAGCTCATAAAAAGGAGGAAAAACATTTTTCAAAGAGCAAAGAAAGAACGGTAGTTGACAGGTCTTCTTTAATTTAATCTCTACGACTCTCATTAGCAACGGACCTCTGAGATTCAGAAGGACCAGGGGCCCTGGAAGGACTCCCTTCCATTCTCCATCCCTGGCACCCCGGCCACCACGGCAGCGCTGGGCAGGAGCGGGCCAGATTCCTGCAGCACACCTACCGCTGCTGATTGAGACGCCACTGGGAATTAGGGGGGTTTTTGTCCTTCAAGTAGAGGACCCACTGGCACTCTGTGACCCTACCAGGTTTATATGAGGAATTCTATATTCAAATATTTGTTGCTAAAAGGTGATGGGCAAGGAATTTCCTCACCAAAGGCAGGAACTTTCAAGGGCACACAATAAAACATGTTTCCAGAGACTGGGCCCCTACAGAAGACCCTCAGTAGAGATGGCTTAAGACACCCCGAATTTGAACACGAGCTGCTCTGCAGGGCAGAAGAGGAGGGTCGGGAGGCAGAGTTAGGGATACAGCAGAGGCCCCTGCATCCCAAACAGACGAGCATCTGTAGGTACTGAAATAGAGGCCACTGTGCGCTTTCAATGTTACATGACGTGAACTCCTGGTCACCACTTCTTTCCTGGCACTTTTTAGACGTACAGAGAGGAGCACGGCCTTCCAGAATCTGTTAGAAAACAGCAGGACACTCCTGATGAGAGGACCACGTCCCCCCTCTGCAAGGCGGGAGGGTGATAGATGAAGGCAAAGAGCCCCAGCTCTGATCGTCTCCCTCCACCCTCCACCCTTCAAGTGCCCACAAGAACCAGACCTGGTTTTATATTTTTGGAAACCTTGGAAGAGTTTTCTTAGGAAATTTGTGCCAAGAAGGCAATGTGATGACTGGACTCACAACTTCCCAGAAAAATCAGTATCGAAGAGTCTGCTGAACTCCTCTCTCGAAGAATCTAAACGCACGGGGCACTGGAGGTGCTAAGCTCTTGGTTCCTTGTGTCTCCTTGGCATGGAGGTGATGCCTGTCTGCCTGCCTAGAATAGCAACATGCCTCTTGGTTGCCCCAGGATGTTTGCAAGGCTGTGCTATTAAAAGACTAAGTCATTTCAGACTCTGCAAGGGGGTCAGGTAGACGCCAGTCCCATCCTTGGAGAGAGATTCTGCTCAGAAGCACTGGCCTGTGCTCACAGCTGTTGTGCGGGCAAGCTTCCCACCCGACTCTGTGGGGAGAGCGCCTTCAGGAAAACTGCAGCCTCAGGCAGGGAGATTTCTAGAGGGAAACCAAGAATGCCTACCCATTAAAATCTGCACAGTGGTAGGAATTTCATTTTTTTTCAATTAATTATATTAGGTACCAGCAAGGTTAATCTATTAAGACATCAGAATTCATTCCCAATGGAAAATTTTCAAGTACACACACACATATGTACATATATATTCTCTATGAAAATAAGAGAGACAAGATAGACCAGAAATATAAATAGGAGGTATGGTACAATCGCCAGTAAACTTCTCATAATATTTAATATTAACGTTTCAGACAGTCTAGGTAGCATCTAATTACGGGGTTGGTGACGCTTCAGGGGAACTATGCAGTGGAGCTCAGAATCACATTTCCCTTTTCTTACAATGTGTATATGTGGTTTATTTTCAAATTTGCTGTTGCTCGGCACTCTTGTAAATTAAGCTGTCACCCATCAGCAACAAAGTCACCTGATCAGGGGCTGGAATGCTGAGCTGGAGGTGGGAAAACCTCTGGAGGTGCTGTTTCTCATTAACTCTGTTCTTTCAGAAGGACCTCGGCATGGCCCCCAATGTTTACAGTCCCAGGGATTTCTTCCAGGAATCTCGTTAGTATTAGCTATTGGGCTTTGCTCCACCAAGCCTCCCATGTGGCTTCTGCCCACCCTGCACATGCTGGGGGCTCAGCCTTTTCTCCTTTCCCTTAACCCTTTCCCTGATTCCTGGGAAGGAGACCAGGTAGGAAGGAGGTGGTGGATTTCGTAGTGAAGCAAAGGAAACAGAGAGCATGCTAACCTGGATTCTATGCAAGGGTCCTTCCTTCCTCCTATATTTAGTGCACATTAGAATCGGAGCTGGAATTCATACAGGTAGAAGTGATAACGTGATTAAAGATGAACATAACGATATGTAATCTTTGGGGACGCCTGCTATGTGTCTGATATAGTGCAAGTCACTTCTCGAATCCTCACAACAAGCAAAGCTTGTAAGCTAGTTGTATCATTTCAAACAATAAGAAAATAAACAAGTAAAACAAAGCAGGGGAGCAAGAAGCAAAGGAGCTAATGGTGGCCCAGGGAGGTACTTATTTAAGGTCACAACATGTTTGCTTCCTTCCTTTCCGCCCTCCATCCTTCCCACAAACTTGCATTGAGGAACAACTGTGCTCCATGTGCTGTGGGCAAAAGTCACCAAGATGAACATGATGTTGGCTCTGCCTACCAAGACGTGTGATCAGGCCAGCGACAGCAAGACCTTCATCACTAAGAATTAGGGTATTAAAAATTACCAAGGAGCATCAAAGAAGGGGGGGGATTAATTTTCACTAGGCTATTAGGGAAGCTTCAGACAGGAGGTGACAGAGAAGGGGGAAGGACAGTTGAGGCCACGGGAGGGCAAGTGCGGCCCATTCAAACCAGAACGGCGACAGCAGGGCCTGAGTTTGGTCCATTTCACGCCTCAACCTACACTCATCGCACTGGGGTATTTTTGGTTGTTTATGGAGGATGGTGTCGATGAGGGTAAGATTGCATGGGCAGGTTGGGGTCAGGAAACAAAGGTATCTGGGTGCCACGCCAAGGAATCTGGGTCTCATCTCCTAAGGATTCAAGATTCTTCAAAGGGGAAAGACAAAGATGTGTTCTCCAGAAAAGATGCTTTGGCAGCAGAGAGAGACTAGGAGAGAGAATTGTCTGGGTGCGAGGGAGAACTGTCTGGGCGCTGGTGCCTTTCTGATACTGGGGTCAAAGGAGATGAGGGTGAGAATGAGGGATCCTCACAGGGAGGATGGGGCGGGGAGACGGCTTACACATGTTCCTTAGACTGTATGATGCCTAAGTCCTGTTGGGGCGGGAGGGACAGGAGTCTGAGTGACCTGACGGCTTCACTTGTGCACGTGGGCATCTGGGGACGCTGGAGGGAGGCAGATTTGCCCGGAGACAGCCATAAGCAGAGGGGATGCAGTCATCTTCCGCTGCCCCAGGGGCCCCAGAGGATCTTCATGAGAAATATGAAATTAACTATATGTCTGACAATCCCCTTAAATACTGCATGGAGTTCAAAAAAGAGAAGACTCCAGCTCACAGATAAAATAATGGGCAGGAAGGCCAAATTAAAAATCTACCTTGATTCAAAGCCATGTTGGATTTTTTTAAATCCACAGTAGTAATGGGATATAACGAAGATTTAAGCTTTAAATATAACCTAACACCCATCTAATTAGGGTAATGAAATACGAGGAGTGGTTGTGCCATCAGTATGCTAATGGAACTCAACTCTGCTACCTCCTCTCCTCTCTCCAATTCTGAAGCTTATCTGTGAGGGACTGCCCTGGTTACTAACCATCCAGGTTTCGAGCCTGGATGGAAAAGTGAAGCACACAGTTGGGGCGGAAAATGCTTCAACGGTGAAGTCTTCATCTCCTGCCCTGGGGTGAGGGGCGTGGTGGTGTTACACTGGGGGAGGCAGGACACTGCACCAACGGCGCAGGTAGGGGACTCACTGTAGGTTCTGAGTCTTGTTCGGGAGAAGAGGCCCTTCCAGCCAAGGTTTTATTTGGGTCTGTCTGGTTTTCCTTTCCCCCACTTTTGACTTGAGACGGAACAAAACAGAAGCTTTATAAAAAAGACAGAAGCAGAAGCTTTATAAAAAAGACAATAAATATATCTGACTACTTAAAAATCGGAAACTTCCATAAGAAAGACCAAACACAAATAAGAGATTTGTTTAAAAAAGAAAGAAAGAAAGAAAAGACATTTACAGTGAAGAGGCCACACTTCAAAAAAGCAAAAAGCAAACAAACAAACAAACCTAAAAATCTGGAACTCTTGCAATATAAAAAGAGATGATTAATAAACAAATGAAAACGTGCAAAGGATTATTCACAGAATACAAATGGCAAGCAGACATGGAATGGTGTTCATCTCAGCAGTTGTGGGGAAATAAAAATTACACAGCTGCAGCTCCACACTCATTACAAGGCAGACACTTTCAAGCCTGCCATCACCTATGGCTGCCAGGAGAACAGATCATTTTAACGTGTACTTTATAAAACTAGGATGACTGCACATTTTTTTGTCCACATCTTCCTTTTCTTATTCAAGGAAACCCAGTGGAAATTCCTCCAAATTACCTGACGTAGTCTGAATTATTCTTTTTGAAGACTGCACAAATTCCCAGTGTAATATAACCAAATTTATTCTACCATTCACCCACCAGCAGGCAGTCTTACTTTTTGCTACCAAAGCTGTAATAACTTAATCACAAATATATACTCTTAAGTATATGGCTTTTGTATCTACGGAATAGCTTTCAAGGTCTTTCAAGGTTTAGGATTACTGGAGCAATCCCAGTATTTATGTACTTCTAGTTTTAACAGGAGTTGCTGGTTAGAGGTGTGACGTATAGCTGAGAAGAGCAGAGCTGCCTGGGCTCCATCCTGGGTTTGCCCCTCATCCTGGGCAAGTCATTTAAACTTTCTGTGCTTTGGTTTCCTTCTCTGTAACATTGGACTATGATAACACCTTCCTCATAGGATATTTTTACAATGATCAAGTGAGTTAGCGTACATAACTGATGCACTTGTATATGTAATTATATGTATACAATGTATACATGATATAGTGACGCCTCATTCTAGTAAATGTAGCATAATCTTTGCAATTATTATTCCTTAAAGAAAAGACACTGGAAACTACCATGAGAACTCATTTTATACCCTTCTTGCTGTCCACTGTATACACCTCTGGCAGTATGTGGAATGATTCTGAGTAATATCTAGATGAGATTATTTTAATGTTATTCATTTGTTACAACATATTAGAGCAAAAGATACGTATTTACAGCAGCAATATAAATTCCTTTTAAAATAAGTTTATTTAAGTAAAAACATGAATAGCATTAAATTAGAAAATAAGTGTACTGATATAGGTTATACACAAATATGGCAAAAAATGTGAAGGTTGGGAATGACTGTTATTCTGTATTTTTTTCATATATTTTTCCAGTATTGTTGAGATAAAAGTGACTACAAGTTTAAAGTGTACAGCATTATGATTTAACTTAAATCTCTTGTGAAATGATTACCACAATAAGTTAGTTAACATTCATCATCTCATGTAGATACAAAAAAAAAGTTTGTTTTTTGTGTGTGGTAAGAACTCAATCTACTCTCTTAACAATCTTCAAATATATCACACAGGAGTGTTATCTATAGCTATCAGGCTGTACATTACATCTCTAGGACGAATTATAACTGGGAGTTTGTTGCTATTGACCGTTTTCATCCAGTTCCCCTTCAACCTACTCCCTGCCTCTGGTAACCACAAATCTTATCTCTTTTTCTGTGAGTTTTTTCTTCAAAGCGTCTACATATAAGTGAGATCACATGGTATTTGCCTCTGAGTTCACTTAGCATAATGCCTTCAAAATCTATCCACCTTGTTGCAAATGACAGGATTTCCTTCTTTTTATGTCTGAATAACATATATTTTTTTCTATAATATAGAATTCTTTATCACAACTTGTTTATCCATTTAGCTGTCAATGGATGCTTAGGTTGTTTCCATATATTAACTATTGTGAATAGTGCTGCAGTGAACATGGGCGTGCAGATACCTCTGCGACATGTTTTTGTTTCCTTTGAATATATTCCCAGAAGTGGAACTGCTAGATCACACGGTAGTTCTATTTTTAATTTTTTGAGAAACTCCATACTCTTTTCCATAGTGCCTGCACCGACTTATATCCCTACCAACAGTGCACAAGTGTTCCCTTTTCACCACATCCTCACCGACACTTGTTATTTCATGTCTTTTTGATAACAGCCATTCTGACAGGTGAGAGGCGATTTCTCATTGTGATTTTGATCTGTATTTCCCTGATGATTAGCTATGCTGAGCACCTTTTCATCAACCCGTTGTCCCTTCATACATCTTCTTTGGAAAAAATGTCAATTCGGATCCTTTGCTCATTTTTAATTGGATTATTTGTTTTTGGGGTTTTTTTTTTTTTTGCTATTGAGTTGTATTAGTTCTTTATATATTCTGAATATTAAGCCCTTATCAGATACATGGTTTGCAAGTAGTTTTTCCCATTCTGTAAGCTGTCTTTTCATTTTGCTGATTATTTCGTTTGCTGTGCAGAAGCTTTTTAGTCTCGTGTAATCTCACTTGTTTATTTTTGATTTGGTTGTTTGTGCTTTAGGTGCCGTATCCAAAGACATCACTGCCGAGACCTATGTCAAGGGGCTTTCTTCCTATGATTCCCTCTAGGAGTCTTATGGTTCCAGGTCTTAGATTTAAGTCTTTAACCCACGTCAAGTTAATCTTTGTGAGTGGTGTAAGATAGGGGTCTAGTTTCATTCTTTTATATGTGGATATCCAATTTCCCAGCATCATTCATTAAAGAGACCGTCTTTTCTCCGGTGAATATGCTCAGCTCCCTTGTCAAACAGTAGCTGACCACATACACATGGTTGGTCTCTGGGTTCTAGTATTCTGTATTATTATCATGTATTGCTTCAATTATTCTCCATATATTTGTTGTGAAAAATTCCTCTGGGTAAATTCTATCAACTAGTACCTGCACCAGGTGGGTTCCACCCAGTGGTAGGCTGGTCCACCAGCTCTCTGAAAAAAAAAAAAAGAAAAAACGCTCTGATGTGTACTGTTTGCTGATTTCTGTGAGGTAAATACTCCCACCAGGGCCAACTTGAAGTTACCGGTGCTGTAAACTGACCTGCAAAATCCCTGAATGTCTAACACTCAGCTCCCCACACACTCCTACCAGCCAGCCCCTCAGCACCATGGCGGGCTTCGCTGCTAAAGCCAAGATTTGGGTAACTGAAGTGGACAGAACCGGCTATGAAAAGAGCATTCAGGGGCTTCCCTGGTGGCGCAGTGGTTGAGAGTCCACCTGCCGATGCAGGGGACGCGGGTTCGTGCCCTGGTCCGGGAAGATCCCACATGCCGTGGAGCGGCTGGGTCCGTGAGCCATGGCCACTGAGCCTGTGCGTCCGGAGCCTGTGCTCCGCAGTGGGAGAGGCCACGACAGTGAGAGGCCCGCGTACAGCAAAAAAAAAAAAAAAAAGAAAAAAAAAAGAGCATTCAGAATTCTGTAAGTTGCATTTCTATCTCAGTGATCTACAATTTCAAAAACGTGCCAGAAGTGATTAGTCCTGAATAGGGGTCCAAGTGTTTAGGAAGGAGTGAGGGTTCTTAATGAAAGAACTCTGGGTAAAGATCACCCCATGAGATGATTCCTGCTTTACTGTGCTTTGAAGCAAAGCCAGAGTTTCATGGAAACATACCTTTCTGATACCAGGAATGGCATGCATTATCATCAGGGGTTTGGTACGTGCAACCTGTGCCAGGTGTGTGTGAGACCCATTCTCGGAAGCCCAGTCCTCTCTGCTCTGATGCCAGCTGAGCCCTTGCGCCCTCAGCTGCAGTGTCCACGTGGCTGAAGTTCCTTCCACTCCTCAACGCCTCTCTCCTCGAAGCCCAGGGTCTGGAAGACGTACACACTCAGCAGATGCTTGCGAGGTGGATGCATAAACCGCTGCCTCTTTACTTAACGGGACTGAAGAGATGCTCGTTTGACTCCCTAATATAGCAGACGAGAAACCTGAGTTCCGACGCAGGTGGCGATGTTCCCAGGCGTCCCACCCCATCAGACAGCAGCAGAGACCAGAATCCGGACGTCCAATTCTCAGTGTCTTTTCCCCCACTGGTTACAATGTGGGGCTTGTTTCTACTTTGTGACCAAGGAGGGCCAACGAGGTCCCGCTCCTGTGTCAGTGACAACCTTGCTGTGACTTGTGCCATGTGTGCGCTCAGCCATCCAACCACCGTGATCTCCGGGCACCTATTCTCCACCAGATGGTCTATCCTTTCCTCTTTCTCTCCTTCCTTCTTCGCTATTTCCCTTTTTTCTTCTTTACTTTCCTTGTGGAGATCAATCTACCTGAACACCTTTGGGGCAACTTCTGGAAAATACAAAACCAGGACTGTTAAACCCACTGATTACTGGGAAAGCTCCTCGGCCTTTAGATTTGCTGTAGGATCGTATCTGGGCTGAGCTGAGATGGAGTCAGCTGCTGAGAGCTTCAGGTGGATCAGCCTGGCCCACGGGTCTCTGTTCTCCTACTAGCATGACAGCCTCCAAGAGCCCCATGTCCTCGAACCCCTCTCCGGGGTCCTCAGGCCTTAGTGCACACATGCTGGTCACCAGCATAGCCTGACAGCTCCGGTCCCTGCATTGGAATACCTCCAGCCTTGGAAGGCCACACACGTCACAGTCAGCAGAGTCACAGAGATCCTGGTATCCCCGTGCATGGGGCACGGAGGAAAGAACACATGCGTTCTCTAAGGAGGAGGGACTGGCTGGCTGAGGCCAGCTGTGTAGACAAGCACACGTTTCAACACTTTGTGGGTAGGGGCTCCTGGGAGCCAGGGTAGGAAGTTACGGTCACGCCTGTGGGCACCTGAGTTATAGGCACAACTCCCTTTTCATCACCGCAGGGAGGGACAATTAATTCCTGTCACCTTGAGGAGGAGGCCCACCCAGTGTTTCAATGTCCTCCCGAGGAGGTCACAGAGAGACCGGACAGACCTTCCGGCTCTGTTCCTCCTCACCTTCGCTCAGGGGTCCTGGAGACAGTGGACAGGTCACTTCTGGCACAACTTCTACGAAGTCCTGCTGAGGCCCAGCCCGCCCTGTCCCCCTCACATGCACAGTTCTGGTGATGCAGCCACGCCAGGATGCCCCCAGCCACAGGGGCCAGGATGCTGGGGAAGCCCGTGGCTCCATCTTAGCCCTTCAAGGTCCCTAAGAACACTTACTAGGTGTCCACCCTGCGTATGAGGAAAGAAACTTCTGGGGGAACAGAAGGGCTTGGCAGGCTTTGGATTTGAAATCTGGATAATCCATTTGAAACCTGAAGACCCGGACAGAAGTAATGTAAAAATTAAATTAAAACAGAAGCATGAAATCTGTCTTCCTGGCACTGAGACAACCTCACCTTCGATTTCACATTTTAGAGCAGATAAAAATCACAATTAAAAGTAATTCAACCTCTACTATCCCCTCCATTTTATAGCTGGAGGCCCAGTGACAGGAAATGATCTGCCCATCCTAGAGACAGGAAGAGGAAGTGCCCTGTGATGTTTTTGTTTTTTCGACAGACATCTTCATTTGCTAGGCCTGGCTCTAAACTTTTCAAGTATAAACACATTTAGTTCTCAGTCCAAATTTATAGGCTTATATAATTGATATCATCATTACCTTCTCTAGTTTCCAGAAGTGGAAACTGAAGCACAGAGAGGCTAAGCAACATGTTCAATGTCACACAGCTTATAACCATCCAAATTGGGATTTGAACCTCAGTCATGAGGTTATAAAGTCAGTGCTTTTCACCACTACCAGGCTTCTGACCAGACTACTGTATTCCTCCATGTGATGTTCTGCCCTTCATGGTAAGGCTAATCCTGGAAATCTGAGATGCGAGAACACTTAGTGTAAAAAAACCTCATGTATCTCCATCTAAGCACAAGCGTGTCCATCTGTTTGGTAGAAACAAGCTAATTCTCCTCAATCTTTGATGCAAACGTGAGAGGAAGAAAGTAGAAAGGAAATCATAGCTTTGAAATGCAAGAATTACATTTAAAAGATAGAATGTTAATTATCAAGCAAAATTTATCTTGCCTGAGAGAAAACCAAAAGAGAAGGGCAGTTAGGGATGAGATGAAGAGGCCAAAACAACTCTTTACACCCTAGAAAATGCCTTTGTATTTACTCAAGGAACAAATATTGATTAATTAGTTATTAAATTCCTTTATTAACCCACTTATTATTCTTTATGAAGCATCTTCTCCATTCTGGGAATGGAGTAGTGGACAGAGAGTTCCCACCTTCACAGAGGCTATATTTTAATAAAAAATGACAGGCAATAAGCAAAGAAAGAAAGAAATCAGAATATATAGTATACCGGACAGTGATAAAGCCAGGCAAAGCGGATGGGGGCGTGATGGGGGTGATGTCATCGGGCAAACACGGAGTGAGCCGAGGCTCCGGGGTGAAGACCAGCGGAGGGAAGAGCACGGCAAAGGCCGGGTCACGGAAGCACCTTTGGCAGCTTCAGAGAAAGCTGGAGGCTGGGGGCCCCGGGGGTGCAGCTGGAAGGAGTAGGAAGCAGTCAGAGAGGTCCTGGAGGCAGATGTCAAGACTGGGGAGTTTACTCTGAATGGGAGCCGGGGAACGAGTTGGGGGCATGTTTGGAAGAGCTCTCTCTGCCGCTGTGTTGAGACTAGACTAGAGTCCGGACGGGGCGAGACTGGGCAGCGGGGCGGCTGCGCCGGAATCCAGGCAGCAGAGGCGAGGACCCCAGCGGTAACGGTGTCGGCGCTGAGAAGGGCCCGTATCCTGGAAAGGTTTTGGAGGGAGAGGCACTTGGATTCGCTGCTGGGTTTGCGGGGAGGGAGGTTTTTGCAGGGACTCAATGAACAATTTACATAAGGCAGCCAACACCCCCGGAGGTACAGATCATCACTTCTTTTTTGTGATGGGCCGGGCGGGTGTTCCTCACCACCTAGGCGGTTCCCATCGCGAGCGGACGGCAAGCCAAGGACGTGGCTTGGAGACAGAATATATGCTTTCAGACCTTCCTGGGGCGAGAGAAAGATCTACCCAGGAGGACAAACCAGAAACCAGAATATACATAACGGTGCGTATTCCCTTCTACTTCTCACACAGAGACCAAAAGGCTGACAGATATTTTAGAGCTGGTGCTCTCCGAGCTGCACTGGAGTCATTTTGTGAAAGTGTGACAGGATTTGGTTTGGGAGGACACGGCAACAGCTGCCTCACCCGGGCCGCCTCGAGACCCAGCATCACGTTCAGAACGGAACGAGGAAGAGATGCTGTTTTATCCCGGATTCCCTCCTAGACTCTGGAAGGCATCACAATACAACATTCCACTGAAAATGAATATTTTGACACTAAAACCAGACAGAAAATCCACCATGTGAGCTGTTGAGAATGGAAAGTGGAGGAAACGGGAGGAAGGAGGATGAAGGCAAAGACCAAGGAGGATCCACACCCAAAGGGCAAGAATCCGCATAAGCGCTGGTGCTGAGGGAAAATGACTCCTTCCCAGAGACGCAAGCGCCACACTGCAGGTTCTTACGCGTGCGTCAGGATCTTATCATTTCAAGAACGAAAGCACATTCTCATCTCCTGGACTTGATGAAGCTGACAAACCCAATCAAAGCCGTTCTCAGTGAATTCTCACGAGGGAAGCGTTCAGAAGGTTTTCTCTGTCTTACAAGTGAGGCCGACCTGAGAATTTCCACCTGTCCCCGTGCACCAATGTCAAATTGTGGGCTCCTGGAATGGAAGGGTCCTTGTCTGATCTAACCGGGCAAGGCACACGTGGTCACTGCACACCCAACCTCCTGGGCACCGCAGGTGAGCTAACACCCCATGCGACAAACAGGTAAGGGCATTTTGGAAATAAAGCGCAAGCCTCAGGTTCTTCAACTGTAAAATCAAGATGATAATAATACCTTCTTCTCCTAGATCACAAGACCTTCTGCAAATCAACAGGAAAAATACACGTGATGCCTTTTTATAAAAATGTACACAGCTATATAACTGTCATTGATACACTATAATTAATTATAAATAATGCATAAAGCGTTCAGCAAACTAAGCACTTAAAAGGGATAAGATTCTAATATTTGCACATGTAACAGACTGTTTAAGTTAAGTATACCTTAGAATTCCTCCCCCACCTTCATGGGTTTACTGCTCTTATCTTCATTTTGTGTGGGAGTGAAGCAAAGCTCAGAGGTTTTACGCTGCCCAGGGCCCTGTACAGAGAGAGCCATCCGAGGGCTGACAGCTGGGCTCAGGTATGCTCTTTGCAATCCATCCACTGTACAAAGTACACTAGGGGGTGGGGAGAGACTGAATGACACGACTCAAGAGGACGTTCTGGAAGAGATGCGCAACACGCTGCCATTCTGCGACCAGCAGATGAACAGGAGTGGAGAGGATGGGCATTCGGGGGACGAACAGACACTTCCTCCCTTCCTGGTCCAGCTCCTCAAGTATCTGACTCTCCTGTCGTTTGCACTGACATCCCCCATCCCTCACCACTGAGCGCAGTGTGTCTTCAAAGTCTGACAGGCATTTGCCTATCTCTGAGGCTGCCACTTTCTGTTTTCCATCTTTGCAGAAAATGTCAGGAGAAAGGTCTGAATATCAACCATTAATTTCTCCTCTGAAAACAGGTAGGGGAAAAAAACTCACTGCTAATTGTTTCTGACAGGTATTGAAGGATGTAATATCCCAGAGAGCAAGAGAAAGCAGGATCTGATGACTTGGAAACAGGACAGGGAAGCCAGGGTTGGGGAGGAGGGGAGGTGATTCTGTTCTTACACAAGAATCCCAATGTGGGGCTGCATCCCCCTCCTGGTGGGGAGGGGGGGTCAGGTTCCCCCCTCCCGTCCGCAGGTGCAGATCTGCCTGAAGGACTTGGGCTGGAGTCAGAGATGCGGCCAGCGCTCCTCCCAGCTGCCAGATGATCCCTGAGTCACAGACTGGGAAAACAGGCGCTGGGGTAAATTGCTGCTGCAGTCCCACAGAAACAGAAGGGAGGCTTGCCGGAAGCAATCAGGGCTCTTGAGAGGCAACGCGACTCCTGGGCTTGTCTCTCAGCCAATCATCTCACGTGGCTTTACAGGCATCAGATAATGAGTCCCAACAACTTCACTGTGAATAAAGTATTAATAGAACTCCGTTTACAAGACCAGTAGAGAGTGGAGCAAAACGAGGCAACCTGGCCAAGGATCAAAATCACAATTTGACAGCAGCACAAAAAAGAAAAAGGAAAAAAAAAAAAGCCAAGAGAGCAGACACCAAACACCAGACGGGAGGAATGAATCCAAAGCCTTTAAAAACCAACCAACAAAGAAAACCAACGTGCAAACGCACACATGGGTCCTTCCGCATGCCCCACGAGGAGGGCACCAGGCCGGCCCACACGGTGCCCCTCCTCCAACCCCTCCCGGCCCAAGCACTCTGGATCCCCACACCGAACTTTCAATCAAATACCCGACTCGCTTCCTCACTCCCACCCCTTCAAACAGTGTGTTCTTCCTGTCCTGAGCCCTCGCCAACTGCCGGGACCCCCAGACTTCGCAGCTGACTTTGGCCCATCCTTTGGGGCTTCTCTTGGACATCCCCTCGAGAACCCGCCCCCGGTCGCTAAATATGGATTAGATGTGTCCCCACAACACGCTGCGCTGTCCCGTCACTATCTTTATCACACCAGGTTGTCGTCATTGCCTGTGGGTGCCCCCACTAAAACGTGCAAGCAGGGACCGCGTCTGTTTGGCTCAGGAAGAAACACAATACCTGGCCTGAAGGAGACTCTCAACAAGTACGTGTGGAAGGGCTAACTGGAGACACGCTCCTGACCTAGAGGAAGCTTTCCATCCCATGGGTGTACAGACACACAGCCCAAAGGAATGAGAAAGTGTTGAATGTAAAGGAAGAATAGAAGGAGCAAGCTTTAACATTCCAAACGGGAACCTCCCGGTTGCTGCCACGGCACACGCTGCTGCTTTTAGCTGAGAATCTCTTCCAGTAGAACCTTTCAGGCCGGAGAGCGTCCCCAGGTGCCGGGGCAGCCGAGATGCTCAATGCAGAGCCCCTTTTAAATTCCGAGACCTGCCTGTCAATCTTTGGATAGATGAAGACCTTGAAGATACATCTACCGTGTTGTCTATCTTAAAAGCAGAACTAGGATTCTGCACCTTGGGCAGAAAAATAATTGTTTGTTTCCCTAGAGAGGCTGTTTAGTGTAACAGAAAGGACATCGTGGGTGGTGGAACGCCATGTGTTGGAAAGAGCATAAGTTTTAGAATTAAAATGACCTTGGCTCCTGTCCCAGCTCTGCAGTTTACTAGCAGTGTGATTTGGACCCAGTTCCAGTCTCTCTGAGCCTTACACTCAGCATTGCTATAGAGCTGTACAGATTAATATTACAGTACAGACTTAAGCCTCAACCATTTTTATCAACAGTGTATAAAATAAAGATCCCACACCCTATCTCTACCACTTTCTAGCTGTGGGCTCCCGAGCAAGTGTTCTGATCACTCCAAGCCTCAGTTTTCTCATCTATAAAATGGAGGCAGTCAAACCTTCTTTGCACACATAATGTAATGATTGAATGACGTATGTTTATAAAGCTCTATATTTGGTACCTCCATCATAACAGACACTTAACAAATAGAAATCTTTATCATTTATTTTTTGTACTGACTACACTGAGATTTTGTCAAATACTTTTTTGCCCTGACCCATGGAAGAACATGACTGTTTTCTGCCTTTTGACATTTATCTCCCTCTCTGGTCCATCCAGTAGATGTACTGGCTTTCATGTGGTCTGCAGCTCCTCCAACCACTGATGAGATGATGAATGACCCTGGCATTTTCCCTGGACTGTGTCCCCTCCGAGACCAGCCAAGGGTTTCCAGCAAGCACTTTAGGCCAGAGTGAGAGCCCTGGATATTCAGACCATATTTAAGGTAATGGCTTAGATCCACTGACTTTGCAGTCTTGAAATTAATTCAGAACACAATCACCAAACAGTTGAATAAAATACTTCTTTCTCCATTCAACTGATGGAATAGTGTTACAATGTAGAAGGTCTTATAAACTGAAAGGGGCATTTCCCTAAACATTCAGATTTTGTTCCTAACTGTAGGAGGATATTAAGTTGTTAACATAAAATTAGTCTTTTCAGCTTTCTGAGCCTTCTTTATGGAGGAGACAGCCAATTTCGTTTTCCGATCCAAGTGTATTAAAGTTCACAATTAATTTAGATAACATCATGTGAGCTGGTAGTAAAGTGTCTAGCAATTAAATAATGAATGTCAGGAAGCCACAGTCATCAGAGATATCAGAACACACCTTTATTATAATGATGTAAAATCAGTGTTTTCATGTGATTTAATTATAGATAGGAAAAAGCGCAAACCCATAGATTTATAATTTTTAGGTAATGCATATGTTAAAAAATGTGTTTCCAAAACTGTAATTAGTATTAAGCAGGTTGAATTCATCATCTTTATAAAAGAGAATTTTAGATTCCAAATATAATAACTTGGCATGAATAGAGATAGAAGAGCTTGGAGTATGATATGATTAGATAATGTCTCCTATAACAAGGAAAGGAATGAAACTGCTAAGTAATGCATGCATTTCTCTAAAGGCAAATGTTGCCCACCACGCTGTTCAGGATTCATAGTAGGAAGTGTTGGCCCTAATGACATGCATTCAACACAAAATGCAGAACCAACTGGTACTGCAACTTTGCACAATCTGGAAGATGCTATTTACACGGCAGTACATGTACGTGGCATCTCTATGTGGGTGCTCCAGGGAAGCTGGTGGCCCTGGACCCAGCAATACTCTGCCTCTTCATAGAGACAGTTAAGATCTATGGACTCGGATGCAAGAAGTCTGAGGCTCAGAAAAGACCTATGGGTTTCTTATTTTTTTAAACCATTTTTTAAATTGAAGTAGAGTTAATTTACAGTGTTGTGTTAGTTTCAGATATACAGCAAAGTGAGTCAGTTATATATGTGTGTGTGTGTGTGTGTGTGTGTATAATTTTTCATATTCTTTTCCATTATAGGTTATAACAAGATATTGAATATAGTTCCCTCTGCTTTACAGTAGGTCCTTGTTGTTTATCTGTTTTACATATATTAGTGTGTATACGTAAATCCCAGACTCCTAATTTATCTCTACCCTGGGCCCCCCTCCCCACCCCAGCTATCACCTGTGGTAACCATAAGTTTGTTTTCTATGTCTGTGAGCTTATTTCTGTTTTGTAAATAAGTTCATTTGTATCAATTTTTATATTCCACATATAAGTGACATCATATGATGTTTGTCTTTCTCTAACTTTCTTTACTTAATAGGATAATCTCTAGGTCCATCCATTTGCTGCAAATGGCGTTATTTCATTTTTTATGACGAAGTAATATTCCATTTAATATATACATATATATACATACATGTATCTCTCACATCTCCTTTGTCCATTCATCTGCTGATGGACATTGAGCTTGCTTCCATGTCTTGGCTACTGTAAATAGTGCTGCTATGAACACTGGGGCGCTTGTATCTTTTTTTTTTTTTTTTAATTTTTATTGAGGTATACTTGATTTACAATATTATGTTAGCTTTAGGTATACAACATAGTGATTCAATATTATTATAGATCATACTCCATTTAAAGTTGTTACAAAATAATGGCTGTATTTCCCTGTGTTGTAAAATGTATCCTTGTTACTTATTTATTTTATGCTTAGTAGTTTGTATCTCTTAATCCCTTACTACTATCTCACCCCTCCCCTCTGTGCACTGATAACCACTAGTTTGTTCTCTATATCTGTGAGTGTGTTTCTGTTTTGTTTTTTGGGTTTTTTTTTTTTGTGGTACAAGGGCCTCTCACTGTTGTGGCCTCTCCGGTTGTGGGGCACAGGCTCCAGACGGACGCGCAGGCTCAGCAGCCTTGGCCCGCTGGCCCAGGCGCTCCGCGGCATGTGGGATCCTCCCGGACCGGGGCACGAACCCGTGTCCCCTGCATCGGCAGGCGGACTCTCAACCACTGCGCCACCAGGGAAGCCCGTGTTTCTGTTTTGCTATACTCATTCACTTGTTTTATTTTTCAGATTCCACATGTAAGTGATAACATATAGTATTTGTCTTTCTCTGACACTTCACTATAACTGTAGACTTTTTGAAGATGTCCTTTATCAAGCTGAGGAATTTCCTTTTTATTCTTATTTTCCTGTGAGTTTTAAAAAACAGGAATTGAAATTTTGTTTTGCCAATTGCTACAGTATCTATTAATACGATCATATGATTTTTTTCTTCATTTTGGTAATATAGTGAACGTCATTGTTTGGTTTTTCCATGGCTCCTCATTCCATATGCAAGCTTTTTCACTCTCATGACTTTTTACTATTATTTCTAAGCTATCAAGTCCCATCTTTCAAGTCCTGTACTGGAAAGCCATTAAAGAAAGAGTTGAATTTACATGTGTGAAGACAGTGAGAGAGAATTTTGTACCAGTGGAAAAATTTCAGTTGCAAGCCCCTCTGAACTCATCCTACTTATCTAAACTTATTTCTTAGACTACTCTCCATCACAAAACATTATATAGAGAGATCACCAGATGACTTCAGTTAATACAGACAGATGATAAATTAGATAGATAGATGATAGATAGATAGATAGATAGATAGATAGGTAGGTAGATAAAGGGCAAAAACAAACAAAATGGGCCCAGTGGGAAACCAATTAAAAATCTCAGCACAGGAAATCCTTTTAAAGGAGGGTAAGGGAAGCATGTATCTTTTCTAATTAGAGTTTTCCCCAGATATATGCCCAGGAGTGGGATTGAAAGATTATATGGTAACTCTACTTTTCGTTTTTTTAAGGAACCTCCATACTGTTCTCCCTAGTGGCTGCACCAATTTACATTCCCACTAACAGCGTAGGAGGGCTCCCTTTTCTCCACACCCTCTCCAGCATTTATACTTTTTGATGATGGCCATTCTGACTGGTATGAGGTGATATCTCATTGTAGTTTTGATTTCCATTTCTCTAATAATTAGTGATGTTGAGCATCTTTTCATGTGTTTTTTGGCCATCTGTATGTCTTCTTTGGAGAAACGTCTACTTAGGTATTCACTCATTTTTTGATTGGGTTTTTTGTTTTTTGATATTAAGCCGTATGAGCTGTTTGTATATTTTGGAAATTAATCCCTTGTCAGTCACACTGTTTGCAAATAATTTCTCGCAGTCCACAGGTTGTCTTTTCGTTTTGTTTATGGTTTCCTTTACTGTGCAAGAGCTTTGAAGTTTAATTAGGTCCCATTTGTTTATTTTTGTTTTTATTTCTATTACTCTAGGAGATGGATCTAAAGAAATTATTGCTGCAATTTATGTCAAAGAGTGTTCTGCCTTTGTTTTCCTCTAAGACTTTTATAGTATCCAGTCTTATATTTAGGTCTTTCATCCATTTTGAGTTTATTTCTGTATATGGCATTAGAGAATATTCAAATTTCATTGTTTTACATGTAGCTGTCCACTTTTCCCAGCACCACTTATTGAAGAGACTGTCTTTTCTCCATTGTATATTCTTGCCTATTTTGCTGTAGATTAATTGACCACAGATGTGCGGGTTTATTCCTGGGTTTTCTATCCTGTTCTATTGATCTATATCTCTGTTTTTGTGCCGGTACCATACTGTTTTGATTACTGTTGCTTTGTAGTACATACAGTCTGAAGACACGGATCAAGATTCCTCCAGTTCTGTTCTTCCTTCTCAAGATTGTTTTGGCTACTCGAAATCTTTTGTCTTTCTATAAAAATTTAAAAATTTTGTTCTAGTTCTTTGAAAAATGCCATTGGCAATTTGATAGGGATTGCATTGAATGTGTAGATTGCCTTGGGTAGCATGGTCATTTAAACAATATTGGTCCTTCCAATCCAAGAACATGGTGTATATTTCCATCTGTTTATGTCATCTTCAATTTCTTTCATCAGCGTCTTATACTTTTGGGTATACAGGTCTTTTGCCTCCTTAGGTAGGTTTATTCCTAGGTATTTTAGTCTTTTCGATGCAATGGTAAATGGGATTGTTTCCTTACTTTCTCCTTCTGATCTTTCATTTTTAGTGTATAGAAATGCAACAGATTTCTGGGTATTAATTTTGTATCCTGCAACTTTACCAAATTCATTGATGAGCTCTAGTAGTTTTCTGGTAGCTTCTTTAGGACTTTCTATGTATAGTGTATCTCATCTGCAAACAGTGATGGCTTTACTTCTTCTTTTCTGATTTGGATTCCTTTTATTTCTTTTTCTTCTCTGATTGCCGTGGCTAGGACTTCCAAAACTATGGTGAATAAAAGCAGTGAGAATGGGCATCCCTGTCTTGTTCTTGATCTTAGAGAAAATAGTTTCAGCTTTTCACCATTGAGTATAATGTTACTTGTAAGCTTATCACATATCCCCTTTACTTTGCTGAGGTTTGTTCCCTCTGTGCCCACTTTCTGAAGAGTATTTTTTATCATAAATGGATGCTGAATTTTATCAAAAGCTTTTCCTGCATCTGTTGAGATGATCATATGATTTTTATTCCTCAATTTGTTAATGTGGTGTATCACATTGATTGATTTGTGGATATTGAAATTTGCAGATATTGATTTGTGGATAAATCCCACTTGATCACAGTGTATCATTCTTTTAATGTACTGTAGGAGTTGGCTTGCTAGTATCTTGCTGAGGATTTCTACATCTATATTATCAGTGATATTGACCGGTAACTTTCTCTTTTTGTGATATCTTTGTCTGGTTTTGTTATCAGGGTGATGGTGGCCTCATAGAATGAGTTTGGAAGTGTTCCTTCCTCTGCAATTTTTTGGAATAGTTTCAGAACAATAGGTGTTAACTCTTCTCTAAATGTTTGGTAGAATTCACCTGTGATGCCATCTTGGTCCTAGCCTTTTGTTTGTTGGGAGTTTTTAAATTACTGATTCAATTTCAGTACTGGTAATCAGTCTGTTCACATTTTCTATTTCTTCCTGGTTCAGTCTTGGGAAATTGACCCTATCTAAGAATTTGTTCATTTCTTCTAGGCTGTCCATTTTATTGGTGTATAGCTGCTTGTAGTAGCCTTTTATTGTCCTTTGTATTTCTGTTATGTCAGTTGTAACTTCTTTTTCATTTCTGATTTTATTGATTTGGGCCCTTCTCCCTTTTTTTCTTGATGAGTCTGGCTAAATGTTTATGAATTTTCTTTACCTTTTCAAAGAACCATTTTTAGTTCCTTTTTTTTTTTTTTTTTTTTAGTCTCTATTACATTTAGTTCTGCTCTGATATTTAGGATTTCTTTTCTTCTACTAACTTTGGGTTTTGTTTGTTCTTCTTTCACTAGTTGCATTAGGTATATGGTTTGGTTGTTTAAGATTTTTCTTGTTTCCTGAGATACGCCTGTACCACTATAAACTTCCCTCTTAGAACTGCTTTTGCTGCATCCCATAGGTTTTGGATCATCATGTTTTTGTTTTCATTTGTCTCTAGGTATTTTTTTTAATACCCTCTTTGATTTCTTCAGTGATCCATTGGTTGTTTAGTAACATATTGTTTAGGCTCCACATGTTTGTGTTTTTTGCAGTTTTTTTTCCTTGTAATTGATTTCTAGCCTCATAGTTTTGTGGTTGGAAAAGATGTTTGATATGATTTCGGTTTGTTTTTTGATATTTACTGAGGCTTGCTTTGTGGCACAGCATGTGATCTATCCTGGAGAATGCTCCATGTGCACTTGAAAAGAATGTGTATTCTGCTGCTTTCAGGTGGAATGCTCTATAAATATCAATTAAGTTCATCTGGTCTAATGTCCATTTGGTCATGTGTTTCCTTATCGATTATGTCTTGATGATCTGTCCAGTGCTGTAAGTGGGGTGTTAAAAAGTCTCCTACTATTATTGTATTACTGTCAACTTCTCTTTTATGGATGATAGCATTTGCCTTATATATTAAGGTGCTCCTATGCTGAATGCACATATATTTACCATTGTTAAATCTTCTTGGACTAGTCCTTTGATCATTATGTAGTGTCCTTCTTTGTCTCTCGTAACAGTCTTTATTTTAAATAGTCTTTAATGTCTATTTTTTTCTGATATAAGTATTGCTGCTCTGGCTTTCCTGGAATATCTTTTCCAACCCCTCACTTTCAGTCTGTATGCATCTCTAGATCTGAAGTGAGTCTCCTGTAGACAGCATATATATGGGTTCTGTTTTTGTATCCATTCAGCCAGTCTGTGTCTTTAGGTTGGAGCATTTAGTCCGTTTACATTTAAAGTAATTATAGATATGTATGTTCCTATTTCCATTTATTAATTTTTTTGGATTTGTTACTTTCTTCTTTTGTTCTCTTCTCTTGTGATTTGACGATTATCTTTAGTGTTATGTTTGTATTCCTTTTTCTGGTTTGTGTGTATATCTATTATGGATTTTTTTGTGTGGTTACCATGAGGTTTTTGTATAGCAGTCTACATATATTTGTGCTTGTTTTAAGTTGCTGATCTCTTAATTTCAAATGCAGCTTAGATACCCTGCTTTTGTACTCTTCTCCCCTCATGATTACTGTTTTTGATATCATATTTTACATCTAATTATTTTGTGTGTCCCTTAACTGCTTTTTTGTGGATAAAAATGATTTTACTACTTCTGTCTTTTAACCTCCCTACTAGCTTTGTGTGTGGATGATTTCCTACCTTTATTGTATATTTGCCTTTACCAGTGAGCTTTTGCATTTTTTAAATTTTCTTTTTTCTATTTGTGACCTTTTCTTTTCCACCTAAAAGGTTCCTTTAACATCTGTTGTAAAGCTGGTTTGACTGTGCTGAATTCTTTTAGCTTTTGTTTGTCTGTAAAGTTTTGGATTCCTCCATCAAATCTGAATGAGAGCCTTGCTGAATCAAATATTCTTGGTCGTAGGTTTTTCTCTTTCATCATTTTTAGTATGTTGTGCCACCCCTTTCTGGCCTGCAGAGTTTCTGCTGAAAAATCAGTTGATAGCCTTGTGGGAGTTCCCTTGTAAGTTATTTTTTCCTAGTTGCTTTTAATGTTCTCTCTTTATCTTTAATTTTTGTTGTTTTGGTTACAATGTATCTTGGTGTGGTCCTCTATGGGTTAATCCTGTATGGGACTCTCCATGCTTCCTGGACTTGGGTGACTGTTTCCTGTCCCAGGTTAGGGAAGTTTTCAGCTACTATCTCTTCAAATATTTTCTCAGGTCCTTTCTCTCTCTCTTCTCCTTCTGGGACCCCTATAATGTGAATATTAGCACACTTGATATTGTCCCAGAGGTCTCTTAAACTGTCCTCATTTCATTCTTTTTTCTTTTTGGTGGCAGTGATTTCCACTACTCTGTCTTCCAGCTCACTGATCCATTCTTCTGCCTCATTTAGTCTACTATTAATTCCCTCTAGTGTATTTTTCATTTCAGTTATTGTATTCTTCAATTCTGTTTCGTTGTTCTTTATATTTTCAAATTCTTTATTTAAAACATCTAATTTCTCACTCTGCGCATCCATTCTCATGAGTTCTGCAATCATCTTTACGTTCATTATTCTGACGTCTTTCTCGGGTACATTGCCTATCTCCACATCACTTAGTTGTTCTTCTGGGGTTTTATCTTGTTCCTTCATCTGGAACATATTCCTCTGCCACCTCATTTAGTCTAAATTTGAATTTTTATGTATTTGTAAGGTTAGTTTCATTTCTTGACCTTGAAGAAGTGGTCTCTATAGGAGGCGTCCTATGTGTCCCGGCAGTACACTCCCCTCTCGTCACCCAAGGTCATTGGCCAGCTGGTCCCAGGGTAGTGTCTGGCCTGCATTTGGGACTCATTCTGCAGGCTGCAGGACTGTAGTTTTCTTGCTTCTGGTGTCTGCCCCCCTGGTGGGTGGAACTGGTCTCTGTCCTCTGGTGGGCAGGGCTGTGTCTAGGGGGGTATCTAGATGGGGCTTGTGCAGGCTTCCTGGCAGGAGGGGCTGGTGCCTGCCCACTGGTGGGTGGGGCTGGATCTCTGTCCACTGGTGGGCAGGGCCGTGTCTAGGGGGGTATCTAGAGGTGGCTGTGGTCTCAGAGAGTCTATAGGCAGTCTGTCTGCTGATGGGTGAGGCTGCATCCCCACCCAGTTTGTTGTTTGGCCTGAGGTGTCCCAGCACTTGAGCCTACAGGCTGTTGGGTGGGGCCAGGTCTTGTTGCCAAAATGTCAGCTTCCCGGAGAGCTCACATAGATGAATGCTCCCCGATATGTCTGCCACTGGTGTCTACGTCCCCAGAGTGGGCCACAGCCGTCCCCAGCCTCCCCAGGAGACCCTCCAAGACAAGCAGGTAGGTCTGGTCCAGGCTCCTGTGAAATCACTGCTTTTGCCCTTGGTCCTGGTGCATGTGGGAGTTTCTGTGCACCCTTAAGAGTGGAGTCTCTATTTCCCCCAATCCCGTGGAGCTCCTGCAATCAAGCCCCACTGGTCTTCAAAGTCAAACGCTCTGGGGGCTCCTCCTCCTGGTGCCCGACTCCTGGGCTGGAGGTCTGATGTGGGGTTCAGAACTCTCACTCTTGCGGGAGAAACTGTGTAATATAATTAGTCTCCAGTTTGTGGGTCACCCACCCTGGGGGATATGGGATTTAACTATATGGTGAGTGCACCCCTCCTACCGGTCTTGTTGTGGTTCCTTCCTCATGTCTTCAGCTGTAGAAGGTCTCTTCTGGTATGTTTCAGTCTTTTCCAATGATGGTTGTTCTGCAGACGGTTGTGACTTTGGTGTGCCCGAGAGGAGGTGAGCTCAGGGTCCTTCTACTCTGCCGTCTCAGCTGCTCTCCTGCATGCCTGCTGAGAGGCTCCACACGGCATCAGGACCCAGCATCCTCACCAGCAGTCCCCACTCTGGGGCTCTTTTTTTCCTTTGTACTTAGTCCAGGTTCACCTGCTCACAGTTGGCAGGCATTCCATGTCCCAACAGCCACTCCAGACTTTCACCACGCTATAGACTGGATTCTCTTTACCAGTTTTTTTTTTAAGATGATGATTAAAAATAAATAAAGAACACTGAGAATTTCATTTTAAACCCACCTGCTACCCGTTTCAGGCAGTGGCAAAACTAGCATAAACAGGCTAAACGAAGGTGCGCACGGGTCTGAATTCCATGCCAGGCGCGGACGACGTCGTTAATATGCACTCAGACCAGCAAACCATTCCCAGCAAGGGGAGCATGTTGGTAAGATTACCTTTTTGTAAGAGCAAGAAAAATATCCTGCCATTCGGTGGTGAAGAGAGCACTGGGCAGGGGATTGGACAGACCTCGGAGCCCCTGCAGGACGTTCTTGATAATGAGAGGAACAGATCAAAGGAAAGTACCTCAAGGGGTGTGATTCTGTACATTTTATTTCCAAAGCTGGATAACTATGAGGTATAATATAAAAATACAGGGAGGTTGAACTAGAGATGGTACTTAGGGCTTCCTGAATGCAGACACTGGAATCTGCTTCTCACAACTCACCCCGTGGTCCTTTCAATGCAGAGGTGCTAGGAATTACAGGAAAGACACCCAGAACAGACTTGCTACTTTGTTCATTTTTGTGTCTAATTTGAGGTTTTATTTTGATGGGGGTTTTTTGTTGTTGTTGGAGTGACTGATTGATGATAATGGAAGGACTGACTGAAAGAGGAGAGAGTGCAAACGTCCCCTCAGAGACAACTTGGTACACTGTGGAATGCCTGATGCTCTCAAAGCTTTGCGGACCCCACCATGAGTGTTAGCCCAACGGAAAATGATGCCACCAGGGAACTTAAAAATATTACACAATTGGGGAAAAGAATCTCCTCGCTCATCTGGAAAATGAGAGGGCTGGACAAATGCCTCAGGTCTCCTCTGGGTCTGAACTGCTGTTTCCCTGATTCCTAGAGACCTACCATAGGGAGCATTTTAGAAGAGAAATGCTGAGTACCAACAACATATTTTTGGCTTCCATTTAAAACAGATATCTGGGTATCTGTTTATTCTTTCAGACGTGTGCGTCCCCATAGCAATTTCTTGTTTAATTCAACATGGCTGAGAGACTGAAAACATTGTAAATGGCTGATTTCAGTGGTTTAGGTTTAAATAATGCAGGGCTCAGAGAGACTCCGATGGCCAGGAAAAGGAGAGAGAACACTTCCCCCCAATGGGATGGCTCCTGTTCATTCACCTTCTTCCCACAAATGTGCCCATCCCAAGTCTGGAGTCACAGGTCATGGAGGACAAAAAGTCCACCGGACTCAGTCCGCATTGCACACTAACCCTGCGGAAGACGCAGAGGAGGCCCAGGGAGGGGACCAGAAACCCCAGCCTGAGGAGGCGCATGCCCGAGAATCAGGGCTGCTGCGTCCTGGTTAAGATCTGTGGTTTCGGTTCCAAGCCGCCTCCTGGGACAGATGCACCAATTCGCCAGTCACCCCGAGGCTGATGAGGAAGGGCGCTGACAGCACACAGCATGGAGAGAGTGATCCTGCACCCAGGGGTGCCTGAATTCACCCTTTTCCTAATCTAAGGTTGTAATGAGTTGTGTGTGCTTTCTGTGCCTAAATTTCCTAACCTATAAAATAAGGGGATAGTAATACCTACCTCAAAATATTTTTATAGAAATTAAAGAGGATGACATAGACAAAGGATTTCGCTATCCCAGAGCCTAGCACAGAGTAGGCACCTGATAAATAGTAGTCCTCTCTAAGGTTTTATTGAGGTATTATTAAGGTTTTAAAGAATCACACACACACACATACACACCTGTCTCTTCCGTTCTCACAACCCGGGTCATTGCCTTACACTGATATACATTGCCTGAATCTAAACCAAAAACATGAAGGTAGGGCTTCCCTGGTGGCGCAGTGGTTGAGAGTCCGCCTGCCGATGCAGGGGACATGGGTTCGTGCCCCGGTCCGGGAAGATCCCACATGCCACGGAGCGGCTGGGCCCGTGCGCCATGGCCACTGAGCCTATGCGTCCGAAGCCTGTGCTCCGCAATGGGAGAGGCCGCAACAGTGAGAGGCCCGTGTACCGCAACAAAACAAAACAAAACAAAACATGAAAGTAGATAGGCCCTAAACATGTTAAAGATAAAAACATTAGTAGGTTTAAATGGTAAGAATAGAGGATATCATCACAGGCATCAAAAATTATCATAATTCCAGTTAGCTTTCATTCGAGCGGTACCTACTATCTCTGGGGCATTTTGCTGACTACTTTACATACATGTACAACACTATGAAAGAGCTAGCCCCCATTTTACAGAGGCAGACACGGAAGATTAGAAACTATAATTGCCAGAACTGGTATTCTTACCCTTATGTAATGTTACCACTCTACAGAAGTGCTCCAGAAACTACTGCAAGTACAAAACTGCCACCAGAATTAAACACCTTATGCCTGAGTCAATTATGCACTGATACACGGTGCTGAGTCCAGAATGACTTTCTAATTCCTTTGTTTGTGCACCAATTTTTCTACAAAATTAGGTGAGCACTCATTATGCACTGAGTGGTTTGCTAGATGCAAGGGCTATGAAGATAGAAACATACAGTCTCTGAACCCGGGTTGCTCAGGCAAACCAAGAGAGCAAATCAAGAAGAAGAATGTGGGCCTTCCCTGGTGGCACAGTGGTCGAGAGTCTGCCTGCCAATGCAGGGGACACGGGTTTGTGCCCTGGTCTGGGAAGATCCCACATGCCGCGGAGCGGCTGGGCCCGTGTGCCACAACTACTGAGCCTGCGCGTCTGGAGCCTGTGCTCCGCAACAAGAGTGGCCACGACAGTGAGAGGCCCGCGCACCGCAATGAAGAGTGGCCCCCGCTTGCCACAACTAGAGAAAGCCCTCGCACAGAAACAGAGACCCAACACAGCCATAAATAAATAAATAAATAAAAATTAAAAAAAAAAGAAGAATGTGGCAGGTTTGGGTGGGACAACCACCCACGTCCCATCCGTGGTCACCATTGTGGGTGTTTATCTAGGTCCAAGCTCTCCGAGCCCAGGGACCACTCCTGAGGGGGGGGGGTGCTTCATATTCAGTCCCCACCTGCATCACAACGGTACCCTGTCCACAGATTAGCCTCCTCTTACAGACTCCTGTCTCTTAGCTCTGATACTCTTACTAGGATATTTAGGATTAGTGATAAATGGCAATTTGAACTGGTCTAGATTTAGGCAGTTGTAGGGTCTTTGAGCTGGGGGAAAAAAAAGAAGAGTGAAAGATAAATACAATTTGCTAAGTAGAACAAGAAGAAAAAAACCTAACATCCCAGAATGTCATGCAAATTACAGTTATTTATTATCAGACAGTGTTGTATAGGATTATTGATTAAATAAAATATATCGCAACCAGAACCACAAAGCATTGTATCTATGGGGCATCCATCAGGATGTAGATTTTCCACACACAGAGCACTCCTTAGGAGCAGCATTCCTTGTCATGGAATTGTACTGGTGTTTCTGACCCCACCTGCCTTCTGTGGTCACATGAAAGTCACGGCCATTCCCGTCATCCCAGCAAGGTGATGCTCTGGTACAGAGGAAGAGAGGTGAGGGGCGGGTGTGGCTTGCAGGGGTGGCAGGTGAGCTAGGTCTGAACGTGCATGATCACACGCTGAGAACACATTATTTCTTGTTTTACCAAACTCACAATCATCCACCAATTTGTTCCCTTCAACAGCTTCAATGTATTTCTTGTTAAAGAACATCTCTTCGTGAAAACCTTTGACAAAATATTCGAGCACAAAGGAGTGAGCGGGACTCCGCGAAGCCCAGTTTCCCTAAAGTGGTGAGTCAGCAGGGGGCAGGAGAAATGTTATCACTGCCACTCCTTGTTGGAAAATTAAGGGCCTTCCTGTAAGTCAAAATTTTCCTTTGCTCTTAATAAGATGACAGTCTGGAACACTAGGACTGCCGCTGAGATAGTGCCTCCTCGCTGGGCTTAGATGATTCAAGAGCTCGGCGCTCACTCTCAGAAGGCTGCCAGGGGTCTCAAGGAGAGCCAGGCAAAGCAAGAGCCAGCAGTGGACTCCTGGAAGTGAGGGTCGCCACGCGAGGAAACGACAACTTGTTGATATGCAGGGTCATCCTCTTTATCTTATTCTAGCTGGAGCCAAAGAACAGACACAAATCAGCATCTTCTCCCTTCAGCGCCTACGTGAACAACGATGGGGTGGGTTAAAGGGGAGAAAGCGACCTGAGAACAAATTGGAAAGACTAACAGGCCCCCGGGCTCTGGGAGGACAAGGAAAGTGACACGTGGGCAAGCATGAACATCAGAGCGAGTTCCAGGGTGGGGGACAGGGTATCTGGGGACCGAGGATCAGCTCCCCTGACCACACCTCCCTAAGCTGTCCCGGGAAAGGTCAGGGTTGTAACCATGGGAGGACCTGCTGTTCTTTCTCTTGCAGAACTGGCATTCAGGAGACAGAAGATTTTTTTTGCAGAAACTTTTTTTTTTTTTTAATTAATCAGTAAAAATTCTTCTTGGGCTTTAAATAGTCCCTCAAAGGAGCTGCTAAGCCAGAAGCCAAAGAGATGGTCTTCCTCCTTCTGCAGGAAGAATGAGCCCTGTTGCCTAGAAAAAGAACCACTTTCCTATCTGGAGGCCCCCCCCGCCTCAGGACTGCTTGATTGTTTTAGGAGGAAAGGGTTCCACCGCATGCTGATTTCTCTCAGTATAAATGGACTCTTTCAATAAGGGATAATCTCAGGAGTGAGAGAAATTGCCGGACCAGGGGTGAGATCTGCAGGTTCAATCATTTCCACTTCAGAATCCATGTGCTGGGCCTTTCTAAAGCACCTGCCCCCATTTCAGTATAATGTTAACTATTATACACAGGTGCTATACAAATGTATCTAAGTACATTTACGTACACACACGCGGACACGCATCCACATTCAGCACAAAGGAAAGAACACACTTCTCTGCTCATTGTCATGCCCACGGCCAAGTCCTAACTGGTGGCAGTTCCAAGAACTGTTTATTCACATGTTCATTACTGAGCACCTTTGGTGGGGTGAACCGTATCTCCCAAAAAGAGGTGTTGAAGTCCCAGCCCCCGGTACCTTGGAAGGGGACCTTTTTTGGCTACAGGATCCTGGCAGATAGAAGTAGTTAAGCTGAGGTCCTACAAGAGAGGGGTGGGTCCTTAATCCGCATGCCTGGTGCCCTTATATGAAAGAGAGGCGATACAGGGACAGAGTCACAGGAGGCAAGAAGGCCTCGTGATGATGGAGGCGGGGATGGGAGTACGTCATCTGCAAGCCAAGGAACACCATGGATTTTCCAGCACCAGGTGCCAGGAAAAGGCTCAGAAGAAATCCCCTCTACGGGCCCCAGAGGCACATGGCCCTGCCAGCACTTCCGTCTTGGATTTCCAGCCTCCAGAACCGAGGCAATACAATTCCGTGGGTTTAGGCCATCCAATTACGGCACTTTGTTAGGACAGCCAAGGAAGTGGATCCGGCACTGAAATGCTAGGCTGGGGAGGACACGTGATCAATATGATTACCCCCCGAACCCCGTTTCCAGAAGCTCAGGGTCCATCCTACAGTGGCCTCCACCTTGCCATGACACATGGAGTCATCAAGCTTTTCAAGAAGAATCTGTCCAGTTTAACCCCAACTTTCCCTTTCCCCTTGGAATTTCCACTTCAAATACACCAAAAGACAAAGCGATAAAGGGAAAATGTAATTTGGCTGGAAAGCTAGCGACCTTCTCTTTCCCAGAAACCCTGGGTATCGTTTATTTTCATTTGCCCTGGGACACTTAGCTTAGATCGTGTCTTTCAAACTTACGTCTCCCACCCTTAGGGTCAGAAAGGCATCTGCGATTTTAGATGCCTCAAGAACATTTCTGGGCCCAGGCGACATTAGCAGTTAGACTCAGTTACTGAAAAGCACCCTTCAGCTCCTGGTGAGTTTGCCTGGCTGGAGCCACACTATCAGGTGAAGTGAAGCGGGGTGGGGGGAGGGAGCTGCATAAATACTGGGTAAATCAAGTCAATTGTCAAGATCCACCCTGGATTTTGCCAACTGAGGATTTTATCTGTATCAAAAAACTACATATTTCTTGCATAACCTGGATCATTTTGGACAAAAATCCCCAGACTCCTGGATTTTACAGATCAGTAAAATTTAAAAGAAAAAAGAAGGCGGAAATTAGGTGGAAAATCTTTCATTTTGCCAAGTAAAATGTCTATTATCTCTTATCATTAAATTTTAAAAATAAGGGGGCCATTTCTATTCCACAAAGACAGGGGGTATCATCGCACTTCGAAGGACAGCTGTTGACATGATGGGACGCTGGCAGACTTCCCCGGACTTGGAGCCCCTTATTTTTCTTTCCTGCACAGTCTGGGGTCTTCGTCACGGACCAGCGCCAGCTCAGGGGTCAGCCCTTAAGAGACCCTTGGCCTCAGGAAAGTCCTCACTGTCTACCTTGCTTTGCGTCTACAACCCGGTTATGGAACCCAGCCCCTGCCTGGAGAGGGGCCATGTGAGATGCCCCTCCCCCCCCCCGCTGGACGCTGCGAGTGTCGGGAGACAAAGCTCTGTCCATTCCCCAGGTTTCTCTCCCATAGCCACAGCCCAGCACACGGGCGTTTGGTAAACGTTTGCTGGTGAAAGCAGCGGGCAATGTACAGAAACTGACCCCGTGGTTGCTCCTCCCTGACATCAGTGTCACACCAGCCGAACTACTGCCTTTTTATCCCTAGGGCATATTTTTTATTCCCGAGATATCCCCACCAAGGGATGTCCAAATGGAAAACAAAAAAGGTGAGAGGTGATCAGAGAGGGAGTAGGGGCAAAGCCTCAAAGATAAAATTAATCCCACAATTCAGGACAAGAAATGACTCCCTAAAAGAAAGAGTTTCTGGAAAAATACAAAGCCTGGAAGCAAGACTATAGCTCTGTTACAGCAAGTTTTAGGCATGGCAATGATGACATCAGAAAACCCACCCAGGAATGTCCACATGGTTAGGAGCCTGTTCATTAATAAAATGCAGGTGGCTCCTTACACATCCCAAAGCGTATCCCTGGAAACCAAATCCTGGAGTCCGCCTGCCGATGCAGGGGACACGGGTTCGTGCCCTGGTCCAGGAAGATCCCACATGCCTTGCGGAGAGGCCACAACGGTGAGAGGCCCGTGCACCGAAAGGAAAAAAAAAATAAAACAAATCCTGGCCTGGGCAAGCCCAGCGTGCTGCACACGTAAAGTGAAGAGAAGAGTAAGGGTAGCTGAGCAGTGGTGACGCTCCTGTGTCTCCAGCATCGACCAAGCCCTCGCTGCTTGTGTTCCTGGGACTGTTCTCAGGAGCCTCCAGATACGCTCCCCGCATGGCTGTGCCCACACCACCTTTCCTCTCCCTCTGTCTCAGAGACGCCCCACTTCCTGCTACTAGGGGAAAATTCCCTTCAGGTGAGCTCTTGTCACACCTGTCCCCCTGCCCCTCCTGCCATCCTTCCAGATCCATCAGGACCTGGATCCTTTCCCACTCACAGCTCTTCACCCTCTTCCACTCTCCACTTCTCCCAGTAAACATGCTCAAGTCTACATTTTTTCCTCATAAAGAAGAAACAAACAAAAATCTCCAGAGCCTTCTCGTTCTTTCATTTTCCACCTCAGTCTTTTTAAATGAGCATTAACGTCTCTATGTCCACATCCGTCCTCTCCTTCCTCCCTAACATACCGGCATGTGAAAATGTCCTAATCCATGATGCCTCCCTAATCCTAACCGAATCTGGAGACCTTTTCTCAACTCCCAGTTTCCTCAGCCTCTACAGTATCTGACACAACAGATGATCCCCGTCTTTGTGAAATGCCCCTCTCCCAGATACCAAGGCCCTCAAGCCACCCAGTTTATTGTTTACCTTCTCTCACAGGCCTCTCTCTTGCCATCTCCTCCCTCTCCTAGTAATCTGGGCTATGACCCAAGAACTTTAAATGGCCTCGTCCATTTCGATGGCGTCCCTTGTTTCCTCTGTGCAGAAGACTTCCAAATCTCACGTTCGAGACACATTTCCAATAATTTATACCTATACCTATCTATATCTATCGTCCATCTTTCTGTAGGTGTCTTATAGGTATTTTAAATTCATCTATTCCTTTACTTTACCCACAAATTCTGCTTCCTGACATCCTCACTTCTGTTCATTGTAATTTGCTGCAGAACGCTAACTCCCCACCACCCAGGCCAAGACACACAAACACTTATTATTCATCCCTGACCCTTCTCTGCCCTTGACTGACTTTGAGTCCAGACCTCTCCTTTAAGCCATTGCCAGCCTCCTAACCAGGTCTGAACAGATGCAATCAGTTTGCTCCCCTGTTCAAGAATCCTTGTTTCCTTAATAGTTTGGTTTTCATGAAATAAAATGTGCATGAGGAACTGACAGTCAGACATTTTGTATCAAATAAGACACACCCTTTCTTTCTGATGTAAAAAGAGAAGACAGACATTTTACATAGTCATTAATTTTGGTATTCATTTAGGCATTTGGGTCACTTCTAGATAAAGTTATAATATCATGCAAAAAAAGAAAATGCATCATAAATATTGTCTAGCCATATGATCCTGGAAAACGACCCGTCTTATGATGTTCTCAAATCCCTCTCCTTCAAGTTACGGGGGGTCGGCCAGCGTGGTGGGGGGATGGGGGCAGAGCGGGAGGCAAATCGGATGATTCCTCGTTGTATGTTTTCCTCCTGGACCCAGCGTATATGCATCTGAGCACCTGGTTTATCAAGTCCTTCAACATAATCACCTTATTTGATCCTGTCGAGAGCTCTATAGGATAGAATATGTTGTCCCCACTTTATACACGGGGAAAATGAGATTAGGAGAGAGGAAGTGACCAACTGTCAAAGTTCACTTAGCTGGGGCATGGTAGAGGTGGGAGTCAAGCCCCATCCTGAATCCCGGTTTCAGGTTATTTCTGGAGCGTCTTTTAAATCCTGCAGCTTTCTAAGTGTGATTCTATGGGCCCTGAGAGGAAGCCCACCACACCTCGGCCTTCATATCCGCTGCCCGACAGCAATGCACACCCAGCCCTGCCCCAAGCAGCTCTCGTAAGCCTGCTTAAGTATCAGGCTTGGACCTCTTAGCACAGAACACAGCAGATGCCACGACTACAGAGATAGAAACCGTGAGTATCCGTTTCTGCTTTCAGGGCCCTATGAAAACCAGCACGAAGGCGGCAGGAAGGGAGGGAAGTGTGCAGCGACTAGGTTTCGTTGCTATTGTTTTGTTCTGCCTTCCCTGAAACAAAAAAGTGTTTAATGAATCCATTGCTTTAGAGATACACGTGGGTGAAAAGAAATCAATAAAATCAGACCACAAATGTTGGGGGTCGGTAGGTACTGACTCACCTTCATCACTGTGAACCTGTATTCCCTCTCGTTCTGTTCCCATGAAGGAATTCCTGCTTCCTGAGGGAAATACCCACAAAGGGTGTGTGCGTGTGGGCGCGCGTGTGTGCGTGTGTGTGTGCGTGTGGGCGCGTGTGTGTGCGTATGCGTGTGTGTGTGTGTGTGCACCGAGGGAGAGCTGAGACAGGAGGCCGTGGTTCCAGGTGGGTCAGTTTCCTTCTGAGGATATTAGGAAGCCCACTTGTAGCTGTAGGTCCAAGCTATGTCCTCTAGTTTAACACTAACAGCAAGAAAACTAATCTTTTTGCTGGTCCAGTTCTTTAAAAATCTATCATCTACTTGGCTGACTCCAAATTCACTGTGGAGGAATCAAGGGGTATGTTTACTGTAATGTCCCAAACTCAACCCACAGAAATCCCCTGCAATCTATATTATCTTCCTGTTTCAGGTGACAAAACTGAGGCTTAAGCCTTTAAGTAACTTATTACTTTCACTGCCTAGTTAACAGTAAATCAGGAATTAAACCCGTCTGTTCCACCCCGAAGCCTGTGCGTGCACCCACTGAATCTCAGGGCTGGCACACAGCCCTGGGTGGCTTCACAGAACCAAGGTCAGTTCTCCTGACTTTGCCACTGTAGCCAGGGGTCAACAGGAGAGGCTGAAGCAAAAACCTCAGCAGTTCAAACCTTGCCTCAGTCATGTGACAGTAAGTAAGCAACAGCCCCCCCTCTTCAATCCCTGCACACAGAGAATCGTGCATGTCACGAATCTCTCCTTGTTGAAAGTAGGCATCACATTATGGCTGAACCATTCCCGAGGCTCTGACCCACTCAGGACAGACCACTTCTCTGCCAGGTCTAAATTCTTGCTCCAGAAAGCCTGGTGCAGCTCACTGCAAGCCCAGAGATGTGGCCTCCCCGGAGCAGCTCTGGGCACTGAGCACAAGGCCCCGTCGTCCAGATTCATCCCCTGCCTTCCGGTCTGAGGGCTCCTGACAAGCAGCTGTCGGGCCCAGGAGCCCGAGGAGAAGCAGGCCCTGGTCCTGGCAAGCTGCTACTTTGGTCCCCTGCCCAGCTCCTCCCTCCAGCTGCTGTCGCCTGGAGCTCGGGGGACTCCCAGGGCAGTTTTCACAAGGAAGCCCCTCTCGCCCCCCACTTAGTCAGCCGCTTCTGCTGCTGCCCCCGCCAGCCTGGCCACAAAACACCTCAGAGAACCCCCGTTGTTACTGGAAAGTGTCCTTCCACAGCAGGCAGAGAAACGAAAATGTTTCCCCATTTCAATCACTTCCCTTTCTCAAGCAAAGAAATGAAAAACAACTCTGCTCCTGAAAAATACAAAGGAAATCCAGATCTTTTCAGAATTTCATTTTCTCTCAGATTTCAGGAGAGAAGCTGAAAGTGTTTGTGTACATTCTGGTACATGATGCGTTAATTGCTTATTTTGGAGGAAACAGGGGTCTGTCTCTCTCTTCCAGCCACTCTCCCATCCCTCAACCCAGATAAAAATAAAAGAGCAGGTATAACGGGGAGAGACCAGAATAAGACGTGGGTTCTGACAGGACAGAAATATTTATCGAACCTTAACAGTTGAGATGTGTGCAGGCATTGGGAGTGTAGGGTATAGACATACAAGGTCTCTGTTCCAAATGAGTTTATGCTCATCAGACAAAAGAGGTACGCCCGCCCATATATGCATGTGAAATCACCTATCAGTTTCACTGCATCCTTCCGTTTACTTAAGCCCTGCAAATAAATCCCCTTTTTACCAGCCTGTCCTTCTCCCTCCTTAGAAACAGCATCTTCAGAACTTTTCACAATGTTAGAAGTATCCATGGCAGCAGTGATTTAAGAATATAAACATCATCTGATGCTGCAGTAGAAAAGATTGTCGAGCAGAAACTTCTCTGAATATCCTTCACCCGTGAAAAGGGAAAAAGTAGCTTGAGGGAACGAAGGGGTCTTGTCACCTTAGCTAAAACATCAGTTAGCAGATGGCTTTGTGGCAGCACTTCATCGGGGAAGCCACTTCTGCTCCCCACCACAATGTTCAAGACAAAGTCAGTCCCCCAACATCCAGGCACACCTCTACAGCCCCCCCCACCCCCCACAACAGCTGCTCCGTTGGCCAACAGCTGCTGGAGGGCCCATGCTTGAATAATTGCCTTCTCTGTATCTTGCACTCTGTTAAGTGACCGATACGTATTTCAGGAAGGAAAGAGGGGTGCAAAAGGATGACAGTGCACATGGGAGACAGGTTTGTTGATGTAACCTTTTAGCCCTAGTTACAAGAAAACAAGGAGGTGTTTTAGATCTTTTGTGATCCACTCTACCCACCAGGGATATAGTGCAAAGAGTGCTAAGTATTTCAAGAGAGTCAGGACTCCATGTGACTTGGGATCAACTGGTAATCTGAGCTCTCACCACAGGCAAATGGGCAGGTGCTGCCCTTTGGAAACTCAATCTGCCTTCCTGAGCATGTTGGGTGTTGTTATGACCCGTTAGGGAAGCTCACCCCAGCCTGGTAGCTGAAGGGTTTTCTACAGAGGCAGCAGACCAACTGTCTGAACAATCCTGTCCACTGTGGACTGACTGTCCTGCAGATCCTGCCTGCTTGGGGTCACTCCTAGCTCTGGAGATCCCTGCAGAAAGCTCGGAACTGGGGGTCGGGGGGGCCTGCCAGGAGGGACCGGCGCCCACAGGTGCATTTCATATGGTCACCATCACAGCCACATTCCAACCATTCTTGGATCCTGACGACTCTGCCCTTTAGTTCAGGTCTAAGGAGAGCACTGAGTCTCAGACTCCAGCTAACTCCACCCAAACATCCTGAAATAGAAGTTGGGGGAATGAACCCGCTCGCTGTGTACGAGGTTCATTTTGCTGGGGCGGCGGTTTGGGCCTGTGCTGTGGGCACCGCCCGACGCCTTAGGAAGTCCAGGTTCAGATCCGATCCCAGCCCTAAACCCCCGTGTGCCTCGGGAAGCTCCCCAGCTTTGCAGAGCATTCTTTCCTCGTCTGTAAAGTGGGTCAGGGCTGGCCCTCGCGCAGCCCTCTCCCACCTCTCCCACCCAAAGCTGAGTCCGAAAGCACCGCCTCAGCCCTTCACCACCTGCCATCAATAAGCAGCAGAGCTCTTCCCCCAAAGCGGAGAATCACTGAAAACGTGCACAGAAGAGGTCAATACACTGAGCTGCGTGGCCTCTTCCTGTTCTGAGAGTATTTCATGTCTTTATGCTCTTACACCGAGAAAAACCTGGTCTGTGCCAATCTACATCAAATGGCGAGGGAGGCCACGGGGGAGGAGGGACCCGCTCAAAACCTGCGATCCAGGTCTTTCAAATGGCAAACTCGTTACATCCCCGCGTCCTGACGGGCTCAGTGAAGGCGTCTCGTCGGAGGCCCTTCTGGCGGGTCAAGCCCACACACAGGACTGCTTGTCACATGGATCACATCAGGGCTTGGCAACAGACAACGAACATGTCAGAAAGCAGAAGGGGTGTTTGAGGGATGTCACTGAGGGCCGGGGAGCGTCACGAGGTTTGCAGTAAAAACAAACGATGACCAACTGGAAAAATGGCCTGTGTGGTGAGCAAGATGGAGAGGATGAAAGGGAGGGAAAGGGGGACAGAAGACAGAGCTGGGACCAGGAGCAGGACAGGCAGCTCCCTTCACTCGGGGGCTGCCGAAAGCCGGAAGCCGGCCTCATCCATGTAACCACCATCTCACTGACTAACAACTCTCCGTTCGTTCGGCACGGGAGATATAAATTTGAATTAGGGAAGGTAACACTTTGCGGGGAAGGCCACAGGCTTTACAACGAATCGTGGCTTTTGTGGTGATTTGGGGAAATGACAAGGATCTCAGAGCTCAGTGTCGTTGTGTCTAAAATAAGGACATTAGCGTGGTCCAGGAAAACAGCTGAGATGTAAATGCGACGTTAGGGGTAACAGGCCCGGCACAGAGCGGGCACGCACCAGACGGAAGCTGGGAGACAAGGCCCCTGCTGGAGGAGAGCCCCGAGTCCCCGGGGAGGGGGACGCCTGCTTGCAACTCGGTGCTGGAGGGGTGCCTAACAAACGGATGAGACCACGGGGAGTGTGAAGGGCAATGCTCCCCGAGCACAGAGAAGGGCACTAAGGATGGGCTTCCCCATGAGCATCCAGCAAACGGAAGGGCACGGGTGACCTCAGAGAGGCAAGTCCACCGGGATGTGTCTGTCCAGTTGAGACGTCTGCGGCTGAGCAGAGGGTCTGTGGGGAGCAGGACAGAGGCCAAGGCACAGAGGGCCCCGCACGCCGAGTTAGGTGATCTGGGCCTTTCCCAACACAGGCACTGAGGAGACACTGAAGTCTTGTGTTTTTTTTATTGAATTGGTTACAATATTGCTTCTGTTTTGCGTTTTGGATTTTTGGCGGCGAGGCGTGTGGGATCTTAGCTGCCTGACCAAGGATCGAACCTGCATCCCCTGAATTGAAAGGCGAAGTCTTAACCACTGGACTGCCAGGGAAGTCCCACCACTTAAGTTTTTTTTTTTTTTTTTTTTTGCGGTACGCGGGCCTCTCACTGTTGTGGCCTCCCCCGTTGCGGAGCACAGGCTCCGGACGCGCAGGCTCAGCGGCCATGGCTCACGGGCCCAGCCGCTCCGCGGCACGTGGGATCCTCCTGGACCGGGGCACGAACCCGTGTCCCCTGCATCGGCAGGCGGACTCTCAACCGCTGCGCCACCAGGGAAGCCCTTTTCTTTGGTTTTGATTTTTCAAATCTCTGCTGTGATTCTCGTGAGCAGCCAGAGTTGAGACTTCCGCTCTAGACCATCCGGCCAGCTCACGGGAGACTGACCGTGTCAGGGTTCAAGCCAAAGAGTCATGGAAATGAAGAGTGTGCACCTGCCTCCCTCTGCCCCTTAGCCTATCTCTCTTGGGGGTTTTAAGGGTGGGCACGGGGAGCAGTGTCAGCCCTGGATGCCCTGAACCTGGAGGTCAGCTAAGCATCACCCCACAAACAGGCGGGCGCATCGCGGTGCACTTTGCTTTGGCTGAACTCTTCCCAAGGACGCTATCAGCGATGTGTGGGAAATGCACTGGATGGGCGGGACACCGCAGCAGTAATCTGGATAAGGAATAACGAGGACCAGAATTTTCCTAGCTGGCGGTGTTTGCTTTTGTTGAAATGAGGGTATAACAAATAGAGGATTAGGTTGACACTGTTTGTTTGTTCGTTTGTTTCGGGTAATGGACACTGACTAGAGAAACTTCAGTGAATGATTAGATCAACGTGCGTTGCTGCAAAGCTTCTTCTTTCCATTTGGATGGCAACTTCACTTGACCTGAAGTGATGTTCATTTACACATTTTTACCATCAATTCAATCTTAACGAGCAGGGTCAGTTTTGCTACCCTCTGTTCATAGTTAGAGAAAGGGAGCCGGAGTTAGTGATGGGGGCTGGCTTCCCCGAGGTCCCCACGGTGAGTTAACGTCCTTGTTCCCTCTCCCTTGGCCATTCCCAAATTCTAGGGCCCACAGAAGCCTGCTGGCCACTCTCCCCGCAAAAGACAACTGTGGGAATGCTGCGTCTCCAAGGGCTCGGGGTGGGGGGGAGGTTTCCATCCACTCACTCTGTGCTGTTCTGATCAGGCCACCTGACCGCCATGCAGGTGTGGGAGTTACCTGGGAAGACCTCAGAGACCCCCTGTTCCGGTACTCTGGCTCCCAGAGCCTTCCCTTCCTGACCCACCAAGGCGACCTGCTCTCCCGCCACAGTGACAAAGGCCGCTCCTGGAACAGAAGCCCCAGGAAAGCCTGCTGACTGCAGCATCTCAGCGTTCTACCGCGGCGCGCAGGTGCACGTGGGCACCCCCGGAGACCTGCAGGGGCAGCACCTGCTGACAGACGGGGAGCACTGCCACAGCTGGGTTCAAAGGGAGGGAGTGGTGAGTGCCAGAGGAGGGAGGGTAGAGCCTGTGACTCGAGCCACCTGCTGGCCTGTCCCTGCGGCCTAGGGTGATTCTGACTGCAATAAATCAACAAACAAAAACTACAAGAACCAGTTCACTCTGCCCTGTGTAGACTGCCAATAGGAGGAGGCCAGCGTCTTAGCAGCTGCGGGGGCGGCCGGATGATGAGTGATGGGCAGCGAGGGCCGCCCTCTGCATCGGCTCCCCGGCGGCTTCTCTGAGGCAGCTGCAGATGCCAGCACACATGCCGGGTGGGCTTCTGTGGCCGGTTTGCGGTGGAGGCACCAGGACATGTGACCAGGGGTAACAGAAGGGGCAGAGCGGTTAACAGACAGCCCCAAGAGGCCATGGAGGCTACCCCACGCGTGCACACGCACCACGCCTTGAGTTCCCAGAACCCTCCGCAAGGGCTTTCGAAGAGCTTCCACTCTCACCAGGGTTTGAGAGAGACTGTTCTCAACTACTGCTGTGACTAAGGAACGGACTTTTCCGAATAAACAGCAGCTTTCTTGTTCTCTCTCGGGACACTTGAATTTTCATAAGTCTCGAACCCTCAAACTCGAGGTGTTTTCTGCCACCAGCCTGAAATGCTCAGGTGTTTGGAGCGGTGGGGACCCAGGGCAAGGGTACTGCCCCAAGTGTGCAGACTCACGCCTCATCGGCAGCGGCACACCGAGCTGGAGTACAGCACCACGGCTCCTCAGCCACACGGGCTCAGACGCAGCCCGGTCCTGCCCCTTACCAGCTGCAGCGCTGCAAGGCACGTGTTCGGGTTTTGCTGCTGTTGTTCTCTCGTGTTTGTGTTTTGTTTGCTCTGTAAACCTCTCTGAGGCCACTTCCTTATCTGCAAAATCATGATACTACGTGAGCATTAAACAAGATGCTGCATGGAGAGCTACTGGCACGGCTGTGGTCCCAGCAAAGATGCTCCCAAGGTCAGGGGTGAGGCGTGCTCCACCCAGACCCCAGAGGCACTCCACCCATCCAGGCCTGCACTCAACTGTCTCAGTGTCCTCACCCCCGCCGGCCCCCCCCCCACCCCACACCGCCACCAGGATGCTGCCATAGGGCGTCCCCAACGGGCACAGCCTGTCCTTCCCCAGAGTGCCAGCATCCACCGCCTCCGGGCCCTGAAAGGCACCCAGGCCCCGCCTGCCCGTGAGGGGCCCTCCTCTCCATCACCGCCCACCGCCTCTGCCCCAGCACATCTCATTCACCATCTTCCCACCGTCCCCCTGCTCCCTCTTGATCTTCTGGCAAATGGTGAGATCACAGCAGCTTCAAGCGCCCTGGGAGGGTTTGCCCCTGCTCTCCTGAGCCCCAGCCCTCCTGGCGGCCACGACATCTGAGCGCAAATTGAACAACGTGGATGAAACGCCCCATCTCGGCATTTCACTCCCGCTGCTCTTCTGAAATGTTCACAGGAAAGTGCCGGTGGCTCTTTTGAAGGCCCACGAGCTCACACACCCCCAGTCTCCTCCCCTGGCCTGTGGCCAGCTGTGGGCAAGAAGCCAGCTCTCTGGACTTTCGGTTTTCAGTCGGGGAAGGCTCAGTGGTGGATCGGCCCAGAGAATGGCCTTGAGGCTCTAGAAACTATTTATTAGGCCCATCCTGGAGAGCCACATCAATATGGCCATCGGTGAAGCAAAGCAGAAGCTACAAAAATATCATCCATCCCAAACAAGCCTCCTAATCAAATGAAACCCCGTGCTGGCTGGGACAGGCTTGTGTTCTGACACATAAGGGCCCTTTCCATCTTTAAAACAGACCATTAAAACACGGAACACTTTGGCTCACAGAAGTCTAAATCAAAAGGGAGGGGAAAAAAGAGAGAGCTCTTTTCTCCAAGAGTAATAATGCCGCTTCCAGCTCCTAGAAAAGCTCATTGCGATAGAGATGCAATATCGTTTTTTCCCACTGTGGCTTCTCCATTCCTTTCCAACACCCAGAAAATCTCCTAGAGGTTCAAAATTGCCCTACCTCCCTCTAAGAATCCCTGTCTTTTCACTCCACGTGTAACACAGTGACCATGCTGTGATGCTTTCAATATTATTTTGTTGTTTTTGCAATAAATAAAAAGATAGAGTTTGATACATATGCCAGAAGGGAAATCATCATAGTAATCACAGCCTGAATTGGAATGACAGCAGCCCGGTGCCCTGCCCCAATTCCCCAGGGCTGAGGAGGAGAGGAAGCAGGGCCACACAGCCGCGGTTACTATGATGCTCATTTCCACCAGGGCCCCTCCAACTGGCTCCAAAATGCGACTTAATAGACTGCTTTCCAAATGCCCTGTTTTATTTCTACCTCACTGCACCTGCTGGACAGAGTTAATATGTGGACTCGAGGAAAAGGGCCATTCGGTGAACGAGCCACAGAGGGTTACAGAAGGAGCTCCGGCTCACTCCCCACCAGCTGGCAGACTGCGTGCGACTTCGCATCACGGTTCTAGGAATCAATGGGCAGCTAAAGCTTGCACACGGGGCTGTTCTTCTCTGGACTGCAGGCTGGGGAGGAGGGGATACTGAGAGGGCAGAGGGAGACAGGAAGGCAAGCCACGGGGACGGGGCATGCAGCGGCCACCCCGAAAAACCTGTGTCCCGATCTCGGAGAAGTCTGCTCTGAAACTCAGCTGTTTTTCGATCTGGGTAGTCTTTGGGGACAGGAAGGTAGGAAGGACACAGCATGACTGACTCGGCCCAGCAAACATGCACGAACAACAGTCACGATAAACACCCCGTGCTTTTCTCCTTTGCCGCCTATTTTCAACCCCTACTTTTTTACCATCATCTTGGAGTCACACACCCTCTGTGATCCAGGTGGGTGCACAGGGGAGAGGAAAAGGTAGCAACTGTGGTCATATATTTTTTTTATTTACAAAATGTATTGTTTATAATTTAAAGCCAGAAAGCTAATTATCTCAGAACTCCATGAGCCCTTAAGAAAGTGAACAGATTTCAGGCTGATGGGTCCTCATCCTGAGGATGTCTGATAGGTAATTCTTAGAGATCTGGGGCCTATCATGCAACTGGCAGTAAAAATCAGCTACTAAACAATAAACAACTAATGTTCAGATTCTTTCCTTCACATCACATGTGCCACGGAGAATCAAAGAAATAAGAGTAAACAGATCTGAGTTAGAGTGCACCAATGGCCATCTTTATCATCTTAGTCAAGTAAACTAAACCTTCTGGTTCCACTTTAGCCAAAGAAGGAAAGCTCACGGCTGAGATCTATTTCACGGCGGGTCTCCAGCACCCCAACAGAAGCCCGCGTGGTACATCCGGCAGCACACAGGTGCCCATCGGGGTAGAGCCCAGTGGGACGTCTCAGCTGAGGAGTCCGCTCTCATTGGGAGCTTCCTCTTTACACCCTCAAAAAACTCTCAAAGAAAAAAAAAAGAAACATCCAGATGGTTTGTGCACAAGAAAAACATTGGAGCAGGTCTTTCCCTTTCAAACTTCTCTCAGGGGCACAGCTGCATCTTCTATGTGACGGGAGTTAGGGAAATCTCAGTGAACGCCGCTGACAGTGAAAATGACACGATTTTCTGGGAAGTGGCGGAAAGAGGCACCGCCTCTCCTGAAAAAGCCACCGCCTGGGTCCGTGTGCTGCCTCAGCTCTGGACACTGAGGGCGATTCTCATCAGTGATAACAGCGTGAGGTAGGGTCTGCAGAGGCAAACGGGCTCGCAGGGAAACAGCGCTCATGCATCTGCAGGAGGCGATCCCACCCGCGGACTGGGGCAGACCAGCCGACTCCCCCGGTGCTGGCGACTGGGGCTGAAGCCATCGTGCCCCATGGAGGAGGCGTCCCGCCAACCAACCTCGCCTGGGTGATGCCTGCCCTCTCCTCCCCGTCAGACTGAGCACTTTCCCCCTCTGGTCCCTGCTCGCTTTGGGAGGTGCCCCCAGGTGGGTGAATGAGACCCCTTGAAGCATGTCCACACTTGGAGAAAGCCATCACTTAGCTAAGATAATGTGCAGTGGCCACATCATACTCCCGTCGACATGAACCCCACGTGAGATCCGCGGGATGCCACCACTTAGGAAGATGAAGTAACATGGACAAAACGTGTTTCAAGGGCAAAGGGATTGCAAACGGAAAGTTTCAAATCCAGTTACTTCCACTGGAGGGGCACTCTGACAACAATCCCTTCATAAATAACCAAAGAATAAACAACATCTAACTAATGCATAACTTTCAAGATCTAGTTCATGGAGCAAATGTTTCCTCAGAATCTGTACTTTTTTTTTAGGGAAATACTAAAAGCTTCTTTTATAGCAGTGGTAAAGCCAGGCATTTCAGGGAAGTAAGTCACAGAAAATGAAGGTAGGCATGTTTCCAAAGTCGAAGGCAGGCTGTACCATCTGAAGTTCCAGAATCGGCACAGATCTGAACTTTAATAAATAGGAACATAGATAGTCAGAATCTGAAAATGGGGTAGATGATGACTTCCTATTTTAAAATCCACACTCGAGTATGCAAGGAAATTAGAAATAAGCAGAAAAGATCACTAGGTGTCTCTAATGGAAAGCAGAGCACCGTCTCGAGCACACCCCACTGGGTTATCTCATCCCAGCCTTTCATTGCCTGTGAGCTATTTTACAACTCTGTAAATTATAGATAATTGATAGCCAAGCAAAATAATTCTGTCTATAGACATGGAAATAAATTGTCTGTTGCAGTTTCAGTCAACTCCCCCTTCCCAACACCTCAGAAAAAGCCAGTGTCCCGTCCATTTGGAAACTGGTTTCAATATTCCTTTAACCTACATACATTTGTATGTCTTCGACTTCTCTTTCAAAACATATATAACATCGCCTGGTTTCCTTATGAATAATGAGTTAAATAAAATACTGTTCATTTTGTATCTGTATATGAACCATCATTTTACCTTTTCTGAAAACTGCCTTTTAACAAGCAGGCAGGGATGCTCCGTATAAAGAGAACAACAGGCTATCGCGAAACGTAAAAAGCGTCTTCCACTGATCGAGAATTAGTGAGACGAAGAAAGAGTGTGTCTCCTTCTTGATTCAGCGTCAGCGATTTCCTTTAGCCACACCTAAAGTTTCCATCAGTTCAGCAGACCAGGGGGATTTCTAGTAGAAACACTCAATACACTGCAATTACATCTGTATTCTATGTAGACTGAGGTCTGTAGTTAAGCGTTTGTGATACCATCATGGTTATTCCTGGTACAGAGTTAGTCAGTGTCATCAGCCCATGTTTGACCTTCACAACCTGAAGAGAAGACCCCTTCCAGGTGCTCTGAGCTGAGACTGACGAGTCTAATGACCCTCTCAACAATTCCACTAACGATTCTGACCCTACAGTTGATAGAACAACTCTGCAGTACATTTTACGGAGCAATGACTCAATGCACCAAAAGTTACAGACACAAGGAATATGTATAATTTTCGTCCTCAGAACTGCATCAAACGCTGCCCCTCTGTACTTTTATTTTCTTAATATTTTATATGATATTTCAACTATATGCTCAAGCACACTGAATGCCATCATCTGGGAATAGGGAATAGATCAGCTTTCCTCAAAGCCAGTCATGTACCCAACCGGTATAGCAACAAAATATATTTCAACCCTGTGTTCTTCTTTTAACAAAAGGCAAAAATTATTTGTGAAGCCCTTAGTAGAAATGAAATTGTTATAATTCACTTATTTTATGAAGTCCATTTTTAGAAAATAGAGTATCATAGAATTCACGAGCACTCATAAAACGAGATGACTTCCAGAGGTGAAACGACCATCTTTTGGCACTCAGCCCCCAGTAATTTCTTTTAATTGTATCGTTGACGCTGAGCCAACACCCACATTCCCTTTACCACGAGCAGACGCAAACCCAGCAGCAGCAAACAGCCATACCTCCGTGCACCCCACGTGCTGCAGGAGCCACCAAGCAGGATGGCCAGAAACTGCCCAAAGACTTCCTTCCCATGAGACCAAGAACTGGGCCGGCCTTGAGTTCTCTCTTGAAGATGCTCAAAACAATAATCAAACAGCACTTACCTAGGGAGAGACAAAGGGAGAAGGGCAGAGAGAAAGAAGAGTTAGTGTTGACAACCACACTGTGTTCCATACAGATGATCTATTTTAAGCGAAGGGATGTTTCACACAACTCAAATTCCCCACAAGCTCTAAGTCGGACTCGGATTTCAAATGCGCCCAGGTAAAGGTCGGTGGGGAGAAGGGCATACTGTTGCAAAAGCCAAGCAGCTCGCTGTTTGCTTTCTTTTCCAACCTGGCGTCCTTAGCCAGGTGCATTTAGCAGCCAGATGTGGGCCTGGTAACAAGAGACTGGCTGGGGACTCTGCTATGTGCCAAAAGCCAGGGGAAATGCAGGCAACCCAGCTGCCTTAATGATTACGGAGGTTCTGGAGCTATGTGGTTCAGATGCTGAGAAGACTGAACTAATAAAAAAGAAATGAGAGAACTGTCATTGCCGATTACATGGTATTTATTCCCAAATCTGTTCATTATAGAAATTTGCAAGACAAATGGCTTTTTAGCAAGGAAGGGCATCATTTTCCTCCTGGTAAGTGCAGAACGAGAAACACAATTTGTCCAGAGCATGGCTTCTGTGTTCCTTCTTTTTTTTTTCTTCCAAATGTGCCTGGCTCTAAAGCCTAGTAAAATTCCTGAAAATATTTATCGGGAGGTTAGCAGAAACAAGTGACGTGACATTTGTAGAGTTCTATACCATTTGCAGAGGCCTTCGTGGATGCTACCTCTTCAGAGTCTCAGCGCCACATTTTATTGTAGGAAGGACAGGTATGATCACCTCCTCTCCTCCCCACTCCTGCGCCCTTGTACCCCTCCTCCCACATCCTTCTTCTTCCTCTCATTTTACAATAAGTAACCTGGGTCCCAATTTAATTACTCAGCTCGCCCCAAATCACGCTCATGGAGAATGACGGCTCCAGGACTGGACTTCATATTCCCTGGTTTCCCATTGCTTGCACTCGATTGAATCTCAGACATAACATACGGGCAGCTAAGAAGAATTGCAGAGAAAGGGGAACACAAGGAGGCAGGAAGAGGGAGAGAGTAAGAGGAATACGATGTAAGAACGGCAGGAAAAGGTAAAGCTGACCACAGCTGTACCTTTATTCAGCAGCGAGCTCCTCGTTAAATACACTTGTACAAGGAGAGAGCATAGGAAAGTACCCGACACTCGAGAAACTCCATAAAAGGAGCAGCTATTATTCATTCCTTTACGTCTGCTGATCCAAAGAAGACTTGATTAGAACGGCAGACATCATCCCTTTTGTGGCTACCGTTGATCCGTCTGCCTTAATAGCTAAATAACATTGGTCAGGGGAATAACTGTGTTCGAGAAATGTCATTTTACAGGAAAAAAGAAACAAACTCTAAAAGGAGCATTTTCTGGTCATGTGTAATATTTTAATCCCCCGGTATTGATGGATGGTTAATTCCTGGCCTGCTCACCCACAATGAAGTGCCCGGCATGCTGCCGCATCCCAGCACTTCTAATGACACCTTGGCTTTCTTCCCGGGTAATTCCAAGAGTCTGAAGCTTACCTGACATGTACATTGCACGTCTGACTCCTTGCGTGACAACAAACGCAGCTAAAATAAATGGCACAAAACAAGCTACACCTTGGGAGTTCAGAAAGGCCACGGGATCTCAGAAAGCGGGGGCCATCCACCTCCACGCAGACCAACACCTGTCTCAGGCCGCGGCGGGCATTTGACCAGGGAAGGAAGTGCTTTGACCCGCAGCAGCAGAAAAAAATAGAATGCGACTTTGGGGTAGTATCATGGGATCATCATGTTTATAGCTTTTTATTAGAAGGTAATTATAGTCTTATTCAATTTATGACCCAGAATGCACCTAATCCCCTCATAAATGCTTTTTCACCACCCAGCACTTTCCAGCTCTGCTGGCCAAATAAATGGTGGCTGTTTCTACCTGGGTGATGGCACGGCTGTTAATTTCAACACTCCATGAAACTTAATTATGCAAAGCAGAGCGGCAAGTCTGGGGCTATTAATCTGAGGTTTGATTCAGAGGTAATTTGTTGTTGGGACCCAAGGAACTGTCTCTGGTTCCTTCCACGGCGCTGCACCAGCGGTTAATCCCCTGCTTTAATGGAAGCTGCTGGGGTCGGATCTGGGCGCCTGACAGAGGCAACGCAGCTTACGTGCATCGCCTTGCTTATTAATGGGCAGACAGCTCATTTCTTCTCCTGAAGTCACCTTTCGTCACGGCAACCAGAAGCCATAACACTTGCAGGCCATCGAGACCAAGCAGCCGATCTCTTATTTCCCAACTGCCTGAAGGCAGAACGAGAGGAAATGGGTAGATTATGGAAGTGGCTTAATATGAAGGAAGAAGTGAGAAAAATATGCTTGAGACTGACAGAGGGAAAATCATCTCTATTGCCTCTGAATACCTTTAGGAAGAACGTACTGTATATAGCTTCTAATAAGGATGATTTCAGTATTTGCTCCTAAGTAGATTAAGGGGTAAAACTCTTAGGCCCCAGATGGGGTCTAAGTAGTTCCAAACTCATATTTGATAGATGAGAGGGAATCACTACCTGACAAAAACCAAATACCACCACTGCTATTGCAATCACCAAAGACCTTTGATGGAGTCTCGTGTCCTTGGTATAAATCTGTACGTCTCTTCACTCAAAATGCACCTCCTGCAGGTCACTCCCTGGGCTCATGAGGTACTGGAGACACAGACGCACGTCAGGGCCCTTTCTTCCAAGAGCTCACAGTGGAACACACAAGACCTGCAAAGTGAATCTAGTAAGAACAGTCATGCAGAGATACAGACATCATCCCAGCAGGACAGGATGGGTGGGACTCGGAAAGGACGCAGAAGCAAAGTTGCAAAAACGATCAAAGGGAAACAAAGAGATGAATCATGGAGATTTAAAGAGGATGAACTGAGAGGGTGAAGGGAAAGAGCTTCAGGATGAATACAATAGGGGAGTGTGGAGAGCTTGGCGTAAGGCGGGACCACCATCCTGACATCAGCCTAACTCCAAACGCACCCCCACTGCTCCAAAGACGGACTCTGCTTTCCAGCCAGCGCCCCTCTCCTTTGTGTTTCCCAGACCTGGACGATTGTCCCCTCCCCCGAATCTCTGCTCAGGCTGCGTCTGTCTGGAACGCATTCTCCCACCACTTTCTAAATCCCGTCTATGCTTTACGGTGAGGCTGCCCCAGGCTCATGTGATTTCTGCCTCTTCCACACGCAGCACTGCCCATGCCCTCACGCGGCACTGAGTCGTGTGTACTTCCTGATATGGTTCTAGTTCCTCGAGTGTGTACTTTCACTCTTAGTAATATCATAAAGACTGGAAGGGCAGAGAAGGTGAGCACACAGAATAACGGCCTCCAAAGATATCAGGTCCTAACGCCTGGAATTTATAAATATCACTAGATATAAGGGAAAAGGGTCTTTGCAGATGTGACCCAGGTACAATTCTGAGATGGAGCGATTATCTTAGATTATCCTAGGGTCCCTAAATGCCCTCACAGGTTTCCTTCATCAGAGGAAGGCCGAGGGAGATTTCATAAAGAGCAAAAGGAGGAGGCCTTGTGACCACAGATGCAGAGACTGGAGGGACACCGTCCCAAGCAAGGGATGCTGGTGGTCACCAGAAGGTGGCCAAGGAAGAAACAGCCCCTCCCCTACTGTCTCCAGAGAGCACAGCCCGTCCAACATGTAGCTCTCGGCCCAGTATTACTGATCTTGGACTTCTCGCTTCTGGAATAGGAGAATATATTTCTGATGTTTCAAGTCACCAGGTTTATGGTACTTTGTTACAGCATCCATAAGAAACTAACACAAATGTATAGGGTAACCATACATCCAGAATTTCCCTGCAAGTCCCAGTCTATGCCTATCATCCTGGCATAATTATAACAGTTCCCCTTTCACTCTCAAAACTTCTAGTTTGGCCATAAGTTATGTAGTCACCCTTGATTGGATGGTATTTAATCTCTGTCCCTTCGTACTCAGTACAATGAACACAATGCCACGCCTACAGCAGGCAAGCAGTACAGAGTATTTGAAGTTGAGAAGAAAAATTCTCCGTCATTTTAGAAATAATTTGCTCACAATCTTTTGTCCAAATTTGGGAAATAAGGAACTGCTTCGGTTGGCTGAAGCAGAGAACTTGTGCAGAGACATATGTTGTTTAAAAATGAGGTTTTCGATCTGGCCTCACCCACAAAATACTGATCTGGGGCTTGTCTTGAAATTAACAAAGATCTTAATTCCCAGCCCAGATTTCCAAAATTGGTACACTGAGAACTTTTGGTAGGTATGAGGGGTATGTTCCATATGTTTAGGTTTCAAATGAGGTTTTATTTCAGAGGAAATATCTACCTGAACTTATTTGATGAGATTGGAAGAGGGAAGCTGGACGCTCATTTAAAACGATCTCTTGACACAAGCTTAGCGTCCATGGGTTCCTTTAGAGAAAATAACTGCTTGTTTGTGCACATTTATATCGCCGGGGTTGGGGGGTGGATAGGGAAACAATCGATCAGGAAGCAATTCCATCCGGGTGCTGAGTATGAATGGAATAGCAGGAAGATGCGTTTTGAAAAAAAACAAGTTAATCATTCCAGCCAATAATATCCTTAGGATTCACAGCCGGCAGTTACATGAATCAAGTAGCAAATATGCTTGAGTATAAATCAGTACATACTACGCAAGTATGTATGGAGATCTCTTCCACATGTGGAAATTCGTTGGGGACACAGAAGGCTTGGAAAGCTGTGGAAGACCTCAACCGATCAAAGGACAAACCAAGGCTTTTTTGTGCTGAATTGTATGATACCGACTCTAAGTGCCAGAAACATTAAGAGAAGGGACAGTCCATTGTGAGCTGAGATAATTGTTAACAGCTTCATAAAGAGACGGGATTTGAGCCGGAGTTTGAACCTAGTGAAGTGTTCACACAGGTACTAAAAGGGGCAGGATGGGAGAATACACAGGGATCAACTAGGTGAAGAGGACATGACAGGAACATTCCCTTGTCAGCTGGAAGGACGATCTCATCTCACCTCTGCCTTACTCCATGTTAACTGCTAAATTTGGTTTAAAATATGTGCTACAGTATTTCTGAAATCCCATGGAACTTAGAACTCCTGACTATTCCTTGGGCTAATAGGAAAACGTCCACCTATCCTCTGAATGTAAATTCTTGTGAGTTGAGCTGAGCAGATGAGATTCTCACAAGTTAAAGGGATCTGAGTTTACACACTGGGATGGAGCACTGGAAATTCATTTAATAAATTTAATTAGGAAAGATCACCCAAAGCCCTTCCCTTCTCTATTACTACTGAACTGTAAGCAGCTTAGGAACGATTAGACAATTTGCGAGCACACGAGAATTTCCAGCTCCTCGGCGGAGGAACACTCCTCCTCACGAAGGGAGTGTGCTTACACACTGATTACTGTTCCAGGTACCTAAATACTGGATGACCTGGTCTGATCTTGGTTATGAAGTATTTGCAAATAAGTAAGCAACTGGAAGTAAGCAAAAATAAAAAATAAAGCAAATGCAATGCAGAAGCCAATACACTGATGTCTGTTTTTGGATAAGGAAGTTGGAGCAAAGAGGGGAATGGACGTGAGGCCCTTCGGTGCACAGGAAAGACAATTAAGAAACAGAAGTGGAAGCTGGCATAGGGGAAAGTGGCTCTTGGAAAGAGTTTAAGCAAGTACCACTGATGTCCTTATCAGGAGGCAATCCTACATACGGCACGAGAAGACAAAACGAACAGAGATGTGCCTGTGCTCACATGGTCTCCGCCTCCATGACCTACTGCACCCAGAGTGCAGAGGATGAGCTGGAGGGTTTCCTGACTGCCAGTCACCTGTGTCATTGCAGGTGGCCTGTTGGTTCTTCAGAGTTTCACGAAATAAAAGAACTAGACCATCTACCAAGAAAGCAAAGAACACCTGGGTCCTGTTAATAACTGCATCACTATCATATCATTTTCTTAATAATTTCTCAATAATTATGATTTTTCCCTCACCAAGAACACTTTGACCCACAAGCTATCAATAAAGATTTTAAGTGTGGATGGAGGTGAGTGGCATTTTTCAATCTATATTGAACCCTTGAAAAACCATTAAGAAGAGTAAACAAAATAAAGCCCTTTCATTTTATGATAGAAGTTTTCCCAACAAAGAAAGAAAAAAAAATCACTGACAAGGAAGTTCGGTTTTCTTTAATCTTTGTGAATCAGTAAGATGAAAATGCCATCTGTACTAAATCCAAGGTACACGTTGTATTTCCCTGCTATTTCTCCTGTGGACTCTGTTTATATCTTTTGGCTCACATATATTGGTATTTGCTTTGTCTAAAATGGCAAACATTAATTATTAGCAAATAAAGCATTTCTTATGTTAAAAAATAATCGCATCACAGTGGATGTGTGAATCCCGCAGGATGCTGAATGAGACTTTTCGAAAATATGCTACCATTTGTGTTCTGAGATTGACCCTGCCTGATATTGATGAGCTGGTATCAGTCATGCACAGTTTAGCACCAATTATTGGTCAGAGAGCAGCTTGGAATTTGGGGAAAAGGAGAACTCTAGAAGGTATGCAAAACAGGAAGAGGGCACTGTTGAGCAAAAGGAAAGTTGCAGAACAGAGTCGCCGAAGAAGATAACGCTGTGGCAAGATTCTCTGTGTTATCCCTGAAGTCAAAGTGAACAATAAGAGACTGAAAACATCACTGTTACCATCCTGATAACTACGAGAACAACGAGTGTGAGGATGAGTCTTTCTCAGCCAGGTTTAGGTGTAAAATTTTTAACTAATAGAGGTGATAGATTTGAGGGCTGTCATTTCCAGTTCACAAAACTTTGAAAATTAGAGATGTTCACACAAAGAGGCACGGCATGTGGACAGCTGAGCCCACAAGTGAGGTATGACTCTGCAGCCCAGCAGTGTGACACATTTTACTCACAAATGCAGCAGACGTCTGTTGGGAAATGAAGCCCATATGCACTGTAATCTAACCCCTTCATCATTAAGATAAGAGGAGGGCAACAAACTACCTGAAAATGAACACGTTAGTATTTACGGAACTCAGTGTCCTGGCCCCTCTCCTTGAAGAACACCAAAGACCTGACGAGCCACAAAACTCACAGAATAAACTCAGCACACAGCCGACACCACACAGAGCACTTCACAGTGGGCTGGGAACTGGCAACTGGTAGGATTTTCATGTTTCAGAAGCAGAAGCAGAAGCAGCACCCAGAGAGAGTGTGTAACTAACTCCACAACTTGCACTTGGATTCCAGAACCGTTCACTTAGCCGTTCAATGCCAGGCTTTCTGGAAAGAAAAGCAACCTGAAATCCCTGAACCCACTGCTATAGTGGAATCGACGAAGGGCGCAGACGTCGCCATGAGGGTGAACATCAAATTCCCTGAAGCACCTTCCTGAACCCTCACCCAACTCGGCCCTCATCCAAAGACCTGTGAGGGGTCTTTCCTAGTAAAAATGAATCTTAAATTACGTAATGGGAACTGATAGAAAAATAGGATCCACTTCTCACAATTTGCTTTACAACCAAATTTCCTACACTCTGTCTTATGTGGAAGGAGACCCCCTACACCGAGACCTGGGCTAGGAATTGCCAGCCAGTAACAGCCTGGAGGCCCTGAAGCTCCAATGGACTCACACCCGCCTCCAATGGGAGCTCTTCCTGCGGATGGTAATAAGCAGAGCCCGAATCCTAACTCTGCTCTCATTCCCTCTTCCTCCTGTTCCCATCCAGAAAGAAAAGTCCTCCTTGTGAGAATTAAGTAAGAGACATGAAGCAAAATGCACAGTCACTGTCTTGGAGGGAACTCAAGGAATACTTATTACCATATCGTTCTCCGGACCCGTGGGCCCCCGTGCCCTCACAGAGGACCACACGGTGCGGGGATGCTGACTGTGGGGACGATGACCAGCTCAGAAAGTTTCTCTGCAGGTGAAATGGGCAAAGCCCTCCAGGAGGTGCAGAGCCTTCCCTTCCCTTCAGCTGGGAAAGCAGAGAACGCAAACAGAAGTGCCAGGAGGTGTGGAGGCTGAGTGTGAGAATCATTTAAGCGCCTTTTGCACACGGACACACAGTTACTTTTAATTAAATCAATCATTTAAGTCGGTGGTCCCCAACCGTTTTGGCACCAAGGACTGGTTTGATGGAAGACAAAGTTTCCACTGACAGGGGCAGGGGAGACTGTTCAGGTGGTAATATGAGCGGTGGGGAGCAGCTGTAAATACAGGCGAAGCTTCGCTCCCTCGCCCACCGCTCACCTCCTGCTGTGCAGCCCATTCCTAAGAGGCCTCGGACCGGTACCGGGGGTTGGGGACCCTCGTTTAAGTGATTGTCTGTTACACCACGCTCATCATCTTCCCTCATCTCTCCTCTACGGCCAAATTTCACCACTCTCCACGCTTGGATTTCCTGATGTGTAGACGGACCTCGTGCCTCCCGCCATGTGTGCACTGGTGTCTGCCTCTCCTACCCCCTGATAATTAGTACCCACACACTTCCAGGGCATCCTGGGGACTCCTGCACGTGTGCTCCTTGGAGCTGCAGTCCTTTTCTGTTGATCATAAACAGCTCCTCTTAGAATTACATGAGCACAGCCAAGATCAATGGCAACCTGATTTACAGCAGCTCTTACCAACGGCTTGTGGAAATTAGAAATAAATATGGGGTCAAACAACTCACCAGTAATTTGACATTGGTAAATCTGGCTTCTTTAGAAGTCTTAAATAATAAGGACCTTCACATCTTCGCTTCAACTGCAAGAGCATCAGCGCACTGCCTTTTAGGGCCGAAAAGGTGCTTTAAAGTTTACCACTGTTGGAGTATTTTTCTGCTCTCTCAAATATTGCAACATAACTGAATCGGCAGCACTATAGTATAACACGGCCTTAACTGGCACAGGCATTGGAAAGAGCTGTAGGGGAACTGCCCTCGGTCTTGAAATCACGTCTGCAGGTTGTATTACAAGTCAGTAGAACAGTATCTATATATCTGAGTATACTAGGAAAGCTGTAAATGCTACCAGGAAATGATTCAGAAGTTTCCTGGACCTAAATAAAAAAGAAGCAACGCAAAATATCAAAACAAGGACAATTCCTAAACACAGCTATTTTAAGAAAGTGACAATGGTGCCTAAGTTTAATGATGATTTTGATTCAGCCAAAGCTGACCTTGACTTCAATTTATAATGAAAATTTTTTTGTCATGGAATTGCTATAAAATATAAGTTTTGAACATACAGGACAGGTTACAAGAGGCGGTAGTAAATACGTGTGAGCTGTGGTCCCCATTTCCCTGAGAGCTTAAGAGAGTTTTTTATGAACACGAAATGGCAAAATTGCGAATGTTATATAACTGTAGAAAAATCTGATCTAATAAAATGTGATAACGTGCCTTAAGGGGGTGATCTAGTCTGTCTTGCCTCCTAGCAGTTCAGTTAAACGATGAAAGGGAAAAAGAAAAGGATATCCCACAATTTGATGCTGGTTCATGATTTGCCTGACATCAGAGTTTCTCCCCATGATTAGCACAGATTTTTCCTGCCACAACTTCATTCTATTCCTTCTGGTTTTATCCTTAATAGAGGCACATACAGGTGGCCACACAATAGGCAGTCCTATAGTTGAAAGGTGTCTGGTCAACTTCAGGGCATATTTGTGTGCACTGCCACACCAAGGATCAGCTGGGATGCCTCTCCGAACACTCGGTGGCCTGGGAATGATACAGACTTGAAGCTGGGGTGGTTGGTCACCGTCGCCAAGTGGCCACAGCTGCGACTGCCTCTATGTCACTCCACCATCCTTCACCTCCTCCATCTCCGAATCGGCACAGCATCTCACAGCATTTATAAGTCCAACTTGCAAGTAAAAATAAACAAATGTCAGAGGCAGCAAAGGAGGATGAGCAGGGGTAGGTGAGGCTGGAAAAAGTGCATCATGGTCCCCAAGGAAGGAGAAGGAAGTGGGGTGAGATCAGCAAATTCCGCTGCTAGGTTTTTGGGTAGGAAGAATCAGATTCAAGGCGATGAAACGGCATGACCAAGATTACACAGCTTGTCAGGGATGCAGCTGAGACTAGAATGAAAATTCCAATTCTGATTTCTATTTCCTTTCCGCTACATTATATTGCAAAGTCACTTTCCACATGGCGCACAGGTACATAACAACTATGTACAAGAGTAGCCAGGGAAAAGACTGAAATACAGACTTTGTTTCATAGGTAATCCCCTTGCCCTTTCCTGAGCATTTCTTTCAGCTGCTCACGTGCCCACAGTGGAGACTTTGTTATCCTTCCTGACTCAGGTCAAATGCCACCTTCTCTGACCCTCCACCTTAACCTCCTCTGAGGGAAAGAGCATGGGGTAAGGGCAATAGCACCAACTTTGGTTTCACAGGTAGTTAGCAAGTGGCCAACTGGGATTGAAGTCAGGTCTGCTTTGATTCCAATACCTGCACCATGAACTGTGCCACCTTCAGAGTGACCAGGAAGGCTGAAGGAGACAGCCTTCAGAAAGTGCTGGGACCATGGTAAACACTCAACCTCAACTCTCTTTTCTCTCTTTTCCAAGTTCCCTTTTCTGTTTTGTCTCCCAGGAAAACGATCATAGGCTTATTGCTCTCAGAGCATTTTTATTAATCAGAAGACTTTATCCTTTTTTCAATCAATAAACACACAGGGAATTTGGAGTCAGGTTCAATGCAAGGAGCTAGAGAACTAATGAGCAGATGACAAGATAAAAGCTGTATTGGGAAGGACTTACATGCAATACTAAAACCTTGAGCCTTATTCTTATGAGCTCAAGGGACATACTGAAGAATTTTAAGCAGCAGAGAATTATAATCTGATCTTTATTTTAGGTGAATCAGTCTGACTGTCTTGTGAAGAATGGATCAGAGGTGGAAAAATTAAATCCAGGAACTCCAGGTTCACTGGTCTAGCCACAGAGAAACGAGGAATTTAAGCAGTAGCCTATGGTGAGGATAAAAACAAAAGAACTATACCTAAATATTATAGCCTAGTTGGTACTTGTTTTTCCTCATAGGGGAATGGATCATTTCAATTCTGAAATAATTTTATTTGCATAATAGGGTTAAATGAATAAGTAAACATATTGTAGGTAATGAGAGCCAGGTTTGTCACTGTTGGAAGAAGTCTCAAAGAAAGAAAGAGGGAGACTAGAATAAACCCTGTGGTATTGGTTAGAATCAGAGGTATCAATATGGACTTATGGGATCCTAAAACATATACACAGAGAGAGAGAGAGAGACAGCTGAGCCCACGCAGGAGTCAGTGCACACCTGTATTCCCCAGCCCCACCCACTGCGCAGGACCAGATGCCGTCACCCCTCAGCAGCAGTGAGCACACTGAGCCCTGAGACTTGCTTTCTAAACACCATTCTCCAATGAGAATAATCTGGGCTCCCGAGAGAACAGCTAGGTTCCAGGGAAGAGGAAACATAAGATGAGTCTGCAGCACTTTCTGGCACCAGAAGCTAATAAAGGGCTTACAAATAGAGAGAGAGGGGAACGCGTCCATATTAAAAAGTTAGAGGGGCCAGCCTGACTCCTGTCAACAACCAATGACTAAAGCTGGAACAACCTGAGAAACAGAATAAGTAACAAAGATTAAAATAAATAGCCATGAGTACATATCGACATAAATAAATAACTGAACGCATCCACCAATGGAGGAGGAGGAGGAGAACAAATGAGGGAACAGAAAAGTCACTGTTAGAAGCCCACAGTAATAACTGCTTCCACAAGAACTGTCGATTGGTGCTAAAATTAACGGGCAAAAGTTTAAGCGGAAACAGGGTACATCTCTCCCTCCAAATGCTTAAAGGGAAAAAAGTAACCTTACGACAGGGACTGCCAGCAGATACTACGTTAACACCACACGCTGATCACGTCACGGGTTACTGACACATGGTGACAGCATGTACCTGCTAATATCATGAACGGTGAGCGGCACGTAACTTCTCTGGCATCTGCTGCAGTAATTCTCATACTAATCATGAGAAAACATCAGTAAAACCTAAACTGTGGGATATTTACAAAATAATGAACAGTGCTCCGTCCAAGGGTCAAGGTTACAAAAGACAAGGAAAGGCTGAGGAACTGTCAAGGACTGGAGGAGACTAAGAAGACACTAAAGGCAACATAGGATCCTGGATTGGATCCTGGCGCAGAAATAAGGGGCTAGTGGAGAAATCGGTGAACTCTGTGTTCTGTACATTAGTCAGTAGAACTGTACCAAGGTTAATTTCTCAGTTTCGATAATTACCTAGTGATGATGCAGGATGCTGGAATGAGAGGAAACTGGGAGAGGGGTGTTTGGGGCCCTCTGCACTTCTTCGGTAAACTTTCTGAAGTCTCAATTTATTTCTAAAAGAAAGGTTAAGCCAGATTGTAGGCAGCGGACTGGAGATGGTGGAGGACGGGTGACAGAGTCGACAAGACCAGCATAAATGAGATGCAGAGCATCAAGGAGAGGCAGGACTGGGCCGAGCGGCATCCACCCACCAAACGGGGCAACGAGTTGGGTCCACAGGCTTGGAGGGCAATGAGGACTTCACCTCGTGAGATGCTGAGCGTGAGGTGCTTCCGGGACATCCAGATGGACACAGAACGTGGGCAGTTTGATGATCGTGTCTGGAGTCTAAGCGAGAGAGATGAATTGGACGTGTAAACTGCAGAGCAGTCAACGTCTAGAGGTTTGTCAGAGGCGTCACGCCTCTAGGACGTGAGTCATAGAGAAAGTCATGACTCTCTAGGACGGAGTCATAGAGAAAGACCACGGACGAAGAGAAAGGGGTTGGGAGGATGAAACCCACATTTAACGCTGTCCACATTAGCCATTTTTATTCCACACATTTTTGTGGATCGGGGATATGGCTTACTCACTTCCGTGTTCTCCCCACTTAGAGTCGTGCTGGGCAAATAATGTTCACATAAGTGGATGGAGGACAAAGTGACTCCATCTCCATGGACGCCAGGAGTCCACAGGCGTTTACATCTCTCATTAAGCATATTTCACTCACCATCCCTACATCTCAGGTTTTATTTGAAAGGTATTTCCCCTAGTTTAAAAATCTAGGGAATTGATAGCAGTGAGACCTCAAATATGGTATAACATCAGGTTATAGCTGACCTATTACTCCCCTCACCACTTCTAAGAGAATAGCAAAACAACCAACAAATAGTCTTAGAATTGTTTTTATACATTTATTTCATTTTTATTTACTTTTGGCTGCGTTGGGTCTTTGCTGCCGTGCTCGGGCGTTCTCTAGTTGCAGTGACCGGAGGCTACTCTTTGTTGCGGTGTGCGGGCTTCTCAACCCGGTGGCTTCTCTTGTTGCAGAGCATGGGCTCTAGGCACACAGGCTTCAGTAGTTGTGGCGCATGGGCTTAGTTGCTCCAAGGTATGTGGGATCTTCCCAGACCAGGGTTCGAACCCGTGTCCCCTGCACTGGCAGGCAGATTCTTAACCACTGTGCCACCACGGAAACCCCTAGAATTTTTTAAAATTAGGAGATGCATTGCTTGGGGCCCCATGCTCTGCCAGGGGACCTCATCTAGAACAAAGAGGAGCTCGCTTCCTTCCTACTGTCCTTGCTGAATGTGCAAGGGTCGTTCTTCCCTGAGAGGACTGTTTCCAGCCAGGATCCAGGTGGAATGACTCAATCCAGGTTAAATGAGAATTCCCAGCCCAACCTCTAGGCTCTAACAGGAAACAGGACCTCACTCCCATCCGCAAGTCCTCTGCGTGCAGGGTCCCCAGTACGTGCCACGTAACTCCCTGCGTGCTATGCAAATATCCTGCTAACACAGTTTGTTCTGGAAAACAGTAGAATATAATGATATTTAAAAAGACAAGCGGCTGCTGAAATCCCCATAACCTCGCACTATTTGGAAAAATAGAGTTTACCTGAATATTTGAGGCTTAAGAATTGCCGGCCAGATGGCAGGCAGCAATATAAAAGGTATTACAGAGCTCCAACTCCTTCTGTGCGTCATTTAGTAGGATATTGTGCTCACAATCCTGTTCTGTCACTGTTGGGTTACTTTCTCCCTCCCCGCTTTCAGTTTTATTTTCTCATGCTAACATTTCAAGGAAAACAATCATTTTAAAGTATTACTGCGGGTTACTGGTTTATACTCTTTGCACTTACTGGCACTTTCCCTGAAGCTCTTCCAGGGGTGGACACAGGGAAGGAAGGGTGGTTAGCTGCGAGGGGGAAAGAAAGGATGCCAGGCAGAGTGTGATTCTTCTTGTTATATAATGCGCTGCCTTTCCTTCAGTTTGTTGGAAGTGCTGAGAATTTGGCCCAGACTTTCTAGAAGTTGTAAACAAGAACACCGCATCATTAGTGGTGGAGTCAGGATTCTAAAAGCGATGGGCCCAGCTGGTATTCAGCGGAAACTCAGGGACAGTGGGGCCGGGTGTTTGGGCCAAACCCAGCAGCAGGAGGTGAAATGTACTCTAAGGAGGAAGACAGGTCACAAAACCAAGTATGGTTCATAGAGCTCCAGAAAGAGCAATTTTGCGGAGTTCAGGAGGCTAGGACAGGACTGCAATGTGGTCTGTCAGCAGATGCGAGGGTCCACACCACGGGACTGGAGTCCAGTGTCTGGGGGCAAGTCAGGGCCAAGGCCAAGCTTCGGAGCAACTGGGGCATTAAAGCAGAGACACCAGACAGGGCAGATGGGGGACAGTGTTACAGCTGGACGCTGGCGACAAACATCACAGGGCTTCTCCTCCAAGGTCTGGGCAGAAGGCAGAACAGGACTGGCACAGAAGTAGAACTGGGCTGGCACACATTATTCACTGCAGCGGGTTCATTAACTCCCTGCCGCAGCCTGTCCCAGCACTCGGGACCCAGCCTGGCAGAGTGACCCCCGAAATACAGAAACCAGATCACAGGAGGAGAGAACCCGGAGGGGGAGGCTGACTTGACACCCACCTGGCTAGGTATCTTTACCTTTCCTCGTAGAGACTGAGAGCGCATTTATACCCAAATTCTCTCCAAAATATGCTCTGGCAGGTGTGTTCAAGTAATCAATGTACCTAGCTAATGAGGCACACCTAATTAACCTAGAGAAGACCCCCCGCAGCATACCCACCACCACCGAAGACGTCAACAGCCACAAAACACCCCACGGAAAGACTCTGGTGAGGATTCTCAGATCGTTCCTCTTGCTCACCTCACCCAATGTGTGTGTGCTCAGCAGCTGTATCTGAGCAGAGAGAATGAAGTAACGGAGGATGAGCAGAGCCCTGAATACGCTGTTTAAATTAGTTCCAAGGCCTGGGTAATTGTCCAGATCTTCCCTTTGCTCGGCCTGTGTAAACACAGACTTAAGTGATTGATCAAAGATGGAACAGTCACATAATGACCTAAAGAAAACCAGGGGAAGCACAAAGAAATCCTATTATCTCAGGTCTGGAGAAAAACAAAGTGTTTCAAACCCAAGCCCAGGCTTTCCTCTCCAGTCTACAACCTACAAGCAGGAGACACTACCTGCTTAGGGAGAAAATAAGGAGAATTCAACAAACTTCAAGATTGCCGACATCCTAGAACTCTGAGTCCATTTTACTGCTCAGCCACATGATAACAAGTCATGTAGCTTCTTTGATTCTGTATTTTCTCATCAACAAGTCAGAAAACACAACCTCTCAGGCTCATATGGACGATAAAAGGGTCAGATGTATATTCAAACCCTTTTCGTAATGCTTTATACACAATAAAAATGTTCCAGTGACAAGTCTGATGTTGACATAAGTGAGTGAATGAATGAATGACTGAACACATGGCTACGGTCACTGAGTAATTTCTATACATGAACAGCGTAAGCGTTTATACTACCATGTATCTTTATAGTGTTTGTCACTATCTGACATTACATATTTCTTTATTTACATACTACCTGCTTCCCCTACTAAAATATAAATGTCTCATGGGCAGCAGATTGGCCTTATTCACTGCTATTTCCCCAGTGACCAGAACAAAGCTTAGCATTTAGCAGACATTCAGTAAATAGGTGTTACGCGAATGAATGAATGAACGAGGCAGTCGGGTGTTGAACCCAGACCTGCCTGACTCCAAAGCCTGTGCCCTTAACCACAAAGCTAAACTAACTGCTCATGAATGAATCAACTCCAAAAATGAGGGAGGCAGATTTCACTCAACACCATGCCGGGGCTTTCTCACATAACTTTGGTAGGAAGAATAACGCCCCCAAACACATCCACATCGTCATACCCAGAACCTGTGAATACGTTTCCTTATATGGCAAAAAGGATATTGTAGATGTAATTAAGTTTAGAACAGAAATACGGGGAGGTCATGCTGGATTGCCTGATTCATTCTCATGGGTCCTTAAGAGCAGAGAACTTTTTGAGGCCGTGGTCAGAAGAAGAGTTGTGAGAGTGAGGCAGGGTCAGGGATGCTGTGATGCTGACCCTGAAGATGGAGGAGGGGACCACGGACGAAGAAATGCAGGCACCTCTAGAAGATGGAAAAAGCATGGGAATGGGTTTTCTCCTAGAATTCCAGAAAGGAACACCCTGCCAACACCCTGATTTCTGCCAGAGACTCGGGCCAGACTTCTGACCTACAGAACCATAGGAGAGCAAATTTGTGTGGTTTTAAGCCACTAAGTTTGTGGTAAGTGTTCCAGCAGCGATAGAAAACCACTGCCAGCTCGAGGACGTCCACTGCTTGCTTGCTACCAGAACTGGATTTTAGACATCAAAAGAAACTTCCACTCAAATTAAGAAAAATATTAACTGGATTCGATACACTATCTTCTAAACATCCCCCTAACCCCAATTTAAGGCCAAGATTAGATTTAAAACTTGAGGCCAACTGTAAAAGTTCTTCTCTCGACATAACGCTCATAAGAAAAACCTTGAAACCTCAATTGATTTTCTTTGTTCCAGAAATGTGGGCTGGCTTCCACATATTACTCATTACGCGGTGGGGGGCACTATTTTTCTGAGCCAAAACCTTCCTTTGCTGCTGCTTTCCACGCTGCCTTCCATTATAAGAAAAAAGAAAAAAGTTCATGGTGCCGCCATTCCATGTGGTCCGCACCTCCCTGACATTTTGATTGTTAGAGCCTCCCTAGCCAAGGGCCCTGGAGGTGTGTGGTCCTTCCAGCAGCACCCTGGGTCTCCTGTCCCCAACGCGGAGCCATCTGCCTGGCGTCCTTGACACCAGTGCCTGGGAGCCCTCAGCTCCAGTGACGAGCATCGCCGCAGAAAATCAACGTGTATCCATTCATCCCTGCAGACGGCAGAGCGGGCTGTAATTTTAGCTCCTATCCATCAAATAAAATTTGTTGTCATGCTGTAATCTTGGCAATCAGTGGAACAGATGAACATATCTGAAATATTTGTTAAACATGATAGGACCTTGAAAACCACACCTCAGCCTGTGTGTGTGTGTGTGTGTGTGTGTGTGTGTGTGTGTGTGTGAAGAGACACCATGTGTGCTGGGTAGTCTACAGAATTAAAAATGGAGTCAAGTAGAAACTAGCTGAATAAGGTAAAATGGGGAGCCTTGCAGGTTCATTAAAAATAAATTAGATGCCTGTCTCCTAAACCTTTTGCTAGCACTATTTCACTTAGCGTTTATTTAACCTTAAAAAATGAAGGTTTCAAATGAGTCCAGAAAAGCCATGCATCTACCTTTCCTCTTTTAAAATATGAAACTTAATGCATGTGCAGTTTCTAAAGCGGAATCTAATGGCAATGAAAGTCAATGGGCTCAGCCAGTACTGGACCTATTACTCTTGTCATATTATATTAACTCAAGTGCCGCTAAACCCATTTGCTTATACAATAGCCTCGACTACTGAAAAAACTAAGAGTGGACACACTGGCACAGATGCTGGATTGACACTCGGGCAAAGCCCCACCAACATCGAGCCAGGAAACTCTTTCTTTCCAAAGTCACCCCCAAGGTGAAACTCACATCTGAGGTCACTGCTAGAGCAGCGACTTCAAAACCACTTCATCTCTCTCCTCACCTTCCTCTGTAATATAAATAACCACAGAACCAATCTCTAAACTCATTAATGAACTAATTCAACAAATATGTATTGAATTTATACTGTGTGGCAGTACTGTCTTCGGTTCGGGGGAAATAGTAAGAAGAAAATATTCAAAATGTCTTGCTTTCATCTGAGCCCGCATCTAATTTGGTGATACTAAGGATGTTCCCGATAGCAATAAATGCTACATGGAGAAAATTAAGTGGAGAGTTGGGGTGTGGGTGTGGGTGATGGAAAATGAAGGGAGAGGATGAAAACGTGACTGGGGAGAGCGTTCCAGGCAGAGGGAACAAGTACAAGGTTGGTGAGGCTGCGGCCTGTTCCGTGGGCGGGGAAAGGAGAGAGGAGACCCAGGAGGCTGAGCAGAGAGAAAGGAGCGGGGAGAGGCACCGTCAGCCACAACAGCATCCTTGCAGTGCCGAGGCAAGTGCTCACCACGGACAACACACGTCGCTGAGAGAACGCCTGCATCGGCCCTTTTTATTCTGATCAGAGGATCATAGAACAGGAATCAGCAACTGAGTTTTACGATTTAACCACTGGTCCTAAACCCCTGGCTTTTCGTTTCTGTTTATATTAATACGTGTGGGTGTATGATACGGTACCAGTGTATGTATGGTACAGATACAAGGATTCAGTACTAGGAAAACGAGAGAAATTAGAGAAGTAAGGACTCATCACCAAGCCCCACGAGAATATTTTTTCAGTGTTCAATGACTACTTTTCCCTAAACTCAGTTCAATTACTATATTTAATTGAATCAAAATGTCACTGTTTAGTAATATACCACAGTTTACAATCCTCTAAGAAATAATGAAAATTTCCAATTAACCTACAATATGCTATCAAGGACATATCACAATCTCAGAGATGCTTTTCAATTTGAAAACTTGTGTGTTGTAGAATGAATAAGATATAGTACATTCACCCCTCTCTTGACCTACAAAATGCATAAATTTTGACTCACTTTGATGTACTATTTTTACAAGGCTTGTTTGTTAACCTCGACTCAAAGCAAGAAATTGCATTTGTATTTCCTTTTCTTTGGAACCTACCAGCTGAGAGACAAAAGGCTTTTAATCCCGGGCACTACTCAGCCTCAGATGTCTATATTCTTATAAGCAGGAGGAGTAATTTAACTGTAGTAGTGGCGGTAGAGCTAGAAATGAGGAGCACGTCATAGTGATGGAATCTGTCACGTATTTATGGAGTATTTATGTTTCTCTGTCTACTGCCCCTGCCTGACCACATTCCATGTGTACATTTGCACCTGGGTGAGCGAGGTCGGCAACAGTCAGCATGGCAAGTGATTGTCCCTGCAATGTCTGCTTTATTTCATATCCACATTAGTAGTTTCAGCAGAATATCCAAATTCTGTGTCATTTGCTTCTCTTGCATGTGTGATGCGTCAGTGTGTCAATGCCAGTGTGTTCATCTAAAATTGTAAGTTCGTGGTGAGAACAGACAGTTCCATGTAACCTTTTCTTATAAAAATAACTGCTGATGTTATAGGCCTGTTTATAAGCACTTTGTGTGTATTTAAGCTTCAGGACTCACCTGTGAGTGAGATTCTGTGATTATTATTTCCATTTACAGATGAGGAAACTGAAGCACAGACAGGTTGTGTTATTTGTCATTGGACCAAAAACTATGGCAAGAGCCTACCTGTCGTGGTGGTCAACAGTGCCGCACTTTCTATCAGATGCTCCTTTCTAGCTGTTCTATGAGGGTCACATTGTGGCACCAGCACACACACACCCTCTCTGCCGGGCCACCCTGCCTCACTGAGTGCACGCTTGTTCACCAGCCCCATCCCATGAGCCTGCAAGCTCACAGACTAGACAGCCGAGCTGACTCTGCTGCAGGTATGCACACTTGCTTTGTCACCGCCTCAGCGATCCCCACTGGTCTAAGATGCTGAGACTCCTCTATTTCAAATCTGATCATTTTAACCTAGAACAGTAATCAGAGTCTGTCCCTTGCAGAGCCTTCTCTTTAAAATTCACAGCACATCATGTTGACAAGTCAAGACATTCAGGCGGCCCGTCTGGTCGTGTGCCCAGGTGAGAGGCATGTGAATGGGAAATCTGGGCAGCCTTTCTCACCAGCCCCGCCTCACAACTGACCCACAGCCCCTTTCACGTGTGCCCAGCGGCTGCTTACCCGGCCTGACACCAGCAAGAGGCTTCTTTTGGGCTCCTGACAGGGTGAAAATTCTTTATTCAAAACCACTTGGAATTTGTTGCACTTGGTGGCAACCCCGCTGTGATCTCCCAAAAGGGAAGATCACCCATGAATTAAAGCAACCAACGTCACTCCAACACTTATTTTTCAGGATTCGCTCTGGACTCATCTCTGCCACAGTTTCCATTACTGTAAGTCTGAGCCTGTCTGAGCATTAAATGCCACCATCTGGGGAGTTTAAAATAGAGGTTCACAGAAAGAAACGCAGACGCCAGTGTCACGAGGGTCCCTGACGGGAGAGCTCAGCCCTAGAGGCAGGACCGGGACAAAGTGACCCTGTGACCCCTCAGTGCTGACAAAAGTCTTCCGCCAGATGTATTTAATTGAGCAGTTCAGAGAAAACTGCATGTTCTGAAATTCCCGAGGCATTTGCATTAGGTTGGTGGAACCACACTCTTTTACGGTCGGTCAAAGCTTTCCAGGAAATGCCTCGCAGAGATTGGTTTTGAACATTCGCCTTGTCCTTGAACTGAATGAATGATGCCAGGGTTGGGGGGTGACACCCAGCACCCCGAACGCGTGTGCTCCCCACTTCCTGTCTTCCCACTGCAGCTGGTTGCTCTAGATGTTTAACACGACTCAAATTGGACTCTCCCCTAACAGGTACAGAAACTCACTGAATGACACAATTTTTATAACTTGACCAAGCGTGTGGTTAATTTAATCAATAGAGACAACCTACTTGAAAGAGAATTCGGACTAGTTCCTTTATTCTCCTCCCCCTCTCCCATCTCTTTAACAGCAGCTCTTTCTTTCTTGATCCCATGGACTTGAGGTCAACTTAATGGAACTGTGTTATTTCTGTTTTTTCCACTCATTTGATCTGAGATTTTTGAGATGTTCACTAATTATCTATTTCTTGCACATAAAATGGAGATAACAGCCCCAGCTAACTCAGAGATTCTTGCTGTGATTAAATAACACAATTTGCGTGCAGCTAGTATCAGAGTGCTGAGCCCATAATAAATGTCTGTAAACGTCAGTTCTCATCCTCATCTTCCTCCTTCATATAAGTTAAAAAATTCTGTATTTTCACCAATTCCAGAATGCTGGCATCTTATCAATATCTTTCTGTTTGTTTATGAAGTATTTACTTAATAGTTTAGAATAAAAATTCTTAAAAATTATGCTCTTCTCTGGAAAACAATCAACTAACTCTGCCAATGGGTAAAGAAACGGCACTGGTCAGCCCACTATTTAGAACTGGAAGTTGTATCTGGCCCTGTGTCATCTCGTCTTTCTCTCAGTGTTTCTGCTGGATATAAAGTCTGTAAAGGAAACTGTTCTAACGGGGCCTAGCAGCCTGTCCAGGTACACGGAGCACAGGGGCAGCCACCTCGGGCTGGCTTGGGACTGGACAGGAAGAAATACTGTGTAAAAGACAAAACCCACAATTTATTCACTTTCTGCCCATCCTCTAACCCCTTTCCAGCTCCTGGAACAAAGGTGCTGGGCTCCCGGGGACGAGGAAGTTTCCACAGCTCCCTTGGCCATCAAAAGCTCAGTTAAGTGCTGCATTTACAGAGGGAAGGCAGCTTCAAAGGTTTCACTTCCACTTAGATTTTAAACAGCTCTACAAAAGAGCATCAATTTTGGTTAAACTGATTTTTTTCGTAGTTGGTTTGGATGGTGATTGTATCAGGCTGTCAGCACATAGAGGCTGGGAGAGCAGATCCACGTGTGTGTGTGTGTGTGTGTGTGTGCGTGCGTGCGTGCGTGCGTGCGCGCGCGCATATGTGTATGGTCCTAAATATTTCCTCTATTTATAGTTTGGCGGGATTTGGCCTCTAAGGCGACTGAAAAGACATTTTCCCAGCATGGGCCACTCAGGATGGAAGTAGTATACTGCAATTCTGGTTACATCAAAAGCATAGAATCAGGCTTCTCAACACTGCTTCTGATTTCCTGTGCAGGAATACCTGTTTGTCTCATTACCTTATATTCATGCAGATTAGCTACTGATGCTAACTTAGCTGAAATATATAATAATAGATATATGCACCAAGTGCCCGCTGCCTCTTAGAGACTCCAGTCTGATTCCATGGGTTCAGGGTGGCATCGATTGTGGAACATACCTGTCTGCCTATTTCAAACATGCGAGTTGGTGTGTGTGTTCATGATTGCAGCGTCTCAGTGCAAAGTGAGTAGCACAGCATCTCAGAAACCATGTAGTCTTAAAAAAAACTGTAGCACCAAACAGAAGGCTTCTGCTGAAAAATACTCAACATTCTAATGTGATTTTATATTAACACATATCAACTTTCAGTTATTTATCTGAATGAAAGGTACTTGCTAATTTAAAAAATAAGAAAGAGAAAATACGCCCAAATTATTTCAAGACGGCTGATGGCTAGTGGGTGCGGCCTACAGTCTCTCACTCAGCACATGGCTCACTTATTTATGCTCCAATATTGCTTTTCAATATTTAAGACCAATATTGAAATCAACTGTCATTCTCTAAACAGTCACTGACGGATGGTAATTGGGAAGAGTTTAATTAAAGACAGGTATTTGGAGAACTCATTTTGGGATTTAAAACATATCATAGTTGAATTATATAGACACACATGCACAACCATACACAAACACATAATACCCACATCTGTTGATGGTATTATTTTTTGTTGATGGCAGTATTTTTTTAAACCAGGAATATACAAAAAATCACCTAGGGGTCTTCTTCAAACACAGATGCTTAGGTCCCACTATCCAAATAATCTGATTCAGTAAGACTGGTATGGGCCCCATGCAATTGCATTAAAAAAAATACTTGTTAACCTTATAAATTAATTCTTATAGGCACTAGCAACTGCATTAAAGAACAGATGTTTGGGCTTCCCTGGTGGCGCAGTGGTTGAGAGTCCGCCTGCCAATGCAGGGGACGCAGGTTCGTGCCCCGGTCTGGGAAGATCCCACATGCCGCGGGGCGGCTGGGCCCGTAAGCCACGGCCGCTGAGCCTGCGTGTCCGGAGCCTGTGCTCCGCAATGGGAGAGGCCACAACAGTGAGAGGCCTACGTACTGCAAAAAAAAAAAAAATAAGATCAGATGTTTTTACAGTGTCAGTTGTTTAGGAACTTGAGAAGAGTCCTGTCTTTCCCAAGACCCACTGCGTCTGTCACTGGGTACCACTGCTGACCCAACTGCTAACCCCAACAAGACAGGAATAATCCTTGACTCCCCACTTTCCTCATCCAACTAGCACCCAGCGCTCCTGGCTCTATCTCTAAAACACTTCTCAGATATGTCCATGTTTTCTCTACTTCACCACCATCAACTTAGTCCAAGCTGTCACCCTCCCCACCTACCCTCTGCTTTTATTTCTTGATATCAGCACAGTGCCAGACACATAATGCCTGCTCTATAAAAATTGGTTGAAAGAATAAACAATTGAGCAATTATAAATGATATATTTTTCAACAACTACTTGCACAAGACCTGGTATATACCAAACTGAATTAAAGAGTAACAGACATTGCATTAAAAAGAAGGCTGACGAACATGAGAAGATGCACATCATTGCTAATCATTAGAGAAATGCAAATCAAAACTGGTGTGCACCACCTCACACCAGTCAGAACTGAAAAATCTACAAGTAATAAATGCTGCAGAGGGTGTGGAGAAAAGGGAACCCTCCTACACTGTTGGTGGGAGTGTAAATTGGTGTAGCCACTATAGAAAACACTACGGAGGTTCCTTAAAAAATTAAAAATAGAGTTACCCCATGATCCAGCAACCCCACTCCTGGGCATACATCCTAAGAAAACTATAACTTGAAAAGATACATGCAACCCAGTGTTCACAGCAGCACTATTTACAATAGCCAAGACATGGAAGCAACCTAAATGTCCATCGAAAGAGGAATGGATAAAGAAGATGTGGCACATGTATACAGTGGAATATTACTCAGCCATAAAAAAGAATGAAATTATGCCATTTGCAGCAACATGGACGGACCTAGAGATTATTATACAAAGTGCAGCTAGTCAGAGAAAGACAAATATCACATGCTATCACTTACATGTGAAATCTAAAAATGATACAAATGACTTATTTACAACACAGAAATAGACTCACAGACATAGAAAACAAACTTACGGTCACCAAGGGGAAAAGGAGGGGGGGGATAAATAAGGAGTTTGGGTTCAGCAGATACAAGCTATTATGTACAAAACAGATAAACAACAAGGTCCTTCTATATGGCACAGGGAACTTTATTCGATATCTTGTAATAATTTATAATGAAAAATAATATATATGTATGAAACTGAATCACTTTGTTGTACACTAGAAACCAACACAATACTGTAAATTAATTATACTTCAATTTTAAAAAGGCTGATGATATGTCTAACTATAAGGCACACGGCATGGGTTGGGCTAAAAGGCAGGCAAGAGAACTAGTCCATTGGCACGTCGGTCACCTGAGCACCCGGAGACGTGGCTACCGTGGTCCACGCCTGCAAGTCTCCTGTGTCTCTTACTCACAACAGACCAGCTGGGCAAATGCACGCACGGAGCTGTACAGCTTCCCCATCCACACAGGGGTATCCGGTGGCAAAACATCAATTATCACCTCCTCATCTGAGAAGGAGAAAACTGGACTTCTGCAGGGTCTCCACGGCCCCCTCGTACTCCACTCAATTCGAATCCTTACACAAAACACCCTTGGTTGCTCGCAAAGGACAAAGGTGATGAAACCACTGCTTGAAGTGAAATAAATCTGAAGGTAAATGGAAAGATAATATGGACGGAACTGAAAGGCAGACACAGCATAAATAGGCATCTCAAGTTCACAAGCACCCAAAAGGCACCCAAGAAGAGCAACCATTGTGACCACCAAGAGGAAAACGCTCCGGGGTTGAGGACATCCTTCTGGGTGATGCGACTTATGACCTTCAGGCAGCACCAGAGGTCAGGAGAGGAGCTAAAAGAACCAGCCTCCTCTCCAAATGGGCGGGGGCACCAACCAAGCCACCAGGCACAGGAGTGGACGTTACACTCCAGACATCCGGTTTATTATGATGGATGCCTCCCCAACCCAACACCCAAGCTTGTGGCATTGAGACCTATGAAGAGAGAATAGGAGCAATTAAAGGGAGACACAGAGAAACAAGGACGGAGGGGCCACTGAGGGGTGGTCCTGGGATGGTAGGCAGTGGTTCCACCTTTCCGCTTCCCCCTAACTTGTCCCCCCATCCCATCAGGGACAGGTATTTGAAGCCAAACTGGTTTGGATCTCTCCAATTCAGTTAAAATGAGTATTGTTTGTTGTCCAGGATTCTAAATCCCTCAGAAGGGAGCCCCTGTGTTCTCTCAAGCTCTCCATCGCGCCGTAGGGGATCGGGGAGGGAGTACTTTGAACACAGAAGCAGCCCTGGCAGTAATTAAACACAAAAGGCCGCCTAGCGCCTTCCTTGTGCTGGTGTCTGGCAGCCTGCTCTCGCGGAGCAGAAGGGGGAAGATTTGATTTTAATCACACAGATTTCATATTTTATTTTGCTCATTAAAATTCCTGATAAGGATTTACTTCAGCATTTTGTAGCTCTCCCTGAATATTTGAAGAGGGTCCTTTTTTTTGCCCTTTTTAAAATGCAGATGCTGTCTGACCCCCACCTGGTCCACAGTCTGAGGAGACTGCCTCTCCATCACTCACGTCCAAGGTGTGAGCCATTTCTGGGAGAATTTAAAAAAAAAAAAAAGGGAATTTAGGGATGGCATGCCACCACTCCATAATTACAGCCATGCTGCCTCTGCTCAGCCAGAGTGAAAACATCAATTATCTAAGAAGTCAGGGCTGGAATCAAGATGAAGAAAAACTTTGTTGTCTAAAGTTCTACAGAACTTCTAAGAAAATGAGGAAATTCTGGGTCTGCATGAAATGGAAGAGAAGGAAATGATTTCTAGAAGGAACTGCTCAGAAGCCCCACAGTCCGGCCACACCCCAGCCAGCCTGTCTCCGGGGCCGTCACAGCTGCCCAGGCACAGCTCCGCCGCCACGGCCTCACTCCTCTGCCTCTGCCGGCCAAATCCTCACCAACCAGCCCCAAAGCACAGCGAAGCAGGCATTGCTTTATTCTGCAACAGGGCATTAAAGGCTAATCCTTTCTTGCTCACAAAATACCAAATTTTAACTTAGAAATAAATTTTTATATATTTTAAAATATACATTTATACATGTACATATGTTCAATATACAGAGAGAATTATATTGATATTATAAGTAGATGTGGAATAGTATATAGTGTTATAGATATAAATACATATGGATACATTCCACATATAGTATTACATATACTCCCCATCTATACCTCTACACACCTAGAATTTCTAGTATTAAAAGCATCAGAATTTTCCAGTATGCACTGCTTCAGATGCGCTGTGTTCTGGTAGGAAATATTAGAAGTTCTGACCTGGCGTAAATACACACCAAGGCATCCTTTTTTGCCCTCTATGTTCACCCATCCCACCCGTATCAGATTGTTAGACTGTGTTATTTGGGGTCATTCTCAGCCCCACCTGCCTTTCAATAGCCCAGTTCTGCTCAAACACCTACAAATGTAATTACAGTCATCCCTAGTATCCGCAGAGGCCTGCTTCCAGGACCCCACATGCATACCAAAATCCGCGGATGCTCAAGCCTTACAGTTGGCCCTCCATACTTCTGGATTCCAAACCCACAGATTCAACCAAGCACAGATCGTAAACACAGCACAGATCCGCTAGGGGCTGCATCCGCAGATGCAAAACCCGGGATCTGGAACCCGTGGATACGGAGGACCAACTGCACTCTGCGCGTTAGCTTATTACCTTGAGCTAGCAGGATGAGACGACTTAGCTTTGCCTTTTTACTCCAACCAAACTCCATTCCCACTGAAGTAATTTTAACACCTATCAAAATGCAGAAAGAACCAAAAATAGTAAGATTATATATATATATATATATATATATATATATATATAGCTAGACATATATATTATATATATGCATATATACATGTATATTTCCTACTTTTAGCACATTAGAATGTATTTATATATAATCTTAAAAATTATATTAATAGGTAATAAATGGTAATGAAATTTTTAAGACGTCCCAGAAACCCGTGATTGGGAAGTCTATCAAGTTACTCTGGGGAAGAGAGAGAAGATTCCTTGCCAAGATCCACAGCATCTTTCACGTGCTCACAGTGCTCATATGCAAGAAAAACAGGAATTACTGAGCGAGAAAGGCATGTCCTTAACCCACCTCCCCAGAGCTCGTCTGGGAAGAAAGCGGGGCCTTTCGCGCCTGCATGGCCGACTTCTGCTTTGCGCTCTGCATCCAGCATTTTCTGTCTTTCAGTCTTTTGTGTGCTGAGGCTGTTTCCTAAGGAATCAAGCCTTGTCCATCACATAAAACGCGAGGCCCTGCTCTCCTTGGAAGCCGTGCAACCCCACTTCCTGAGAATCTCTCTACTCGGCAGCAAATTTCCCTTCATTAAAGTGAAGCCTCATTTCTATCTCATCTTTTCCTGTTTTCCTCAGCAGAGCTGAATGCAATCCTGAGCCTGTTTTTCTCACAGCTTTATTTTCTTGTCATTTCATAACTAAATCTTCTTTCCCTCAAAAAACAATTAGGAGATTTTGTCCCTCCTTTCTGTGGGAAACAGAGGAAGAGAAGTGTCTGTGTGTGTGTGTTGCCAGGAGGGAGGGGGATAGAGTGTGTCTAACTTTACTAAGTCCTTATACGTACTAGAAGATCCGTTTGGTACACTTGGCATGAGGATTCTGCCTAGACTCTGAGATCTGTGCTTATGCTCCCATTTGTGCTAACTGCGGGGATAACATGGCCTTATATTTCCATCTGGAGTGGTGGCAGTTCAAAGCAGCTCTCCAGGGCCAGACTCCTAGACAGGGAGGTCGGAAAGAAATACTGTGGAGTCAGCACAAGTGCCCGCTTACCCCATCTTCGCTCCATGCTACTGAAAACATGGACACTCATTAAGTTATCGTTAAAAACTCAAAACTAGGTAGGTGGCCCTGAGCAAGTTACTTAATTAACTTCTAAGCTCAAGGTGCGGAATGGGATATTAATATTACAAACGTGTGTGTGTGTGTGTGTGTGTGTGTGTGTGTTATAAAGCTTAATTGAGAATCAAAGTAAAATGCACAGCATAATTCCTGGCATAGAGTGATGCACTGCTAAAAAAAATCAGCTTTTATATTATCAGACAAGCATTGAACACTTCACACGTGCTTGGCAGTGTACCAAGTACTGAGGATACAAAGGCACTTCAGAAACGGATCACAGCCTTGACTAGCTCACAGTCTAGAAAATAATTCATTTGCGTAATTGAGAGAGAAACTTTCTTTAATCTCCCTCTTTTTTCAAATGAGGCAACTGGAGTTCAACGAAGTTGATACATTTGTTTAAAAGTTACATAGCTAGTAATGAACAAAGCTAGGAGTGAACCCAAGTCCAAGTTGTTACAGAGCATTTCCTCTATCTGCTTTCCATGACAATTCATGTTAGGTGAGGATCCAGGAGTGAAAACCAAAGAGAAAGGGGATCTGGTCACTCAGGACCCTTTCTGCTATCTTATTTTTACAGAAGGTTATAGATAAGCAGAACCGGGCGGGTGGGATCAGAACTCCTGAAATCCCATGACCTCATTGTCCCTTGGCAAGGTGGTACGTTCCACAGGAGAGGTGGTTGCGGGGTCTGGCTTGACCCAGCTGCCCGGGTTACCCCACATCTCTGGCCCGCACCGGCAGGCCTGATAAGGATGACTGATGTGGGGCACGGCCTGCAGGTGTGCACACAAGAGACCAGGGCCCCATACCACTCCCCTGCCGTCTCCCACCCAGGAGGGATGCTGCCCTTTCTATGCTTCTCCAAGAGGGGGTCAGAACCCCCCAGGCCTTAGTCAGCCTTTGCCTCATGTCTACTTCTCAGTAGAGTGGCATGTTTTTTTCCTTCTCATTCTCTCTAATGTTCAAGTACTAGCCTATTTCCTTAAAAAAAAAAAAAAAAAAAAAAAAAAGATAACCAAACCAAAAACCTCCTCATTTAAAAAAGTACTACAATAGTTTCTAAATTTTTTAAAATTTGTTTTTTAGTTGTTTCCTCTTCTTAATCCTATATATTTCTCTGTTTTAGGACTTTTTATGAGTTTAGCCTTTTGTCTTAATTTTTTACTCCTTTGCTGCACTGGCTTCCAAGGCGCTTATATCTTTAAATCTCATGTAGCGTTGTATAACTCTTAACCTTCTATTTCTATTGTGACCAGAACTCCGTTATTTTAAAATTCTACTTTATTTCTAGTTGCAGTTTTAGCAACTGTAAAGAATCCCCTCCTATCTTTCTACTTTTTTTAAAATTTTATTTTTGGCTGCGTTAGGTCTTAGTTGCTGCGCGCGGGCTTTGTCTAGTTGTGGCGAGCGGGGGGCTACTCTTCATCGCGTTGCACGGGCTTCTCACTGCGGTGGCTTCTCTTGCTGCGGAGCATGGGCTCTAGGCATGCGGGCTTCAGTAGTTGTGGCGCGTGGGCTCAGTAGTTGTGGCTCACGGGCTCTAGAGCACAGGTTCAGTAGTTGTGGTGCACAGGCTTAGTTGCTATGCAGCATGTGGGATCTTCCCAGACCAGGGCTCAAACCCATGTCCCCTGCATTGGCAGGCGGATTCTCAACAACTGCACCACCAGGGAAGTCCTCTACTTTTTATTATATGTTTTAAAAATTATACATATATACACATATATTTACACACACACGTATTATCTTCCCTTTGCTTGTTTACTGAATTTTTCCTATATTTGATTTGTATTTACAATAACAAAAAGAAGCATGGTCATGGTGGTAATTTCATCAGTCTCCTTCCAGATGTCAGGATCAGGAGTAAAGAGACGGAGCCCTGCTCCCATGGAGCCTAACCAAGAGGCAAGGGCAGAGGGTGACCTATGTGATCAGAACTCTTCCTACTGCTCTCGGGCTCCACCCTAAGGCCACCCAAACCAGAAAAGCAGCTTCCACAAACCCTCTGCCACAGAGACTGGGAGGCCTCAGCTTAATCCTTAGGAAAGCCCTAAGCCTCTGCAGACGGTACTTTTAATTTACTGAAACAGGTGACTTCACTCATTCATTAAATAAATTGGTTAGCATGAAGTGATGTAATCTATAAAGTATAATGTACACAGGAAGTTAAGTCACGGTCATCACCAACAACTAAGATGGACTCCAGCAGACAAATGACGGGGCCTCTTCTCCTGCTTCATCTGCTCTGAATTTCCTCTAATAACTGGGGGGCAAGCCGAGAGGTGCTGCACACCCAGAGGGTCTCCTCTGAGCCTGCTGAGGAAGGAGGCCAGACAATGGCATAGAAAGGCTCCAGGACTTGGAACAGACCCCTACGCTGCCTCTCCCCTCGTGTCCGTCGGAATATTCAACGCCACCTGGGTCCTCGGGAAGGTTAGGCCAGGGGTACTGCATAAAACAATCCGTTTTCAACCCTGGTTACTTATTAGAATTACCTGGAGGGCTTTAGTGCAACAAAACCAAAAACAGCCTGTGCCTCGCCAGGCCTCCAGGGAAGTCATTTGAATGGGCGTGGGCTGGGCGTCTATATTTTAAAAAAGACTTTCAGAGGACTCTACTACATGTAAGGGTTGAGAATCTCTGGAAATAGGGTCTCCGTCTGAGCAGATAAAAAGATACCAGTTTGTAGCATGGTGATAAAAAATAACCATATTAGCATTACCAGTAATAATAATAATAATTAAACCAATTGCTACATCAACAGCTACTACTACCACCATTCAGCCCTAACTCGTGTCAGGGACCCGCTGAACGACTCATCTTCTGATTTACAGGTCAGGAATCCGAGGCTCGGCATCAGACAACTAGTCCACGTTCAGTCGGGTGGTAAGAGGCAGAGGCAGGGCTCAGGCTCAAGTCCATGGGCCTCGAAATCTAACCCTCAACCTCCTGGCTAAAGCAGCTTCCCCCAGTCCAGTGGGTGTGGACGTCAGGGACCAGGGTAGGCCTGCAGCACACGTGCTGGTAACTCCCACGTGCCTGCCTTTCAGAGACTTAGGGCTTCGGTCAAGGTTGCCCAGGCCTCCAAGCCTCCGAGGGAGAGGGTCTGTGAGGCCGCCCCTCCACTGTCTAGGGTGACCTTGGGGTGGAGGCCGTGCGGGAGTGGCGGGAACAGGTCTGTGGATTCTGTGCCTCTGTGCCTACCTCCTGGGGGCCCCTTCTGAGCAGGGTTCAGCCTGCTTAGTGCTGGGCCCTAACATCCGGGACACATTAAATGAATTCACTTCTCAGCGTGAACTCCTGACATGTGGGGCTGGAAGGTTCTGCTGCGTTTGGTGGCAGCTCTGACCTCTACCCTCCAGATGCCGGTAGCAACTCCGTGTCCGGCTGTGAAAACCAAGCATGGCTCCAGACGCTGTGAAATGTCCCTGCAGCAAATCACCCCCGTTGAGAAGCAACAATATTTAATCCTTAGAGCCGTCTTTCCTGAAGGGCAAGATAGCCATTATCCTCTTCCTTTTACAAAAAAGGCAGCTCAGGCCAAGACGCTGTGATCTGTGCAAAGTCACACCGACTGCAGAGTGGCCTAGGTACCCTGCTTTCTCGACTCCAAATCCATGCTCCTTTCAGTACTTTGTGTCTGCACTTCACACCTGACAAGTGGTCAGGACACGGCCCTCGGATAAAGAAAAGGAACTTTGGGCTTCCCTGGTGGCACAGTGGTTAAGAATCCACCTGCCAATGCAGGTGACACGGGTTCAAGCCCTGGTCCAGGAAGATCCCACATGCCACGGAGCAACTAAGCCCGTGCGCCACAACTACTGAGTCTGCACTCTAGAGCCCGTGAGCCACAACTACTGAGCCTGCGTGCCACAACTACTGAAGCCCACACGCCTAGAGCCCGTGCTCCACAACAAGAGAAGCCACCGCAATGAGAAGTCGCGCACCACAATGAAGAGTAGCCCCCGCTCGCCGCAACTAGAGAAAAGCCCGCGCGCAGCAGCGAAGACCCAACGCAGCCAAAAATAAAAATAAACTTAAAAATTAAAAAAATTGTTTAAAAAGGAACAGGGACTTTTCACTCTGTTGCCTTTTCAATGTGTTGATCGTTTTCTTTACTGTGCAAAACTGGTTTAGTTTGAAGTAGTCCCACTTGTCTTTTTTTGCTCTTGTCTGTGGCTTTGGTGTCATATCTAGGAAATTCTTGATAAGATTAATGTCATGAAGATTTTCCTCTATGTTTTCTTCTAGGCATCTTACAGTTTCAGGTTTTACATTTAAGGCTTTAATCTACTTGAGTTTCTTTTTGTGTGTGATGTAACACAGAGATTGAACTTTGTGTTTTGCAAGTGGTTACATCCAATTTTCCAAACACCATTTTTTTGAACAGGCTATTCTTTCCCCATTGTGTATTTATGGCAACATGTCAAAGATTAATTGGCCATATATGCATGTTGAAAACCGTTATCTGATAAGGGGTTAATAGCCAAAATATATAAGGAACTCCTTCAAATCAATAACAAAAAGAAAAAAACAAGTAACTCAATTAAAAATGGGCAAAATACTTGAATAGACATTTCTTCAAAGAAGACATATAAATGGCCAACAGGTATATGAGAAGATGCTCAACATCACTAATTATTGGTGAAGTGCAAGTCAAAACCACAATGAAACATCACTTCACATGTGTCAGAATGGCCATTATATATAAAAAAAATACAGAAAATAACAACTGTTATGAGGATGTGGAGAAACTGAAACCCTTGCGCGCTGTTGGTGGGAATGTAAAATGATGCAGCCCCTATGGCTAACAGTATGGAGGTTCCTCAAAAAATTAAAAATAAAACTACCATATGGTCCAGGAAAAAAAAAAGAACAGGACTTTTCTTTGCAACGTTCATCCCAGGCTCCTCACCTCCTGGATGCCCAGCGACATCCGAGCCTCTGCGGACAGGCTGCGCTTGGGGCTGACAGATGTGTGGGGCTGGGTGTGACGGGGAAGAGAGGAGGTCCAGGGTCTGCAGCCTCTGCAGTGTCGGCTCTCCAATAAGGGCCTCTGGACTAGAGGGCGGGCTGAGTTTTAATTAGAAGAGCAGTGAATTCAACCACTGAATAGCACCCTCCGAGTCTTCAACACCGTCCTCACTCTCGTTCTCAATCTCCTTAAGAGGGAGCACCTTGGACCAGCACAGGAGCCAGGCCGCAAACGCAGCCAGCGGTGCGGGCTAACCGTGGAGCTCCTGCCAAATGCAAGCGCCGCTCCCAGGAATCCAGCTAATGATCTGCTGACGCCCGAGCAGGAAGCTGACAGCTGGCGTGGCCCAATGAAGGGGCAGGATGTGCCCACTATCCAGTGAAGAGAACAATGATGGGGATCCCGAAAGAAAGGACCCTCCAGCCAGGGGCTGTGTATGAAAGTAGCAGGACCAGCCAGGGAGAGATGCTGGTACTAAGGGGACCAGTAAGGATGCTGACCCCAGGATGAAACCGGGGACCAGCTCAGGGAACAGAATCAATACTGTTATGGAAACGGACGCTGGAACAGAGGGGAGCCCTGTTATCCGGACTGAGGTACGCATCAAAGTGAGATACACACACGCTTGATGGGGTGCCCAGAGCGTAGGGCCTGCCTCAGAGCAGCGCTGACTGTAGGAGCAAAGGGAGAGCGCAGGGGCCCCAGCGGTATGAGATGCGGATGCCCAGAGCCAAGAGGACCTTCAGAAAGCACTCAGCCTCGCTAGGTCTCACGGAATTTGTAATTCTTCGTAATGGAATAAAGAAAGAAATAAACTCACATAGGAGGAGCTAGTGGCTCGGAGCACAGGAGACAGGATCAGACGGATCCAGGTTCAAGTACTGAAGAGCTGTGTGGCCCTGGAGAGGTATTTAGTGTCGCTAAGACATTGTCATTGCATTTAAGATGGGAGTCGATACAGAATCTCTTCACAGGGTCGGGAAATTTAAATGACATAGTAGAAATAGGAAAGCCCTGTTCCATGAAACAGTAAAAATTCAGTGAAGAGCCGCTTAAAAGAGAACAGCTGGCTTCCCAGCCCCACCTCAGCATCTAGCTGGCTCGGAGGGGAGGACGGAGCCTGCGGGGCGGTGTCGAGCTGCCCTCGCTGTCAGAGGTTCTAATTTTAGTGAACCTTCTTGCTGTTCGCTCCCCTCCTTCCTCGCTTCCTCATACCTCCACACGCTATTAAAAGACCTTTTGCCCCACCTTTTGGTGACATCCAAGGATTTCCTACACCCAGAGATATTTAACATTCTCCAGGTGCTCAAGGCAGGGCTTCAAGGTAGCACAGCTTCACCTGGATTTGGATCGGGAGGCAAATTGCTTCTTCATTATGGAACCAGTGAGAAGCATCCAATTTTTAAGGTGGTTAAACTTGCAAAAGGGCAACAGAGGACCGAATGAATGTGTAATGAAGAATTACCTCACATGGGGCAAAGCATCCTCGAGGGGAAAACAGAAAAACCGCCATACGTGTACACAGCCCTCATACCCTGGAAAGATGTTCTGTGACAGTAGAAATAGCTGGAGTGAGACTACTCTCCTAAGATATGACGAACAAGACAGGACGTATGGGCAACCCCTCACTTTTCCTAAGGCAAGGGGGGCCTAGGGGTCAGGCACCATTTAGCGAGCTTTCCTGTCCCCCCATCACCGGCACAGGTCTCTCTGCAAGTCACAGAGGTGCAAAGACTCCCGTGGTCTCTGAATCCCCCTGCTGGCCTACTCCCCCACCATGCTGCTGTTGATAAACACCCTCAAAACAGGTCTGGACAAAGAGAGAGAGAGGCATGGACATATATACACTACCAAACGTAAGGTAGATAGCTAGTGGGAAGCAGCCGCGTAGCACAGGGAGATCAGCTCGGTGCTTTGTGACCTCCTGGAGGGGTGGGATAGGGAGGGTGGGAGGAAGGGAGACGCAAGCGGGAAGAGATATGGGAACATATGTATATGTATAACTGATTCACTTCGTTATAAGGCAGAAACTAACACACCATTGTGAAGCAATTATACCCCAATAAAGACGTAAAAAAAAATAAAAACAGGTCTGGTCTTACAAGGCACCAGAAACAATAGCCCAGTTGCCTGGGGAACCAGGGATCCATGCACAAGGCTGGCAGGTGCCTCTGGGGCCCAGGTGACAGGGGTGGAAAGGCCAGCTGCCCTAAGCCTGTGACACACGCTGTGGGTTCCTGGGCTACTGGGGAAATCAGTAGCACTCAGTGCCTTTATCTGCCGTGAGGAGAGGCCGTGGACATTCCACAGCCAGCTGACCTCTGAGGGAGGGAATCGGCTCCCATTCCTGCCAACTCTCACTCCTCAGCTTCTCCAGCCATTCTTCATCAAAAATTCCATGTCAAAGTGGCCTCCAAACAGAACTCAAAGAAGTCCACCCAGGCTGGGTTTCAACCCAGGGCAAAATCCGGTGCACAGAGATCCACGACATCCCTTCAGAACCCTGCAAACACCGACCTTAAACACAAAGGGGGGATGTTAAATCGATATAAGATGATAAGAACAGCAAGGCTTTCTTCTGCAGTTGCAGAGTCCACACACAAGTCCCCACCAGCCACTTCCGGACCCTCCACCGTCTGAGGCATTTTCTTTCTCCTACTTGCCAGAGTTTCCAGCTGCTCTGCCCGTCTCCTGTGCCTTTAATGCATACACAGCTGAGCCAATCCACACGCACCCCTCCTCCCTAGAATCTCTGGTCCTCTGCTTGCATCTAGAAATAAATGGTTTTCTTTTCTAGCTCTGCAGAATACCCAGGTGTGCCAATCAACACTGTCTTTGTTTATGTGGCAGTGAGATCTCTGTGGGTTGCAACAGGACACCATCCCCCCTGATCTGCTGGCACTGATCTCCGGGTATATGAGAAACAGAAACTGGGAACCGACTTTCAGGCCCCAAAGAGCGTCATTTTACCCTTCAGATAATCCAGATGCACACAGTGGGATGCCGGCCAACTCCAGCTATTAGAAACGCATGTCTCAGCTCCCTGACCAGCCTCCCCACCCCGAGCGGACCAAGGATGGAGGGCTGAGTGACAGATGCTAGAATCAGCTCCACCTCCGGTCCACTGACCGTCTGCAAATCCTGTACATTTCCACCCACTCCCAGTTTTTCATAGTTGATCCCTCTATAACCACTCTAGCCCACTAATTAAGAGTGTGTTTGTATATATGTGTGTGTGTGTGTATGTGTGAGAGAGAAAGAAACAGAGAGAGGCTTAAATACATGCATAAGAAAATATATACATTCTAAAAACTTGTTTCTGTGATGACGGGTAAAAAAATCATGAATTCAGGACCTTTGCAGCTGCAATCCCTCCGTCTCAGAGGCCCACACCGCTGTCCCTCGCCTCCCGCCTGGCCGTGCCGAGCACAGTTGTTAGCTGCCTCCCCAGCACTTCCTGTGCTATAGCCCTCCCACCACTGTCTGTCCACCCCCATCTTCCTCACAGCACCAACGCTGCTGACACTACGAAGGTATTTACGTACTGATTTCCTGTCTGCAGACAGATCCCAGAGTGTAAGCTCCATGAGAGCAGAGATCCTGTCTATTCAATTCATGTCTGGATTCCCAGGGCAGAGCTCAGCCTGCCTAGAACATGGTGAATGCACAACTGTTCATCAAAAATTGTTAAATAAACACATGAGTGAATTCTAACAAACAGAGGTCCTGAGTCTCACCCTAATTTAATACTAACAAAATCTGGGACCTCAGAAAATGACTTCGTCTCCGTGGGTCTCACCCTTCTTGTCTGTAAAGCGGGATCCGGAGACAAGACAAGCAAAGTACCGCTGTCTGTTTCTCAGTCTACCTGAATCCCCTTGAGGTCAACAGGTGATGCAGGGGGCCCACCCTCCCAGTGACTTTCAGGTGACCCTGGGTGATGCTGTTTCCCGTGCCCAGGAGTCAGGGTGGAAACGCAACCCTCTGTGGAGCTTCCCACAGAAAGGCCTGCCTGAACGCCTGCTTGCAGACAATCCCAGGTTGCGTCCTTTGGTTTTGCAGGAGAAAGGCGAATTGCCTTTCCTAATGAAGCCAGCCACTAATACCGACAAACCGAGAGTCAGGGCTCTCTCCTGGGTCCCACAGAGAAGAACTCGTAAGGAGAGGGAGAGGCGTTTCCAGGGAAGGCAGGAGGATGGCTTTGAGGCTCCTGTGTCTTCTCCAGGCTGAGCAATGCCTTCCTGAGGCACCAGAAACTAATCCCTCGGTTTGGCTGTTGTCCTTTCAACCATCCCTCGAGGCCTCCGTATCTCAGAGACCCCGAGGAAAGAGAACAAGTGTGCTCACGGCCTCCACGTGTGCCCACCCTGAGCCACGCCTGCTCCTGCAGCCCCCCGCTGGCGGAGAGCGCTGCCTGGCCCTGGGAACTGAGGCAGCTATGCTACCTGTGCCTGCGAAGGGAGAATCACCTTCGACTCCTGGAGAGGCTTCCACAGCAGAAAGATTGAGAAGCAAATCTCCCTGCCGCCTCTGGCGCCAGATGTGTACACCAGGGGGGCTGCACCCCATTCCCCAGGAGCGGCTGAGGCTGGGGAAGATGTGCGGGGCTTGGGGAGGGCCCAGGAGGGGTGGTCCAGGGCAGAGGACAGCTCAGGGCCCCTGCCCTGTGTTCGCAAGGACAGAGGCCCCTCAGCTGCCCTGGCCTGGCTCAGGACGATGCTGGCTTGTGAGAAGGCAGCTGGTGTTGTGAAGGGTGAGGACCCAGAGTTCAGGTGGCAGGGGGAGCCTGGAGGGGTGCTGGTGGCACCTTAGGCCTTCCTGAAACTTTTGCTGAGTCATTAGTTTGGGGGCCTCACGAGGAGGAAGGATGGATCCCTGAAATTCGGCACTACAAGGGGACGATGAACCCCAAGCCCTCTCCAGGGAAGAGTGCCGTGGTCATTGGTGTCTTCGCCTGTCCCTGGGGACTGCAGCTTGCGGGTTCTCTGTGCTCACCCCACCCCCAGCCCCTGCAGGGCCCGGGACATCCTCGCTCCCCCAGACCCCATAACCACAGGGCCAGCACTTGCCATCTTGCCAGCTACCCGGGTCACACCCAAGTGTCCCTCACTAGATAAAAAATTAAATTGTGTTAATTAAAGTAATGGAAATCAAGTACCCTAATGGGGCCACAGGGCCCACTGAGATGGGGCCAAGCCTTGTGCTGCAGTGTCCTTCTGGGCACACAGGGGTTTCATCCCCCCAGAGCTAGAGCAGTTTCTCAACTGTTGGCGACCAGGATATTTACTTCAAAACGATGAGTCATCGGATTACACTTCACTAACATTTAAGACTCAGTTAACTTATTTGCAGCTCTCTGCCTAGCACTGTAATGGATTTAACAAAAATCACGCAGGTTTGAAATCAAACTCAGGAACTTCACAAGAGGACTAAAGACCAGCTACTGTTGGGTGGCTGGTGGGTTTTTTCCTACTCTCCTCCTGGACCACATCTCCTCAGAACAGCTTGAAAATTCATCACTTTTATAAATATCGCTGTACAATTTAAATTACACAGTCATGATTTCACTTTTTTAAAAAAGTGCTGTAAACGCAGAGGCTAAAGTCTCCTTAGCAATGTCCCTGCAGTTTTCTCAGTTTATTCTGAACTGCCAAAGCAGCATGGGATGAGATCCCTAATAGCCTTCACCGTGAGAGACTAAACCCCGCAAGGAAACACTTCCTTAAACCCCACTTCCTTCTCTATCAGTCAGGATCCACAGAAGTCTGCGCCGTCATCAGCTCGCTCTACCCCTCCCTAATAGCCTTCACCGTGAGAGACTAAACTCCGCAAGGAAACACTTCCTTAAACCCCACTTCCTCCTCTATCAGTCAGGATCCGCAGAGGTCTGCGCTGTCATCAGCTCGCTCTACCCCAAACCCGGGGCGGGGCTCACGCTGACACAACGGCAGCCCAGGTGCGGGCCTGGGGCAAGGGACAGGATCTGCAGTCCCGGGGACATACCTCCTACTGAGTCACCGTGGGAAAAATGAGTCCCCTGACCGGCCCCTGGAGCCCTCGAGCCACAACTCGGCCCTCGGCCCCTGGAGCAAGTGTCTCTGACTTGGAGGCTGGCTGCGGTACCTGCTGGAACGGCCTTGGCTCTCTGTGCTCTGTTAACCTCCTCCGCTTGTCCACTGGCATCTGGAATCACCTTTATCCACCACACCCTTTCCTCACCCAGTGGGACAAATCCCGGTCCGTGGGGATAGTCAAGACCTTCCTTCCCTCCCATCTCTCAGGGTCACTGTGCACCTTGCCCACTGTACCGCTCAGACTGAGCAAAGCCACCCATGGCGTGCTGGCCATCACCTGAGACCCAAATGACTCAAGAATCCTGACCTTCCTTCTCTCTTTTTGCAAACCCTCTTCTACACTCTGCCTGTATTAAAAGGCCAAACTCTACATACACATCAGAATTCACTGTCAAATTGGAAGTTCTCCTGTCCTTTGTTTTAGTGAAAGTATGGAAGGTCCAGCGAAGAGAAAAACCACTAATGATGCTACCTCCGTTGACGAGAGTCTCGTCTAAGTCTCAAGTTGCAACCTCAGCAATGGAGCCGTGTGTGGCATGCTCGCTGAGGGCCGCCCTGAGAACCACGACCCTCTGGTCAGCTCTCAGAGACGCCGAGGACCTGAAGACTTGCCCGGTGTGTCCCCAACAGACTTCCTCAGGCAGATCAGTTCTTCAAACCTGTGCCCCTCCTCACCATCAGGATCTGTTCCACATTAATCTAGATACGCATATTTATCTCAAATAACATAAACCAGCCAGCCTGGCACCCATCGCAGAACCCTCGAATAACAGCACAGCATCTAGAAGTGTTGTCATCACACCAAAGTCATGTCTGTTCTAAAGAACGTGGAATTTCTGGATACATCAAATCTCAGGGTAGGTATTATTTAATTCAGTTTATCCTCTCCCTCACCCCCGAATATTATGAATTCCAGTACCCTTTTAAAACAGTGTGAAGCCATTCCTTCTGCAGGGCTACCAGAAGTAAGGAAAGATGGTCTTCTGTAGGATGGATCATGATAAATTATAGAACGTCGGCACCGAAAAGACCACAGCTAGCATCTGGTTCAAACTGTGATTTTATAGATGAGTTTTTAGAGAGATGAAGTGAATGATCAGAGCTCACATAGCTATTAAGTGGCAAAAAGCAGCCTGAAATCAGGTTTTTGGATGTACATTTTCACGTTCTTTCCACTGCCACCATTTTGTTTTGAATCTTCTTTAACGCCGACTTGAAAACGGATGTGGTGAAGTTCCCATCTAATCTGCAATGGCCATTCTGTAATTAAAGAACTTACAGGAAGGTATTCAAAGGACCCTTACAGTGTTCAAAGGATATAAACAGGGATTACTTTAAAAATAGGCAGTCACGATAGCCAAAATGTATTTGCGAGATTAAGCTAATTTAAACAAACTTATTGGCTGTTTTTACCCCAACGTTAATAATGTACCTCCAGGAATAACTGCTGAGTGACTATTCCCCCAACGTATCTGCCTGGCCACCCACCCCCTGGAGCAGTAGTGCCCCGTGAAGCACGCTCCTCTAGAATCACCCAGCCCCAGCCCTTCACTGAATGCTCTATTCTCGGCTGCAGCATCACTTCTGGGGTCATAACTGGTTTCCCTTTGCTCATCCCACCGCTAGAGAATGTACTGCTGGTGTAATTTCCCCACCACCGTGTGCTTTGTGGCATGGAACCAAAATGTGCTTCTTTATAACTTCCTTCTTGTACTTTCAGATTTGTCATCTAGGGCCACCTGGAGCAAACCTCATCACTCTCCAAACACATGAAGAAAGTTCTCAGGGTTCTGCTAATTACATCCCCCCAGGCTAAAATCCAGCCAGGCCTCCCACGATTACTCTGATGACATTTCACATTCTAGCACCAGCCTGGTCCCTTCTGCTTAATTCTCTTCAATTACCAACATGCCTCATAAAGCTCGGTGGCTGCGTGAACACAGACACTCTACATCTGGTCAACCAATATAAACGAAAGCAAGGTGGCTGTGTTCCTGGCTCTGGACACTGGTACACCAATAAGAAGCCAGGAGATTTTACTAGAATAAGCGGGAATTTTATCTATTTTAAAGTAGTTCTTGACCCAAAGTTGAGGTTATTTAGCTCATCCAGATAGATAAAATGTGGTTATTTACATGAGAATGATGACCTAAGTGTTGAAACCTTGGGTACTTTGGAACAGACCCAGAGAGAACTAGACTGTGACTTAGATCCCCCTGCTGTGATGGATTTCAGTTGTCAACATTACCATTGTTGTGGGCAAGGAGTCAGGGTCCTAATGGGAGTTGACAGGCCTGGCACAGGTACGTTCCTCCTCTACCCTCAGCAGGAACGGTGCCCCGAATGCCAAGCAGAACGCTCCACAGTGAGCCAAAGTCCCGCTGAAAAATAAGCCTCAGCGTGTAACAGGCAACACCCGTTACTGTGCTGGGTAATTATTCCTTCCAAAAGCAGAAGAGAGAACAGAGGCCAATATTCAGATATGCGAATAGTACTAGAGGAATACAGAAGAATGGACACCCTACTAAACGACTCACTGAAAACATGAAGGCCTAGAGGAGGAAATGCAGCCGCCGGGGTGTCTAGTCTCTGTGGGACCCCATCACCTTACAGAATGGCCATTGCAGATTAGATGGGAACTTCACCACATCCGTTTGCAAGTCGGCGTTAAAGAAGATTCAAAACAAAATGGTGGCAGTGGAAAGAACGTGAAAATGTACATCCAAAAACCTGATTTCAGGCTGCTTTTTGCCACTTAATAGCTATGTGAGCTCTGATCATTCACTTCATCTCTCTAAAAACTCATCTATAAAATCACAGTTTGAACCAGATGCTAGCTGTGGTCTTTTTGGTGCCGACGTTCTATAATTCATCATGATCCATCCTACAGAAGACCATCTTTCCTTACTTCTGGTAGCCCTGCAGAAGGAATGGCTTCACACTGTTTTAAAAGGGTACTGGAATTCATAATATTCGGGGGTGAGGGAGAGGATGAACTTAATTAAAGACCTGTATTTTGGGCTGAACACAGAGTTGTGTTGCTGTTTATCTACTCTGGACGCTGCTGTTGCCAGAGAACTAACTGCTTGTGCCATTTTGTCTGTGTGTTCTTCAGGACTCAGTGGTTCACTGGTACCTTAGCTTCTATTTTTAAGCCACTTGGGAAGCGACTGTGGCCAGAAAGAGGCAGGCGGCTGCCATGGCTCTCCATGGCTGGGCTCACTGTTTCCTCCCCCACGAGGGCAGCCTTACACGACTGCAGAAGTTCTCCCGGGAGCTGCACCTACTTTGCTTTGACGTGCAAGAGTTACAAAGATAAGCTTTCTGGAGGCCACTAAACCAGGTGGCATCTCCTTGGACATACCCTCTGAAGATCAGAGGGCCAACGGGACTCCAAACTGAGGCTATGGTTATTGCAAACCAAACGCAGGCTTAAATTAAAAGCAGCAAAACAATAAGACGTTCAAATGCTCTTATGAAAATTTCATTCTACATCCGATACGTGACTCGCTCTACACTGAGGCTGACCTCTGAAACTAAGGCTAAAGATGGAAACCAGGGGCTTCTAGTAGAGGAAGACCCCATCTGCATTTGGACACAGCAACAAGCTATTCATTTCATTTCCAAATTAGCAGGGAGATTATCTTGACATGGAAAAGAAAGCTCCTGCTGGCCAAATTTCTCTTCCCCTGATGGGGCTGGAAGTTGCATAGCATTTATTTCAACATTAAATGTACTTGGGGGAGAAATCCAGAATCAGGCAAGAAAAGAAGGATCCTCGAAGCGCCTGAATTATTATAATCCCAGTGTGTGTGGGTGTCCATAAAACACAACGATGAGCTGAGAGAAAAGGCGGCAAGAGCAGAATCCTAGAAGAATGTGGTGGAGGATGGGGGAGCCTAAATTAAAAGCCAAATACACAGATAAATGTCATCCTGTTGCATCTGACCAAGAGCCAGTGGTACGTGTGTCCTGTTGCCCAGCTGACAAAAGCTATTCCTTCTCCGGCAGGGAGAAAGGACTCGGGGCAAAGAATGTGTCTTCTTTGATTAGTCAGTTTGACTAAAGTCTCTGCTACTGAACTGTGTGTGTTCAATGACCATTCATGGAATGTTCCGTGATTGTGTAGAATAAGTTCTATTGCAAGTGAGAGCCACTGATTGCCCAGAGCCCAGATGCCCACGGAGTCTCCTCCAGCACCTCTCAGCGGTGAGCTGCTTGCGGGCAGGGGCCATGCCTAATTCCAATCCCCCACGGCACCCAGTGGGACGCCTTGCCCAGGGCAGGTGCCGGGTAACTGATAGGAGACGCTTTCCTAACTGAAGGGAGGTGTTTGGCCACACAATCCATGAACTAACCACAGCGAAACATACAGAAGGTTTACTCAGGAGATGCTCAACCCACTGGAGAGGCGTCAACTTCCCCCTGCCCCTCCATGCTGCTAAAAGAACCGTTTACAAACAGACAAGCACACCATTTCTGAGAGGCTGTAGAACTTCGTTACCAAGTTCTAAGGTTTCGTGGTTGATGCGGCCTTAATGGCGATAACAACTGATGGCAAGATGCTATTCCTTATCTGACCTGTGTGTGTTTCCTGATGAAGAAATCACAAACTCCTTTTTGTTAGTAGAACAGCCCTGATACAAGAGGAGAAGTCAAACCATGTCGAGGAGAAGCACACAATGTGGACAGATCCAATCCATGTTTGAACCGGAAGTAAGAAGGACCTACCACGAGCTGGATGCAAAGATGAAGACGACATGGCCTTGACCTTCAAAGAATTCCGTCTAGTGAGACAGAATCAGCACCAGGAGGAGACAAGGGGGCAGAAAAATTCAACTCGTACACCTTGAAGGCAAGGGGCTCAGGTTCTGGTCCCACGCGTGCACCTCAGTAACCCAGATACCTCAGCAGTAGCCTGGCTTCTCCCAGCTCCACTTTCTAACACCCAAAACAGCATTCATTGTATCCGCTTCATACTCGGTGAATACTGAGGCTTTAGGCAGACCATGTACATGGTAACCACTCAATAAATCTAAGCTCTTACTTCTATGAGAGGCTAAGAAGGTGGCAGAAGGGCAGGACAGAGTGCATTCCCTTCACTAAAAGTGGCTGAATATTTGCTGTCTCCTTCTTGAGTGCGGACTGGATGAACACCAGCATGTCCATAAACTGTGCTGTCCATTTATGACAGTTAACTCTTCACTTAGCTGTCTGCAGTTTTGAGGAAATCTTTAACTTTTTTCTTTAATTAATTTATTCATTTATTTTTGACCGCGTTGGGTCTTCGTTGCTGCGTGTGGGCTTTCTCTAGTTGCGGCGAGCGGAGGCTACTCTTCGTTGTGGTGCGCGGGCTTCTCATTGTGGTGGCTTCTCTTGTTGCAGAGCACGGGCTGCAGGCGCGCAGGCTCAGTAGTTGTGGTGCACGGGCTTAGTTGCTCCACGGCATGTGGGATCTTCCTGGACCAGGGCTCGAACCCGTGTCCCCTGCATTGGCAGGCACATTCTTAACCACTGCACCACCAGGGAAATCCCAAAATCTTTAACTTTTTAAGTGCTGGTTCCTTGTGTAGCAGTGTCTTCATCCTCAACTCTTATTTCGGTTCTAAGGAAAGAACTCCTTCAGGTATCACAGTGGAAGTACCCGAACGAGGGGGTTCCATTTCACAACCTGTAAGTGGCGTTCAGAGTGCAAGCAAACAGGACTACTCACAGGATGGACTCTGAGCCTGGCTACCCTGTGTGAGAACACCCTGCTTGCAAGTGGAGAGTGGTACCAGCCAGAGATGCACCAGTGTGATCTCTTCCTATCCAGGGATAAGAAGACCCACACCTCCAGGATCTTTGTAGAATCTGTTTAAGATGCCTGGGCCACTCCAAACACGGCACCTTCCTTCCCTACAGATTTTGTGCCATCTGTGGCCACATTCCCCTTGGAGTTTTCTTTTTGAAGGTGAGGAATGAGACAGGAAGAACACAGCTGTGCTTTCCAATCCCAAATGGAAATTATGGAAGATGCTAAGTAGTCAGAAAAAAATATTTTGACTTATGCACAGAGCACACATCTCTGGAAGCGAGCAGACAGAAAGAACAATTTCTCTGCAGGAAAATCCATGTCTTCCCTAGACACTGACCTTCTCGTAAGAAGCACCCTTTTGTTGACACACAGGTGGTGCCCAGATAGTGGGCTGCATTACACGGGCCGCACTACGTGGGCCACCTGGTCTACCCAGCTCAGGCACAGCAGTGAAGAAGTTCGCTCCACAGCAAGAGAGCAGTGGAGCCCACAGAACCTTCTTGTCCTTTTAATTCCATGAAGATCTGCCGAGAAGAGCCGATCCTGTGTTGATGGCTTCATTTCTTCTCCTCAGTCACTGCAGCAGTGCTGCTTCTAAAAGGGACAGCCCCCTCCTCTAGGGAACCAATGGCCTTGGAATTCTACAAAATGGCACTAAATGTCTTCAAAATCAAAGGGAGAATGTAATTTAAGTGACACTCGGATCTTCCCACAGCTTCTCTGTACCTACACGCTGGAACGCTGCCTGGTGACAGGTCTATAGTTTAGGGTAACACACAGTAGGGAAAAAAATGATGGTTTTTCAACCATGTATTTCAGGAAATTGACAATTTTAATAGCACACTTCTAATGGAGAACCATCCAGATCTCCTTCCCCCAACTCTTTTTAGGTTGAAAACATCCGTAGGACGTGAGCACGCGAGGTATTTGTAAAGAAATTAGCATCTGTCCTCTTTCCAGAAACGGAGGCGGCGATGTGAAAGCAGAACAAAGGAGGGCATGGGAGCACCACCCTTAGCAGCAGAGTAAGGGCTGGGCTGAGAAACTGGGGACGGGGACGGACAGAACATCACACCCTCCGCCCCAAACTACTGTTTTTATGTGAAACGTTGCAGACTCCATACTTAGAGGCCTAGACCATTATTCTACCTTAAGAACCAAGCAAATGAATGTAGATTAAAATGACCAAAAATCAATTATTTAAAAAAATTCAGTATCTACCATGTACGAGGCACACCCACTTGACAGCAGACACTTCTCTTTGGGAGGACACATGTGAGTGAGAGAGTCCAGCGCACGCACGAGCAGACGCACACAGCACCATCTGGAAGCTGCACGGGAGTCTCGTGGGCCTGTCATCATGGAGAGTTGGGGGGTGGAGGGACCAGTGGAGAAAGGTAAGGGCTGTGGAAGCCTGAGTGAGGAGTAGTGCACGAATGCCCTTAGGGTGTCTCTATCTCCATCCAATCAAAACGGATAAAAACCTCTCAGGTCGATAGATGGATAATTTGCTGATAGTGAAAGCTGTTTAAAAACGGACTGAGTCACAAAGAGAGACCACAGAATTGGCTTTCCCCCACTCGCCATGGCTATTTTAGGAGCAGCAAATGGTCTTTCAAAGTCTTGTCAATATCTAGCTTTTGTGGTTCGGGGCTGAGTGTAATTAGGACTGGATTCAGGATGGTGTTGTCTGTGTTCCCCATCTCCCCCCTTTCTCACCTCCCATCCCCTTCTCAGCCCACCACAATTGAGCTTTCAAATTCATCCATTCCAACAAAATGTCTTATCAAGGTCATCAACGACTCCATCTTACCAAAGTGCCAAGAGCCTTTCTCTCTTCCCTGCAGCATTGAATAGAAATGCTCTGTCTCCGCACCTCTGTGACACTGCACTCTCCTGTTCCTTTGTTGTTTATTTGTCATCTACTAGGTAGTTAGATCACCTACTAGGCAGATCCTTGTTATCTGCTGGACAGTTGCTCCTTCTGGGTCACCTCCCTGACCTCTGAAAGGAGGGTCCAGGCTCTGTCCTCAACCCTCCCCTCCCCCTTCCTCACACTCTCTCCTGGCTTGACCTCGTGCAATTGCAAGGTTTCAAACGCCACCCATATCCTTCTTACCCCCAACCTACATCCTCAATCCAGCCCAAGTTCCAGAGCACAAAATTCGTACATCTAAGTGCCCACAGCAGGCTTCCCAGACTTAACACACACACACACACAAACAGAATTTCATGCCACACTACACCCATCACACACACACTTCCTCCCTTGAGATGCTTCCGTCTTAGCAAAGGGTACCACCGCTTACCTATTTGTTGAACCCAAACCCAAGAGTCATCCTTAATCTCCCTTTCCCTCTTACGCTATATTCAAACCATCGGTCGGTTTTCATTTTTCCACCGCCAACAAATATCTCAGCTCTTCAATTCCTTCCATCTCAGTGACTACCACCCAAGTTTATGCAGCTGTCTCTCACCTAGATGACTAAATTCTAATCCCTTTCCCTCTTTCTCTCCTGAAACCCATTCTCCATCGATCAGTCAGGATCATTTTAACATTCTAATCAGATCACTGCATTCCAATGTTTAAAACCTTCAATGCCTTCCCACTGAATTTAGAATAAACTTCAAATTTCCTATGATGCCTATAATGACTTAGATGACCTGGTTCATGTCAATTTGGGGGCCCCATCTCCTGAAACTTTTCCACCGTCACCATGTTTCCACTTCACCGGCTCTCTTTCTGTTCCTCCAAATCAGGCAATGCTCAATGTTACCCCTGCTGCTGCCCCTTGTCCCTTGTCTCTTGTCATCAAAGATGCTCTTCCCCAAAAGCACCAAGTACTTTTCTTCTCAGAGTAGCTTTCACTGAGCCTCCTCTGACTGCCTGAGCTGAAGTCCCTCAAACGCATCACCAATCACTTTTTCTACCACTGCCTTGTTCACAGAAGAAATCTATTCATGTGTTTTGCATGTGTATCTTTCACGTGAATAGAAACGGGAAATCTCTGAAGACAAGGACTTTGTCTTACTCACTGCTCTGTCCTTGTACTTAATATACCCATAGACCAGTAGATGATCACAAGTTACTGAATGAATAAATGAATGAGTGAATGACTGAACGAATGAATGAATGAGGTTTCCCTGGACACAAGAGCAGTGAGGACTGGAGGACTGGGAAAAGTCAGTTTCCATTTCTCTCCCCCAAAACGAATATTTCCAACGGCCTGGATGGGGATCACTGTCAAGGTGGACTGGGAATCAGTAGATCCAGGTTCATGTCAAATTGTTTGATGGTGGGAAAGAATGGGCTTCATTATTCCTGAGAAGAATAATCCCTACTGTTACCATGAAGATTAATTAAGTAATCATTGCCACAGTCTCTAAGTTATAAGAGGTGCTAAAACGCTTTTGTCTCATGTATGGGCTGTATGTCTAAATATCTATTCCCATATTACAAACATTTCCAACGACAGAAGCTTCATCCCCTTCCCTAGAAGCTGCCTCAGAATCACATGTGTCCAAAAGTCTGCCTTTTTACTGTGAGCCCCCCTTTTGGTCAGTTCTCATTAGGGATGGAAGGGAGCATCTGGTCTGATTGCATATTTTAAGTGCTTAGTCTCCATGTGGATGGGGGTGGTAAAAACAGATGATGGGGAAGAAATCAGTCTGTGCCAATCCTCTGGTCTCTTCTCTCCAAGGAAATCAGCGAACTCACCGTCATCTGCTTCACCACCACCATCTAACTGGTAAGATCCTCGCTTGGCAGGCAGGAGCCTGCTCTCTGCTTCCAGCTCCTCTGCCACCAAGCCAGATTCTTTCCAGACTGACTTTATCCCAGGGCGTCCCAGGGGTGCAAACTTTTGGATGATGTAGATAAAACAAAATTAGTGGCTTCCTGCCCGTTGTTTCCTCAACTTCCCAGGAAGGAGCCTAGGAAGGTCTCAAGCTGTAAGAATTTTACCCTTCCTGTGGGCATGGTGACTTAGATGACATCCTCCATCCACCTGCTCCCCACAAAGATTTAAAAAATTATACCTTGTATCACATTCCTGTCCGTTTACTATAGGCTGTGGAAGCAGACTGTCTCCTTTTCTCCCCATTGAGTGTAAGCAAAGTCTCTCTCTGCTACAGCCCAAAACCTGTTTTCAAAGTCTGTATCTGCCACGTCTATACAGTGCTCCAGATTTACGTCTGGAGGACTTGTAGTCCAGGTTTTCAAAATTTAAGTAGCTACTTATGTCCTTTGTATGCTGTTGCCATTCACTGACTGGATGATAATGGTGATGGTGGGAGTGGTGGTAGTGGTGGTGGTGATGGTGGTGATGGTGGTGATGGTGATGATGGTGATGGTGGTGATGGTGGTGATGGTGGTGATGGTGGTGATGGTGGTGATGGTGGTGATGGTGGTGATGGTGATGATGGTGATGATGGTGGTGACAACGGTGACAGTGATGGTGGTGATGATGTGGTGGTGGTGGTGGAGGCAGCAGTGACAATGATAAAAGGAAGAAAAAAAGAAGAACTAACACATCAGAATGCTTAGAATAAAACATAATTCTTACAACAACTCTATGAGGGAGGCATTACCATCCACACTTTACAGACACAGTAGAGATCAGCACAGAGATATTCTATGACTTGCTTGGCTGGTAAGCAGCAGGACTGGATTTTAGTTCCACTGGATTCAAATCCATGCAGTCGAACTCCAGGATACTAGCTCCTGACTAACAGACTGTTTAAACTTTGGTCAACTTTTAAAAGTACCTCTAACTTGTCATTCGTTAACCGTAAGTAGTAATAACTGTCATCTCCTACCTGCTGTATCTTTCTGTGTCCTGGATATTTTGAGAGCTATGGAAGAAAGATGCAGAGTAAGTAGGGATATATTATTAGAGTGCAACAGTTTCTAAATCCAGGATCAGTGTTTGCAGAGTGAGGCAACATGCATATTTACAGAAGGAAAGGTACTCTAAGAATTTGACTTTGCAAATGCCTTAGCAATAAAAATGAGATGACATGCACACAGAGCGTGGAGCTGTAGAAAGATAATGTCTCCTCAAATAAGTTGTTTAAAAAGTAGATAAACTTTTAGGCCTTCTTAAAGAAAACTGAAAACAATCCCAAGTGAGTTAGAGAAGGACCAGGGTGTGGAGTGGAAAGAAGATGACTAGCTACAACACTGCACAAATACGTGACCAATCTCGTGGTTCCATTTACCTGTAAGAGAAAGGTCGTAAGGTTTACCCTGCCTAACAAAGGTAATAATGCTGAACACGAGGTTAAGGACTTTGAGTTAACGGACAGAGCGCTTCTGCAAACTCAAAGTCAATGCCAGTGACTTTTCAAGTTAGGTCTAATAGCAGCTGTCCCCACGGAATAGATACGGAAGCCTCGGTCCGCTTTCTAATTGACCAAACATAATGAGGTCTCTCTCGCAGCGCTTCCTTCCAGCACTTCCTGCTTTTCTGCCCCCAGGCACTGTTAATGCAGTTCACCCATTTTAACCACAGACACTGAGCCATAATTCAAGGCTACCTGGCAGAACGCAAAGAGCACTGGATTAGGAGTTGGAAGTCCAGGATTCTATACTCAAGCCATCCATGAACTCAATTTGTAACTGTGAACTAGAGTTAGAGAAACATAGAGCGGGAAAGAAACTGCTGGGCCATTCAGAGCAAAGCCGGCACTCAGATGAAGGGCTGGCACTCCGGGAAGTGCTCAGCCTGAGGACGCGTGGCTGAAGAGGCGGCACAGCTGGGTCTGGAAGGTCAGCCCTCCTGACCCCCAGCCCAGCGCTCTCCCTGCCTCACCGCACGCTTTAATGCTTTCTCCTAGCTCAAGGAATCCAAGAAAGACTTGAAGTGGTTCGATCTGCCGCCGCAAAACAAGATGGCAGCCGATAAAAGTGGTTAAGTGGCTAACTCTTCTGTCATTTAAAATACGGTTCCGTCAAATTCGGTACAGGTCCCTAAAGGTTACAGAAACACGTAGCTGAAGTCAGTCTGCAATTCACAGAATCCCTGGTTGTGCACGTGGGAAGCACGTTCCTAATGGCCATACAAATCAGCTTTCTTCTTCTCTGTGTTAGAAGAGGGACCAGGGGGATTTAAATGGAGTGTTTGTTCCGTCTGATGCGGTTGGTTTTGCCTGTAAGTAAAGAACATCTCCGCCACCTTCTGAAAGCAGGTGGGGGGTCAGGGGGAGGTCCATTTGTAGAACTAGGCAAAAAGGGAGCCATTAGTAATGACAGAAATGACTGGGATCAGGTGGAATTTCTCTTCTCACCAGTAACTTAAAACTATGTCATAGGTACTTCCCTCGTGGTCCAGTGGTTAAGAATCTGTCTTGCAATGAAGGGGACACCAGTTTGATCCTTGGTCGGGGAACTAAAATCCCACATGTCTCGGGGCAACTAAGCCCACGCACCACAACTACTGAGTCCGCTCGCCTGAACTACAGAGCCCACACACTCTGGAGCCCAGGTGCCACAATTAGATAGAAGCCTGTGCACGCACTGCAACAAAGCAAAGAGCCCACGTGCTGCAACAAAAGATCCCGCGTGCTGCAACTAAGGCCCGATGCAGCCAAAGAACAAATAAACTAATTAATTTAAAAAAACACAAAACACTGTGTTATATGTTTGACTTCACCACCATTAAGTTTCTTTTATTAAGAAATATAACTGGACACCTCTAAATGCTGGGGTTAGGACACAGACCTGACGCCCCAGTACAGGAGGAAGGGTGTTTGTGTTTCCTGGTTACACTCCACGGTTTGTGCTCTAAGCACCGAATTTCCGAATGTCGGCAACAAGTTGTGTTGCAGCAGCTTCCACAGCACATTTAAACCAGAGAGATGGACGGGAAGGACTCCACACTGTTGCTGTTGCTCCACACCCAGGGTTAGCTCTCTCTCTCCTGCTCCGACCAGGCGAGGAGGACCTTGGGGGGTTTTCAGGTGACCGTCCCCATGTGGACAGAGGGGACATCAGCTTACCTTCCCCTGCTATTTTAACTCAAGCCAATTAAGCCCTTCACTATCATTAATTGTCAAACTAGCACTTTTAGACTTGAGAAACCCCTTTGGCAATCACCTTTAAATTAGCCTTCAGCCCTCCAAACAGCTTTAATTAAAGTCACGGCTGGCATGGAGCCTGTCCAGGTTTTGTTTGTGGTTACAACTTCACAGTGTCACAGGTGTGGCAGGAGCAGGACATGTATTAATTCTGAAACCTCAAAGTCTCATTCAGGTCAGGTTCAGATTTTTTCTTTTTTAAGCAAACACCCGTGCAAACAGTCAGCTGGCCAGACTCGGCTGACAGTTCATCTTAAAGGGCCTCCTGTAGAAGGAATCAACAAACTTCCTTGTCATCTTAGGAGCTGGTTCTACCAAAGCTAGACCAGGGGCCAGTTCTACTCAAAACAAAGGGCACGCTACGGCCATACAGAGATACGTCGAGAAATTCGGGTTATCTACCGGAACTGTCATTCGACAGTTTGCCCTAAGAAACGGACATAAACTCACGGCCACTCCTTGCAGGGCTCCTGGAACCAGCGCAGACTTGGTGACGCTAAATAATCTCTACATTATAACAACCCACACACTCCTCTGGACAAGATCACGGCTAGGAGAACCGCCATCTCAGGTGGGCTCCTTAGGGGAGAGAGGAAGATGATGAATCAGAAGCCCGGACGTGAGCTCTGCACCGATCCTCCTTCTCAGTAGCCACCTAACTCTGCTCACGTTACTCTACGTCTCTAGGGCTTCCTCATCCATCTGCAGGATGTAGGTCATGACCCTCATCTTCACAGGGTTGTGGGAGAATTCACAGAAATAACGCATGGACAGTCCATGGCAGACGCTGGGCTAGTAAGCGGATGACGAGCCTGAGCTCTTCTAAGAAGGGAGCGTGGCAGGTGGGGGACCCCTTCCTGCGATGCAGACTCATGGCAGATGCTCACCTCAAGGACACCACCCCTCAGACACCATCTCCCAATTTCTCTTCAAATCTAATCTTCTCAAATCCCATCTTCTGTTCTTCGACAAGAAGCAAACTGAGAAGATTTTACAAGGGCCCGGAGCTCTTCCTTAAATGAAGACGTGTCCACCACTTAAATCATGCCCTGTGTTGAGCCTGAGAAGGAATGTTCTTCCTCCTTTTGGGGGGATAAACGTTCCTCCTTAAGAAACATTAACAAACATTAGCCCCACAATGCCCTGTCTCCTCCATGGTCTTCCATCAAATCTAGTGACTCTTTGGAATCCTTTTTTCCACCCCTTTCCTGCCAGATTACAAATATGCCCAAATCCCCCCGAAAATAACAACCAACACAAATCAGAGCTAAACCACAACCTCCCCAGTAAGCAGCCTTGCACTCACTCTCCCTCGATTCCCTGCCAACCCTCAGGGAAAAAGCGCACCTGCCGCTACTTCTCCCCTGTGCCCGGCCCGCCACACACCCTGGACTCCTACACGAGGGCTCCCTCTTCCCTAGCCTCTCTGTGGGTCACACTCATCTCACATAACAGCACTGCCACCTTCACAGGCGGCTCAGGTGGAAAGGGGTTTTCCTTTTCCTTCTCCTTCATCTCCCAACTGATGAACTGAAAGATGAACGAATGGATGAAAATGCCTATCAGGTTAATCTCTCCTCCACCACACCCGAAATCCTGCAGACCTCTCATTGTTCTGTCTGGTGATCACCTGGTCTGTTGGCCCATCTCCCCTCGAGAGTCAGGCAGGGACCCCATCTGTCTTGTCTTCTCAGCACTCTCTGTGGGGCTTCGACAAGATACCCAAGAACAGAGTTTAATGTACGAGAAGCTGAAACGCTGACCAATCTTCACTCCCACAGCTGCCGTGTTAGGGCCTCTTCTTCTCTCTGTGCTGCTGGAAGACCCTCATATTTATTCAGCACGATCTAGATGATTCACTCATTCGACAGGTACCTATGGAGCATCTTTCTGTGCTGGGCCCTGATCTGGGTGCTGGGAAGAAACAAAGAGAGGCTTTCTGCTCCCATGTAGCTTATATTCCAGGTGAGGGAAGCAACAACCAGGTAAGACACAAGTGCGTGTGAGCTGGTGATCAGGGCTCTCGAGGGGCCACGCTATTCAGACAGGTGGTCGGGAAAGGTTTTCCTGCTTCGCTGACCTCTGAGCAGAGACCTGGGTGGAAGGAAGAAGGGCCATCCAGAAGCCTGATGGGAAAGCAGCCCACACGGAGGGAACAGTGGGGCAAAGGCCCCAGCCCTTGACGGGCTCCTAAACAACATGGAGACCAGTGCTGGGGGGACCAGGGAGACAGGATGGGGGATGATGTGAGGAGGGGACTGGTGGGCCATGGCAAGAACAGTGGGGTTTATTCTGAATTGTAGGGGAAGCACCAGAGGAATTGGAAAAGGGACCTTGGTTTACTAAAGTCCCTTAGTAAACTAAGGTCCCAACACAGTTCTGATCACATTTCTCCCATATTAAAATTTTTATTTACTTGCTCTTTCCTCTAAGGTAAATAAGTAACTTCCAAATGCCTTTGCTTGGCATTTAAATTCCTCTGTGATCCAGACTTTCATCACCCCCCCACCATCTCCTCACTTCCTTCTCAAGCCAAGCTCGACGCCTGTGCCTGTGGACTCGTGCCGGATCCTCCTGCCGTCGGGAAAGGCTTCCATCCTCTTTCATAACTGTTCCCAACCGTTAGGGCGCCACACAACGAGCAACATCTTCTTGGAAGTCACGTCCCCCCGACACAGTACTGATGACTATATCTGGGACATCACCGTATCAGCGACTGTTTATTTAGCATCTGCTATGGGTCAGGCTCTCTGCTGGGCACTTCTCACTTAATTCTTGCAAAGATCCCACGAAGCAGAGTAATTAACGTCTCACGTCCATCTTGCAGAGGCGAATACAAAGGCTCAGCTATGTCAAGCAAGTTCCCAAGACTGCATCCCAAGCACCTCAAGCAGCCAAGGTCAGGCCCAGGTGGCTCAGATGCTCGAGGCCGTTCATGCGTTTGTACCATCGATGGAGGCTCCTGAGTAACGTCTCCTCCACTGAAGCCCCTTCACTGCATGGACTGTATTTCACTCATCTTTTTAGCCTCAGGCTTTGAGTAGTTGCTTAATGATTACCTGCCAATAAATGAAACTTTGAAATGACAACCAGGGGGATATCTCAGAGGCTTCTTCCTTGAATAATCTTTCGTTTGCTCGCTTTTTATTTAGTCTCTCATTTCTGTATCTATGTGGCCCGCAACCCTATGTGACCCCAACATGCGAAACTGTGTGCTTGAACTACAAGCACTGAGCCCAAGGAGCTGAGAATCCAATTACAGCAAATGAAAGATGGGAATCCACATTTATTCACACCCATAACGTACCAGGGACTCTGCCAGAAACTTAACATCTCTTTTCTTATTTAATTACGCATCAGGATGCATTATCAATACCAGGAAACTGAATCTCAAAGAAGGTAAACAGAGTTCTTGAAAGCACACGGTAAGGAAGCAGCAGAGCTGAGATGTGAGTGTATGTCTGACCAACTCCGTAACCCCTTCTCTTTCCATGACAGCAACCTGGGGCCAGATGTTATCATTCTACCCACACCATTACAGCACACGAGGAGGTGCCTGCACAACCAGACTTCACTGCAAGGCACAGAAGGCTTTCCAGAAGCCCACAGAGCGAGGGCTTGGGAACGAGGATAAACGCAGAGAGGCCCAGGCAACCTTGTTGCTGTGAGCGCGAGAAAAGGGCCTCGGCGCCTGGGAGCACATGATTTTGACAGTCATTGTGGAAAGCACACAAACAGGAGGCTTTTAACACATGTTGGTGGGGGGGGGGGAGGAGGGGGAGGGAGGAGGGGAGGGGAGGAGGGGAGGGGGAGGGGAGGGGAGGGAGGGAGGAAGGAGGGAGGGGAGGGAGGGAGAGGGAGGGGGAGGGAGGGGGAGGGAGGGGGAGGGAGGGGGAGGGGGGGGAGGGAGGGGGGAGGGAGGGGGGAGGGAGGAGGGGGGAGGGAGGCAGGCAACCTGTGATGCTGAATTCTGATCAACAACGTCAGTCTCGCCAATGCCTTTTCGTTCCTATTACTTGCTATGTCTGTCCTACCCACATGCTGCACTAGGGGAATGTTTAGTGCCCTGAACACTATACTCAGGCTCTCCTGGGTTCAAGTATCAGCTACGGCTCTTATCTAGCTTGGCCAGAACTGAACACCTCTGCACTCCCATTCCTTCTCGGCAGAATGGGGATCATAGCAGCCCTGCTCTAAGGGCTATTGTGCAGGTCCAGTGATTTGCTCCAGTGTCTGTGACACAGGAAGTGCTCAAACAACAGTGGCCTTAAAACCTTACACGTCCAGCTGCAGACTGCTACCCCCTCACTCTCCTTTTCTGCCCTGGTTGGTTGAGTTCCATTCACACTGCTGCCCGGGTCCCTGGCTTCAGAGGATGCTTCTGTGGCCTCCGCTTATCATAGGGGCTGGAGCCTGCAGCCTCCAACCATTTGGGCCACCAGGCTGTCAGCGCCCAGCATCTGCCCCAGACAGACGGTCTTATGTCAGCCTGAAACGCTGGGAGTTTCCTGAGCCAGACAGAGCAGGATGCTGGGGTGACGGTGACTCAGAGGAACGGCCCTTCCGGGGTGACGCCCACCAGCGGAGGTGACTGGCCCACCGGCAACAAGGGTGACGTGTCCCAGGTCCTGCACAGGCAGGCAGACGAGAGCCCGGAGGGCCCCGCGAGGCTGCGGTCACCATGCTGGGCCCTCAGGCAGGACCCCTGCCAAATGAGGCGCCGAGGACTTGGGGACAGGGCAGGGGGGATGGGGGAGGAACCCAGAGCCAGTCCCCTGCCCCGTCCTGGTTGTGACCAGAGAAGAGTAGACACACACTTCAGGAGTCAGTCTACGTGAGTGTGATCTACAGAAAACCGCACACACGCCGTGCACGCGAGGGTGTCAGACTGGGATCCACCAGGCGCCCGGTGCCCCCGCACCCCCGGATCGAAGTGCGCAGTCCACCCTGCGGGGGCACATCACTCCCGGTCACCCAGCCAGACGCCTGGAGAGCCGTCCCCTCGTCCGCTCACCTCGCAGCCCGCACCCAGCACAGGGCTCTGACGGCACCACTGCTGGTAGAAGGCTGACGGGCACACTGTACTCCTCCTGCAAACCTCTCACCGCTGCTGACAGGAATCCAACACAAGAACAGCGTGTTCAACACGGGAGATGGCAAAGCATGAGGAGGCTGGGCCCTGGCTCTCAAGGGACACATGCAGCTCCTACAATAACCCAAAGATGCTCTCCGGGCAGGGAAGCCGCTGGGGGTTCGGGCACTGTCTGCACAAGGCCCCTCTGGACAGGTCAACAGCGTGTTCACACGCAGCCTGAACAGGCGGGGTCACGGGAGGGGGTCCGGGGAACGGAGTCTTGAACTTAGATCATCTACTCCCTCCCCAGTGCACCCTCCTCCCACTGTCCACAATTATCCCCCGGAGGGATAGAGCCCACCTAACAGGGTCTCTGGGAAAAGGCACAGTTAGTTACTTGGGATTCTAAAAAAAGACACTGACGGTGGTGAGAAAGGCCCTGTGCTGTGCGTGCTGGGCTCAGCGAGCCGAGCAGGTGCTTTGAGATGCAGCTGTGCTGCCCACAGCCGTGCCCCCACGGCTGGGAGAAACGGCCTGTCCCCCACTGGGAACGCTGGGTGCTCCCATCTCCCCGCGGAGCCTGCCTGCCATCAGATAGGACCGGAGCCCGTACTATCACACCAAGGGAAGTTCCGCTCAGGGGGTGCGAACCATTCCCTAGATGCCCCCCAGACAGGCTTATTCACTCAGAAAAGCAGAAGCTTCTCTAGCGGCCACAGTCGCAGGGGAAGACCCCACCTCTCCCTGATGGGGACAAACGTAACAGCAGCCATGGGGCCGAAGAGCACGTGCTGGCTGCACGGACCGGGATGAGAGACGTCTTGGGCGGATATGAGATTAGCCGCACGTGTTAACCCTGCCTTAGGCGAGGAAGCCAGAGCCGAGCAGTAAAGCAGGCCAAGATGACAGGATACCAAGAGCACGTTTCCAGACTCCCGCAGGGCCTGATAGCATGAAGACTGAGGACCCGAGGCTTCGTCCCCCCTCCCCAAGGCCTCCCCTCACTCCCCTCCCCAGCCCCCAAGCCAGGCTGCACACGACAAAGCCATTTCCTATCAGGGAGACGGTGACAGTGCCCACGGTCCCAGCACATGGCCCGAGCTCTGAGGATGCGCAAAAGAGGATGGAGAGAAAGCAGCTTGTCCTCTTTCTTTACATGGGGCTGAGCTGTTACATGGCAGCTCCATTCCTCAGGGAAGAGCCTGAGGACGCTGCAGTAGGCCAGCTGGGCATCCCAAGAGCGGGCAAACTCTGCCCCGGGAAGGACCGCTCGGGGAGAGATGAGGCTAGTCAAGTGGCCCGTGGGGAAAGCGGCAAGTCATGCATCTCTCGTGGCTGAACGAGGACTGAAGGGGACCCGAGAGACACTGGGCTCCCTGCCGTGCCCGTGAGCAGGGCTCCACTGGGCTCCTACCAGACAGGGCGAGAGAGCTCTTCTCACACCTGCTTCAGGAGGCTTCCGGGGCTGAACAAAATAGGATCATGGAAAAGAGACACCCCAAACCATCAGGGAGGGCTGAGGGTCGGGCGGGATTATGCCATTCTGGGGAGTCCTCTCAGTAAAGGTGCCGATGTGCCCGGGCTCACCTGGTTTAGGGTAAATTCTCCTTCTAGGAGAAGGTCTGTCGCCCTTCCCACCTCCACACATGGATTTTTGGGTCATCTTCTCTCTGCTTCTCTAATACCTCTTGAAAGCAAAGCCTTTGGCTATCACTGTAATAGAGGAGCCCATCAGAGCTATTTCCTCCCTAAAAGATGCTACTGTGACGGGGAGAAGCAGAGGCTCACGCTTCCTACCCAGGCGTGTTCTCACACTTGCTTAGAAAAGCTACACCTCAAGTAGCTGAGCTATGGAGGGAGGCGTGGCAGGTGGCATAGAAGGAGGGAACAGAATCACCCTTGCCATGCGGAGTCAGAACACTGTGGCTTCCGGCCGCCCCCCACCCCCACCCCGAGTCCACTGGCTCCTGGAAGCTGTGTTCTGGGGCAAACAGAAGGCTCTCCACTTCCCCCTGAGGACGAGCTGACAGCAGCCTCACTGTCTCTGTTGCTTTAATACAAACCCAAGAACCTTCATAGGCCGACCCCAAGCACACTTTCCCATCTCACCACGCCCTCCCCATTCCTCGAGCCACACCCAGGTCTCCTGGTGCCCGAGGCTCTAACACCTGTGCTGCATCACATCTCCAGGTGCACAAACGCCTGCCCAGAGGGCCTGCCGTCCCACTCCTCCGGATTCTGACTAGTGAGGGCCGGCTGTCCCAGCTCACGTGGCCACTCTTCCATCACGTTACTGATTTCCCTCAGTTATTCAGTGCCCACTTCTATGTGTAAATAGCACTGCTTTATAAATGCCAATAATATGGCTATCACATTTCATTTCAGTCATTTAAAGGTCTGTTTCACACACACACACACACACCCTGTACCATCAGCTATCACGTGGAGCCTCTGCTAAATTCCAGGCAGTGAAGTAGATGCTCATATACCCACTTCCCAGAAAAGAAGCTCAGGCCAAGCTGTGCTCGTGCACACAGCCAACCAGTGGTGGAGCTGGGCATCCAGCCCTGGTCCCTGTGACTCCAAAGCCATGCTCTTCTTGAATACGCTTCCTATCCCCACCCCACCCATTAGACTGGGGACACCTAGAAAGCAGACATTAATAGCTCAGTTAGCGGAAAGCAAGCAACTCCGGACTTAGATGTGGTTGCCAACACCGGCTCCAACAGTGATGAGTCGTGTGCTCTTGGGGAACTTACTTAACCTCAAACGAAGCCTCAGTTTTTCCATCTGTAAGATGTTGTTTAAAGAACAACTTATTTCATAATATTATTTTAAGCATGAATAGAATACAGTCAACAATAGTTAAATACTGCAAAATACATGGGCCTCATACGACGCGAGCTGTCGTCCTCCTTTTTACCTTTGCTCCCCCAATCCTTAGAATAACACGGCGTGCTGAGTGACGACTCTGAATTTTGTGGAATGAATACGTTTTGTTAAAGTGGATGAGGCCTCCTGAAAGGAGAAAATGGCTGGTAGGGGAGCCTTGTGAGCCTTAAATGCAGTCAATAGAATTGAGACTAAGTTACTGTGACTCCTACTCTTAAGCTACATCTTTTCCAAATATGTGGTTTCGGTAGATATTCCCAGGATTTGAATCTTTCTTCTTCTTCTTCATGGCCATGCTTCTTCCCCCACCCGTCTGCTCCCCTCTCTCTCCTCCCCCACGCCTCTCTCACTCACGTGCATACACACGCATGCACACACAGACACACACATGCACACAGGCACACTCAGCCTGTGGAAACCACTTCTTTGCATTGGCTGGACGTGTCTGGATGCAGAGCCTGCAGGACCCGCCTGGGCTGCACAGCCTCTCAGATTCGGTTGCACCCACGCTCCCAGAAGCGCCTGCAACCGGAAGGAACACCCTCAGGTACAGTGGGTTAAACGAGCAGAGATTTCTTCTCACAGAGCGGGCGCCTAGAGGAGGAGGGGTCACCACTGTTGCGATGCTCAGAGAGGGCCCCTGGGGTCCGAGCCCGGCTCCCTGCCCACAGCGTGTGTGCTCGGCACACGGCTGCTGACATTCAATGCAAAAAGGAGGGAAAGGCTGATGCCAGAGATAACTGAGCTTTCATGGGGCTGGAAAAGCCTTCTTGGAAACCAACGTCCACTGACATCCCACTGCCCAGCACCGGGTCACGTGGCCAAGAACAGCTGCTGAGGGATGCTGGGCAATCAGGGAAGCGGCCGCCCCAGACGAGGGGTCCTGTTAGCAAGGAAGCCCTGCACACGCCGTGGCTCCTCTTCACTTCAGCTTCACTTCACGTGGAGTGGGCTGACCTCTGACGTGGGGTGCGTTACCTCCCCCCCTTTCACTCTCAACACATGCTTCACAAATTATTGGCAGGAAGAAAAATGTGTCAATCAGACCACAAACACCAACCCTACCGGGAGAGTCTGGAGGGCAGGGAGCCCAGGCCGCCCTGTCCGCTGAGGACAAAGGGGGCTGACCAAGCGCCATCAGCAGCAGAGACCTGAGAAGGGCAGCGTGACCCAAGCTGAGGCTGAACTCTTCACCCCTTCCCTGTGGGGAAGGACAGTGCTCAGCGTGTCTGAAGAACAGGATAGAAAGTGTCAGGACCAAGGCTGAGGTCATCCTGATCCCGGGGCTGGAGTCCGGGAGGCAGACGTACATCTCCACAACCACACCTGCCTAATGGCGACGAGGATCCAGGGAACCTGGGGTTCCAACGACACAGAAACGTCTCTAGCGCAGGCGTCACTTGCCCCGGCTCACGTGGAACAAGCCTACCGACCCCTGAGGAAGACCCGACCCCACTCCTCGGCGTCAGCGACAACCAAGTCTGCTCTGTTTGCAATGTTTAGTTTCTGGAGCAACTGGGCATCCACTGAGATGGCTTGGGCCTCCCACCACCCACACGTAGGAGCGGCCCACGCCAGAGATGAGCATAACGCCACGACCCGCTCAAAGGTCCACCCTCCACACCTCCCACCCCCCACACAGCGAGCAGTGCCAGACCCCCAGGGGGATGCGCTGAGTCTGCATCATCCACCTCACCTGTCACAAAACGCACTTTCTGATTCAGGAGGCAAGTTCTCCAGGTATCCAAAGACATGGCATGGGCGTTACTCTCTCCTGCAACTCCACGACCCCTACACACACACACAAACACACACGCCATCAGCTCATGGGGGGAACTCAGGGTGGAGATGACTCTTCCAGACCCAGAATCTCACGGACACCACTCTGTAAACAGGAAGGAAAAACAACCTCCGCCATCCGAGCCGGCTGCTGCCTCTTTGAGAAGGTGGCTCCTCTTTCAGCAGCTGACATTAAAATAAAAAAGGACAATAAAATCAGACATCTTGGCTCATTCAACTTATCTCTGCCAAAAGCCACAGAAACACAGTCAGGGCTTTCTGAGTATAGCGGTGCTCTTGAGGGAAGGTAGCAGAGTTAACAGTGGTTCAAATTTAGCATCTAATGAGCGTTCAATTAAGGCATGGATCCCATCTGTTTCTGTGCAAAGAGCTTTGCAGAACCCGAAGACTAGTTATTTTCTGTTCCTTTAAGTTGTGTGCAGGGCCCTTCCTCCACCACATCACAAACACCCACAGAGAACTTGCCGGTCCCCTTCGGGGCTGACCTCTGTTTCCTGACTCAGCACCCATTAGCCACTTCTCCGGCAGAGAGCAGCCCAGCCTCTGAGCACCAGAGCGTGGGGATGTTTGGGTGTGAAAACGGGCCTGTTCCCTGACTCAGCGTGTGTCTCGGCAGCACCGCAGCCTGCCTCTCTGTCGAGCTACGAAGAGGGGAAGATGCAGTCTCTGCAGCCCCCGCCCTCCCCGGCCCAGGCGATAATTAGTGCAAAGCCCCTGGGCAGTGCTGGCGGAACGTGCTGCTCCTCAGGACTCTCCTCACTGATTTCTGTGATGCTACTGGAAGTGGGGAATTGATGTTCAGCATCCTCACACTACAGTCACTTGGTTCTTATTAGTCCACTTATTAGTGAGAGCAGGGGAGGGGCTGGGGGAGGGGGAAAAAGAATTTGGGTATTTGGGGGATGGCAGCAAGGGGACGGGATCAACCATTAAGGTCGCAGGGAACCTGGCACCACGCTGTAGAAGGACCTGCAGCCCAGCCACTTTGGTCTCCCCAAGCCAGTGACAGAAGAGAACTGAAAAGGCCCCTGGACCTTCGTGACCAGCTCTAACACTCTGAGGCGGGCCATGAAGGGCAAGACACACAGTCTCCGTAGGACAGCGCCACCCAGCTCCTTGCTGGACTTCTTCTCTTCTTTACCCACTCGTTCCAATAACGATCCCATTTCTATCAAAACAAACGATCTTCCCGTGACCTTTCCTATGGCCCTGCATCCAGATGATAGGTCTGTGCCCTGGCAGCTGTGCCCATGTGGAGCCCTGGGGTCCTGGGATCAGGAGGGGCTCTACCAACAGATTTTATCTTCTGGGCTCAACTGAGACCATGCAATCAACCACCAGTCCCCTGGTAATCTCCAAAGGGTCCTTACATAATCACAAGAGAGAAGACTCACAGAACGTCTATAATCTTCAGAAATCCAGAACCCTTGACATTCATCAGGAGAACTCAACATGCAGATACAGATACAGTGATGGGGTGCCCAGTTTGGATATGACACAAGGTTTTAGGAGACTGCTGTAACCGTCCAGCATGCTATCAGCTTGGCAGAGCGAAGAACTGAATTCAAAGACTCAAAACTCTGTCCTAGATATCTGATTCCTCACTTGACTTCTCTCCATCAGATAAACATAGCTATACAATTAAATGAATTTAGAACTTCTGGAAGAATCCCTTTTAGATGTTTGAAAGGAGGGTGATGCTAGAAATCAGAGGCATTCTTAATCATGGGCAGAAGGCCAGGAAATCCCATCTAGGAGCATTCAGTCCAATCAGATCTGGTGCAACCAAGTCTCAAGTGATTGAAAAGACAAACTAACTCCAAGGGCACTCATCTGCCCTCTTGTTTACAAGAAAAGGGGAACATATGGGTCCTGGCTTAGCTTGTAACAAAAGTAATAGTTTGTTGTGCAATAATTTAAATGGATTATCATGTTAGCATAGAAATGTCTTATCCTTACAGAAAAAGAATACTTAGGAGTAAATGCGAATGAGAAATTTTTACTAAACACTTAATGTTAAGCCAGTAATTTTACTCTTAGCAGGTAATATGGCAATGAACATGGGGCTCGAACGTGTCAATGTGGAGAAGCTCCCCCAAAGGAGGAAGAGGCAAGTTGTTAGCATTATTGAGACATGCCATAGAAGAGGAAGCTTTTCAGCAGGATAAGAGTGGTAGAAGTTAACAATTGAATCAAAGCACAGGGCCAGCTGGCATATCTACACTTTTCTAAACACACACACCATATTTCATCATGACATAAGATATTGCCACAAAGTATAGGGAGTCATGAGCTGTAATGGAGCAATACATCATCTCACAACCCCACGCCGTGCACTCCAAACTCCATGGGTTTGGAAAGAATCCCCAGTTCTACACCATTCAAAACACACACACACACACACACACACACACACACACACACACACACACACACCCCACGCCGTGCACTCCAAACTCCATGGGTTTGGAAAGAATCCCCAGTTCTACACCATTCAAAACACACACACACACACACACACACACACACACACACACACACACACACACACACCCCTATTGACTTCTTCAACTTTCTGCCACAGTAAACAGAATAAAGATAAGTAAGGAAGACATGCACTAACAGTCACCTGACCACGTGGTGTTGGGTAAGGAGCGCTCGATTTAGTCAGAAGTTAAGCACTGGCTCCTTATTCGCTAGCATGGGATTTTACACAGCTCAAGGCTGCAGAGTAAACTGAAGAATGGTGGCTGTAGGACTTAAGTCTAGGTTTACATCTGCTATCAACCAGTTCCCCATCTGTGTCTTTGTTCACGTGATTCAGTCTAATTTAGCTCAATTTCTCCATCTGGAAAATGGGTGAGGAGGAAGCAAACTGTCCCTTTACCTCTTTCCTCCTGAGACTGTGGTGAGGATTAAATGAGCAGATGCACATGCAAGCTCTAGAAGCATCTTTAAGCAGCAAGCCTAGTACTTATTGTTAATGTATTCGACTTCTATGGACCTGACCCTCCTCCTTTCTGAAATGGGGATTAAATTAAAATTCCTCTCCGGCCTGCTGACAGGGCTTCACAGGACTAACTAAGCAAGAGAACGTACATCATGTGTTTGGGAAACAACGAAGCACCTCATGAATGTCTCTCACTACGTTTGGTTAACCTTGAAATCACCTACCACAAGGAGCTGGGTCTTCTCAAAGTGAAAGGTCCTTCATTCCTCATTTCGGTGGCCTTGTACCGAGGAGCCTGCCTGACACATCAGCAATCCCGCAAATATCGCCATTCTCAACAAACCATCCTTCCTCTTCCAATGTAAATAATTGTTTGCATAGATCTGCATAAGTTATACATCAATTGTTGCTTTACTTAGGCATTTGGGTTGAAAATAATCAAGCTATTATTAACACCCATTCCTTTTTTTTTTCTTCTTCTATACCAAAAAATAAAATGTTCTTCTCTTTCAGGGAAAAGTACATAGTTCACAATAAAAAGTAAAAACAAAAACAATAGGGCTTCCCTGGTGGAGCAGTGGTTGAGAGTCCGCCTGCCGATGCAGAGGACACGGGTTCGTACCCCGGTCCGGGAAGATCCCACATGCCGCAGAGCGGCTGGGCCCGTGAGCCATGGCCGCTGAGCCTGCGCTCTGCAACGGGAGAGGCCACAACAGTGAGAGGCCCGCGTACCACAAAAAACAACAACAACAACAACAACAACAATATAATGCAGTTATGGTTCACTTCCCATTCCACACTCCAAAAACTGCCTCTACTTCCTATGACAATTTGATTGCTTGAACCAATGTAACTTTCCTTTACAATTTCGAATATTAGAAGAGCCTTATTAGTTTGGGGGGAAGGTTGTAAAAATGTTTTTGCTTAAAATGAAAACAAATTAAATAGTATCTGACACTACCAAATGTAAAATAGCTAGCTAGTGGGAAGCAGCCGCATAGCACAGGGAGATCAGCTCGGTGCTTTGTGACCACCTAGAGGGGTTGGATAGAGAGGGTGGGAGGGAGACACAAGAGGGAGGGGATATGGGGATATATGTATATATATATAGCTGATTCACTTTGTTATACTAACACACCATTGTAAAGCAATTATAGTCCAATAAAGATGTTTAAAAAAAAAAAGGGAGGGATATGGGGATATATGTATACGTATAGCGGATTCACTTTGTTATACAACAGCAACTAACACAACATTGTAAAGCAATTATACTCCAATAAAGATGTTAAATAAATAAATAGTATCCGAAAGTACACACAAACATCAAAATTAAGTAAAATAAAACAAATGCTATTGATATTTTGGTAAATATGTATATGAAAGTCGACAGCCTGTCTTTTTTATGCTGTGGTCATATTTTTGTTAAATACAAATCCATAATCATTTTTAAAAGTCTTCTTCTATCAAATGAATGTATCAGAATACATTTAACCATTTAATGTAAATTACTTCTGATTTTTCAGAAGTATATTTTTTTACTTTATTTTTTTCAATAAAAAAAGTGCTGTGCAGGTTATTTAAACATACGCCTACTATATGATGCAGCCGTTCTACTCCTAGGTGTTTATCCAAGAGAAATAAAAGCACATTCTATAAAAAGACTTGTGCACAGATGTTCACAGCATCTTTAGTTGTAAAATCCCAAACTGTAAGCAACCCAAAGTCCATCAACAGGTGGACGGATAGATGAACAGTGGTGCATCCACACAACGGAATTCAAAGGCATGGAGACGATAACGTGAATGAATCTCAGAGTAATTATTATCAATGACAACAAAAAAGCCAAACAAAGAGGAGTACGTACTTCATGACTCCTTTTACACAAAACTCTAGAAAATGCAACCTAATCTAACAGAAAGTAGATCAATGGTTTCCTGAGGGGGGGGGGGAGGGATCACCAAGGTGCAGGAGGAAACATTTGCGGGGCACAGTTATGTTCACACACTGATTGTGTGACCTTGTGCATAGCTCAAAAGTTACCAATTTGTTCGGTTTGAATACGCATCGTTTACTGTGTGTAAACTGTATCTCAATAACACTGTTTAAAAATGGGGAAAAAATGCTGTGTGGAACATTCTGTTCATGCATCTCTGCAAAATGGTGGAATTCCCTCCTTAGAATCTTTCTGCTTTGGGTACTAACTGTTAAAGTAACTTCTTAACAGATCCCCCTGCTACCAATCTGACCTTCCTACGGACTGTTGCTTTTGCTGGATTAGTCCTCCTAAAGCACAGTTCTGATCAAAACTTTTCCTTTGGCCATCATTTCCTCATGCATTTTTATTTCATCAACTCTCCACATAAACTCCTCATCTTGGCATCCAGGTGCCACCTCTCTGGCCCCTTTCTAAGCTCTTTATCTACTGGAGCTCGTGTGTCACTTGCAAGCTGGAAATGGCCCTGAAGCACAGCACTTCAAGTGCAAGACTCAATTTCCTCATCTGTAAAATGGGACAATAATTATAATCTACCTAGAAAGCTGTTACAAAAATCAAATGTTTCCAAAGAATGTAAACTGTCAGTTCACACCACATCACTTTCTCCAGGTACCAACGCTCTCTCATCCCTGACCTCTGTCCAGGCTGGTCCCTGCCCTGTCTTTATACCCCAACTTTGCCCCCCCTTCGCGACCAACTCCTGCACAGAGCCTTCCTCTGAATTCTTGCAGCCTGCCAGGTGAACAGACACTTAACCATTAGCTTGTCAGGTACCAAGCTGTCTGCTCACCCCGTAAGCACGCACTTTGCTCCCCTTACACCAGTCGGTGAGCTGCACAACGGCAGGGCCGCCTGGTTCGTCCACACCTTCTCCATCCTGCCCTGCAGACAATGGGCCACAAGTTCTTATTCAGGGTGGAGGGAAAGAGGAACCCGGGAGTCCTGCCCTTGGGCAAGAGTCATCATGACTTAGGCTTCATTTCTCAGCTTCTGAGGAGAAAATAACTCAGGAGCCATTTTTAGAGATGACCTGAGAACTGAACTTGCAAACCTGACATGCACAGGGACTGGCCTGGCGCTGGGACCATGCCCCAATGTGACCACTTGTGTGGCCTGGCTAGCAGGACAGGACCCGGGGTCTCCCAAATGTCCTTGTAAGCGCCGCCTCATCCTCTGAGCTGCTGCTGCGGCTTGACCTCTATTACATCCATGTCACGTCTTAAGTCTCCTGCCTGTTTTCTGCGTACGGAGCTGTCAGTTCTGAGGACAGACACCGCACCTCTCTGCTCCCCCCGGCTGGGGCGGGGCATGGCAGCGGTCCCTAGACGAAGCCTCGGGAACCTTGAGACCAAAGTCTTGGCTCCTTGTTGCTCATTTCCAGGCCCTTCCACATTTTAAAAAGGATATTTTGATTCAAGAGTTGGTGCTGGGGAGGGGAAAGTATATTGCCAGGGACATATGCTAAGACTTTGCCAAGCGGAGAGTGTGTGAAGGAGGCAAGAAGGGACAAGGGAACAGGCTGGACTGACTTCCTATCACTCAAGAGCAGAGGGAAGGCATTGGGTCGGGCTGCGGGCAAAGGGTCAGATTCAGCAAAAGATCAGGTTTACATAAGAATTAAAAATCGCAAGAGTTGTCTTAGTGTGTCTTTTGCAATAAGCAGATACGTAAATATTTTTGGCAATTAAAAAGTTATAAGTGAATTAACTAGAAAGAATTTATTCTATGATGATAATTGAAAATATGCACAAATACTTAAGACTGCAACCATCCTAAGCAACCCACGCCCAGTGATGGAGGATTGGTTAAATAAAATATGATACAGCCACACGCTGCAGTCCTGGACAGACAGGAAAAATGGTACATGGATCATCTGTGGAAGGAAGGATGCCCAAATACATTAAAAAAGGCCCCCAAATTACCAAGAAGATTATAAAACTACTTGTAGTTAACAATACAAATACCTCTATATATAATTGACGAGTAAAGAAAAATGCCTAGAAGGATATTTACCAACATCTGATCAGTGACAACTGCTCCGAGTTATAAGCTTTGTAGTCTTTTTGTTTACCTGCACTTTCTAAATTTTCTCCATTAGATATGAACTCTTTGATAAAGACAGTAATTGAGAAGAGATATACATGGAAATCAGTCCAGATATAAGATATCCAGTGGCACAAAAGACCTAATGCAACACAACTAGCTAATGCAAAATAATAACAATCTGCTTATATTTAACACTTTGAACATTTTGCCTTGAAGGAGCATGAAAAATAGTTTGGTCTAACCTCTCACCCACTACAGGAACCCCCCTACAACACCCATCTGGGTATTTTGCAGGGTAATAGGAGAAAGGGGGGAGAAAAAGAAAAGAGAAATGGTGTCAGGGTTCGGGGGGGAGCTGCCACAGTGTTTCCACGTCCACTAGTTCACGTCAGTGGGAAACAAGCACCGGCCAAAGCAGGACACACCGTTGAGGAGTGAAGATGTGAGTCATCCCAGCAGTTAGGAAACTAACCAGGCCCAGGTGCTGTCTGAGGGCAAAGGGTGTGTGATATGGGCAGTGAATGCAGGAGTGGAGGCTGCGGATGAAGCAGGGGTCTGTCCTTGCTGCTGGGGTCCCCATGCAGGCAGAAGGGTGTGTGCGGGTTCCCGGGAGCCAGAGAGTTCGGCTGTGGTGGACTCCAAGTTCATTGACCACATGCTGCCCTGCGGCTCTGAGGCCGCAATGCTGAGAACCCCGTTTCCAGATGTCCTGTCACTCGAAGAGCCCAGAGTAAAAGTGAAGGGTGGTGTGGGGAGGACGCACCCCTCTGTTCTTCTGCTCCTGCCTGGGGAACCCAGAGGTGGCTCCCATCTCTTCCTTCTGTCTGGAAATCCCAGAGCTGGTCCTGCCAGGCTCTCAGAGGTGTCCCCTTTTCAGAAATCTGAGCACTGACTCCCCAGATCTCTGCCCAAGCTCCTCCGCCCTAAGGGTCCCCCTGGTCCCCTTCATCCCCCATCTCCAGGGGTGGTGGCACCCTGGACAGTTACCTCTGGGCACTCAGGGATTCTCCCGGTCTGTTTAGTCCCCAGACACTATTCCTTGTGTTCAATCCTTTCTGTTTGAAACACCTAGTATGGTTCCTGTTTCCCAAGTGGACCCGGATTAGTGGGGAGGGAGAGAGGGAAGTGATGGGAGCCCTGCTGCCCTGGGTCTTTGCTGAGAGCCAAGAGCACATCACTTCACTGAGAGAACAGGTCACTCACCCAGGCCTTCAGGGTGAGCCAGCTCCCTGATGAGCAGCACTGGTTGTTAAAACGTTTAACGTGCCACTTGGAGCTGAAATCCGCCTCCCGGCAGTCCTAGGCATTACTCTCCACTCTGACACCAGAAGCCATCCAGTTTCCCCAATTTTCCTTCTTATGTTTCAGATGTTTGGAGGAAGCTATGTCTCCCCAAAGTCTGTTCTCTTCCAAATTAAATATCGCCAATGCTCCCAACCATTTTTCTTCAGATGAGATTTTTATCTTTCCCTTCACTTTCCTAAGCCACCTCCTTTGAATCAAAGTTTTGTGTCTCCAATCATGCCCAAAACAGAACAAAATACTCCACAGTTTGTATGGCCTTTAAGGAGGACAGTTAAATAACCACCTCCTTTACCTGAATATTACACTGGTATTAAATTTAATATTTTTACTTATATATTAGCGGTAGGCGGCGCATATTTCTACTTTTTTGGCATACTGTGCTGCCAATACTCTTGCAATTTTCTCCTCTCCAAAGGCAATGAAATCAGACCCCACAACCCTGCAAATTTTAGATTAATTTTAAATATCCAATTTTAAATTGGATGAAGGTAGTCAAAAGTACAAACTTCCAGGAAAATGAAGTAATTTTAACTATTCCTCTTTACTTCCACTTACTTTCATTTTGCAGTTGTTTTGATCAGTGATTCTCAGCAGTTGTCATCCTTCTAATCCTGACTCCCTTGTCTCTTGTGTTGACTATCCAGATTTTTGCTTTATGCAACATGCAAATTTGATAATCCTGGCTTGTAGCCATTTAAGTCTTTGAAAAAGGCAGAACCAAAAACAGAGGCTATATTCAAACTCTGGATGATGCATTTCCACACCAGTCATCCGAAACAGGTTCCTCATGGGCTCATAAGGGTCCCCCGTGCCTTCTAATTAGTTCACGCCCTAATGATTTGTTCCAATCACCCCCCTTCACTCCTGGCTATCACTGTCTTGCGTGCCAAGGTGCTACCCTTCGACATTCCTGTATCACCCAACAGATTTCCATCTCTACTTCATCCTTTGAGCCAAGCTCCTCAGAGAGCTCCCTCTGTGGTCAGAAGAAACTGTGGTTTCTTCAGCAGCTTCACTTATTTTTCTCCTCAGGAAATTCTGTGACCTATACTGTATCCCAATCTTTTCTAGCTGTCATCATGGCAAACTTTTCTCTCAACTTTTCGATATATATTTTCTTCAAGTCTAGAGCATGTGTTTGTCTAGCATCTCCTTCTTTTGCCTTATAAGGTGTTTCTGGTTCTTAGACTTTTACTTTAATTTCCAGCACTTATTGGACAGGTTACGTGCCATTTCTCTAAAAAAAAAGACTTAGCTCAGCATTTCTCAAACTATGCTCTATGAAACATTAAATGGTGACACATAAAAGTTGCGTTCTATAGTCAGATGATTTTGGTATATCCTATACATAACAGCCAACTTTTGGTGATTCACAGGGTACATAATGTATTAAAGGTTCCACAATGTCCTATAGTAAAGAAGCCAGCTCCACTATATTGAACCCCAAATCTCCCCAACTTAATTAGCCATAGAACTCTTCCTGGAATATGTGTTAATAGTTTGAAACAAGGCTTCTCTGAGAACTTTCAGAAACAGCTAGAACAGAGCTCACAGCTTGAGTAATCCTGGTTTAAAGGACAGTTTTGTCTCTGTATCCGAGTTTGTTCAACATTTACTGATTATGTGCTAATGTCTGAAATACAAAGATGAGTACAACAGAGTCCTTGGCCTGATGTTGCTTAAAATCTGGTGGCAAAAGACAGAAATGTAAGCAAATGGCCAGAATATAAGTAGAAAATCAAGTGAAATTCAATGGGATAATCAAAGAGGATACAGTGAATTCACACGACATGCATTAGGAAGGATTTAAAGAGGTGACATTTCATTTAGATCAAAAATAAATAAATAAAACTTCGAAGGGCCTCAGTGTGGGGTTAGAAAGGTCATTTACACAACTTCATCTTGGAAGAGATACTGAGACAAAGAATTCACATACATTTAGGGCTTTAACTTCTCCTAATTAACATTCATTAAGCAGGCCTTCTGTCTAATTTCTTCATGAAGCATGTTACTCTGACTGCAATATCATATTCCAGTTGTAAAATGCCTAAAACTGAAAAATGAAGACTCTCACCATCCTTCTGGTAGATTATTTCACTACTGCCTGAGATTCTGTTATCTTTTTTGATAACTATATTCTGTGTCTTAAGTTATACTTACGAGTAGAATTTTTTTAGTTGGTACTTTAGCTAAACCATACCTTTCCTACTCAGAAGCTTTTAGATATTTCTTTCTTAAACCTCAAAAGGTGATTTGGCATGTATCCTTATTAAATTCAATACTGAGGCCTTCCTTTGTGATTCTGGTTTTGACATCCAACACACTCCGTCTCCCTCCAGATTCCTGCCCTTCCTGATCTTTTAGGTTTACTTTCTGTCACTACGTACATCCTCACGTGAGTCAGCCGTGAAAGTTTCAGTTTCCAGGACGAGGCTGAGGATGGAAACCTGAGCCCTGCAGACTCACAGCAAGAACACGGCACGACCAGGACATTTAGGAGGATGGGAGTGGCCTGTCAGCCAGTGCAGGGCAGAAGGAGGAAAGAGGGGAGCAGAGCAGGACACGGGGTGAAATATCAGCAAAGCCCATCTGGGGAGTCGTGGGTGACGTTTGGGAGCCTACGGTGGGGCTTGCGCCGGAAGCTCGAAGGGAGAGCGGTCTGGGCTGGGTCGGGGAGGCTCATCGGGGAACGAGGGGTACTGGAGGAAAGCCTGCGCAACAGCCTGGAGGGGAGGGTGGGAGCGGCAGAGACGCGGAGAAACACCGGAGGGAAGTGGAGGGGCGGCGGCAGAAGCAACGGGCAAACTCAAAAACAAGCCTGTGTCTCTGCATCATCGGGGAGCAGGTGCGCGTGTGCTGTGACCCACACAAACCAGGGGACAGGGAGGAACGTTCCGCTTGCCACAGTGAAGGAGGGACGCTCTGGAATCTACAGGGGGAGGTGCTGGGCGGCATGCCCCGGGGGAGGTGGGAGCTCAGGGGACAACCGTACCTGGACACACACCTTGGGGAGGCGGCTCTGGTGGCTGACGCCGTGCAGAGGGACCTCCCACGTGGAGAAGGCGCCGCGCAGGAGGAGAAGGGGCAGAAGGCAGAACGCAGGGAATTTCTCAATCCAAGGGGGTAAGATGGAGGAGGGACCAGCGGAGGAGAGGCCACAGGACATGTGGGCAAGCCCGGGGCAGAGCGAGCGGTAACCCACCTGCTGAATGAGCTGAGATTGCCAAGGAGGGGCTGATTCTGGATTTGTGTGTCCAAGTTCACTTCGGCGTTTGGACACAAGGCTTTATGTGGACATGCTCATGGTGAGTCTGAGCACACCCCAGAGCGGCCCGCCCAACCCTGAAGCAAGCTTGGGCCCGGAGCCCCTCGGACGGTCCCCGTGGACGCCATGAGCCGGGGTGAGCGCCTGGCTGATGCGCCGACCACACAGAGATGCCTTTCCTCAGGTGCCTGCAGCCGCCAGCTGATTCTGGGAGGCCGGGGAGGCAGGGAGGTGGTATTACTGCTTTTGACTCGGCTCACTGCTTTGACCCTTTACACAGGGCTGCCACCCCCAGCCCCGACCCGACATTAGCACGGGGCTCATTCATCAAGCGCTGGCTGCCAATTAACAGCCAGCCGTGTGGCTGCCGCTCGTTTAACAGCTTCTGCGTCAGTTGGGCAAAAGTTTGGTCAAATGAACTTGGCGGGAGGGGCGGAGAGCATCCTAGTCCTGAGAGCGCCTGGGAGTGGCCACCCCTGCAGTGAGCACGTGTCATCTCACCTGTGAGTGATGGAGGAGGGGAAGCAGGCCTGAGTGGCCCCAGCGACGCCCTCCCGGCGCACCCCGCCCCCACCCCAGAGGGACTGCAGCCAAGGTTCTCTTCCATCCTTCTGTCCTGGGGCTGGGCACCCCTACATCACTGCCCAGGCAGCCGGCCAAGGAAGAAAGCCCTGATTCATTGCTCCTGGCCGTGTCTAGGCTGGGCATTTCTATCAACCCAGGGCCGTGGCTCATTAATAAAACACACACTCAGATTCACCCTCAATAAATGTCTTTCAACCTTTAATCCCATTTGTTGCAGTCTTTAAGGGAACATTGATTCAGCGAGGGCTTCGCCTCCCATCTATCTCGACCCGATCAATGTCCTGTCCCCCCTCTCCGTCCAGCCCGACACAAGAGGGGCCCCTGAGGGGACAGGACAGTATCTCTCCACATTTATTTCATTGCGCCTGAAAGGAGTTTTTAAAACCACCATGGGAGACCCGCTCCTAGGCAGTTTATCTGATCCTCAGCTGCTCAGGTGACCTTGAATTTGGGGCAGGGAACCCAGGTCACAGTGCAAAACCACAGACACTTGGGAGCCCTGAGTACAACGCAGCCAGAACGCGAGTTCTAAACTTCTTCTCCTTGCCATCTTCTGCTCTTTCTCCCACTTTCCCCCCACTAGTTAGTAACGCCAGCATCCAGTCGCCCAAGCGCTGGCCCTGAGCTATCTCCCTCCCTCCCCCTCCTCCCCCAAACCTTCTCTCTCTGCCGCTCCGTGAAACCTGCCTCACCTCCATCGCCCCATCATCTCGGTCCAGACTCTGGACGCATCCCATCCAGACCCGGGCAAGAGCTCATCCATGACCCTGCCACTCGAGTTCCCCCTCAACAACCGCCTGAATCCCTGGGATGACGCACCTGCTAAACCACGAATCCCATCTAAACACTGTTCCCTGACTCTCAAGAGGGCGTGACGTGCTGCAAGTCACACAGCTGGCAGATATCTGAGGGGGGATGCGAGTGCAGCCCGGCCACCTGTAACCAGCTGCTCGCCCACCTGAGACGCCGCACCCCGTCCCAACCCCCAGTGTAGATGGACTGAAGGCAGCGATCCAGTCTTGAGTTGTTATCACCACTGTCTCCAGAATAACCCAGTGGTGGGCATGACAGCTGACGTTCAGTTAACGTTTGCTCACGGAAGGTACCACAAGCTCCCTCCTGAGAGGACGTCAGGTGTGAGCGAGTCCATCTTCACGGGTGCTTCTGGGGCATTTCTTTGGGATCCAGCATCCAAAAAACTATAGTGACTGAGGCTCTTAGAGAGCAATCTGTAAACTTCAATAGGGTCGGAATCAGTTATTCATCCCTGAGCCATAAACGCTCACGGGATCCATCTGTCACCTGAGACTCCGCTGTGTCCTGACCTCTACACTGTGTGGGACCGTGGGCGAGCCAGGTCTGCACCCCGTGAGCAGAGGGGGCACATGCGGGCCACGGAGTAAGCCTGTGGGCGGCCAGTGTAAGAGCCCCTCTTCCCAGCCGCGTGACAATTCACACTGCGTCCAGTTTCCATGGAGACTTCGGATGGAATTTTTCCCACGGCCCCAAAGAGTAACGCACCTGCCAAAGGCAATTCTGCTGAGGAAGCGAAGGACCCAACTTGACCTCCCCGCTTCCCGCCCTCTGCTCCCCGGGCACCATCTTCTTCCCCTCTCTCCCGAGCCTAAGGCCGGAGAGCAGGAATTGTCAAGAGTCAGCTGAGACTCCGGCCTTGTGTTTACAGTGTTAACCTCTCTGTCAACAGTTGGCAAGGAAGATGCCAGTAAAGAGAAGGGGCCACCCAGGCAGATGAGGAATGAAAGGCTATTCACTCCACGCTGCGTACGCTCTGCGTTGCCTTCCTGGCACTGAGAATCCAACAGGGATGCAGGTGCATTCGTTCTCATCCGCCCCTTTCTATCAATCCCAGCTCTGGAGGCTTATCCCCAAAGGAAGCCCTATGCTACTGGGAACTGCCCAGGCCGCGAGTATCCTCAGAGACTCGGCCTGGAGCAGACGGGGTCTTCAGGAGACGACGCCTCTCTCCACCCACCTTTGCCAGCCCTCTTCCAAGTCCTTCTGTCATGGAAATGGGTGGGGCCTCTCCCAGGACAGCGGGGTCCAAGCACATCCCCGGTGGCCCTGGCAGGACAGCAGGTCAAGGGCGGGACAGAAGCTCAGCCACGGAAGGGCCTGAAGAGCCAGGCTCTGAGGAGGGGAGGGTGAGACAGAGCTAAGCACCGTCAGGCCGGGAAGTGAACCCAAGAGGCAGGCAGGCCTCCGACAGGGTCCTGTGGTCGGCCTCCCGGGGTTCCCTCCCTGCTGTGTCACCCCCTCCTGCGCTGGCCAGAGGACTTGGGGCCTGGCAGTGGGTAGAGGAAGGGGATGAGGGTGTGGAGTGGAGACGGGGGTGAGAGGCAATGTGCTGCCCCCTCTTCGTTCGACCACTTGCTCGGGGAGCCAGTGCCTGTGCAGACACCCTGTGCTGGGGAGCTAAGCTTCCCGCCAGTAGCCCATGAGCGAGTGTGGTCCTCGGTCCTCACGCCTGACGTGGCTGCAGCCATGGCTGGCGTGTTAACGGTCAGGTCCCTCTAGGGCCTCTGAGCCAGAAACGCCCGGAGAAGCCTCTCAGATTCCTGACCCACAGAACCTGTGAGATCCTAAGTGTTTGCTGCTTTAATCTACTACGTTTGGGGGTAACGAGTTAAGCCACAGTGAATAGCCGACGCGTGCAGCTCCACGTGGTTTGCCGTAACAGGAGGCAGAAGCTAACTCTTCTCTCCCTTGATCACCCTAAGCCCAGAGTCCAAGCTGAGAAGGAAACTCCAGGCCTATTTTCCAGTCGGGGCTGCAGCCTCAGAATTAGGACACGGGGAGAAAGGGGCCACCTAGGCAGCCTGCTACGCTCCAGCCATGCGCTGGGAGCTTTCATAAGCTTGAGTGCCTTTAATCTTCCCAACAACCTCCACGTGGCTGATGAGGAAGCTGAGGTTTGGGAGGTGACCCGTTTAGCCCACGTCACGGAAGTGCACAGGGGTCACCAGAGTCCCATCCCCGAGCTCAGACCAGAAGCATTAGGCACAAATGTGGCCAAGAAAAGTCATCCTCTTTCTTGTAAAATATCATAATCTCTGTCTTCTATAAAATACCCAGGCTTCTGGAGAGGATGGAGAAAAAGCTGGAGTAGCAGCAACTGGGCTCCAGAAACTGGTTACGAAGCAGAAATCCAGATGTTTCCTTTTTCTCTAAGCATCAAATCAAGCGGCAGCTTGCAGCACTCTGTGTGACCCACAGCTGAAGAAACTCTTAAACGTTGCTCCAAGGACCTAACTCACACCTCATCTTAATCCAGCACAAGAAAACTCCCATGGGGGAGAGGGCAAGTGTGTGTTAACAAGCTGAAGTGTGAGGACGGCTAGGAATAAGTAGAAGCATGAACACAACAAATGAAATAATTACCCAGCTTACCGTTATTACAATGCAATAAATTCCATGTGATTCCTAAAGGCCAACCCAGTTTTTTCTTCCTTTTATTTCTAACCTCTTTTTACATTTTCAGAATTATACTTTAATTAGCATAACATTTAAATTAGCGAATGGAATCTTAATTAGAGGAAGAAATAGACTTTTGTTGGAGTGGTAACTAAAACAAATAAATCCACTTCCTCTTTCAAGAGCAGTCTGCTTATGGCGCATTTAATAGCTTAGCGTACCATAAACAATTTGAGGGAAAGATAAGTAATTAAATTAGAAGACACACGGGCCAGCTCCCAGCTCCGAGGAAGTATTTTTCCTCCTTCTCTCTCAGAAAGGCCCCCTCCCCTCTCTCTCCCCTCACCCTGGTGGGTCTCCGCGCTCCCTGAACAAACAAGAGTCTCGCGAGACTTCACTGGGTGTTTCCCACCATTACAATTTCCTGATAATCAGCAGGATAGAAACATTGCTTCCAGTCCCCCTGCTCTGTTTTCCCTTTGAGATGTCCCCTTTTAATTAACTGGACCAAGGAAGGAACCCAAGAGACCAGACTGAAACAGTGGCTGGCGGACAGGCACCAACCCCTCCCCACCATGGCCAGGGCCCTTTGCAGAATGACTGGGCTCCACCTCACACTGGGCCAGCACCGGCCCGCAGCATCGGCAGGAACAAGGGCAGAACCAGGTGGACACCCGAGGGTCCCTCAGAGCTGACGGCATTCTTGCAGACCACAGACGGTCCGGTCCTGCCTGCCCAGCACATCTCAGCTGAGGAAGCTGAGGTTCAGGAAGATGAAGGACTTCTCGTAGTTTGGCCAGGGAGGCGGCTCCCCTCAGTTCAGACATTCTGGCCTCAGTCTGTGCTCTTCGCACGGCCTTCTATCAGATGCTTGTCAAGCACGTGGCGAGGATTTCTGGTCCCCCACCACCCTGTGCTCACCCTCCATCCAGAACCAGCCCAGCCCCACGAAGAGGCAAGACGCGCCCCCGAGCCTGTCTGCTGGCATCAGCATCTGGTCCCTTCACGAAAAGACCCGAAGGAGAGGGGAACCACCACAGGCCGGGCGTCAGGAAACCTGCATCCTCCACCTCTGCAACAAGAGGACCGGACAAAACAGCCTCCTGGCGCATCAGCCAGCTCCTCCCAGGAGAAGCTGCCCAACCAACACCAGAAGTGTGAACTTAGGAAGTTAATCAATCCCTCTAAGCCATCCACTTAGTTGATTCATTCCTTCATTCAGGGTTTGTGTTTATTCAGTAAATATTTATCCAGTGCTTGCTCTATTGCAAGCATTTCCCTAGAGAGAAACGCAGGGTGAACAAGACACACACAACCCCTGTCTGCATGGGCTTGCGATCCTAACAAAGAAGTTAGATTATGAGACAAACACATGAAAAAGTGAAAAGTGCTGGGAATAAAATGAAAGGGCTAATTCACAAAGTCTGGTCAGGGCAGAACTGCCCCAGGACCCAACTCTCAAAAGAAAGTAAGACATTTGATGGGCAGGGAGAACCCTTTCCAATGAGAGGGATTCCCAGGGCAGAGCTCCTGAGGCTGGAACAGCTCTGTATGTTGGAGGACAGCAAGAAGGTGGCGGTCAGAGTGGGTGCAGGAGGCCAGCAAGGGACAGATACACAGGGGCCGTGGCCTCTGTCCATGGTCCTGACTCTGAGTCTTGAGGAAACTCTGCCACAGATGTCCTTGCCTCATAAGACGGTTGGGAAGCTTCCTACCCTGGATCAACCCACCTCACACTATGACTGGCACGTAGCAAATTCCAATAAATTATTATAACTACAAGAATTGCATTTATAATTAAGACCATTATGTCGTGACAATGGCTAGAAAGAGATGGGTTTGCTCAGCACACAGAGGCACAACAGGTGTAAGGACCTATTTTGAATTCCCTCCACTTGTTTCATTTTGCCAGTTTAACCCTCGTCAATAAACCTAGAAAGTATAAAAGTTTGAGAGCTATCAGGAAAGTGGGCCAACCTCCCCTGCTCTTGGCCGGTGGGACGTGTGAGGGGAGAAAGGGGATGGGTACTCAGGGCTCTGGGCCCACAGGTGTTCTGCATGGTTAACCTTGTCCCAACAACTCTGGGGATGATTAGGTGATGAGGGAAAGCGTCTCTGCCACAACACAACCAAACTCTGTGCTTCAACTTAGTTCCGAAATCAGAAGGGCTACTCAACCAGGACTGCTGACCATCTGACATCTGTAGTAATAAGAAGATGGGTTTCTTCTAGAGAGATCTATATCGAGGAATTTGAACCCTCTGCTTTGCCTTCGGTTCATTTCACTGAATTCCAGTACCTGTCATGTGTCTTTCTTACTAAGAGCACCTCCTTAATTGATTTTATAATGATAGCTTTTACCCTAGATTACGACGCTAAATGTGACAATAAGTGTGAATGGCTTTAGATGCTTGAAAAGAGAAATATCAAAAATTAAAATTTATTGAGACTTTATTATGTGCCAGGCATCATCCTAAGTGTTTTAGACGTATTGGCTTTCATTCTGCCTCCTAGAAAGCATGTGTGGTAGGGTTTTTTTTGTTTGTTTGTTTGTTTTTTTCCATTCCTATGACACAGATGAGGAAGCTGAGGCCCACAAAAGGTGAAGGTCACTTAACACGTAACAAGCTGCAGGGCAAGAAGGGAACCCTGAACTCTGACCCCAGCGCATGGCTCTCAACCACTTTGCTACATTGCTGACAACCCCCAGTAAAAGCGGAGGGTCCTTGGTGCCGTAAGCACTGGGATGACACAGCTGGTAGAGCAGGCCTCTGAGGGGGTGACCTCGTACAAGGCACTCACATCAAAATTCCTACCCCTGAGGGTAAAACCATCTAAAACGGTTATTCTTGAAATGCAGATGCATAAGGAAGAGGGAAGCAGCTTGACACGAGTACAATGACTACGAACCCTTCCCAGAGCCAACGGGTGTGAGTGAGACGGGAGACAGAGTGCAGGGATGGTGTGGGTCCCCTGTCCGGCTGCCAGGCCCAGCTCTACCCACTGCCAGCTGTGCCACCTTGGGTCCATCAACGAACCCTGTTTCAATGCTGGTTTTCTTATAGAGAGCACACAGCTGAAACCCATCTTGGAAGGGTTCTTATCAGAATCAAAAGGAAATGATTCATGTATTTAATGTAGCACCTGAATAAAACAGATGCTCAGAAACGGCCACTGTTGTCACCCTTCTACATTGCATCGTACTGCACTGAAGATCGGGTTTGCTTGCGGCTTGGCCCTCAGGGCTCGATAAGTGACCACAAGACACAGGCCACCCCCTCAATTCCAGCTGCTGTTCAGGGGACAGGATTTAAGGTGTCTCTGATGCACGGCGGCCTGCGTGTCTGTTGTCCAGGACCTTCCAGGGTGCCTGGCACATGATAAACATTCAGTACGTGTTACTGATGGACAGTGAATGAGGATGTCTCCCTCCTGTAGACACCAAGCCATGTGTAAGCATTTCATCCAAAGGCCTAACGAGAGAGCGGGAGCAAGGTGAAGTCATCGCTGGAATACTTTTCCTTTTTTCAACCTGCCATAAGAATATACCTCGCCAACACGCTCTCTTGAGGACAGGCATAAAAAGACCTCAGTCACTGCGTGAACCTGAGTAACTTCATGTACGGCTTCAGTTGAACTGAAGAATTTCTAATACTTCTTCCAGATTTAGGATTCTACAACTTTAAGATTCAGGAGCAGAGCACCTGTACACTGAAAAATAATACGAGGCAGCCACAAGTCTGGAGGAAAATGGATCTCAAACTCTGGGACCAAGACCGTGGCAATGAAAAAGAGACTGGGGTCCAGCCGAGAGAGAGGGGAGAGGAGTATCAGGGAGACTCTTGGCCTTCACTGGATCACTACAAGACTTCCTGGAAGAGGCGGGACCTTGGGCAGGTCTTGATCGAGGGGGAAGGCTTAGCACGCAGTGCACATTATATGGGGAGTCATCCCGAAAGTTCAGTGCAGTTTGGAAAAGGATTGGGACCAAAATGAGGGTTCTGAACACAATAAGCACCCCTTTTATTCCCTCCCCCGCCCCGGTATTGCCTGTGAACAGGCCAACAGAAGCAAAAGCTTTTCCAACTGTAGGCCCCCTCGGTTCCACTCTGGCCAGGCAACTGCAGAGAGCAATAAAACTTTAATGGCTCCCAGTGGGTCAATTCGGCAAGAAGAAAAGTGCTATAAATCTCACCCGATGCTTATGTGCAGCTTAAAAACAAACAGCTCCAATCACACTTAGCAGAGCCAGCTGATTTCCCCATCATGGGATGTAGCAAAGGCAGATTTACCCACCTACAGGGCCCATGGAAGGAGAGGTTTGGGGAAAGAAAGGTCAGCTGTGGAATGATGTCAATGACTTTGCAATGGACGGTTTAACGCAAAGGCACGGCGTGAGCAAGCCTGTCCCGTCAAGCAGCCGTGGACGAGGCAGCCTGGTCGAAGCATCCCACAGTGGGGTGTACTCACAGAGACACAGGACGACGGGCCACAAAGAGACCTACTGACTCTCTCCAAGCCCACAGGAGACCCGCCTGCTTCCAGGGACTCCTGCGATCACGGCTGGCACCTTACTACTCAGTGACAGACACGTGATGTAAAAACACGGCTCCTCCCCAGTGGCTGTCCTCCTCCACAAGCCCCAGACACAGGAGAACTGGAATTTTAAGGAGCAAAATGCCTTCTCCCAGCAGAACTCCTGCTGTCTCACCAGAACCCTCACTTGCAGCTCCAGCCATCCTCTACCCGTTGAACCCTCAGCCCTCGCCCATCCACAGCCTCTGCAGGACCACGCAGCAATCCCCCCATCAAACAGCAGGTGCGTTCCGGTGATGCACCTGGTTGGAAGAAAGTCTGTTCACAAAGATAAGAGATGAGCCCCAAATCTACAGAACGAATTTCAATGCACTCTCAGAAATGCAGTTACCATATTATTGTTAATAATCATAATCTCCACAACAGCAAGGCTCTATCAAGGCTCACCGTGAGTCAGACCCAGTGCTAGAGTTCTCCTAAATACAGTGTATTATTTAACATTCTGAATAACCTGAGACTGAAACAGATTCCTAGACACAGAGAACAAATGGATGGTTGCCGGAGGGGAGCCAGGTGGGGTGGGGGGATGAGCGAAATAGGTAAAGGGGATTAAGAGGAAAGAACTCCCAGTTATGAAATGACTACGTCTTGCGGATGTCATGTACAGCATGGGGAATACAGTCAACAACAGAGTGATAACCTTTGTATGGTGAGAGATGCTTACTAGACTTATCCTGGTCATCATTTCACAATGTACAGAAATAGCAAATCACCATGTGGTACACCTGAAACCAATATAATATTATAAGTCAATTATACTTTAATTTTTTTTTTAAATCTGAGACCTAGACTTTTTCCCCTCTTGAACAAATTATGAAGCTGAGATGCAAAGAATCAGTAATTTGCCCAAAGTTATTCAGACAAAAGAAAGGAGAAGACAGGAGTAGAATTGAGATGATCTGACTCCAAAGCCCATCCTTCATCCTGAGATGGTATACAGAAAAAAATCAGAGGCTAATTTTTTAAATTACATATAAAAGTCTAAAAGCTAATGCTTACTGAGTATTTCTCATTCTGCAGACACCATGCTAAGCACTTCACATGAGTGAATGCATTTAATCTTCACAAAAAAATCTAAGTAGATATAGTTATTGCCCTCATTTCACAGATGGAGAAACTGAAAGTTGAATAGACTAAGTTACATAAGATCACACAGTGGGTTAAGGACCAGAACCTGGGGAGAACTTCTCTCTCTGTGGATCTAGGAACTTGAACTTAAACCTGCAATGTTCTGCAACAGACCAGGAGTCACGAGTAGCCACATGAACACGAATGTGAGCTGAGCATAGCTGTCCTGACTCGCACTACTGTCAAGCCCCAATGAGAGATCAGGCAGGTAAATAAGGGCCCGGAAACCGCAGGAGGGGGCCAGAGGCTGCTGGATGCCCCCATCCTTCACACGGCGGGCTTCAGGAGGTCCTGGGTCCCGGCCTGACCCTCTGCCCAGGGCCACCCGCTCTCATTTAGGGCTGCCGACGTCCTCCAAGGAGGGTTCTCTTTGAACGGGGGTGGCAGGGAAACGCCGACCCCAAGCTTGAAGGGAAAAAAACACAAGAGCAAGCGAGATGTATTCCAGTCCCTCCTCCCCAGATTCTCCCAGAAATGCATGAATTGTGAGAAACGTGCCTTTGGCCTGAGATACACGTGATCCTCGTTATTCAGAGTCGACATCTACGCGTTTGCCTACTCACCAAAATTCACTCGTGACCCCCAACATCAATATGTGTGGTGCTCTCAGAGCCAGCCGCAGACACGAGCAGAGCAGCAAACACTGAGTCACCCACACGTGGCCCCAGCTGAGGGGGACAAGCGTCCCTCTCGAGGTCTACTCGGTGCCACGGATTTTGCATTTTTTGCTTTTTGTTGGTGGTTTCACTGCGTAAAATGCCTCCCAAGAGCAGTGCTGAAGGGCCGTCTGCTGTCCTAAGTGCAGGACAGCTGTGACGTGCCCTTACGGAGGAAGTGCGTATGTTAGATGAACTTCTTTCAGGCGTGAGTTACAGGGCTGTCGGCCGTGAGTTCAGGGCTAATGAGTGCACAGTACAGATTAAATAAGATGTCTTTAAACAGAAATACATGGAAAACAAGCTTACATATTGATCAGCTGACAGAGATGGGACCAGGGGCTCCCAGGAACCTAACTCCTCATCTCCCTTAGGAGCGACGCTTTGGGATCCCACAACTCAGGCACTGCGATGCTTCTGTAGGCCACAACTGCCACAAATTATGAGAATCGGCTGTAATTTGGTCTCCAGCCCAGAGAATGCCTGTCTACTGCTTCCTGGCTTTGGAAGCTACATGCCATTGAGAAATCCACTTAAGCCTCATTTTTGCTCTTTAGAGAATGAGGGTCACCACAGCCTCTGCCTCACGTGACAATCCGGTGAGGCCAAGTGTGTAGCATGACGCTTGGCACACAGTACGTAAGGTCAAGGGACGGGAGCTGCTGCCACTGTGCTCATCACCAGCACCTCTTGCTGGGTGGGGGGCGTCTCACGAAGCCTGTCAGGACCCCTCCACCCTCTCAGGCTAATTCCAGGAACCACCCAAGCTGTGGTGTGTCCTGTGGTTAACACAGGTGATGCCACGGCTACAGCTCTGTCAGGCTCGGGAACCCCAAAGAGCCTGGAATCACCTCCAGGAGAAGGCCCTCTGCCTCCCCCACTTCACCCCGGCTGGGGTGGCCCGTGCTGAGAACTACAAGGTCCCTGCCCCGCCCTCCTGTCTCCCGCCCCTGCCCCCACAGCTCAGCTCGCCTTCCCACGCTTCACCCTTGCCACAACCCTGCCAGCCCTGCCTCTGCAGCCCAGGCAGTCCCCCCTCTCCAGGCCCCTCCATCCACTTCCGCCCGGCCCCTCACCCGTCCTGGATGGCATCACGCCCAGCTCACGCAGCGGGCACGTTCCTCCACACGTCACCAGTCACCACGTTATGTTGTCGACACGCTCTTCTCCATCCGCCTCCTTCATTCTTATCCCTTCTCATTGCCCTGAACAAACCCTGAGCAAGGGGTACAGTTTACGCTCTAGGTCACTGGAATAAACTTTCACCCAGGCTCCCAACTGCTGGCATTTCTCTACCCCGAGGCTCAGTTCAATTTTTCTGAAGCACAAGCCTAGCAACACCACTCCTGCCCAAAACCCTCACTCGTTGCCCTTTGATCCCAACATCAAGTACACGTTTGTCAGGGGATGCGGCCACATCCCCTGGCCTTTCGCGGCTCCTCCCCTGCTTCCTGCAGATGGCGACTAGACAAACGGCCTTGCCTCCGTCCCCGAGCACACTCAGCACCCGCCTGACATCTCTGCTGGCTCAACCTGTCACCTCCTTCTCTGAAGCCTTTCCTGACGCCCCAGTGACAACAACAGAAAATGATGCCTTGCTCTCCTGGGTCACCACTGAACCCTGTTCCTACTTCTGCTGAGGAATTTACATTCTGCCCTAATAGAGAAATGTACGGATTGTTTTAACACCTATCTGGACCATCAGACCTTGAGGATAAGAACTGAGTGTGACTTGTCTTCACTCCTCGATAGTGAGCACGTAGTAGGGCCACATGTCCATGTGTTTAAAGAAGTGGTTCTGGAGAGTTTTCTTGGTCACTGAAGAGTGACTGTAATGACTGCTTATTTTCAGGTCGGTGGTGAATGTTGGGAGGTCAGTTCTAAGTGACTGTGAATGGAGAGGGGATGGAGTGTATGTGGTCCCCCACCCAGTCGGGGACCTTCCAAGCACAAGGCCCCCATCTCTTCCCTCCTCTAGGCTCCTCTTCAATACCTGGACTGGAGATGTGGAGTCTCCAATATCCAAAAACATTTCATTTACTATGATTTTTATCCTCAAGGATCAGAAAGATGTCACCCTATCGCCCAATCACTCAAGAAAGAGTGATTTTCCTTTGTTATTTGCTGCCCTTCAGATAGAGAGATGAAGAGAAAAACAGGTCAAATACCAAAAAATCATCATCACTGTTAGATCTGTGAGTGGACCTCAGGTGCCCGGCTGGGTAAAGCAAGGCTTTTGGGGCGGGAGGTCAAAGCAGAGGTCATCTGGAGGCAGGAGAAGGAAGGGCGCCCAGGTACCTGCGCCGAGCAGGTAACACCTGGGTAACGCATTTGGCTCCAAGCTGGGGCCAGCTAAGGTGAATGGAAAGGACACTGGCTTATGCCGTTTGCTCTCTAAAAACAGAAAGCATGCAAATTCGTCCGTCAAGACAGCATTTTCCTTGGAACCAAACTTCAGCAGAAATCTACTGTGAGAGATAGTGTGGAGCTGCAATTTACAGGATTTACAAAAAAGACTCCAAGTGGCACCACCGCTAAAGGAAAAATGGCTTCGACCCCATTTTTATAAGCGGTAGAAAAATGCCGTTCAATTGCCAGGTCTCGTATTGACCCTACATAAAGGCAGAGGACATCACATTCATTTCCGGTGAGCGGAAGGCATTTCTTCATGGAAGATGATGTCATTTACCTGTCATTAGTATGGCATGCGCTCTGAAATGTTTCTCCAGTGGTCGCGATGGATTTGAACCTAGCCAGCCCCATACTCTTAACTAATCCCCTTGTTGCCAAGGACAAGCTTCTGCAGAAGCCTGTGTGTGACGAGAGACCCCACCTCCTGCCACTGAAACAAAGGGAGCCCGGCCTGCCGACCTGGGGGTCCCAGGCTGAGAAACACAAACCCCTAACAAAACTACATCGGTCAGCACAAAACTCAGACCTCCCTCATGGCAAGCAGGATTTATCTGACCAACATTTCCCAGTTTTGTCTCTGATCTTCACCTTTGAAGGGGTCTCCTGGATGTCCCAGTGCAGTTCAGTGTGGCCGTTTCTGAAAGGAGCTCCTTCGTCAAGTCCATGTTAACCATTTCCTGCCTGGCTTAAGACAGGACAAGCTCAAAGAATCGCTTGAGTGCACACTCCTCACAGGCAGTGAGAATATCTGTCTTCCTGACACCCTAGCCCACAGGAAGGACTCACTTAATATTAGTTCAATTAATAAGACGCTTCTTCTCTGTTGCCCCAGGAAGAAATTTAAGAACAATTTACTAATGTGGGACCTCAAGACACATATTCCTTCTTTCTGTCTAACGGGAAGGACAAGACTATAAACGTCTTCTAAATAAAACAATCTAAACAGATGCAAACAGAAAAGATGCATGTTCAGAACTGAGCTTTAAACAACTACAACATCTCTGTCGACACATCCTAAGACATACATACCGGCACCCTCAAGGGTACGGCCCTTTCTTCAGACGCTCACCTAATATTTCTCAGTCCAGGTCCTTGCCACTCGCTTTCAACTACATGAAAAGCAAACGCTAACCAATTCCTTCTCAGCTCTCCCTCCTGTGACCCCACCCTCACCAAACCCAAGTTGCTATTAGCCCTACTTTCCCATGTGAGTTGGGAATCACTGTTCTGAAACTTCCCAAAGAATACAGAGCTTAAGTCCATCCTGCATAGGACTTACTGCTGCCAAAGAACAACCTCCTCAAGAGAAGAAATGCCACGTTCATCGCGTGGATCACGCCGGGGTCAGGGCGCCACTGGAACTGCCACGGTGCTTGTATTCTCATTCCTAAACTGGGAATCTTGGTATCTATTATGTAATTCTTTGCTTCTTTTTGATATCTGAAACAATTTCAGATTCATTTTTTCATCCCTCTTCCTGGTAGGGAGAGGCTTAGGAAAGGGACTATAATATAAAGGAGAAAAGGACAGAAGGGCACTTGCCCTGTTCTTCAAACTTGTGAAATTTCTCAGTTGTCATCTCCACTGGTGGCACGTGGTGGCACTGGGTCTTAGGAGTAAGACGGGTCTGAGTTTGAGTCCACTCTTTCCCTCATCAGTTCTATGACCTTGGGCACTTTACTTAACTTCTTTAAGCTTCAGTTAACTCAATAATTAAGTGGTAAAACAGTTAACACGATTAGCAGAGTGGTGGGTACTAGTAAGCTCTTAATAACCCCAGCTGTCATCTTCATAATCCTCATAGCCAGCTCCTCCTCTGGTTCCTCCCATCGTGCATCTGCAAACCAACACCACTGGTATTAACCCAACCACGCGGTGAACCCTCAGGACAACAGGAGCCCAGCGATCAACACAGATGCACACAGCCCCCCTCCACTCTCCTTGTGTGGATGAGTAAAGGACACGGCGGCTGGGTGCAAACGGCCATTAGCCCTGTTCTCTCTACAAATTCAGTTTCCACAAGAGAACGGCACTTCCCAAAATAACCCAAGCAGACAGAGGCCCACGCCTCTGGATTCTGACTCCCTTAAGCGGCATGTAATTTCTAGATTTGTCTTCTCTTTAATCTAATTTTCTAAAGCTAAACAGATTAGGAAAGTATCTCTATTGTTGAATGAATAAATGCTTTTCTGCATCTATCTACTCATGAATGCACAGGTCTCCCTCGCACTACATTTGGCAAGTTAGAAAAACCTTTCTGTGAATTTAGGGCAAAAGACCTGGTTTGGATAAAGTTAGAAGGCTGTCTATCATCTACAAGACCACGGAAACTCTGCACTTTATAGAGTTCTTCCCCCAAATATTTCTAGACCTATGCACTGGGCACCACGGGCCCCTTATCTGACCCACAAGGGTAAATGACTACATCTCATCTGGACTCGAGTGAAGAAGCGATTGCTGCGAACCTGTAGAAAGTCCAAGCTGGACATGAACCATGTGTACAGGTGGTCCCAGCTTCCCCTTAGCAGTAACTGCGTCCACACGACCCTGACCTCGGGGCATCTCCACTCACTTGAAGCCTCCAGGGGGATGGGGGCACAGCCTCCTTGAACCAGTTATAAGTTAAGCAACCCTTTTAAGCTCACTTTGTCCCTCTTGCTGAACTACTGGGCAAAAGGAGTCACAACGTTTTTTTGCATTTCTCTGGTGTGTTGCGCTCTAAGGGCTTTTACGGAAATGATCTTATTTTGCTCTAAAAACAACCCTCTGCAGTTCTGGAGATGGCTGCTGGCGACAGCTGCACAACATGAACGCACTGAACGCCACCGAAATGCGCTAAAAATGGCTGAAATGGTCAATTCTATGTTATGGATATTGTACCACAATAAAAAATATTAATTAAAAATAAAACGGCCCTTTGAGGCAGCTGGGAAATACTGAGTACAACGCTCTTCCCTTGAGCATCGTGGCCTCAGACCCTGACATGGCCCCACTGGCGAAGCCTGGTCTCACCAGAACTCAGGTTGGGCCCCAAAGGGAGCGAGTTCCTAACAAGGCTGCCTGATAAGGATGCTAGTCGGATGGCCTGGAAAAGTCACAAGTTCAGAGAAAAAACCAGCTGTGGCCACGTAGGACAATGTGGTACTTTTCTATCCAGCACCCAACTGCTTGCCTACTTACAAATATTCAGAATCTGGAGAAAAGGTTATTCCATAAGTCTATTCACTCTAATCAGCAATAATCCAATTATCCACCCTAAAAATTTTCCCGAGTTCATATCAGAAAGTTAACTAAAAACTAAATACCAAGGGCTCTAGGAGTCAGAGCCCAACTTATTTTAAACGTTAGACAACTCAATCACACTCTGCATTTTGTAGGGAAGAGAGACATGGTGTGAGAGTGAAATAAAATAACTGATGTGAAAGTATATAGTTCCAAGGAAGTAAGATAAAAATCAAACACCCCACTGCTCAGACCACTAGAAAGAGACAGAAAATGAATAATCCAAAAGGGCAGAAAATCCATATGTATTTTCTGTAAAAAGAGCTGAGCTTTGTACAGTATTTTACCATTTGCAAAACACTCTCACACACATTATCTCATTTGACTTTTCCAAACACCCTGTGAAATAAACTATTATTAATGTTATTATTCTCATTTTATAATGGGGCGAACACAAGTGCAGAGAGTGTGCATCGTGGCCCCAGGTCACCGAATCCCTAAGTGGCAGGGCTGTGTCCTGCGCCAGGCTTTCTGTTGTGAAAAGCTGGGCTGGTGCTACTGTAAACAACAGTAACCCTCTTCATTCAAGTTGCGTTTTGATGGGATTGGTCTTAATGTGACTGAGGTTTGGAGGATTCACTCCAAACAACAGATTAACAACAACAAGAAGAAAAAGCCCAAGGGAAGATGCAAGTCTCCCTCAGGCTGACTCTCCCACTCAAGGAATCTCCTTACAAAAACAGCCCTTCTCTTGCAGATGGGTCCTCTTTCAAGCCTTCAGTGAGTGGGAAACCGGTGAGCACGAGGTTTTCAAAGGCAACCTCTGGGAAGTGCACCGAGGCTGCACACGATACTCACGGCAGTGAGTTCTCCGTGCAGCGGCCAAGCAGATTTTGTGCTGGAGTCAGTGCTGAATCCCAGCCTCCAAGTCAGTAGGGCCACAGGAAAGCCAAAGGCACAGACTCCACGAAGGTGGGAAAAGATCCCGGAAACAGTACATCACAAGCGTTTTAGCATCCTGAGAGCTACAGCCAGAGCAGGCAGGCAGCTGCACCGGGTGGGTGGTCGGTCTCTCCAATAGCACACACTGCATCTCATCTTGGATCCCCATCTCCTTGCGAAGACAAGAGATATTTTCCCATTTACCACTACTTGCCCGGAGTTATGTCAGCACCAGATCTCCTGGGTCTGACAAGGCAGCGTGAGCCAGAGAGAGCAGCCAGACCTGGGATGCGCATGGGGGGCTGACCCAGCAGCTCGGGCCCCTGCCCCACCGTTGGCTCATAAAAGGAAAACTGCTGAGACGCCCGGCCCCGTGGCTCCCGCCCAGCAGGCGTCCACAGAAACCCTGAACCACAGAGCCTCTCGCCGGCTGGACATCTGAGGCCAAAGCAGGGTAGGATTTGTAAGGATCAACCAGCCTCTCCCCTCTCTACCCAAGCTGGCGTGTGGTTCGACTCCGGGAAAATCCTGAGTTCGGGTCTCCACCCCAAGCGCTCTCATCCACGCTCTTTCCCACAACTCTGGCAAGTCTTTGCTTGCCGTCTTTGCTGCTATAGTCGAAGCTCTGTGGGGATGAGAGGTGCCTAATTTTGGTGTGGTGATTGGCGAGCTCAAGTGCCAGACCGCCAAGGCACAAAGCTGGGTCTCTACCATTTACTGTGACCTTGGGCCATGGTCTGAATCTCACTAAGCATTTTTTATCATCTGTGAAATGGACTTACCTAACTGAGTTATATGAAGGATCGAACCAGATAGTGCCCTTAGTATGCTGCCTGGCCCAAAATAAAGACCTCAAAAAATGTTCCTCAGCGCTGTTCTCAATCTGTCTCATCCTCCATTGTATTGTCTCTAGCACAGGGCCAGACACACAATTAGCCGTTTGAAAAAAGTTTACGAGTGAAACTCTGTTCAAGACCAACATAATCCTATACATACAAATTACCTTGATTGGTTTGTTTTAAATGTTTCTACTTGGAGTTATCAGTTATCTTTTAAGGGGCCCCTAAGGTCACAGGAAGAAACCAGAATCTGCAGTAGGCAGCACTGGATGGAATAAACTGAGGACAGGTCCCCATAGGAGATCAACCTCTTACGGTAGCCCCCTTTCCTTTATTATATTTCCAAAGGTAATTTTATATGTAATATCATCACACCAATAATAAGTGGAATTGGACGAATATGCACCCTGTATTAGTTTCAAATAGGTGATACTTAGAATGAGCTGGTAAACACTACTTCCACTAAAACTACTCTATAATTCTAGACTCACGTTAACGATATCCCACGGCTGATTCTGTCCACCTCCACAAATGTTTGCCGGCCCAAATCTTCTGCTTTCCAAGCATTCTACTAGGTGCTGTGTTGGATGCATACGCAGAAGATAAAGCACAGCCATCCTGTAAGTGACCACACACTGGGTGTCTTACAGCAACAGACGTTTCTTCTCTCCCCATTCTGGAGGCTCAACTCTGAATCTGGTTTCTGGCAGGGATGGTTCCTGCTGGAGGCTCTGAGGGAGGGTCTGTTCCCTGCTCTCGAGCTGCCGAGGGTGGCTGGCAGTCCCTGGTGCTCCCTGGCTTATAGACACATCCCTCCAATCTCTGCCTCCGCCATCTTGGTGCTTCCTGGGTGTCTGTCTGCGTCTTTACATCTTCCCTCTCTGTGTGCCCCTGAGTCCAGATTTCCCTCTTCTTCTAAAGACACCAGTCACTGATCAGGGCCCACTGTAACCCAGTATGGCCTCATCGTAACCTGATTACTCCGCAAAGACCCTACTTCCACGTAAGGTCACGTTCTCGCATACTGTAAGTCAGGACAGGACATGGGCGCGTGTTTTCAGAGGACACAGTTCAACCCATGATAAATACCCTTCAGGACTGTAATAACAACAAGAAAAGCCAGCACGTATGTAACACTCTCCGTGTGCCAGGCACCACTCTGGCTCGTGGGTCACTCATGTCATCCTCGCTGGGATTCTGGGAAGTAAATATGACTGTCATCCTCCACACTTTACAGGCAGGAAAGACGAGACAGGAAGTAACTCAGTCAAGGCCGCGCAGCCTAGTTTTGAGGTCTGGCCAGCCGGTCACTCCTCTGCCCCATGTCCCGCAGCGGGGAGCGGGGAGCGGCGCAGGCACACACTGCTCTGGTCGGTGCGCTGGGATTAGGCATTTACTGTATTCAATTCAAAGGTAAACAAATACCGTGAAATGCCAGAGGCAGTACTAATTTTTGGAGATATAAAATTAAAAACAGAACAAAACAAAGGCACAGGCCCTGCTCTGATAAAGCCTAGTCTAGAGCAGAATAATAAGATATAAACACACAGTAGCAATGCAACGTGTTAAGATGAGCTGTAAACATATGCAGAAATTATGGAAATCACCGTGGGAGATGGAGCCTGCCATTTTAGAGTCTCTACGCACGTGTGTGTTTCCCGCCCCCAATCGGATTACAAACGCCTTGAGATGATCTCTTCTGTTCCCTTGCATTCATCCTAAAAGGCTTTTACGGTGCTTGCTGCACACGGGACACTCAGGAAAGGTGCTCATCAGGGCTGCCTGCTCAACCAAGGGTGCAAAAAAGATGACAGAGCCTCAACTGTGTTGTCCCCCAAAGACCCTGCTGCCCCAGCTGCCGACACCCCTGAGAGAGATGGGTGGCGCCTGGAGGTGTGAAGCGCAGGGACACAATTTGTCCTGGAGTCTCAGATACTCGGCAGAGCTCTCAGGCAAACCTGTCTGGTCTGAGGTGTGTGGGCTATGCTTCGGGGCTCGGGGGATGCCAGGCAGATGGCCCAGAAGCCTCAGCCTGGGGACGGCAGCGCCCACGCTCCTTCCTCCTGCTTCGCTTTTCCCTGGCCGACTGGGTAAGCAGACTGGGGAGGTTTTACGACCTGCGTGTTTCCCTTCAGTCTCCATCAGCATTTGGAGCTTCCTATTCAGCAACATGGGGTATGAGACAAATCCAGTCAACGTGACAAAAAAGACACCCCTGGCTACAAGGTCGGGGGACTCCTCGTGTCCAGGCGCCCCCCCGCCGCGGCCCGGAACTCTGCGTCCAGTCTCTCTCCTCACCTGTGTGCCCTCCACGTGGTCCGGCCCTCATGCTGGGGGCAGCAGAGCGAGGGTGCTGCCGGGGGCTGCCCTGGGCCACGGGCAGGGACCACAGCATCTGTTTTGTACCGACATCCCCCAAATTCCGGAGCCTTTCCTAGACCAGATTGTGTCCGTCCCTGCAGAGGTGTGAAGATCCAGTTTCCTGCCTCTTCACCTGATGCTCTTCTTCTTACGAACCCTCTAACCCCAGGCCTAACCTGCCACCAGCTAAAGGGCTTCACACAGAAAAGAAGGCCTTGTCGAAGCACAACCCAAGCAATGCAGCCCTGTCAAGGTAGAGACCTGACCTCCACCATCAGAAGAAACCACGTTTCCACCTTTCAGGGCAGTTCTATTGTTCCCTTCGTTTGGGTCTGGTCTTGCTTCCTAGTTATGTAACAGGTCCCCTGGGCAGGGCCTCTGTTTAATTGTGTGCTGTCTGCACTGCCCGGCACATACAGTCCTCGATAAACATACTGTTATGATAGATCATGACAGTAATCACAATTCAGCGCACATTCCTCTAACGTCCGGCAGCCTCGAGCGCCTGGCACACACACACCGTCCCCTGGACCTCCCTAAGAGCTTAGGGTAAGGACCTACATTTAACGGATGCATATCTGAGCTGCACCTCCAAACCTGCAGAGATTGGAGGGTAATTATCTTCTATCCTCACAGGGAGCAGGACGTGAGACCATGCTCTCTCCCTGCAGAAAGAGTGAATAAGAGCTGGGTAGAGATTAAAACGATCGAGGAAAGAGAAACAGTATTAAGACCGTAGTTTTCTCAGAGACGGCAAAGACCACCGCAAGGGCTGACCCAATGGCAGAAAACCTGTTCAAGCAAAGATAAGAAAAATCATTTACTGGGCACAGTAATTTAGGCTGTGGGAGGTGAGCTCTCCCTGGGTTGTCCACTGGATAAATGCTGTCAGGATATGCTGTGAGCTGTGCCAGTGAGATGTAATAATTGGATTTGTTTTCATTTAATTTGGAGGGCCTTTAATTAAAAGCCAGGCTTGTGTGTGCAGAGAGATAAAGCTGGGCCCATGGACACTGTGGGTGACTGGGGTGTTGAATGCAATAATTAATCGTGAATTCAGAGGTCAGGAGACAGCCACTATCTTTGTGAAATCAGCACAGCGAGCTGCCCATCCAGCTGGAATAGACGCAGGAGTGGCGGAAACATAACACTGAAGTGATTTTTCGAAACCTTCATCACAATTACAGAGTAGCGTAGAGGTTAATTTGTGAAGTTCATTAATCAGAGAAATAAATACATCAGTGATCACCTGGTGGAAGACAACCTGGAGAAGTCTGGTTTTCCAGCCACAATTCCCCAAAACCTTCACTCAATTTCAAAATGGAGTGGAATCCAAACTGAGGTTGGTCCTGCCTACCTTCACTCACCTTCAGACAACTAAGCAATCTATTTCTCCCCATCAGGTCTGAGGTTCAACCCATCCACCTGTGACCGCTTCAAGATAATGCAAACTGTCTTAGAAGGATGGATCTAACATCGAGAATAAGCCACAAGATAAATTCTAGGACTTACGGTTTCTCTTAGCATTCAAGAAGTCAACATCTAGAATTAGTAGCAAAAGACAGAGTTTCAGTTAATGCCCAATAGGAATCCAAGGAATTAGGATAAGAGGGTCAGCACGAGTCACCAACCTTCAGATACAGTTGTATTTCATGATGTAAGGCAAGCAAGTACGGATTTTATGCTTACGTGTGAATGTGCTGCCCTGAAAGACGACATTCCATTAGAGGCACATTTTGTGCTCGAGAGAGCTTTATATGGGGACCTATCCCAGCCTGTAATGTGGGCTGGTAGAAGGAAGCTTCCTTCCCGTCCTCAGTGCAGGGGGCCATGGCTGGGTCTACATCCCTGTGTAGAGCTGCCATCATGCCCAAGGATCTGCAGGTGTGAGCTCCCCACTGCAAAAGATGGGCTGCCCTCTAACACCCATGCAACCAGGCCCGTGCCCAGACCTATTCTGGAAGGTTGCCGCTTTCAGCTCCTTTCTCTCTCCGTTATAACTGCTCCCTAGAGTAAGGAAGTTTTACATGTTGGAGGATTTCCTCAGACAGGGGAAAGAGAACTAGATCAGAGGGTGTCCAACAGAATTATCTGGGGTACTTTTTAAAATCCGTGAACTAATATTCTCCTCAGACCTCCTGAACCAGGATCTCAAGGGCCTGAGGCTCCTGGTAATTCTCAATCACCCTCAGGGAGGAACCACTGGACAGGATAAAGCCCAGGGTCCCTTTCATGTATAAAGCCGTGTTATTCTGGGCGTTTCTAGAGGCCGTACACTCACTGTGTGCTTAGCAATCTGCTGTCCTAGAAAATAACCAGAGTCAGAGGATTGGAAACTTTAGTTCAATCATCTCTCTGGTGACTGAACACCCTCTAGTACATCCTTCCAACCATCATCCATCCTCTGTTGATGTCTTGGTGTTTGACCAGACTTGGCTACCAGGCCCCTTGCATGTCCCTGGCGCTCCTGGAAGACAGAAGCAGCCACTTGTATGTCCCTGAGCAAAGAACAGGCAGTTCTGAAGACAAATCTGGGTTGCAGAAAAAGGAAGCGGTAACAGGTTAGAACACGGGTCTCTTCCCAGAAGAACCAATCAATACATCACGATTGCTGCTTCACCGATGAGGAAACCAAGGCAGAGAAATACGACTGCTCACAGATCTAGGAGCTGTGATTCCAGACCTGAGTGCTAACCTGTGTCACAGAGGAACTGCCCCCAGCTCTCACCCCAGTGCTGTTTACTGGCTAAGTAGGAAGTTTATAAAACCTGATCGAGAAACTAATGATATGATTAGAGGAAAACTTTAAAAATCTTTGGGGTAAGGTGATAAGAGTTTAGAACTGTCAGTGAAGGTATTTACTCCATAAATAGAAACTAAAAGCACCTAGTCTGCCAGTAGGAATAAAGATTTCAACATCAACGTTTCTTTAACATTAGCTCTAAGCATCATAATAATTGCTACCGTAGAGGTCCTATCATGTGACAGATACTTGGTGCCTTGTGTATATCTTACCCTTCGATTTTTCTGCCAATCATAAAAGGTATTCTCATCCCTGATTTACAGCTGATAAAACTGAGAGTTGGACAGTCGTCCAAGGCCCCGGAGATAGTCGTAGGTCTGAGTGTCCCCTCAGCCTGTTCAGAACAAGGAATCTTGTTTCTGGAGTTAACTTCTTAACCAAGAAACTGCCGAGTGCCTTCTAGGCGCTGCAGACACAGACGAAGAAACTAGAGTAGCATCTGCCCTTGTGGGTCATACAGTCCAGGCAGGTGGGGAGAGAAAAAGAGAAAACTCAGTAACATCTGATTTCATCCCTGAAAAAATACTGTATGCTATGGGAACATACAAGGACAGATGTCCACCTGCAGACCTGGCCCAGGTAACAGGCAAAGAAAAGATGCCCTGGACAGTGAAGGAGGAGAGGAGAATGCATGAGGTCGAGGGGACAGCACCTGTGACCCCTCAGGACAAAGCAGAGTGCAGAACCTGAAATAGTCCGGGTGACAGGGACACCCCCTACAACACACAGGAAAGTGACGGGAGGTGAGACAGCAGTGGTCAGTACACAGCTGACAGTATTTCTGGTTACATCAGGAGCACCCAGCACAGGGCCTGCAGAGCCGCTCCCAGCCCTGTGGGGTGGGCGGACATTGGGCCACATCTGGACTCGAGTCCTACACCCAGGCTGGCCTGGCCTCGTGAGTGTCCAGAGTTCTCCTATCGGTCTAAGACTCCCACCTCCTTAGGGTCCCGGGAAGCACGTTTTTCGGGCAAGAAACCCTGTGTCTCCAGGAGCTCTGTAGTCCTGTGTCTTTCTCTCTAGGTTATAATTGTTCCCTCGAGGAGGGTTGTGGAGTATGCTTTGGTTTCTCTTTCTCCCTGGCTCTATTTTGGGAACTGGTTTAGAAGTTGCAGGGTTTTTGTTGCCTTTTTTTTTTCCCCTTGACTGAAAGCACACATTAAGGAAAAAAATGCCATTCTCCTCGGCTCTTTTGATGTTGCCAGGAGACAAAGCAAGTAATAGCAAGTCTCCAAATGGGCTTTACGGAAGAAACATATTTTAAATAAACCCTTCAAGCAGAAAGCATCACTTGGAGATGGGCTGTACATTCTCATCCGCCTCCTCCTGCATGAGAAGGACTCTCTTGGGCCAGTAAGCAAGTAATGTAGGAATCGCGCTTAACTCTTAGAAACGGCAGGACCGCCCATCCCAGTGACCCAGACTCAGAGGCACCCAGACCAGGCACGGTCCCCAAAAGTTACCCCAACACTTTCTATTCCTTCCCCAAGCTTCCTTGCATTTTGACCTTCCTTGGTTCAAGACAAGCAGCCTCCAGAAGATAACTGTTTCGCCAACTATTTAGGATTTATTCTCCCTGTATTTCTTCTTACCTGTATTCCAGGAAGGCCACCAAGCTTCTGCATCCTTGCCTGAGGAGGACGTTTGTGATTTGGGCCCAGTGATTCAAGGACAAACTCTTGCCCTTCCTTTTCAGAGGCCTAAGCTCACGGGGCATCAAGGAGCGGGGAGGGGAGTGACGAGCAGCAAAGCGGGTGGGAGATCACCCAAAGCTAACAAGAGGACGGATGGCTTCGAATTCCCCGTGTAGTTAGACCCACGGCCAGGAGGAGCCCCCTCACAGGGCCCCGTGGACTTGGGTAGATATCAGAGCGGCCATGGAGGGAGGTCAGGCAGACTCCAGTTGCCCGAGCTCAGCCTGGAAGCTGCAGAGCTGGTCGACTTCAAAGGCCATAGAGGACATGGGTGACGGGGCCTCAGTGATACCAAGGTGGAATACACGCTACAGCCCTGTGGCCCTGCCTGAGACTCCGGAGGCCTTGGGACCCTGGGGACTGGAGGTAGAGGGTGGAGGATGGGTTGAGAAAGCCTGTGTTGAATTTCCCATCACCTTGGGAAGATACAGCAAACTTGGATGTAGTGTGACTTAATTTTTTAAAGCATAGGCCATAGTTGTTTCATATCTGAGTTTTTGGAGCAAGAGTCATACCAACTCCTTAGCCCTGACCACTTTTTTTAAGGAATCATTGAAAAGGGGTTTGATGAAAGAACCAGGTAATTCTGAGATCTCCTCTGAAAGCAGCCTCGGGCATGTCAGCACAGTCCCATAGTGCATTCCCCAGACACCGGGCCCAGGATGAGACAGGAAGAGGAAGGCCATGGCCCAGACAGGATGCAGCTCACCAGGCCCAGAATGCTGGCTCCCAGTTTAGGGGAGATGCTCCCTGACTTCAGTCTAACGCTGCTCCTTGACTCCGGGCCTGTCACCCCGCAGTCTCAGGAGCACCCACAATGGCTTTCTCAACAACTTAGACGTTATTCATGTGATTCTCACAACAAACCTGAGAGGAAGGGCAGACAAGTATCATCTCAACTTATCAACGAGGAAACACTGGGCTCAGCTGGTGGAGCCCAAGATACAGCTCAACATCTCCCAGACATGTCTATGCTTCTACGTGGCTGGAGGTGGAAATAAACGAAAGCCCACGTCCACCTTTACCGAAACCTTCTCACATCGCCTGTAAGTGGAGTCATCACACCCGTTGCCTGGAACTTCATCTAAGCAGCTACCCAATGACCAATCCCTCCAGCTCTATCCTTTTACCACTGACTCATTCAGGGCCCCAAGAGGAAACACGTGGCACATTCAAATGGGTTAATTTGAGGTGAATGTAATGGAGGAACTGTCTGCAAAAGCAAGGGCTGGTTGTAAGGAAACCCTAATATGTCGTGCATGCAGCTCCCTTGAACGCGTCACTCCAAACACTGTCACCATCCCTAGCCCTGAAGCAGGGGAAATTACTGGAAAGTGACCTACAAAAAGGAATGATTGGAAAGGCCCATCGAAGGGCAGCTGTGATCCCACAGCTGGGCCAGAAGAAGGAACCAGAAGAATCAATACCCAGACCTGACTCTCACCCTCCTACCTCCTGCCCCTCATTGGCCAAACCAGCTGCAGACCAGAGGGTCAGGGAGCAGCAAGACGCGGCTCCTGCAGGCCAGCGGTTGGGCCACTGGTACCTGGAAACACCTTACCTCCATCTTCAATACCGTGATGTCGGTTCATTATATCGAGGGACCCTACCGTTTTGGAGGTTTTATATTTGAGAACTATTTGCTAAAAATAAGAAACTGTCTCATTACCAGCAGCCCAGCTTATAAGACAAGGAGAGAAAACAGTCCGGTTTTCTCCATCCGTCCCCCATAACCCAACAACATTTCCCTGTGTAGTTTGCTGTTTGTGTCTCATGGTTGCTTCGGCCTTGATCTTGGGAAGGAAAGGAGGTAAATGAGATTGGGGTCAAGTAGCCTGCAAGGGGGATGGAGAGTCTGAGCAGCTTTTTATTGAGTGACTGCTGTATACAAGACACAACATTCTAAAACTAGTAAATGTGCCTTGATTTGAGGAGTGCCAAAAGGCTGTTTTCAATCAAAACTCTCTCCCCTTAAGGCTAAAATCCTTTCCTTTATCCTGGAGAACCTGCAAGAGTTCTTTCAGAAGACGTGTTATTCACTAAAATCGAGGCATGACTTAGAAGGACCACCACTCAGGCCACAAACAGAGGCAGGGACTGGGGAGAAAAGGACCAGGATGGCACATTTTGAGGACAGTGGCCCTGGGGAGGGCCGCGATTTCTGGGGAAATTAGAGAACATGGAATGGTGCGTAGAGTTGGGACGATGTTGGCAGGGGCGTGGTGAGGCTCTGGAGACCATGGGAAGACCGGAGGCCATTCCACAGGGACAGGGGGTGAGGGGTAAAAGCAGGGACAGAGGACTATGGAAGCCACAGTTCACTCTTTCTGAGGCTGACCTGAAGCCAGGCTCAAGGAAAGAGCAAACTAACCATCTCTCCTCGCCGCACCACGTAACGTCCCGTGGCTGCAGGAAACCGGAGGTCTCTCCTGGGCCCCTACCAGGACCTCCACCTTCTTCCACTTGCGCCTGGGGATGTGGCCAGGATGAGAGCTGACTTTCTCTGCTAGGACTGTGCTTAATTAAACACTGTAATTAAAACCTACAAGAGCAATGGCGCCTGTCAGGGTGTGAAAGAAAAGCTAATACAGGTCCTTTCATCCAGCCCCAGGGAGGCCCAAGGACTTGCTGCTGAGGGAAACGGGTCTCGGGAAGAGGGGCTTCAGCCACGCTGCCTCTAAGCTGCAGATGAATAGACAGGGAAGGGCCCCCTCCTTCTCCTTCTCCCCGGAGCCGCTTCAACGTGTCTGCTTAGAAGCATGGCGGCTGCAAGACGGCAGAAACACAACAGTTCGCAGCCATTCTCGTCTGTGTGTCTTTCTTGCGGCAGTTCCTCACCTGGAGCCGACTCTGTACCAAATGGTGGCACCGGCCCTGGGCTGAGCATCTGAACCATAGGGACAAGGGACCCAGGCCTACAAAAGCCTCTGGCACTTACAGTGGGACCTCTCACCCTAAGACCTGGATCTAAAAATATCCTTGGCGAGAATGACCTTCCTAGGGATTTATCAAAATCACGTTGATGCCTCTTTGGAATTTAGCCCCAGCTTCTCAGAAATGTTGCTACACCATCCTGTGGTTTGCAGGAGGAGGGGGTGGGGGATGGGTGGTGGGACGCACAGGGGAAAATCTCAAGGTCGCTACATCGCGTTCAGCTGTTCTGCCATCCACACACCAAGCTGAGAGCCTGTGGGCCGCTGTCGGTTATAGACACGTGTCTGGGTCCTCGAGTTTGGTAGAGACAGAAACAAACCAAAGATCGCTGCCCTAAAATAAAGCCTGCTTCACACAAAGCCTCCGGCAAGTCAATCTGGCCCGTGAATTTAGGGACGCGTCTAACCCCATAGACTTTCAGAGGAAGCCGATTCTCCGGGCTTTGAGAACCCCCGCCACCACCCGTGAAACCCAGTTAACAGCCTGGATTCACCAAACACTAGTTCCCTGCTCTTTGCTGCCTCATCAGCATGGTGATTTGAACAGACTGTGTCATTTAAAAGCACTTCCTTTACCCCCCAAGATTCTCTGTGCCTTCTACCCCTCGCTGGGAGTGACATCCTGACCTTGGAGATGTTGTGATTCTAGAGATGCAGACATAGATACGGGACCAGAGAGTGACATCAGTTGTTGGTGGGGATCATTGGCAAAAGGACAACTGGGTGCTCAACACAGGGGGATCAGCCCAATCAAACCCCTCAACAACTCAAGGCAACAGGACAACAAGAATTTAAACCGTCTAAGGAAAGAGATGAGAACGTGAGTTACTTACAGCAGTGCTTCTCAAACTTTAACATCCGTATGAATAGCCTGGACTCAAATGCCCATCTTCACTCTCTAGATTTAGGATGGTGTCCAAACGTTCCATGTTTCTGATCACCCTTTGGGGGGCAGGAATTTAGAGATCAATCAAGATATAGGTACCAGGAGCCACAACAGCACTGCAGGGAATGAAGGTCAACCAGGGGGAAGAGACAGGAGGCCACTGCCTGCAGCAGGCGAAAGCCCGAGGAGACAGACAGACCCACAGACTAGAGCTGTGGGGAAGTCGACACCAAGCGGGGCAGATGGGGGCCACAGGACAAGCTTAGCCGACACTGAAAGAGGCTGAAGCAAGGAGCGGGGGGAGGCAAGGAGCAGAATGCCGGAGGGTGTCAGGAAGCGACCCCAACCTACTGCAAGGGACAAAGGCCTGTCTGTGAGGGCCTCAGCCTCCCACTGGATCTGCTTCGGCCTAAGCCCTAAACCCTGCCCCTGACTCCCAGGGTCTCACAGTTCCTCTGCAGGGAACCTCAGATGCACATCTCCCGTCCCCCTCCTATTGCTGTCAACCTTGCGCAGTGTGTCAGCTCAGGCTACCACATCAAGTGTCACAGACACAGTGGCTCAAGCAACAGAAATGTGTTTCTCACAGTCTGGAGGCTGCAAGTCCAAGATCAAGGTGTCAGCGGGGCTGTGACCTTCTCTCAGTGTCCTCACTCGGTCTTCCCTCAGTCTGTGTGTGTCTGTGTCACAATCTCTTCTTCTTATGAGGGCACCAGTCATATGTGATCAGGGCCCACTCCATATGACCTCAGTTTACCTTAATCACCTCTTTAAAGGCCTGTCTCTAAATAGAATCACATTCTGAGGTCCTGGGGGTTAGGACTTCAACATATGAATTCTGGAGGCACACAATTCAGTTCATAACATTCAAGCTTGTTTGTTTGTTTGTTTGTTTAATAAAAACTACCTCCTGAATAGCTAATTCCTTCAGACTCCTGTGCAAAACTTGGACATGTTCATTCGTTCAAAGGGTTTTTATTATGCCATGTTGCTATTTAAGAACCATCACTAGCTGCTGACGATCCATTCACTTTCCTAATCTAGCACTTGGGGCCCCTAAGATCCCACCTCCTCCACTAATGCCTGCATGTTCTTGCCCAGCATGGAAATATCCCATATTCTACTAGACCTTCTGTTCACAGTGAAGAATTCTGCACATGGAGGACCTTATCAAGTATTTTCATCATATTTTCTAAATTTTCATACAGAGCTCACTTACAGAGTTGGCCAAAAAGTTCATTCGGTTTTAAGTAAAAATAAGACATTTTTCATGTTCACGAAGAACTTTATTCACTAACTGAACGAACTTTTTGGCCAACAGAGTAGAACAATGACTATGTCTTCGGTTTCTTTTATATTCTACCTGAAACAGATGCCCACTTATTACCAGGTGATCAGTTCATTTCATGGGCTCATCTTGCTCTCAGAGGTCTGGACTGTCCATACTACACCCAGGCACCACAGGGAAATCTAAGACGTGGCCTCTCTATTTGTCCCACAAACAGCCACGGAGCATCCACCAAGGACGACACTAGGTTTGCAAGAAGCATAGAAAATAAGGATGGTCTGAGCCTCCAAGAAACCCACGATGTTATGGGAAAGATAAGAACAAATATACACATAGCTGGAGACACGGAGCTAGAGGGGTTACTCAAAATGGGCCCGGTGCTTTACAAGCAAGATCTGATTTTGTCTCCCCTGCAGCTCAAAAGGCAGCGTTGCTATTTCCATTTTACAGATGAAGAAACTGAAACGTAAAGAGGTTATATAATTTGCCCAAGATCACAGAGCTAGCAAATCCCTGGGACCTGGACTCTAAAATTCATGCTCTTGCCATAGGAAATAGGGGAGAGACCACCCATTGAATATTCATTCCATGCTGTGCCTTATGTAAGGTATGTTCTATACATTTTTTTCAGAAAAAATGTAAACAATTGGTAATGGGGGTACAGGGGGGGAATATGCAATTCTTCAGAAAGTCCGGCAAAGTTTTACGTTTGATTTGCTCCTTGAGAGACAAATACATTTGCTCTGATGGAAGAGGGAAGAACACATAAGGCAGAGACCTTCTTGGACGAAGAGCCAGCCTGTGAAATTTGCCATCAGGGCCGTAAGTCACCAGACATGGAGTGAGGTGGGAAATGTCAGCACTTGGGAGGGAAGACCAGGAAATCAGCCTCAGCTGCCTGCCACAGCAGAGTGAGAGGGTTTCCACCCAATAATACAGAGACCTGTACCCAGCTTCTAAGCAGGCCAGGGGCAAGGCCCACACGGCTCTAGAGTGACAGGGGGGATGAGGGAACAGGGGCTGGTCTCCTAATTAGGAGGAGATGTGCTTCTGAACTCAACAGGAAGGACAAACCCTCAAGAGCTATCTCAGAAACAACATGCATACGTATTGGTGATTGACTGGGGGGTTTCGGAGCTGAGGGAGATGGCGTCTTAAAAGCCTTCCGTGTTTCTCGCTTGTGCGATGGCGTGGATGAGGGGAAACAGTCATCCCTGGAGGAGGGGAGCTGGGTTTGGTTCTGAGCGTGTTGAGTCTGTGACTCCTACAATGACCAGCATCAACTGGAAATCAGGAGTAAAGTCACTGAGAGTGTGTGCTGCAGCCGTTGGTACCTACTCATGACGGCCAGTTGTCAAATTTTCAGAAATGTTACGAGTCAGCTAGTAAAGACTGCCATTATTAAAAATTAAATTATAGGGACTTCCCTGGCGGTCCAGTAGTTAAGACTCCAGGCTTCCACTGCAGGGAGCACGGGTTCCATCCCTAGTTGGGGAACTAAGATCCCATATGCTGTGCAGTATGGCCAAAAAATTTTTTTTAAAAATTTTTAATTAAATTATATAAACTTTCAACTAAATAACGTTTCAGAAGGCAACGAATGCTCAAAAGCCATCACTTCCTAATGACTGACTACATTTTTCTATCTATTATCTATACTCATAAAGTTTCTTATGTCTATTGTCTCCAGAGGGTGAAAACACTACACAAGGGTAGGCTACTGTGCATCCCTTCCAAGTCTGTGTTCAGTGACATCAAGTTGGTAGCTTGAAACCGTCAAGGGGAGAGTATTCACACCATGAAAATCAGCAAACGCAACGAAACAAGCTTGATTTTGATTAACTGCTTTCTTGATTGTCTAGACTTAAGAAAATGATGGAGAAAAAGTTAGTAATAAAGATTAACGTCTATCAAGTCTATAGCCATTACACTGTGAATAGCACAAGTAATTGAGGAAATATTCTTTGAGTATTCAAAGACTATTAACTGATTCAGCAAAGATGTTGTTTAAGTCACTGGCAAACAAAAGAAGTTCTGACATGCATCTTCGCTGTTTTACTTTCACTGTATCCAATGGAAATGAAAATATCAAGCAACATCCATGTTACAATCACCCTTGTTCATCATAGATGGGCTATGGATATAGGAGTTTGGTGAAAATCAAGAAAAGTATTCCATGAGAATCAACTGTCTACACTGAATTTACAATAAAGAGTATTATATACTCATAATTTGTAAATAGTGTGAGACACAACCTTTATGTTATAACTTTACAATAATCATGTGTGTGCACACGTTTTTGGTGGGGGGGCAGGCGGTGCGTAGTCAGAGGTCTATCTGTTAAACATTTACCAGCCCATTGCTGGTCACAGATCTAAGGATACATTTGGAAGTAGTTGGTATAATGTCCTCAGAATTAATTCAAGCCATGGATAAGGTCCCCTTTGGATAGATTTTGCTGTTCCCTTCTGTCTTTAGGTGTCCAGGACACTATGTAGTTGGTTCTTTTAAACTGAGCTCTTTGTTCTTTACAATAATGTGTATTTTATCAGTTGAATCTCAGTTTGTTTTCATTTTTGGTTTTTCCTTTTGTATATTTCTTCTTCTTTAGGATGTTTAGTATTTTCTTTCTGGCCTCACTGGTGTTAACAGCTCCTCCTGATGTAGATGCATCTGCAAACGTGATTAACACGCCATTTACTCCTTCAGTAGTACCGAAACATGGTCATTTATCATCATCTTCGGTAATGACCATGGGGTTAAGGGTATGGAAGCCTTGGAAAGTTTGGGATCTAATTGGCGTGTTGAAAAAAGGAGGAATCCGAGCAGACCATGAATTGTCAGGGGCATGCCAAGGGCTTGGCAACTCAGTTTATAAAGTAACTGAACTCAGGATCCAAGGTGAAATTCAACATCCCCCCATACGGCGTTACTTGATACCAGAAGGAACACAGGGAGATTTCACACCAAGATAATACTGGTACCTCCTGGTAGCCACAGTAAGTTCTATTTACGTGAGTGTCCCCTGAGCCTTCAAGCAAACCAGTAAAAAAGGATCACAGTGGCTGATAATTAGTCTTGAAAATGAGACCTTTGAACCAGGAGGGTGCATTGTTGGAAAAGAGCTACATAAGCCTAGAATCCAGCTAAAGTAGGAGAGATTCACAGTGTCTAGATTTTGTCTTGAGATCTTGCCTGATTATCTGAGAGTAAGCAAACTCTCAGGTCAATACAGACAGCAGTGTTACACAAATGTTTCCCAAACCAACTCTATGAGTTTTCTCTAGACTCTGATAAAGGATGAACTGTTGAGAAAACATATAACGATAGCCATTAGTTACACAGGAAAGAACAAGGTGCCCCAGGAAGCAAGGGCCATGTTCTGCTGCACAAGGACAGCCCATGCTGCTGAGCTTATGTAGAGAAACATCGGTTGCAGAGTGTGACCAGCCTAAGGGAGTGCATTTAAAGACATACAGGAAAAGATCACAGACACACAGGAAGGCATCAAGGTCCACCCAGGGACCAGAAGGAAAAGCAGAGACTTGATCGTGTCCATTCACCACCAGCTGTTCTTGGGGCTCAGAGGTAAAACTGAAGTTACCATTTTCTGGCTTTCTACACCCTTTGATTTTTCGCCTCAGCCTCTGCACAAACTATTGCAAACTACAGGGTTGGGATTGTTGGTTCAGCTACTTTATGTGGACAGATAGACAATTTGAGAACTGGGAGTTTTAACCTCAGCAACCACTGAAAGTAAGGGCCCAGTTATTCACTCTTACTTTGTTTCTCTTAGATGTAAATGAACCCTTTGTTTATTGAAACCTGCCTACCTTCTTGCGGAGTAAGGAGTAACCCAGATAAACATCCTGGCAAACAGACCACAGCAATAACAAAGGTCCTTAATGCTCCAGAAATCAATCGATTTGGGGTCTTCCAGATGAGACCCCAGGCACCATGGAGCAGACACAAGTGTCCTCACCATAACCTGTCTGCATTCCTGACCCACAGAAACTGTGAGGAACCATAATTATCACTGGTTTTTTTTTTGGGGGGGGTGGGTAGTTTTTTATGCAGCAAAGGATAACAAATACAGCTCTTGCTAACCCAAAATATGCTATGTCTGCAGCAGTGTTGACTGTGGTAGACCTAGGCAGAAGGACTAAATTGCCATGATTGACTAAGCACATAAGATATTAATTTTTAATAATACAGTTAATACACATGAACCCAGAACCCAAACAAGTTAGGACCTTTATAATAATCCATCCATAACCACGCAGCAGCCCATCCCCTTCTCCCTTATTATCCAAGGAAACCACATCCTGAATTCCAAATCAATCATTTCATTGCTTTCCTTTTTGTACATGGTTATAGGACATATCATGCTATATGTTACAATTGGGAATTTACATTTTTCAGTTGATGTTATGTTGCTAAAATTCAACCATGTGCTCCACCACATTGTTTGACTGCTGTACACTACCCCACTGGGTGAATAAACCATAGTGTTTATAGTGTCAGGGCTCTTTCCCTGACAATGGGCGCTTGTTTCCAGGCGTTGCCATTGTGAACAGTGCTGTCTAAACACTTGGACCATTTCCGCTATTGTGCACATGCGTGAGTTTCCTTGTGTATAGGCCTGGGTGTAGAATCACCCTGTCAATTTAACAGCGTCTTCATAAAAATGTTTTTCTATGTCTTAAAAAAAATGTTTTTTTAAGCGTCTTCATAAAAATGTTTTCTATGTCTTAAAAAAAATACCCTATGGTCCAAATCATATTCAGCCATATTTTCTACAGTTTCAAAGTTTTATCTTTTTATATCCAGATGCTTAATCATTCTGAGGTTGATTTTTGTTTACCATGTGAGGTAGGGATTTAAGTTTTACATTTTTTCTTATCAAGTATTTTAATTTAAGTTTTGAACGGATTTGACATGACATCTGTCATACATCAAATTTCCACATATCTGTGAGTCTGTTCCTGGACGTTCCCTTCAATTCCACAGCTCAGTCTATCAGTATGCTAATACTGTACTGTTTTAATTTTTACACCTTTCTAATAAATGTTGATACTATATAGGGCAAGTTTCTCATTATAGCTAATCTCTTTCAGTTATGTTCTTTATTCAAACATACAGATTTTTAGAAAAATCTTATCAAGATCCATTAAATACCCTGCTGACATTTTAATTTAATTGTGGTGAATCTCTAGGTGAGTTTGGGGAGAACTGACATTTATGTAATATTGCCTTTTTATCCTTGGACATGGTGTACTTTCCCAATTATTTAGGTCTTCTTTAATATTTCTAAATAAAGCTTACAGCTTTTTTTTCTTAGAGATCTTGCATATCTTTTGATATATTTATTTGTAGGTATTTGCTATTCTGTGATACTACTGTAAATGGAATCTTGTAAATTATGTTTTCTACACTTTAGCCACTGATGTACAAAAAGACAACTGGCTTTTTGTATTTTATTTTTATATACAGCTACTTTTCTAATCCCTCCCCTGACATTTATAATAATTGGCGTGATTACTTCGTTTTCCATGTGAATGATTATATTATATGAAAGTACTGACACTATTTCCTCAATTCTAATTTGAATGCCACTAATTTATTCATCCTTGTTTCACTGTACTGGCAAGGACTGCCAATTTTGAATATATGTGTTAAAAGCTTCTGCATCTCACGTGGATTTTTAACCAAACACTTCTAACATTTTCCGTTTGCTGTGTTTTTTGTTGCTCCATTTATTTGTTTTACAGTTTAGATATCTCTGTGATGGTTAATTTCTATGCATCAGCATGGCTGGGATAAAGTGTGCCCTGATATTTGGTCAAACATTATTCTGAATGTTACCTGTGAGGGTGTTTTAGATGAGATTAAAATGTAAATCAGAGGAGGATCTTCAAGATGGCAGAGGAGTAAGATGTGTAGATCACCTTCCACCCCAGAAATACATCAGAAATACATCTACATGTTGAACAACTCCTACAAAACACCTACCTACTGAATGCTGGGAGAAGATGTCACACTTCCCAAAAGGCAAGAAACTCCCCACATACCTGGCCGTGTGGCTGACAGGGTCTTAGTGCTCCAGCCGGGTGTCAGGCCTGAGCCTCTCAGGTGGGAGAACCGAGTTCAAGACACTGGACCACCAGACACCTCCTGGCCCCACATGATATCAATCAATGAGAGCTCTCCCAGAGATCTCCATCTCAACGCTAAGACCCAGCTCCACTCAACGACCGGCAAGCTACAGTGCTGGACACCCCATGCCAAACAACTAGCAAGACAGGAACACAACCCCACCCATTAGCAGACAGGCTGCCTAAAATCATAGTAAGTTCATATACACCCCAAATCACACCACTGACGCAGTCCTACACACAACAAAGACAACATCCAGCCTCATCCACCAGAACACAGGCACCAGTCCCCTCCACCAGGAAGCCTACACTGCACCAACCACACTCACTGGGGGCAGACACCAAAAACAACGGGACTACGAACCTGCAGCTTGTGAAAAGGAGACCCCAAACACAGTAACATAAGCAAAATGAGAAGACAGAAAAAACACAGTAGATGAAGGAGCAAGATAAAAACCCACCAGACCAAACAAACGAAGAGGAAACAGGCAGTGTACCTGAGAAAGAACTCAGAGTAATGATAGTAAAGATCATCCAAAATCTTGGATATAGAATGGAGAAAATAAAAGAAACATTTAACAAGGACCTAGAAGAACTAAAGAATAAAACAATAATGGACAGCACAATAAATGAGATTAAAAATTCTCTAGAAGGAATCAACAGCAGAATAACTGAGGCAGAAGAACGGATAAGTGAGCTGGAATATAAAATAGTGGAAATAACTACCGCAGAGCAGAATAAAGAAAAAAGAATGAAAAGAATTGAGGACAGTCTCAGAGACAGTCCCTGGGACAACATTAAATGCACCAATATTCGAATTATAGGGGTCCTAGAAGAAGAGAAAAAGAGAGGGACAGAGAAAATATTTAAAGAGATTACAGTTGAAAACTTCCCTATTTTGGGAAAGGAAATAGTGAATCAAGTCTAGGAAGTGCAGAGAGTCCCATACAGGATAAATCCAAGGAGAAACACGCAAAGACACATATTAATCAAACTATCAAAAATTAAATACAAAGAAAAAATATTAAAAGCACCAAGGGAAAAGCAACAAATAACATACAAGGGAATCCTCATAACATTAACAGCTAATCCTTCAGCAGAAACACTACAAGCCAGAAGTGAGTGGCAGGACATATTTAAAGTGATGAAAGGGAAAAACCTACAACCAAGATTACTCTACCCAGCAAGGATCTCATTCAGATTCAACGGAGAAATTAAAATCTTTACAAACAAGCGAAAGCTAAGAGAATTCAGCACCACCAAACCAGCTTTACAACAAATGCTAAAGGAATTTCTCTAGGCAGGAAACACAAGAGAAGGAAAAGACCTACAATAACAAACCCAAAACAACTGAGAAAATGGTAATAGCAACATACATATCAATAATTACCTTAAATATAAATGGAGTAAAGGCTCCAACCAAAAGACATAGACTGGCTGAATGGATAAAAAGCAAGACCGTCTATATGCTGTCTACAAGAGACCCACTTCAGACCTAGGGACACATACAGACTGAAAGTGAGGGGATGGAAAAAGATATTCCACACAAATGGAAATCAAAAGAAAATTGGAATAACAATTCTCATATCAGACAAAATAGACTTTAAAATAAAGACTATCACAAGAGACAAAGAAGGACATGACATAGTGATCAAGGGATCAATCCAAGAAGAAGATATAACATATTTAAATATTTATGCACCCAACACAGGAGCACCTCAATACATAAGGCAAATGTTAACAGCCATAAAAGGGGAAAATGACAGTAACACAATAACATTAGGGGACTTTAATAATACCTCGACTTTCAACAATGGACAGATGAACTAAAATGAAAATAAATAAGGAAACACAAGCTTTAAATGATACATTAAACGAGATGGATTTCATTGACATTTATAGGACATTCCATCCAAAAACAACAGAATGCACTTTCTTCTCAAGTGCTCATGGAACATCCTCCAGGGTAGATCATATCTTGGGTCACAAATCAAACCTTGGGAAATTTAGGAAAACTGAAATCATATCAAATATCTTTTCCAACCACAGCGCTATTATAATCTCGATATCAATCACAGAAAAAAATCTGTAAAAAATGCAAACACATGGAAGCTAAGCAATACACTACTAAATAACCAAGAGATCACTGAAGAAATCGAAAAGAAAATCAAAAAATACCTACAAACAAATGACCATAAAAACGTGACAGCCCAAAACCTATGAGATGCAGCAAAAGCAGGTCTAAGAAGGAAGTTTATAGCAATACAATCCTACCTCAAGAAACAAGAAACATCTCAAATAAACAGCCTAAACTTACACCTAAAGAAATTAGAGAAAGAACCAAAAAAACCCCAAAGTTAGCAGAAAGAAAGGAATCATAAAGATCAGATCAGAAATAAATGAAAAAGAAATGAAGGAAACAAGAGCAAAGATCAATAAAACTAAAAGCTGGTTCTTTGAGAAGATAAGCAAAATTGATAAACCATTGGCAGACCCATCAAGAAAAAAAAGGGAGAAGATTCAAATGAACAGAACTAGAAATGAAAAAGGAGAAGTAACAACTGACACTGCAGAAATACAAAGGATCATGAGGGATTACTACAAGCAACTATATGCCCCCAAAAAAATGGAAAACCTGGAAGAAATGGACAAATTCTTAGAAAAGCACAACCTTCTGAGACTGAACCAGGAAGAAATAGAATATATAAACAGACCAATCACAAACACTGAAATTGAAACTGTGATTAAAAATCTTCCAAGAAACAAAAGCCTAGGACCAGATGGCTTCACAGGCGAATTCTATCAAATGTTTACAGAAGAGCTAACACCTATTTTTCTCAAACTCTTCCAAAATATAGCAGAGGGGGGAACACTCCCAAACTCATTCTATGAGGCCACCGTCACCCTGATACCAAAACCAGACAAAGATGTCACCAAGAAAGAAAACTACAGGCCAATATCACTGATGAACACAGATGCAAAAATCCTCAACAAAATACTAGCAAACAGAATCCAGCAGCACATTAAAAGGATCATACACCATGCTTAACTGGGTTTTAACCCAGGAATGCAAGGATTCTTCAATATATGAAAATCAGTCAATGTGATACACCATATTAACAAACTGAAGGATAAAAACCATAGGATCATCTCAATAAATGCAGAAAAAGCTTTTGACACAATGCAACACCCATTTATGATAAAAACTCTCCAGAAAATAGGCACAAAGGGAACTAACCTCAACATAATAAAGGCCATATATGACAAACCCACAGCCAACATCATTCTCATTGGTGAAAAACTGAAAACATTTCCACTAAGGTCAGGAACAAGACAAGGCTGCCCACTCTCACCACTATTATTCAACATAGTTTTGGAAGTTTTAGCCACAGCAATCAGAGATGAAAAAGAAATAAAAGGAATCCAAATCGGAAAAGAAGAAGTAAAACCATCACTGTTTGCAGATGACATGATACTATACATAGAAAACCCTAAAGATGCTACCAGAAAACACTAGAGCTAATCAATGAATTTGGTAAAGTAGCAGGATACAAAATTAATGCACAGAAATCTCTTGTGTTCGTATACAATAATGATGAACAATCTGAAAGAGAAATTAAGGAAACCCTCCCATTTACCATTGCAACAAAAAGAAAAAAATACCTAAGAATAAACCTACCTAAGGAGACAAAAGACCTGTATGCAGAAAACTAGAAGACACTGATGAAAGAAATTAAAGATGACACAAACAGATGGAGAGATATACCATGTTCTTTGATCAACATTGTGAAAATGACTATATTACCCAAAGCAATCTACGGATTTAATGCTAGCCCTATCAAATTACCAATGGCATTTTTTTACAGAACTATAACAAAATATTTCACAATTTGTATGGAAATACAAAAGACGCCAAATAGCCACAGGAATCTTGAGAAAGAAAAATGGAGCTGGAGGAATCAGGCCCCGGACTTCAGACTATACTACAAGGCTACAGTAATCCGGACAGTATGGTACTGGCACAAAAACAGAAATATAGATCAATGGAACGGGACAGAAAGCCCAGAGATAAACCCATGCACAATGGTCACTTTATCTTTAATAAAGGAGGCAAGAATATACAATGGAGAAAAGACAGACTCTTGAATAACTGGTGCTGGGAAAACTGGACAGCCACATGTGAAAGAATGAAATTAGAACACTCCCTAACACCATACACAAAAATAAACTCAAAATAGATTAAAGATCTAAATATAAGGTCAGACACTATAAAACTCTTAGAGGAAAACATAGGCAGAACACTCCATGATATCAATCACAGTAAGATCCTCTTTGACCCACCTCCTAGAGAAATGGAAATAAAAAGAAAACTAAGCAAATGGGACCTAATGAAACTTAAAAGCTTTTGCACAGCAAAGGAAACCATAAACAAGACGAAAAGACAACCCTCAGAACGGGAGAAAATATTTGAAAATGAAGCAACTGACAAAGGATTAATCTCAAAAATATACAAGCAGCTCATGCAGCTGAATATCAAAAAAAAAGAAACAACCCAATCCAAAAATGGGCAGAAGACCTAAGTAGACATTTCTCCAAAGAAGATATACAGATTGCCAACAAACACATGAAAGGATGCTCAACATCACTAATCACTAGAGAAATGCAAATCAAAACTACAATGAGGTATCACCTCACACCAGTCAGAATGGCCATCGTCAAAAAATCTAAAAACAATAGATGCTGGAGAGCATGTGGAGAAAAGGGAACCCTCTTGCACTGTTGGTGGGAATGAAATTGATACAGCCACTATGGAGGACAGTATGGAGGTTCCTTAAAAATCTAAATATAGAACTACCATACAACCTAGCAATCCCACTACTGGGCATATGCCCTGAGAAAACCATAATTCAAAAAGAGTCATGTACCACAATGTCCATTGCAGCTCTATTTACAATAGCCAGGACATGGAAGCAACCTAAGTGTCCACCAAGAGATGAATGGATAAAGAAGATGTGGCACATATATACAATAGAATATTACTCAGCCATAAAAAGAAATGAACTTGAGTTATTTGTAGTGAGGTGGATGGACCTAGAGTCTGTCATACAGAGTGAAGTAAGTCAGAAAGAGAAAAACAAATACCATATGCTAACACATATATATGGAATATAAAAAAAAATGTTTATGAAGAACCTAGGGGCAGGACAGGATTAAAGACACAGATGTAGAGAATGCACTTGAGGACACGCGGAGGGGGAATGGTAAGCTGGGACGAACTAAGAGAGTGGCATGGACATTTATACACTACCAAATGTAAAATAGATAGCTAGTGGAAGCAGCCACATAGCACAGGCAGATCAGCTTGGTGCTTTTTGACCACCTAGAGGGGTGGGATAGGAAGGGTGGGAGGGAGATGCAAGAGAGAGGGGATATAGGGATATGTATATAGCTGATTCACTTTGATACAGCAGCAACTAACACAACCATGTAAAGCAATTATACTCCAATAAAAATGTTAAAGAAAAAAATGTAAATCAGTGAGCTCTACGTAAAGCAGATTGCCCTGCATATGTGGGTGGGCCTCATCCAATCAGCTGAGGGCCTGAAAATACAAGACAACCAGCATCCCCGGAGCAAGAGGAAATTCTCCAGCAGACTGACTTCAGACTCCTCTCACAATAGGTCTTTCTGGCTCTCCAGCCTGCCAGCCTACCCTGCAGATTTTGGACTTGCCACCCTCTGTAGTCCCATTAGCCAATTATTTGTAACATATTTTTCTATATGTACACATTTTATTATACGGTTTCTCTGGAGAACTCTTACTAATACACTCTACCAGGTTTTGGAAGTTCTCAATTACTCCTGATTTCCTAATAGTATGTTTTTCTCAATTAACAGTAAGTATTGAATTCTATTAAATACTTTTTTATGTATCTATTGAGATGTTCATACAGCTTTTTGCCTTTTCATCTGTTAATGTAAATTACATTCTGGATTTTCTAATAATTCTTAAATACCTACTATAAACCCAATTTGATCATGGTATAGTGTGATTCTTTTTAAGTACACTGTAGGACTTAATTTGCTAATATATTATTTAGGAATTTTGTTTCTATGTTAAACAGTAAAATGAATCTATAGTTTTCCTTTCTTTTCTAGTTTTAGTAACAGAATAACGATATATTTGTGAACTAAATTGGTGTTTCATTTATTTTGTATTTCTGGAAAAGCTTATGTAAAATTGGGATGATTTCTCCTATCAGTTCCTGGAAGAATTAGTCTACAGAATCATATAGGCATACTATTTTCTTTCTAGAAAGATTCGTAGCCCCTCAATTTCTTTACTAGTTACAATGCTATTAATTAATCACTTTAGATGAATTTTAGTATGGTATTGTCCATGTTGTCTAAGTTTTTTAAAAGTCCAGCATAGTAGTAAGATTCTCTCATCTTTTAAATCTCCATTTTATGCATAGTTATGTCCTCCTTATGCATGGTAGTATGTATGTGTGTCTTTATCTCTTGATTAGGTCTTTCTCAAAAGTTTATCTATTCCAACAGTATTTTTATTCCAAAGAATAACTTTTGACTCTGTTGATCTCAAGTGTAACCTATTTTTCTAGTGCATTATTTCTACCTTTATATTTATATATATTATTTATATTTGTATATATTTATATCTTTTTCTTTAGGTTTATTCTATAACGTTTTCTAATTTCTAAGCTGGAGAATCTGCTCCTTATTTAAGGATTTACTCCTTTCTATTACAAATATTTAAGACTATAGAATTTTTGAAACACCACTTTTGCAAATCCTACACGTTTTGATATGGAGCATTTTTATTACCAGCTCTATGTATTATTTTAACTTTTTTATGATAATTTCTTTCATAATCCATGATGTATTTATCAGTATGTTTTTAATTTCTACATTTATCTTTTTGTTATTAACTTCTAAATTAGTGGTGTTGTAGTGAACAATCGTGGTCTGTATGATAACTGCCATTGAGATTTTGTTATGGTGAAATATACACGATTATTTTTTATTTCATGTTGCTGGAGAAAAATTTTTCTTCTCAATTATTGAAGCGTGGAACTCTACATGAGACCACTAAATCAGGCTTCCTAGCTGTATTGCTTTATTTTCTTTAACTTAGGTGCTTGTTCTTCTGTCAATTAGCAAGACATGTATTCATATCTCCTGCTACGATGGTGGATTTTCCTTATAGCTTTATCAGTTTTTTCTTCATTATTTCTGAAACTATTCCATTAGACTTATACATGCCTAAAACTGCTATATTGTCTAAGTAAACTAAATCATATATCGTTATATCATGTCCCATTCCATCTCTACTACTGTATTTTTCATCTTAAACACAATTGCATCCAATGTTAATATAGGCACACGAGCTTAATTTGCTTAATATTCTTATGTCTGTTTTCCATCTTTTCACTTTTAACTTTGCCATGTCTTTATGTTTTAAGTGTATGTCTTGTAAAGAGTCTATATCTGTATATATTTAATCCAATTAGTCAAAGTTTATCTTCAAATACGAAATTAATTCGTTTATATTCTTATTTTGTTTTTATCATAATCATTTTTAAAACTTCTGCATATTTCTTTTATCCTTACTTCTTCTTATTTTGAGACCTATAAAACTAGACCTGGTAAGTCTAGAACTTCAGTTTCCTTTTTCTCCAGCTCCGATCATGATAATCTATATCAGTGCTCTCCAATTAAAATATAATTTAAAGCACATGTGAAATTTTATATTTGTAGCAGACACATAAAAGTAAAAAGAAATAGATGAATTAATTTTATGTTTCTATTTAGCCCAATATATTCAAAATAGTTAAATTGTAATTAATATAAAATACTAATGTGATATTTTACATTATTTAGTAGTAAGTTTTTGAAATCTTGTGTGTACTTTATACCGAGGGCAACTTTAATTCAAAATGGTCACATTTCAAATAGCTGGTGGCTCTCGTATCAGTACAGATCTAGACTTATAATTTCTTTTCTATTGTATCTTTGCTATTTTAGGTTACAATAAAACCGTAACAAGATATTTAATAACCTTCATTTCATATAGCTTTTGTGATGATTCCTAGATTTGTCTTGCCTTTTATTTGAATAGTTTATAAAATCTACTTTAATCCAATTGACTGTGAGTTCTGATAAAGTTTCTGAGATTTTATAGTTGGAAGAATATTTTTATCATACCATACATATCATGTTTGAGTGAAACTTTGTATATAAGCTTCTAGGTTTTAAATGCTTATCATCTTGCATCAAGTGTTGTTGCCAAAGAATCTGTTGTTAATTTGATTCTTATTCTATTTTATCTGTCAACTTTTGGAACTTTCTCTGACTTCAATGTCTTTAAATTTTATTATATTTCCAGAAGTGGACCTTTCCTGCTCTTCCCCTTTGACATTCCTTGAACCCTGTCCATCTAGAATTTTTTTTTAAGAAATTTGTTATTTCAAACAGTCTCTCGTCTCCATTAAAAAGATTCTCTTTTTGAGATCTATTTTTCAGATATTACTATGGCTCTCTCTATCCTTCTTCATATTTCTTAGCCATGTATATTCCATTAGCTGCCTTTCCTTTTTCTGCACTGAAAATTTGCTAAACGTGGTCTTCCAGACTTAATTGGTTCCTCAGTATTCATTCTGTTTATCCATCTACTGTTTCTTTAAAATTTGACTATTTTTTATATTTAATATTCTTGTTCTTGATTCAAACTGCTAATCTGTCTTTTTTTGTTTATCAAATTAATTTTAATTTTTTTTAGTTCAGCCATTCTACTATTTATGCCTCTGATGAAATTTACATCTGGTATTTTATATTTCATTTGAGATAGTAATACTTCTTAAATACCTTTTAAGCTCATTTCCCTCTAGGAGTGAGCACATTGCCAGGCAAATCTCACTCGAGAAGGTCATACTCTAGCCTTCAGTCTCAATGCCTCTGGGGGCAAGAGGAGGTGAAGACTAGGAACCAGGAAACAGCCCATGACTCAGAACAGCGCAGGCCAACTCTTGAGTCAGGACCTCACCTTCTGGCCCCATGAAGCAGCAGCATTTGAGGTAGACACTCCTTATACTGTGGAGTATCATGGCCTTAGGCATGGGGGTGGGGGTTACTGTAGCTTCCTATAAGTCAAAGGCTTTGGTTCCTCATGGGTTTTACACCTGAGGACCCTGGGCCAAGGTTCTCACTTGCTGCAAGTGTGTTGTGGGAATCACTGTCAGGCACAAAGATACGGGGTAGGAGGAGTACAAGAAGAATTTCAAATTACTTTCCTATGTCATCCCTCCAAAACCATACTGGGTGGCATTTTCTCTCAGACCAAAGCCAGTATGCACACAGACAGCAGTTCAAACCTGTGCTCCAGGTGTCTGTCACTGCTTAGGGACCAATGTGGGAGAGGAAGATTCAGCCAGGGTATTTCATGTATTGTTAGGAATCACTAACTTCCTTTTAATTATGTCACAGGTGACCTCAAATATTTACAAACACTTCCCAAAACTTCTTACACTTAGAGTCTCTATAATATTTTGAGGCATTATTATTTATTATTATTATTAATGGAATGGGGCTTCCCTGGTGGCGCAGTGGTTGAGAGTCCGCCTGCCGATGCAGGGGACATGGGTTCGTGCCCCGGTCTGAGACAACAGGCATAAAACGCCTTCCTTTTTACTTCCTTCTCCATCACTCGAGCCAAACCTACTCTACTCTTCCTCTTACCTCCTTCAGATTTCAAGTAATACCCTCCAGTGCATACCCAGAATCAAACTGTGGGCTTATACTTGCCTTTCATAATGTTAGAAACATTCATCTTCTCTCAGCATTAGTCTGCGTTCTGAAAAAATTTTATCTTTTGCTTCAGTACCCAATCATCCCCCTGAACGTTAACTGCCTCTTTTTGGAGTTTCTCTACCTAATTTTTTCCCTCCTTCATTTCAGCAATTAGAATTTTAGATAAGAAAATGAGGTTTGGATGGACTTCCAGCTAACATTCAGCATCTGGTGGCCATTTGGGCTTCAGCTACATAGAAATGATAGTGGAGAGTAACTGCAAGCATCTCTTCCTCTGTGGCAGCTGACCCAGAGAATTCAACCCACAACACATCTGTAGGCAGATCATGTAAATTCTGTGCACCCTAGTTAAATAAGGGTCCTGACATCAAGGAGTCACAGAAGCTTCCAATGAGGAGAAAAGAGTTACTAATGAGAAGCCCTCAAGGAGTTTCAAACCAGACCTGATAAGGATGTTCAAGGATGATGAACCAATGAGGAACAGGCACATCTACTGAGCAGCTGGTGGGATTTTCAATGTTACCTGGGGCTGAAAGGCACCAAGGGATATTCAGTGTATCTGAAGGCAACAGTCATTTCCTATATCATAGGATGCCAATCCTTATGAACACAGGTTACAGCCCATGTTCAGAAGCAGGATGAACACCCAACCAACTCTCCCTGTCTAGACATCCCTCACTTCGACTTTACTGCCTCTGTTACATCATTAGTGACACTGCAGCGAAGACAGACAGATCCTTTCCTCTTTGGAAGGCATGAGGACCACCCTTCCATCATGCCATCATCATCATCATTAGTATTTAGTGTTTTCAGATAAGAAAAATGTTTGTTTTAAATATTTGTAGAAAATAAAAGAATAGGAAAATGAAATTAATCTGTCATCTCACAACTGTGAGATAACCACTTGTGAAATGCTGCTGCATTTCCATTCAGTCATATATGTTATAATTTCATATGCTTTTATATCCTGGTTTAATTTACTTTGGAGAGAATTTTCCCACATTATTAAATACTACTGAAAAGCATGATTTGTTCTAGTTATATACAGTGTCCCTCTGGCTAGATCATAATTTGTACTCTGTTTGCCCTATTTAAGATCACTTTGTTTGCTTTATTGTTTCTATCCCAGAAGTGCTATGATAACCATCTTTGCTCACATCTTCATCCATGTCTTTGCTGATTATGAATGACTGCTTCCTAGGAGTTAAACTACTAGCTCAAAGATTATTTTAAGGCCTTTGATAGATATTGCTGAATGGATAAGTCTCATTAAACTTTTCCAAACAATGCATGCATCTGCTGTGAATATCTCAATATACCACAAACACCAAAATCGAACAGAAAGAATCCACACCATAATAGCCCCTGTGAACCGGGGCTGTCTGTAGCCACACAGCTTAGAGCTGACAAAATGTTACTATACTATTTGATGCTCTACATTATCATAACTTTACTATTCCGGAAAATTCTTGACCCAGAAAATTAAGTTGCAAATAACTTTGTTTTAGGAACATTTTGAAAATTCATTGATGTCAATAATAGACCACTCTACCTGCCTGTACTAGGGTAAACTACCACTTTTTAGAAAAATAGATTGCTCGGCTATGATCAAATTGTTTACTCTTTGAGGCTTGCTTCAGAATCCTCATGTCTGAGTCCACCAACCCTATTATAATAACATCCTAATATAGACTGTGTCACAACCTTGGCTCAGTCCCAGTGGGAGCCCCTCATAGAAGCACCTGCCTTAAACCAGACATGCCTCTCACAACTCACATGAGTGTACCCCCCTTTTCCTTCCTTCTTAGAAACACTACTGAAAAGGTGGCAGTCTTCCGTACTGCAGTAAGCAATACAGTCAGCTCTGCTGGGCCCACAAGTCACTTTGGAGGTCTCTGTAGGAAGAGAGGGCAGCACCTGCTGAGCCCCTGGGATGCAGGCAGGTGTACAGGACCTTTGTCTGCGTTGTCTCATGTCATCCTCACAACACCCAGGTGGACCAAGCACTGTGGCTTAAGTTGCCGAATACTACGTATTAAGAAAGTGGCCTTATGAATTCTACCACAGCGTCTAGCAGCTTCAGTCACAACTTCTGTCCTGACGGCCCATCCCTACTTGATCTCGGGACATCGTGTTCCTCCATCCCCAGCGCCCTCCCACCCGCTGTACATTATCACCTGGAGGGGGCTTGGCTAGTGTCAAGACAGTATGTCCCACACTGAGTCATCTTTTTCCTTTTTCTTTATGCTTTTTGTTGAAAACGTTCTCTACCTACACAGAAGTAAAGTTGACATTAACATACCCATCTTCTTGACTTCACCATTTCAAACATATTTTCTTCCTTAATTCATCTTTTTCATAGCGTTTCATCTTGTTTCCTCCCTATGCGTTTCTTTACAAAATAAAATAACCATAATTATTTCCTCTCAAAGCTGTTCTTCCCCCAGCAACCAGCCGAATATTCTCACTAATTGTGTGTGTGTGTGTGTGTGTGTGTGTGTGTGTGTGTGCGTGCACGCGCACACAAGGTCAGCACTGATGTGACCCTCCTGCACCCCTCCTCCTCCCACCTGGTTCAGTCTTACACATACATACAAAGTTATTTATTTTCCATATTACAGGCTCGGCCAAATTATAAATCTCTGTGTCCTTACTTGTCGCCCCTTCCCACCACCAGCATGTCGGTCTCCTAGCTGAGCGTTCTGTTACACTCCGACCGGATGGGAGTTCTTAAAATACGGTGCTGACTGGAGAGACCACAGGTCTGTAGAACATTCCGGGAGCAGGTTTCTGTTCTCTGTTGTTTACTGGACTAGCACCTCCTGACGTGGCCTCTATCAACTGTCCACCAAAATGCCTATTAAGATGCTGGTGGGAAAAGGATGAAAAAGAAAACATACAAAATCCCTAAAAGCAGACAGACAGGAGTTACTGTAAATTCCAGTTACTGCTGGAACCTGGAAGCCAACTTCCACACAGGGTAAGGCTGAAGCAGCACATGTGATAAAACAGTCGGGGTGTGACCTGACGGACGAAGCGGAAATGGGAAGCTCACACGACCTGAGAACCACATGAGGCAGCCAGGGTGTCCCCACCACAAACGTGCTCAGAAAGCGCTGTTATCAGGAAAGACGCACCAGCGAGGGGAGCAGGAGGCCAACGTGACCTTCCCATAGACTCGGATGCCCCCTGGCCTACCACTTCATACACCGTGGAAAGGAAACGGGCCCCAGAGTCAGTAAATGCTGGAGCCTAATCTTCACATTTCCAAAAATATGTTAATATATGCAGAAAGCAGGCTTAGAAATAGTAGTGTCACTCAAAGGAGAATTCAACTTCATATAAGCCAAGTAGTACGGTGAAAATAAGTACACTTCTAAATAAACAGGTATTTGTAATGAATGTTTATGCAAAAAAATTAATGTTTTAAAAAAGAATATATAAAGCGAAAGAGATAAATTGTCAGCAGTATGAAGAAAAATTAGCAGATGTACTACTGCAGGAGACTGTAACACCTTAAGACATAAAATAGACCCCCAAAATAAAAAGATACAGAGAATATGATCATATAATTTAAAAGACTGAATTAATAACATTTTCTTCACTACCACTAGGGAAGCACCTTATTTTCAGGTGACCGTGGACCATTATGAAACATCATCTACTGGATCACAAAAAAGTACCAATAAACAGAAATTACATGAGCCATATTCTCTGAGCACACTCCAGTAAGAGATAATAACAAAAATTTAAACAAATGAATGAAAATGTAACCAGTGGGAAATTAAAAATTACTCTTAAATGAATATGGAATCAAAGACAAACTAAAATGGAAGCAGTTTTGGGGGAACAAGAAAACTGAATTCAAGATTTACCAAAATGGTGGGGTACACTCTTAAATGCTTTACTATTAGAAAGAAAAATTTAACACAGATGAGCCTCTGGGAAAACTAAGAAAAACGGAGAAAATAAAAACAAGCAGAAATAGAAATGAGAATGAGCCACAACAACAGATTCAGAACATATTTTTTTAAGTATAGGAAAATGCTATGTACAATTCCATAGTTATAATTTGAAAATTCAGTTGAAATAAGCTATTTGCTAGAAGAGCAAAAAGCTATCAAGATCCCCTTTAAAAGTAGTAGAACACTGGAATATGCCAAAAACCATGGGAAAAATTCAGTAAGTTATCAAAAGGATTCAGGCTCTGAGACCAAGTAGTTTTTAAGAATAAATTCTGTGAAATTTCTTAGAAGGAGATACTTACCACAAAAATACCTATGTATGTGCACGCACACACACTGCTATCCTAAGTGTGGAACAAGATAAATTGCTTCCCAAGTTATTTCATAAAAATACCATAATATATAATCCAACAAATGACAGAAGACAGCACTAAAATGAAAACTACAGACTAGTGACGCCTATGAATATAGATGCAAAATCCTCTTTAAATATCAATAAATTAAATTCAGTAGTGTGTTTTTAAAATCACTTGGGACAACCATCTCTGTGGTTTAATATTGAGAAATCTGTTAATCAAATCAACAGGTAATATTAACTCAATTGATGCAAACCGAAAGCACAAGACAAACTTCCCAACTCCTCCTTTTCTTCCAAAAGAGCTTTAAGCAAACCGGGTAAAGATACTTCCTTAGCATGATAAAAGAGATCCATCCTGACCCGACAGCCTCCATAGACTTAGGAGTAAATAGGGTGAAGAGTCCAGTTATTACCGTCATTCTTCAACACCCGTGTGAAGCCTAGCCAAGGCATTACAGCGTGAGATGAAATAGGAGGAAGAGGTGACAGGATTATCATCACATCTACTTAGAAAACCCAAGAGAACAAAACGAAAATCTACTGCAACTGATGAGACAGCTGAACAATGATAGTGGGTACACATTTTTTGAAAACCTGAAAATCATCTTTTGAAAATATATAATGGAAACAATTTCAACAACAGAAACACAGTGGAGGAAAAAATACAGACTAAAACATATAGGAATAACTTAACTGTGAAATACATGAGAACTATAAAATATATAGAATCACAAAACTTGAATAACAGAAAGAAAACTGGCCTGGATAAATGGAAAACCATACCACATTCCTGGAAAGGAAGAGTGAATAATGTAAAGATATTAATTCTTTCCAAATGGATGTCCATATATTATGAAATCCCAATTAAAAAACCCAATTTGAATTTTTTTCCTTTTAGAACATGACAAAGTACTTTTAAAGTTAATCTGGAATAAAAGCGAAGAAAAACCAAGAGAATTTTGTGAAAGGGTAATAATAAAGAAGACTTTCCTCACCAGACATGAACCATGTTTGACAAAATCGTAATGATTAAATCGGATTCTACTGGTTCAATAATTGACAGAAAGATCAGTGAAAGCGATGAATTTGCTTTGAATTAGACTCTAATATATGTAACAATGCATCAGATGACAAGGGTGACATGATGGATGTGGAAGAGGGATAGCAGTGTGGGGGAAGATTGGAATTTCAAACAGGATGGAGAGGAAGGGTCACGGGGGAGGTAAACTGAGCAAAGATTTGAAGGCGATGGAGTGAGGGCTAACCCACCTGTGTATCTCAGAGGAGAGCCTTCCGGAGGGAACAGCAACTGCAAAGCAAGGCAGAGAAGCAGCAGAAGTGGGGCCCGAGAGGTACTGGGGACCACGCGGTCCTTATTTTAGTTTTTATTCCAAGTCAGATGGCAAGCCATTGAAAGGTACAGAGCAGAGGCATGGTATGATCTGACTGTCAGTTTTATGTGTTCACTCTGATTGCTTTTTAAAAAATAGACTGTAAAGAAACAGAGGTGAAACAGAGAAGAGTTGTTTCCAGTGCCTACAGTTTTCAGTCTTACACATGCTCTCGTATTTGTTTTTGCTTTTTTAATGCCCTTGTAACCATCAGCATATCTTATCTAAGAAGATTATGGACAGGCTTATTTTTTTTCTTCTCTCCCCGGAACAAATATTAAAACAATTACTAATGTATTTGATTGACTGTAGGCTCTATACTATGTTTTCTTTTTATAAACAAAAATGTTGGTATATTGAAGAGCAAAAAAAGAAACAAGGTTGAAAAAGGCACCGTCAGTTGAAGCCTATTGCAATAACCCACCCGAGATATGGGGAACAAAAAACAGTGACGATGGTAAGGATGATTCTGGAGAAGGAAGAGTCAACAGGATTTCCTGGAGTGAAAGTCAGGTGGGAGCAGGAGAGAGGGGTCAACGGGGACCTAAAGTATCTGGCCTGAGATGGGAAGATGGAGTGTCCTCAGCTGCGTGGGGATGACCTCACAGAGAGCAGCTCTGGAAGAGAAGCTCCAGAATTTACATCCAGGCAGAAATACTGAGAAACCTAGGGTGTGTACAGGAGAGTTCAGGGGAGAGATCTAGGCTACAGGTGTACATCTGTGAGTCAGAACATAGGAATTTTATTCAAAGCCACGTGTCTAGATGACACCACGATACGAGTGAGCAGAGTCCTTGGACTGAGACCTAGCGCCTGTCAACATTGAAAGTCAGGACCACGAGGAGGAACAAGCAAAGGGGACAGTAAGGGGACCGCCAGAGAGGCAGGAGTTATGGGGGCAGAAGAGACAGGGGTGGATGTTGCAGGATGATGATGGGCCAGACTGTCTGAGACTGAACAGGGACCGATGGACTTGATGACGTAGAGCTCACTGGTGATAATGATAAGACGTTTTTGGGTGGAAAGATAGGATATAAAGGCTGACTGTAAACAGGTTCAAGGAAAAAAGAAAACATGAAGTCTCTCTGTAGGACAACTCTTTGTAAAGAGGAACAGAGAAAGTGGGAAGAAGCTGGAACTCCTGGCAAGGTGAAACATTTGGAAAATAGAATTAAAATAGATCTTCACACTAGTATATACTGCAAAGAAAATCCAGATGGCTTAAAGAATTAAATGTAACATAAAATATTTAAGCATTTATAAGACAATAGAGGTGAATATCTAACATTTGGGTGACGACTGATAATGTAAGCACAACAAAAAGATACACACGATTTTCTGATTGCAAAAATGCCAGAGAACCACAAAATAAGTAAGTCAAATTCTTGAGGAATACATGATGCAAATACATCTTACAAAATTACCGCTCATGCTCTGTATCAGGGAGACACGTAGACCAATACCTTCAGAGAAAAAACATGAAAACACCAAGGGAAAACTCAGCAAAGGTCAAACAAGAATACAACTGAGTGGCATGGACTAATATATACTACCAAATGTAAAATAGATAGCTAGTGGGAAGCAGCCGCATAGCACAGGGAGATCAGCTTGGTGCTTTGTGACCACCTAGAGGGGTGGGATAGGGAGGGTGGGAGGGAGACGCAAAAGGGAGGGGATATGAGGATATATGTATATGTATAGCAGATTCACTTTGTTATACAGCAGAAACTAACACACCATTGTAAAGCAATTATACTCCAATAAAAATGTTTAAAAAAAAAAGAAAGAATACAACTGACTTATAGTACATGTGAAAAGCATTCAAAATCATTTGTAAATCAAGAACTTACAATCATAGTAAAACGAGATAAATTTTTAACGTTCTCAAATTATAATCAAAATCATTAAACTTTAAGTTCTTATACACTGTTGGTAAGGTTCTACTGAGGGTATGGTCTCAAGGTTAAAGATAAAATCTTACCAGAAAGCAAACTGGCTCTATCAGTGCCTTTAGGTTGTTCATGAGTTTTAAACATTAAACATTTTTAAACTTCTAAAAATGTATCTTAACAAATCACTTAGACAAATATGTGGACAAAAGGATATTTATTAAGTATTATATTTATAGTGTTTGAAATTTAGAAACTGTATTGAAAGCACTGTTTAATTATCATACATGCAAATGATAATAGTTTATATATATATACACATTAAAACTTGCATTTCTTTGAATTGTTTAAGATAGTAGTCAAAAATTTTAATGTAACATGCTGTAAGGGTTAAGAACACAGACTCTGAGCCACATTGCCTAGTTTCAAATCCTGACTCTGCTTACTGACTGAGGGCCCTCGAGGAAATTATTTTGGGAAAATACACAATGGGAAGGATAACTACCTCATGGAACTGGTATGAACATTAACTGATATTCATAAAGTGCTTACAACAGTGCCTAGCAAATGTTAATCACTTATTTTAAAACCAAACTTTGTCAAATAGTGAATAAAATATTCGTGTTGTAGTAAATGAAAAAAGGAGGGTGCAAAACTATGCATTATGTGAAGTTTCATTTAAAAATAATATATACACAGACAAAACTGAAAGAAAATATTTTAAAATATTTGTGGTTCAATCTGAGCAAGAGCATTCATTTCTCCTCCTGATAAGCCAGCCATCAGTGTTACTTTTGTCTTTGGTGTTCTGCAGGTGGGTACAACGTGTCTAGATAAGTATTGTATTTATCTTGCTTTCAATCTGCTGTGCTTCCTGAATCTAAGGGTTTTGTTTTAATTCTGGAAAAGCCACTTGCAATGTCTTTTTCCTTTCCTTCTTCTGGACTCTAATTAGACACATGTTAGACCAGTCCTTCAAGTCTCTTAAGTCCAGTACTGGTTTCTTCATTTTACATCCACAGGTCCCAAATTGTTGGTCACAGAGTGCTGGGGAACCAGAGTGATCTCACAGGGACACTGTGGACTTTTAAATTTTTGAGGGAAACAGCAATGTCTGTGGGATACCGTGCAAAATATTACTAGTAAGTTGTTTGGGCGTAACTACTGAGAAAAAAAAAAAGTTAGGTAGTTCTTTTGATCTAGGGGTGCTGTGAAAAAAAAGTACTGAGATACTAAAAAGTATTGATAAAATAAGGTAGGTTGGGAAACTATTCTACTTTCTCGGCATTTTCTTATGATGTATCATCCAGGTCACTAATTCTTTGTATAGCTGAAACTAATGTACTTTTCATCCACTTATTGAAATTTTACTTTCCATTATTATGTTTTTCATTTTTAGAAATTCTATTTGGTTATTTGAAAAATACAACTGGTAAATTTTTATGTTCTTTTGTTCCTTAATTACTTTCTGACACTTTTATTTCTTTTAGCATAATTATACGTACATAGTTTATATTCCAAATGTGAAAAAGTTGTACCATCTGCAGTTTCTGTCCTACACTTTATTACGTGTGCTGACTTTTGTTCGTAGGATGCGTTTCCTCGGGTGTATGGTGAGCTACACTTCTTAAAGATCTGTGGAAATGCTAGTGATGACTGGACCTAAAGTACATTCCTTCACTGCAGATTGCATTTGCTTATGTGGAGTCTTAGCAACCTGGGCTCAATTTAAAATTTTATCTTGCAAGTTATGAGAGCCACACAGAAATTGTGAATTACACTCAAACTCCCGTGAAGGCAGTTTTGTGGTTAAGGATAGGCAGAGAAGCCTCTCTTTCCCTTCCCATCCAGGGGGGCCTTCAACTAGGCACGTATCCCCACCCTCTCCAACTGCAAGGCAGACTGTCGCATTTTCTCCTTTGGGGGTCTTGCCTTTGGAGTCCGTGGCTCCAGGACAGAATCTATGATCCCGCACCCACACTGTGTCCAGGTCCCAGTCTTTCTCCACTATCCACACACAGTCTTTCAAATTCAAGCTCTGGGAAACAAGCAATAGGAAAATATCCTAGAGCAAAACTGGCTTCAGTGCAGCTTTTTTTTTTTTTTTAATTTAGTTATTTTTGGCTGCGTTGGGTCTTCGTTGCTGCACGCAGGCTTTCTATGGTTGAGGATAGCGGGGGCTACTCTTCGTGGCGGTGCGTGGGCTTCTCATTGCGGTTGCTTCTCTTGTTGCGGAGCACAGGCTCTAGGCACGCAGGCCTCAGTAGTTGTGGCTCACAGGCTCTAGAGCACAGGCTCAGTAGTTGTGGCGCACGGGCTTAGTTGCTCCGTGGCATGTGGGATCTTCCCAGACCAGGGCTCGAACCCGTGTCCCCTGCACTGGCAGGTGGGTTCTTAACCACTGCGCCACCAGAGAAGTCCCCAGCCTATCTTTTTGAAGTAATATGTTTTCACTGCTTTGTGCTCCTTGAACTTTTCTTGCTTTCTTGCCAAGTCACCATGCATTTTTAAATATTTATTTAAATATATTCTCCCAGTGTTTTAAAATATTCTATACTGGGAATGTTTCTGTGTATGCCAAGTCTGCCATATCACTATAAAAAAGGAGGGGAGAAAGCATCTCCTGTACTTTCTACAACGTGGACAGAGTACCTTTGTAATTAGGTGGAAATGCACTCATTTTTCCCACAAGAGCTCCCTAGATCCTCAACTATGTGGTCCCTCATTCTGATCCCTCTACTGAAATGTCTTTGTCTTTGACACATTCCTGTTTTACACAAAGTCCGGGAAAATCCTGCCTCCTCCACGAAGGCTTCCAGAGTTTTATCTGTACCTTTCTTTGAGGATTTATTCTGTTCTCGGATCGGACCATCTAAATATAGCAGACATTGCTCATTTGTGATTATCGAAGATAAAGCTTTGACCATGTACAAAGTTTCATCGTTGATATTATACTTTAATTTTGCTGAGGCCAAAATTTGGATCCAGTATTCAAGGAATACATTGTTTATTTCTTAAAATTTAAAAAAAAGCTAACATACCTATTGCAACAAGAACAACAGTGAAATAGTCCATTTCTTATATTGTCACTTTCAAAAGAAAAGATTCAGTAAAGAAATAAGGAAAACCCGCAAGCAGGCAGTGTTAGAAGTGACTCCAGGAGCTCCTGGAAACAACTGGGGAGCCCTGGGCACCCATTCCAAGTTCACCCATGTTTACCTCCATATACACGCCAAAAATCTGGTAAAACTTCGGTTCTGTCAAGGGGGAAAAGAGTTTCCTAAGAGGAAAACTGGTGTCTACTGTTGGCAGTGAACACAATGAGAAAATGAGGAGATCCAATCAAGTTATGGCTATGGTCAGGAAATAGACTTTTAAAAATAAATTTAAGAGCAAAGATTCAGATTCCACTGTTGCTGAGACATGAACGATTCTACTCCATGTTCTGTATGGAAACTGGGTAAAGCAATTCATGAAACTATTTCAGCAAGTGCTCTGGAGAGCATAAAATTTGCCCAAGTGGGAACAAGCATGGTGGATAGTTCATGTTAACGGAAAAATTTATTTTAATGGCTTTATAAATTACTTGAGTCCTGTATTTATGGAATCATTGTTTTTCAGTTATATTTTATTGAATTTTATGCAGGAAATTATATGCTATAGTAAGATTTATGAATATGGGGATTCTTGAAGGTCTCAGGGTGTATCCCTTGCAAATGTCAAGGATTTTATGAATGTTTATTATGTCCTAGAAGGCGTTTAACTCCTCTTCCTCACTTCACCTAATAGAGCTTTTCCCAAAGTAACCACACATCAGTATTTGCTGGAAGAAGGAAAGAAGGGAAAAAAGGAAGAAAATAAGGAAGTTGTTCTGATCTTTATGTTGCTTTTCCACATCTTTGCATTTCTCCTGGGGTGATCGTATTTAAGTAATGTCAGAGGGATTAAGCCAGGAATACAAAGTCCTGTTCAGTTTCCATTTGTGGAATCACAACAAATACATAACATCCTCATTCGTTAGTAACAGGCTTTCTAGAGATCAAAGTGGATTCCAATTTCCAATGAATAAGTCTACCAGCAATTATCTGCAGTTTAAATAAAAGAAAAGGCATTTCATGTGGACGATACAAACAAGTGGATAATTAAAGTACAGTAACTGATTTCCATAAGTAATGAAGATGGGAAATTATCTCTGACTTTGCTTGCAAAGCTCAATTTCAACTCCATCCCCCATGAAGAGGATTAACCACTTTCCACTCTACCCTCCTCTCCCAGTGGGGGGAGGAGGGAGTGATGCACATGGCAGCTTTGTTCAGACAAGGTTTAAGAGGGAGCTAATTTCAGCTACTCACATTTGAAAACAAAGTAGTGAGCCCCTGCAGTTCTTCTTAAAAATTCTAATTAAGACCTATAAATAACATTTTCCAAAATGCACAAGCACACTCTCACCTCACTGTGCAGCCACATACAAACATACACGAAGAGCAGCCACAGTTGAGTGGTAATGACTTTTAGAACGAGGAATATATTGTTCATTTCTTAAAATTAAAAAAAAAAAGCTAGCATACCTACTGCAACAAGAACAACAGTGAAATAGTCCGTTTCTTATATTGTCACTTTCAAAAGAAAAGATTCAGTAAAGAAATAAGGCAAACGCGCGAGCAGGTAGTGACAGTAGATGAATGGCAAAGGATGATGCGTTTTGGAGCCTCCATTGAGTTTAGTTCTGACTCAGCCCAAAGGATGGCAGAATATAGGGAGGGTGAGCAGGGAGCTGTGTGGCCATCTTCTGTCTTTTGCCCCCTATCTCTCCGGCTTTTCACAGAACTCCCCTACCCTGAAAGAAGGCTGAACATGCAGTGCAGTTAAAGTCAAAATTCCCACATGGAGTGAATTAACAGTTTCATCCCATTCACTTTTCTCCTGCAGGTTAGTTCTCTCAGGCTCTGAGGGTTCTGATCTATGAAGCTCAGAAATGTCAACTCAAAGTCCATCATCCCATAGTAGAAGTTCCCACACTCGTGTGTGAGCGCCAGGACATAGTAATGTCCGGTATCAAGGAATAGCTGTGAAAATGAAAGAGTGTAAAATTAGAGAAACGTGGGCTCTGGCCCAGTCCCAGCGTTTACTAGCTGTGTGACCTTGAACAGGTTACTAAAATCGTCAGAGTTTCTTCATGTGTAAAGTGAGGATAATTGTAGCACCTCACTCATACAGTTCTTCTGAGAAGCAAGTGTAATACTTTATGCGAAAACCCTTACGTGACTACATAGCCCTAAACCCTGCTCCCCTGGTGTCACACAGCAGTGTGCTGGAAGGCTTTTCTGTTTTGGTTCATTATTTACACATACTCTTGGCTTTGTTTCTTTTTATCTAAGTCTAATGACTGTGCAAGTTTTTAGCACACCTGTCTAATTTATATGATGTTATATTTCTCTGACAGTAAAACAACATTTATTTGCTGTTAGATGATAACGTTGCTCAATGACCAGGGCCCAGATCCTAGTTTGTTAGGTATCAGCCCAGCCCAGAATGTCATCAGGTAGAGCTACAAAAGGATGGACTTCATACCATCTGCCACAGACAGAAGCCATCACCAATTATGTCCACAGAGTCTATAATGAGATGAAGAGCAGAAGCCCCTTCCTCCGTCCACTCTCTGGACACCCCTTTTAGGTCCTTCCAGGGGAATCAAGAGGTATTGGGGTTCACAGTGTAAATGATTTAATGTCATGTGCACCTGGGAAGTTGTGGGTCCGTCCATAGAGATCTCCCATGGGGGACAATTAGTGCCTGCTATACATTTCCTTCAGAGACCTCTCACACCTCTGCAGGTGGCTTCTCTCTCATCCTTTTTCCAAACACCGGAGATGACCAGAGCAGATCATCTAACATTTGTTAAGTACACCATGCACTGCAGTCCCTCTGCTATTCATTCTTGCCTGGAATCCCTTCACACTCCCACTTCTGACACCCACCCACCTTCTCTGACTGCCAAGTTCCACTTATCTTAAAGAAACAACTCAAATATCATCTTATCTGTAAAGCAGTTCCCCCTGCACCTTCCCTATGGAAGGTTTAGTCACTCCATCATCTTTTCACCCATGACTCTTCACATTATGAAGCATTTTTCAAAGTGTACACGGGGTGGGCCTAACAAGAAAGGAAAATGTTCTGAATCTTACACATTCTTGTGTCCCCATACTCCTAACCCAGGGAGGTGTCAGTCACATAATAGATACAACAGTAAATGTCAATGCATGGAAAAAATGGAAGACCCTCTACCTTGAAAACCTTAGAAAACCTAAGCCCCTGTTCCTCAAACACATGACACTGAGGTTTAATTAGGAAGATAAGTCTGAGCCACGTGGGTCCCTTTTTACCCATCCCAAATCCTACAGTGACAAGTAAGACACGTAGGGCAAAAACAGAAGATGCTCCTAAGAGCACTGAAAACAAGAGCTGGACCAGTGAACAAGAAATGCTGATGATTCTCTAAACAATAGAAAGAATATAGGATCAGCGTTATGGAAAAAGTGAAACCAGCTAAACCAAGAATCCAAAATACATTACTCTTCAAGAGAAGACTTGTGGACGGAGAAACCCAAGGAGTTCCGAGTGCATCGTTTATAGAAAAAGTGTGCAGAGGGTGACCTGAGCTTGTGCTTAGGTCTTTAGGGCTGTTGGCCCTGATCCTCCACTTGACCAGTCAGCAGGGGTCCCTGGTATTTGTCCCACTTATAAAGCCGTTTATGTGGGCACTGAGCCAAAGAGACACCGAGAAATTAAGACCTAGCAGATGGTTTCTCCCAGGATAGGAGATACTTATACGCAAAGGCAAACCCCACCTGGCACGTTGCACCCAGCGGCACACCAGGAGCCTCTTTCCATAGCCACAGGGAGCAGAGCACAGGCGGCAATCACCAGCCCAAGAGGAGAAGAAACCTCCAATAAAAAGGGAAACACACAAATCAGGACCCACACACCATTTGAACGGAGCTAACACACATTCTTTTTTTAAAAAATAAGTACTTTATAGAACAACGATAAAGACTGTAAATCATGTTAATATCCTTAGAGTTCTTTATATAACACTGAATCTTAAAACAGAAACAACTAGATCTTGAGACAAAACATCTGATCTTCAAAGTAAAATAAATGTTAAAACAATACCATAACAGATGCAGCTGAATCAACTGGTGAGCTGGAAAACGCAGCAAATGGTTTCTCCTAGAAAAATCTTAAGAAATAGAAAGCATAAGAGAAAATTTAAGAGACATGGAGAATTCTGGAAAAGAGGAATGAACAGAAATATCAAAATAATTGAAGAAGTTTACTTAAAGCTGAAGAAATACATAGTTCATCAGATTAAGAGGACCTACTCTGTGCCAAAGAACAAGTTTTAAAAGGCCCAAAACTTTAATCGTCATTGTGGAATGTCAGATCATCACAGAGAAAAATCCTAAGGCACTCCAAAGGTAAAATGACGGATTACTCACAAAGGTGTGGGGATTACATTCACCATTCATTTCTCAACAGCAACACTGGGTGCTAGAAAAATCCAGGCTCAATGCTATTTTAAACCCAGATTCCATATCTGTCAAACTTGCTTTCAAGTTTGGGGACAAAATAAAGGCTTTGGACGTGCAAAGAATTGGAAATTTTGCCACCCACAAATACTTTTGAAAAAACTTATGAAAGGATAATCCAATAAAATAAATAACAAAACCAAGAAAAAGGATACAAGAAAGAATAGTGATCAGAGAAAACACAGAAAGTTACAGTTAAGTTTAAATAACTGTCAATGCATGATATTTTAAAAATGCACAAAATAACCATCTTGAACTAAAATCCCAGATGTTCTCAGCAGTGGAATCTGCCAGAGAGGGTATAGGAAGTGTAAGACTACTACAGTTTTTCTTCCTATATAAGAGTAAGATATAGATACTATAGCTGTTGACAGAATTGTTAAAATTGTTAAAAAATATAAGTATAATCACTGGGAGAATAGAAATAGATATATAAGTTCCAAATGACTAGGGAGGAAATTTAATGGAACTATATATATAGTTTTATATATATATAGAGAGAGAGAGTTATATATAGTTTTATATATATAGTTATATATATAATCAGTTCAAAGGGCAAGATAGAAAGAATAGCAAAATCAAAGTATAACACAATCACCAAAAAAAGTCCATTTTAAACTCAAAAAAATTCAGCTATATGTAGACTATAAGAGAGGCCCACTGAAATTAAGACAAAATGGATTTTTTTTAAAGATGTAAAAGTATATACTAGGCAAATGGTAATAATAAAAATGATTATAAAATGGTATAGCATAGCAAGATTAACATCAGGAAAAAGAATAAAGTATTGATACATAGCATTAAATAGGATAAAGTGGGTATCTATGATTACGGAAACATGCAACCCAGTAAGATGCAACAGTCAGACTTGTCTGCATCTAAATACAAAGCTCAGTGTATCCGCGTGTGTGTGCAGCAAAATCTGATGAAAACACGAGGAGAAACTGACAAATCCACAGACAGAGAGGAGCTTTATCCAGAGCCCCCTTTCAACAGCTGATCAGGCAGAGAGGCAGAAACCGAGGGAGGGGAGGAGAGTGACTGAGGGCGAGAGAAGATGTTCTACAGGCGACTCGAGAAGAACTGGAAAAACCGAGTAAAAAAAATAAATAGAAATTTGTTCATGACTTTCTCAAAAGTTTTCAAATTTTTTCTAAAATAGAGCTACCCTTAACAAAAATAAAATAAATCAGAAAACCACACCATCACACACCCAGATGAGTTTATAAGAAAAATTCCAACCGTTTCAGAGAATGGAAAATTATGACACCAGCCTAATGCTGATACCAAAACCAAGCAAAAGCCACAAAGAAGAAATCAAAGGAGCAATTTCATTTTTGTAATTAAATAAAATATGAACAAATCAAGTCCAGCTGTGAATTAACAGAACACTGCATCATGGCAAACCAAGTTTAACTCAGGAACACCAAAACGGTGTAACATCAAGAAGGTATTAATGCAACTGGGTATGGTAACAGGTTAAAACAGAAACCCAATATAATCTTCTTAATAAAGGCTGAAAAGTATTTTGATGAAATCTGACAGACATGTCGGAGTAAACAAACTTTTTGGCCAGCTGGAAAGAGACAGAAATGTCTTCAGTGCTATTAAGGCTTTTTGCAGAAGTCTACAACAACTATACATGAGATGGCTCACTGATAGCACTCCTATTAGAGTTAGTAAGAAGAAAAAAGGAACAGTCCTTTTCAGCATTACACTGCAGGCTTAGCCAATAAAAATGTCTAAGTAAATACATAAGCGGTATAAAGAAGTAAAGGCATCTACAGAACTGTCATAATTTTCTACAGTACGATCTCCCTTCTCTAGAAGAATCAGACTCTACAGATAAACTATTAAAATAAGACAAACTGTTAGAATAAGACAGTTCCATAAGGTGACAGACACCATCACATACAAAAATCAGTAACTGTCTCATATGTTAGCATATAGTATAAATCAGAAAACATAATGAAAAAATAAATCCTGATCATACATGCCTACTCACACCCATATACTATAAAAAGCAGTTGGAAAAAAATACCCAAGAATTGCACTAAAATTTGGGGGGAGAAAAAATACTAGAAGTCAGTTGCTCTGTCAGTTTACTATCTACCATATTAAAAAGAAAAAAACTTGTAAAAACAATTGGATTATTGATATTAAAAAGTAACAATTTGAGAATTGAGAAACAGATCCATGAATATATAGGCATTCACTTTATGATAAGGTATGAAAGTGTCATTTCAAGTAAGTACAGAAAAGATGGACTATTCATGTAAATGTTTCTAAAAAGAGAAAGCTAGATATCTCACACTAAGTGCAAACAATAAGTTTCAGAATTTCCAAAGGATTAGAGATAAATTGTCAATCAACCAATAAGACTTTATGATTAACCCAAAATCTTGGTTAATAAATAGTCATTAACAGCACAAATCACAGTGGAAAAGGCAAACAAATTTGATGACAGAAAAATTTTAAACTTCCGTAGCATTATAAAACAGTATACGCAACATTACAGGACATATGAATATCTCCGAAAAATATTTAACATATTATCAGACAAAAGCTTAATATTTAGTATCATGCATATATCTATGTGTGGGTATATACAGTATTCCAAATTTAAGAAAAAGTTAGAGCCTACCAGAACACAAATTATATTAAAAAGTATCTCTAATAAGATTTTCAAGTGGCCAATAAATATATAAATATGTTTAAAGCCCTACCAAAATCTATAAAATGCTAATAATAATAATAAATATACCTAATATTTGTTAAGTGCTTGCTTCTGGCCAGCGACTCTTAGGGTTTGACACGTGCAAGTTATCAAAGGCTTACACCAGGCTTTGTGGTGGGTATTTTCCCCACTGCAGAGAAAGGAAGGGGGAGAGAGGAGAACTGAAGGAACTTGCCAACAGCACACAGTTAGCTGTGGGGCAATTTGAATTTAAACCATGTCAGTCTGGCTCCCAAACCAGTTCATCTCTCTGCCATGATTTTTTTTCACTGATGAGTAAAAAATGAATTGGTATAATTCTTTTAAAAGGTTAATATTCAGTGTTGGTAAGAATGAGGGAAAACCTTTATTCTCAAACATTCTTGGTGGACGTATAAATTGATAAAGTCTTTTTGAAGGGCAATATGGCAGCCTCTTCCAAAGCATTCTACCTCCAGGAAGCTATCATTAAGAAACAGTTGACATATGCAAGAGATGTTTGAAAAAGAATGTCGTGGCAGCATTATTTGTAAGAGTGGAAACTCAGAATCAACACATATGTCAGTAAATAGGCTTCTGGTGAAACACTTTGGGGAATATCTCTACACAATAAAATAGGATTCAGCCTCTGATAAGAATGAAGTAGGTTTATATGAACTGATATGGAATGACTGTGAATCTGACTATTCCTTGAAAAACAGCAAGTTGCAAAAACAAACCCTTTTATATTTTTTTAGAAAGGAAGGAAGGGAGGGAGGCAGAGAGGGAGAGAGGGAGATAGGGAGGGAGGGAGGAAGGCGGGAAGGAGGGAAGGAAGGAGGGAGGAAGGAGGGAGGGAGGGAGGGAGGAAGGAGGGAAGGAGGGAAGGAGGGAAGGAAGGAGGGAGGGAGGGAGGGAGGGAAGGAAGGAGGGAAGGAGGGAAGGAGGGAAGGAAGGAGGGAGGAGGGAGGGAGGGAGGAAGGAGGGAGGGAGGGAGGGAAGGAAGGAGGGAAGGAGGGAAGGAAGGAGGGAAGGAGGGAAGGAGGGAAGGAAGGAGGGAAGGAGGGAAGGAGGGAAGGAAGGAGGGAAGGAGGGAAGGAGGGAAGGAAGGAGGGAGGAGGGAGGGAGGGAGGGAGGGAGGAAGGGAGGGAAGGAAGGAGGGAAGGAGGGAAGGAAGGAGGGAAGGAGGGAAGGAGGGAAGGAAGGAGGGAAGGAGGGAAGGAAGGAGGGAAGGAGGGAAGGAGGGAAGGAAGGAGGGAGGAGGGAGGGAGGGAGGGAGGGAGGGAGGGAGGGAGGGAGGGAAGGAAGGAGGGAAGGAGGGAGGGAGGGAGGGAGGGAGGGAGGGAGGGAAGGAAGGAGGGAAGGAGGGAAGGAAGGAGGGAAGGAGGGAAGGAGGGAAGGAAGGAGGGAGGAGGGAGGGAGGGAGGAAGGAGGGAGGGAGGGAGGGAGGAAGGGAGGGAAGGAAGGAGGGAAGGAGGGAAGGAAGGAGGGAAGGAGGGAAGGAGGGAAGGAAGGAGGGAGGAGGGAGGGAGGGAGGAAGGAGGGAGGGAGGGAGGGAGGGAGGGAGGAAGGGAAGGAAGGAGGGAAGGAGGGAAGGAAGGAGGGAAGGAGGGAAGGAAGGAGGGAGGAGGGAGGGAGGGAGGAAGGGAGGGAAGGAAGGAGGGAAGGAGGGAAGGAGGGAGGGAAGGAGGGAAGGAGGGAAGGAAGGAGGGAGGAGGGAGGGAGGGAGGAAGGAGGGAGGGAGGGAGGGAGGGAGGGAGGAAGATTTGCATGTATGAGTATAATTGTTTGGAAAAAGAACTATAAAGATGCACACCCAGCTGTTTTCACCATCGCCCATGGTTCCTGCAGGAAAGAGGAACAAATGTGTTGGGTTGAAAGGCAGGGAGAGGGAAAAGATAAACTTTAACATTACACTTAATAATAATGGCTATTCCTTGAATCTTTTACAATGATAAGATGCTCATGTAATGAAAACAATAATACAAAGAAAATTAAATAAGAAAGTGATGAAATTGAAACTCAATCCACAGAAAACCCAGAGAGTAAGAGGAAAACTTTGGGCACCATATTATTTGCCACAGTTGCATGTGTCATGACCAATTCAGGGTCATGGCAGGGAAATAAAATATCTAGAATATAAATGTGACAAATCACTGTAGAGGTCCAGGGTTAGTTAGCTTTCTTTTTAAAAGAACCCAGATCAATCTTTTATACAAACTTCACAACATCTTCCTATTTTAGGAGAGACTTGGGCTCCACCCAGGGTGTTTTGGGGTTTTTTTGGTTTTTTTGACATCATGTCAAATTGTTTGCTAAGATCTGTTGGCAATTCAGCCTGGAGTTTTCAGATTCCCTCTCATTTTACCAACGTGAAGCTGCATCCTTAACACGAGGTTGATCCTGCATTAATTCACAGACAGATGCAGAGTTAGTTGGGGCAGAAATCACTTTTGGTTCCTGTTCTCTCTTCCTTGTTAAAACATGCACAGCATCCCTGACTCCAGTTAATCAGACTCACAACACTCCATCCCAGGTGAAAATAACGCGCCCCCTTGCACTGCCCTTTCATTGCCGCAGCTGACACCTATTATTCCCTCGAGGCACCAATCTTCCTAGTCACGATCACTCAGCTCTGAAGTGTGTTACAAAGTGTGCATGCCACACTTCTTTTGTCAGAAGCGGGAATTCAAGGCCGCTGAGCCTCCGTCCCGGTCAAGGAGCTGCATGTGTGGATCACCCACAGCGGACAACCCGCACTAAGAAAGGGAGCCTCGGGGGTCCTATTAACATGTTTCCGTGTGGCACGCCTGAAACCCAGAAGAACAGGACTGCAGCACGCAGGTGCCAGCTTTCCTCTGCCCGCAGTGGGGACACTCTGAGAACAGCCAGACACTGAGCTTCTTCTAGATGTTTCCACACCCTTCAAGTAGCGGCAGAGAGGAGTAGGACACAGAGGCTGCTGCCTCCCTCCTGCCTTCTCCAAGCCGTACAAGCAAGAGAAGCAGGGAATAAAAAGGGCGGCACTTGATACGTTTTGAGAGAGAAAGGAATACACCAGGCACTTGGTGACGCAGGAAAAAAAATCAGTTTTCCTGCTCTCAAGTTTAAAGCTCTCAGAGAATAATATTCAAAATGTTAAACATGCCTTTACACAAATATTAAGTGAGGCCATGTAAAGACTTATTTAACTCATTAATGAGAGGAACAAAAAAATGGTAAAGCTAGTTCAAAGAAGATTTGAGAGACTGAGTTAGAACAGTTAGAACAGACTGAACAAATGCTAGAACAGAATTGCTCAACTTGATACAAAACTGGTTAAAGTCCTACAGAGCAATAAAACTGTAACCTCTAGGGTCATCTCTTCCTGCTTTGGACAAGAGTAATTTTCACTGATATCAGTTTTATAAAAGGTAATATTTACCCTTACACAGTGATAAAGCAGCCTAATCAATAAGAAGTAGTGAGTCAAACAAAGAATCATGCCCCTTGAGAACTAGGTAAATTTAAATCTTGGGTAGCCTAATAGCCAATGTTCAGTCATGACACTGAAAAAACATGAAGTTTTGGTGTGTTGTGTTTTCATTTTTATGTGTCTCTAAGTGTTCTGCAGTTTCCCTTGTGATTTCTTCATTGATCCATTGGTTGTTTAAGATTGTATTGTTTACTTTCCACAAATTAGTGAACTAAATAGTTTTACTTCTGTTATTGATTTCCAGCTTCATTCTGTTGGAGCAGGTACTCTGTATCACAGCTACCTTTTAAAATCTTTGGAGACTTAATTTGTGGCCTAATATATGATCTATTTCTAACTTAACAATTTTTTCTTTTCTTACACAGCTATGTGCATGGCAGTCTTTGGATGGTGGACAGAAATGACCACACCCATCTACAGAATTACGAAGTGCTATGGCCTAAATGTTTGTAATCCCCCCAAATTCATATGTTGAAGCCTAAATTCACAATGTGATGGTATTTGGAAGCGGGGCCTTAGGTTGAGATGAGGTTGTGAGGGTAGAGGTGCCATGATGGGAACAGGGATATTCTAAGAAGGACAGAGAAAGATTTCTACCCCTCCCCGGGCCACGTGAGGACACATGACGGTGGCCACCTGCAAACCAGGAAGAGGGCTCGTCAGACACTGAATCTGCCAGCACCTTGACTTGCCTTCCCGGCCTCCAGACTGTGAGAAATCAATGTCTGTTGTTTAACCATCCACGCCCCCGCCCATCTATGACACTTGTTGTGGCAGATGAGCTGACAGACAGAGTGAGAAGGGGCACCAAGAGATGATGATGTTCAGTTCCCTCTCTCGACACCTGTGTAGGTCAAATGACAAGTCAGGATCGTGTACGGGTCAAGGGCATGAACTTAGAACTCAGCAGACCTGGGTTAAATCTGCACTGTGCCACCTTTGACTAAATATAATCTAAGACCCAATTTTCTCATGTGCAAGGGGAAATAATAATAGCACCTTCCTCAGAGAACTGGAGTGAGGAGTAAAAGAGAGAAATTAGTAAGTTTACTAGACTTACTAGTTAGCATTTAGTAAATAGTTAAAAACTGCCATGGGTGGTTATACCTGGTGACTAAGTTCTATCATCATTCATACCCTGGAGAATGTAGTCAAATTCAATTTAAGTTAGATTGAACTTGGGAAAAAGAGGGAAACTCTCAAAATAATCATTTTCTGAAGTGTAATTTCCCTCCTGGCTAAAAAGGTTGTCCTAAAGCTGGCTTTAAACAGAGATTCGCTCCAGGATGACAGCCTTGCTTTGTGTCTCTGAGGAGAGGAGGAGAAGAAGGAGGAGTTACATGTGACGTTGGTGCCATGAAGCCTCTTAGAGGGACATAAAGATGGGGTTGAGCGAGCAAAGGAAGATGGGCCTCAAAAGGCTGCTTAAAAAGTCAGACGGGACTTCATCTTAGTAACAGGTCTGCGATTTTATGACCTAAAAGGGGCCCAAAATATCTATTCAACCTACCTCACAGGATGGCATAAAGATAAAAGAAATAAAGAGAAAAGCTATAAAAGTATGCTCGGCTCATTCAGCTAATGGGATTCTTACCTTTTTACTCTGCTTTCTGGGTCAGTGGGAGGCCAGGAAACTCAGGCATCAGCTCCGAGCTACACAGTGGTGATGGGATTTAAACAGCTCTTTAACAAGAGCAAGAATTCCCGATCTCCTTTCAGCCTTTTGAAAAATCAGTTTTCTAGTTGACACAGCAACTGATAAACTTTACACACTTTTTACTTTGCATCCATGTTGTCTGTTGGATATCTGCAGGTTTATTTTTTTATTTCCTTGCTATGTATTCTTAGACCATTTTATTGAGGTATAACTTACATACAATAAATCGACCCTCTTTAAGTATAAAGTAATGATTTTGAGTAAATTTATAGAGTTGTGTAGTGATCACCACAATCCAGTTTCAGAACCTTCCCGACACCCTAAAAGATCTCACGTTCCCAGTTGCTTTTTCTCTCCATTTCCACCCCAGCTGCAAGCAACCCTAATCTACTTTTTCTCTACAGATCTACCTTTTCTGGACATTTTGTAAAAATGGAATCATACAACACTTCGTCATTTGTGGCTGCTGTCTTTTATAGCATAATTTTTTCAAATGGATGGAATACCATTTTCTTTGTCCAGTCACCCACTGATGGACATTTGCATTGTTTCTGGAGTTTTTTCTAGTATGAATAGCACTGCTATAAACTTTTGTGTACACGTCTTTTTATGGGCATATATTTTCATTTCTTTTGGGCAGATACCTATGAGAAGAATTACTGGCATAATAAGTTAATGTTGAAGTTTCTATTAAACTGCCAAACTCTTTTCAAAGTAGCCATACTGTTTCCATTCCCACCAGCAATGTATGGGCATTCCAGGCTCTCCACATCTTTGCCAACTTTTGTTACTGTCTTTTTCGACTGAAATGATATTCCATTGTAGTTTTACTTTGCATTTTTCCAATGAGTAATAATGTTAGTCATCTTTTCATGTGCTTCTTGTCATTCAGATATTTTCTCTGGGGAAGTTTCTATCTAGATCATTTGCCTATTTTTAAACCAGTTGCTCACCTTACTGAGCTGTAAGTATTCTTTATATACTCTGTGTACACGTCTGGATGTGTGATTTGTAACTACTTCTCCCAGACTGTGGCTTGTCTTTACATTTTCTTAATGGTACGTGTAGCAGCTTAAAAGCTTTAAATTTTGAAAAAGTTCAAATTATTTTTGTCTCTTATGAATCACGGTTTTGGTACATATCTAAGAACTCTTTGCCCAACCCAAGATCAAAGATTTTCTTCATTTTTATAGTTTTAACTATTACCACTAGGTCTATAATTCATTTTTAACTAATCTTTGTGTGGAGTGTGAGGCAAAGGTCATACACACAAAAATTAATCCTTTTGCCTGTGGGTCTCCAATGGTCCCAACCCCACTTGTTGAAAAGTTTATCCTTCACCCATTAAATTACCTTGGCACCTTTACCAAAAATGTACAGACCATCTACTACAAGGATGTTTTCCTGGACTCTATTCTAGTCCGTGAGCTGTATGACTAAGCTTGCACACCTTTCTTGATTATTTTAGACATCTTCAGTGCTTTTAACTCCACATCTTGGATGTCATCATCGGGAGACCCAGAGATATAAAAGAAACATTTGTAGTCTGTACTTTGTATGCACAGGTTACAAAATCAAGATGGTCACTGTAAATATTACAGTTCATTTATACTGCCAAATTTGAAACCTATTAGCACATAAAATATAGTACTACTGACAATTGTATTAATAACAAAAACTACATGGGAACCTATGAATTTGTTGAATGTACTAGATTAAAACTACAAGTGTGGATAATTAACGAGTATTAGTTTATTATCGTGTATAACCCAGATTTTGTGGTCACATGCCCATGAACTAATCAAGGTATGAGGCATTTGGTAGTCTATCCGTAAATCATTCTCCTTCTTTTCTAACAAAACATCATTTTGTTCAGGTGTTAAGAAGCAGTGTTCTCACGAAGATGAGCCTCTCTGTAGCCCCAGAAGATGAACCACAAATGGTCTAGTCCAAAGGCCAGCAAACTTTTTCTGCATAAGGCCAGAGTAAATATTTTAGGCTTCGCTGGCCACAAGGTCTCTGTAACAACTATTCAACTCTCTCACTGCAGCAGAATAGCATCCATAGGCAATATATAAATGAATGGGTGAGGCTATGTTTTAATAAAATTTAATTTGTATCAATAGGTAATAGGCAGGATTTGCTCTATGGCCTTAGTTTGCCAACCTCTGGTATCTTAGTTTCCTAGGGCTGTCTTGACAAAATACCATGAACTGGATGGCTTAAAACAGAAATTTATACTCTCACAGCTCTGGAGGCCAGAAGTCTGAAATCGAGGCATTGATAGGGCCATTTTCTCGCAAAGGTTCTAGAGAAGAATTGTTTCTTGCCTCGGCCAGGTTCCGGTCCCCTGGTGTTCCTGGCTTGTGGCTGCATCCATCCAATCTCTACCTCCATCTTCACCTGCCCTTCCTCTCTGTGTCCCTGTGTACTCTCCCCTTCCTGCTATAAGGACACTTATCATTGGATGTAAGACTCTCCCTAGGTCCAGGATAATTTCCTACCAATATTCTTCACTAAGTACATCTGCAAAGACCCTTTTTCTAAGTAAGATAACATTCTGAGATTCCAGGTGGACGTAAATTCGGGGTAGGGAGCTATTCAACCTGCTCTACCTAGTCTAGGCAGTGATAATAATTCCATTCTCCTTTCCCATTAATTGTCTACACAGAGTAAACAACTCACTTCTGGCTAATGAGCCTGAACAAGCTTATTGGGTGAGCTTTTTGGGTGATCTGGGGGAAATGTGTTCCTATTTGATTTTTTTTAAAGTACAGGGACAACTTTTATATGCTCCTGTCTCTGGATGTTGTCACATGAAGAAGTGATGCTAAGAGTTGAAGCAATCCTCTGTGACCATAAAGGGAAAGCCAGGAGAAGGGCAGGGAACACCTTCACATCATGAAGATGCTGAATTGGCTATTTCCTAACTCTGGGTTCCTTGTTTTAAGAGATAATCGAACTCTTATTGATTAAGCCATTAATTTAAGGTTCACTATTACTTGAAGTCAAATCATCCTAACTATTTCACAAGGTATCCTCAGAAGGTAACAACTAGAAACTGTAGTGACTCAGGAATTGTTGACCTGCCCTCCGACAATAGAAGACACACCAGTACAAATCCATTTTCTTTCAAGTTTTCTTACTTTGACACTGACTCAACTCAGCAAAAAGGCTATCACTAACCTTTCAAATTTAATTCAGGGATATAAAATGGAGACAGGCCAGAAAGAGCCTTGGAACACCCTGTGGGAATGGCAACAATTCTCAGAGAAAAATGGGACTTGTCCAGAAAGAAAAGAAAGGGAGGAAAATGGAAATTATAAAAAAAGAGATTGATTCCTTCTCTGCTAATGTTGAAGATTAGGCTGGGTAGGCAGCAATTCCTGTCTGTGCTGTAGCTTCATGGTAAAAATAAAAAGATCACAGCTATAAGCAGAGGTGGAGACAGCAGAGCAGAGAGACGGTGGTTAGACTGAAGTTAGAATAGTTGCCCCAATCACTCAGGGCGATCCAGTGAGGTTCCAGCGACGCTGACAAAGACATATGCAGATCAAAGGTCTGGTGTACCAGTCCAAGTAACAAAAGAAAGCATTGGATATATAGTGTATATTCTTAAAAGTATGATATATATGTGTTCTCTATACTTAATGTATACATACAGCATAAACATTAAATATACCATATATATGGATATTCAAGCTATACAATAAGAATGTATGTTACACAAGATTTTCTACCATATTTATACTAGGAGTGTTTATCTTGTATGTAAAGGGGGAAGGAAGACTATAGAACTTGAAAATAATTCATAAAATTTACTCCTGAAAGAAATTCATTTAAAAACAATCTACTCTTTTTGGTAATGGAGGAATAGCTTCTAATGGATAAACCTTTACACAGATAATAGCTATCAAATCTGACACACACACACACACACACACACACACACACACACACACAAATTAAATTAAGGGGGAAATAAAGCCCAACAAACTACCTGAAGGCAATGGCAAGCAAACGAAATTAGGAAAAAGTTGAAGGGAGTTCACTTAAAAGAAGGGGATGGAATGGCACTGGGTAAATTTCCAATATGTTACAAACTTTTGCCTGAAGGCAGTTCTGGTCAGCACCAAATGGAGTTACTAAAACTGAAAGAACATCTATGATCTTACTGTCTTGCAGAACCAGAAGAGTTTGAAGTGACCACTGCAGCTACAAATTGAGGGGATAAATCCCATGAAAGAGATATCTACAGAAGCAAAGTCCTAAATTCTGCATTAAACAAAAAAAATCTGTTTAAATCTCTAGCCAATCCCTGAACTCATGGGCAGAGAAGAATACAAGCCACCCAGCTCAGGCTAAAAGGACTGAACAATAATTTTTATTGCCACCCACCACAGAGAAGACAGTTTGGAATTTAAATCTTGTCAAGTTAACTACCTACTAAAACAAAAAAATCAATATATTCAGAGAGCAAAACAGAATCTAGAGTTTTGTAATGGTCACAATGTCCAGAATATGATCAGAATTCCTAGACTAAAACAAAAAGAAAACTCTGACCCATAATCCAGAGAAAAGGTAATCAGTGAAAACCAAATCTATGACAACCCAGAAGACAGAACTGGGGGACAAGCATTTGGAAAGCAGTTATTATAACTAAGCTCAAGAATAGAAAGGAAAACTATCAACAAAGAGGAAACTCAGCAGAGAAATAACACACTATAAAATGCACAAATAATTGTCTAATTTTAATAATTTACTTCATATCTTTGAAAATAATTTCACTTCTTTTGTCTTCTTAATAAAACAAATATCACGTAAAGCTGGTCACCATGTATTACCTTGGAGCTTAACCAGCTTAAATAGTGTGGTAGTAGACAGTCTGATGAGAGCATTGCACAGAGTCAAGAAAACCAAATCTTAAGTACAAAATCTCTCTATGACATTAAATGAGACGCTGAACCTCAGTGGACAGTGTCATGTTCCTCTATCACATGTGAGGTTGGTCCTAAATCATCTCCAAGCCTTTTTGTGAACGATCTAGGTGTGATTTGCTAACCATCTCAAAACTAGTTAGTGTAAAAGTGAAGATCAACATACAGGTCTTCCACTTACCACCAACACCTGAACTGAACAAAACCAGGAAATCTTAACCAAGCACTTATTACCTTCAGTAATTTCTTTAAGGATAAGTGCAGTACAGGGCCAACCCCAGATCCCAGTTCACTCCACAAAGACATGTTGTGCGCTTTGTAAGGGCTGAGAGGAGCCTTGATCGGGATGTTTCGACTGAGAGGAAGCCTAGATATTACTTCTCTCCCGATCTAGATGGAGCAGAATCGAATTTGGAAACCAAAACCATTCACAGTACACCACGTTCCAGCAATGTTTGGAGCACTGAATGATGTTTTTAAAGTTTCTTCTATGAAGCCCGTAAAAAATAATGTGGGTGGTGACTGAACTGAAGATTTAATCACAACGAGGTTCTAAGTGCATTTAAAAAAACCCATCTATCTAATGGACTGTAAGCCTAGAAAAGGGGTTTTAAGACTTTTGATCAGATATCGAAATGTTAAACTCTGACATGGGAAAAAAGTATATATAATTTATTACTTTGCTTTTCCCTTTTACAGAGATGATTGATTTAATTTCCCTACAAGCTTGTTTTTTCTCCTGTGATAAACAACTGCCAAAAACGAAGACAAGCCAAATGTATAGACTGCTTAAAAACGGATGTGTATTTTGAAACGTCGCTGTTTTTCACGGCACCGGGCTGAGCTGACAGCCCACTGTCCTGCGCGTATCTGTGGGCTGGTGTGGGTGCCCCAGCTCTACACACCGCTCAGACCCAACTTCTCACTTCCGTCCAGGGCACCGCTCACCAGCCCTGAATTCTCAAGATGGTCTTTGGATGACTGTATCCTTACACAGCATAAGCTGTGCCACGGATAAGAGACCTATATGTCCACAAGTAACACAGAAATAGATCGTATTTCTCCACAGATGGAGATAAAAGAAAGCCAAAATACACAAGAATGTTTGGGGACAGAGCTTGCAAGTGAATTCAAACACACGGTTGTCTAAAGCGACGGTATTAGATGTTTGGGTGTAGATGAAAGGAAATCCATTCACACAGGAATCTGGTGGGAGAAAAACAGAATTTATATCCACTGGGGTCTCACAGAATCGCATCATCTCAGGCGTGGAAGGGACTTCAGAGGCCGTCGAATCCAGCTATGTTCCCCAAGCAGGAATCCTGAGGGCTGGCAGTTCTCCTTAGGAAGAGCCAGGCTAAGGCTCTTTGATTTGATTACCAGGCAATCAAAGCTGCAGAACTTTGGAGATCAAGTTTCATTTTGTTTTTATCTTAACTGCCTCAGAGTTTTGAATTCTGGGCTCTAAACATTCATCTTTAACATATTCGTTGATGCCATGTCACCAATATGGGATATTAAAAATGTTGTGTTCATCAGTTAGGCCCATCAGTGGCAAGATTATCACAGGCCAGTGTGTTCCTATCCCTACACTGTTGTTTGTGAAAGAGTTTAAAAGGCATGCATGGTTTCTGCCCTAAAGGGGTTCATAATCTTAGGTTAGCAACAAAATAAATACAGCCAAACCCAGGTATGCTGATAAAATTTCCTCCAGTCCCAAGTGCTTAGAATACTGAAAAATGGGATCAATATTTATTGAGCACTGACTGTGCTGGGAAAGGTTAAAGAGCGTTGGAACTACTTAGCTGGGTGAAGAGAAGCCTGGGGTAGAATTCAAGTATTTTCTAATATATTATAATTGTCTTAAGATGCTGATCAATTATTATTAATTTAATTCCAGAGGACAAAAGAAAAAAAATGTAAAGGGAAAGAAAGCAAAACATTATATCCTGACTGTAAATGTGATGGGAGAGATTACTTATTTGAGGGAAGTGATATTACGACCTCTTTGAAGAAGTTTAAGAATAAATCAAGGGCTTCCCTGGTGGCGCAATGGTTTAGAGTCCGCCTGCCGATGCAGGGGACAAGGGTTCGTGCCCCGGTCCGGGAGAATCCCACGTGCCGCGGAGCGGCTGGGCCCGTGAGCCATGGCCGCCGAGCCTGCGCGTCCGGAGCCTGGGCTCCGCAAAGGGAGAGGCCACAACAGTGAGAGGTCCGCGTACCACAAAAAAAAAAAAAAAAAAAAAAAAAGAATAAGTCAAACACTCATTTATCTTGACTGGACTGAGAAAAACACATCTTGACGGCAAAGATGTCACTTGTCACTCACCAATATCTCCTCCTTTGATGTTACAAAAAGAGACAGCATGGTCCAGACTTGGATAAAAGGAATTAATGGTCCTTAAGGTTTCAATGTTTTCTATCACTTAGAGAGAGAGAAAACAAATATGAGGATCTACCTTTTTTCCCCCAAAAGGATTATTTATTTTTTCCCTTGGAAGTTTACATTACTAACAGGATGTTCTCCTCTGACTTAACATACACAGCCCTAAAGCCAAAGCTCATGAATCAAAACCCAAGCCTGTCTTGCCCTCTTCACTAAGCTGAAAAGCACTCATTTCTTACAAACATATTTTAAAAGGTAACTAATGAATTTTGAAAGTTTGCAATAAAACATTCTTGTCCATGCAGATTTTAAAATGCAGTGTCTCACATATTACTACCAGGCCATCCTGAATACGGGGTCAATCTTCTTAGAACAGGAAAAAAACAAAAGAGGGTAGCATGGTTTCTTTTATTCTTTATTTAACCCCCTTTTTCTTTTGAGAGGCTACATGGTTCCTAGCCCCAACCTCAGTCTTGTGATTCCTACATAGTCCACATCCGGGTTATATACCAGATGCAATGTGAGGGTTTCCTTCGCACCTAGTGAATGTTCTCAGTATCCAAATACGTGTTGTCTGAAACAGAGTTACTTATGTAAGAACACGGACTTCCCTGGTGGTCCAGTGGGTAAGACTCCATGTTCCCGGGTTCAATCCCTGTCGGGGAACTAGATCTCACATGCATGCTGCAACTAAGAAGTCCGCATGCTGCAACTAAGTCCCAGTGCAGCCTAAATAAATAAATATTTTTTAAAATAAATAAATATTTTAAAAAATAAAAATAAAATGTAAGAACATGCATAGGTTGAAAGTGAAAGGATGGAAAAAGATACTCTATGCAAATTGTAACCAAAAGAGAGTAGGGGCAGCTATACTAAAATTAGGCAAATTAGACTTTAAGTCAAAAATTATTACAAGAGACAAGTAAGGATGTTATATAATAATAAAAGGTTCAATTCATCAGGAAGATAAAACAAATATATTGTTAAGAGGGTAGATCTCGTGTGTTCTTACCACCACAAAATAATAAATAAAATATAACAATTATAAACATATATGAATGAGACATCAGAGCTCCAAAACATGTGAAGCAACCATTGACAGAATTGAAGGGATAAATAGCTCTACAATAATAGGAGGATATTTCAATATCCTACTTTAAATACTACATAGAAAAACCAGACAGAAGATTAATAAGAGAGGACTTGAACAACACAATAGACTAATCGGACCTAACACATACATACAGAACTCTTCACCCAGCAATAACAGAAAACAAACTTTTCTCAAGTACACGAGGAACATTCTCCACAATAAACTACATGTTATTAAACTATATGTTATACCACAAAATAAGTTGTAATATTTAAAAGATTGAAATAACGCAAAGTATCTTTTCCAATCACAATGTTATAAAACTAGAAATCAACAGAAGGAAAACTAGAAAATTCACAAATATGTGGAAGTTAAACAATATACTCTTAAACAACCAAAAGAGACATTAGAAGGAAATTTATAAAATATCTTGAGACAAATTAAATTGAAACCACAACATACAAAACTTATGGGATGTAGCGAAAGTGATGTTAGGAGGGAAATTTGTAGCTGTAAAATCTAACATTAAAAAAGAAGGTCTCGACGCAGACATGGAGAATGGACTTGAAGACACGGGGAGGGGTAAGGATAAGCTGGGGTGAAGTGAGAGAGTGGCATGGACATATACACACTACCAAACGTAAAACAGATAGCTAGCGGGAAGCAGCCGCATAGCACAGGGAGATCAGCTCTGTGCTTTGTGACCACCTAGAGGGGTGGGATAGGGAGTGTGGGAGGGAGACGCAAGAGGGAGGAGATATGGGGATATATGTATATGTATAGCTGATTCAGTTTGTTATAAAGCAGAAACACACCACTGTAAAGCAATTATACTCCAATAAAGATGTTAATAAAAGAGAAAAACTTCCCACTCGTAATTGTGACTCCAACTATGGTGATAGTAGACACAAATGTCATTATTTCTAATCTTTAGTTGTGCTCTCTAAGAAATAAAATATAAACCTCCTTTCAAAAAACAAACAAAACAAAGAAAGTCTCAAATCAACAACCTAACTTTAGGGCTTAAGAAAGTGGAAAGAGAACAAACTAATCTCATAACTAGCAGAAGAAAGGAAATAATAAAAATTAACGAGAAATAAAATTAAAAAACAGTAACGAATATTAGTGAAATCAAGAGTTGGTTCTTCTTAAAAAAAGGGGACAAATCTTTAGCTAGACTGACTAAAAGAAAAAGAAGACTCAAATAACTAAAATCAAAAATGAAAGAGGGGAAATTATTACCAATTTTACAATTATTTCTGCAAAATTAGTAACCAAGATATAATAAAGTATAATAAAGAAATAGAGAACTTATAAAAGAGGATTTTAAGAGAGTACTATGAACAATTATATGCCAACATATTGGATAACCTAGATGAAATGGACAAATTCCTAGAAATATACAACCTATCAAGACTGAATTATGAAGAAATAGAAAATCCAAAACCTATGGCTAGTAAGGAGATGAAATCAGTAATCAAAACTCCCAACAAAGAAAATCCCAGAACCAGATGGCTTCACAATTTTCACAAACGTTTAAAAAAGACTTAACACCAATCCTCCTCAAATTCTTCCCCAAAATTGAAGAGGGAATGCTTCCTAACTTAGTCTTTGAGATCCATGTTACCCTGATAACAAAGTCAGATAAAGACACCACAAGAAGAGAAAACTACAAAGCAATATCCCTTATAAATACTTATGTAAAAAGCATCAACAAAATACCAGCACACAGAACTCAATAGCATATTAACCATCCTGCTATACCATGACATGATAGCAGGATTTATTCCTGGAATACAAGAATGGATCAATATATTTTTAAAACATCAGTGTAATACCCAGCAATTAATAGAATGAAGGGGAAAAAATACATGATCATTTTAATTAGTACATAAAAAGCATTTGACAAAAGTTAACACCTTCTCATGATAAAAATACTCAACAAACTAGAAGGAAACTACCTCAACATAAGAAAGGCCACTTCTGAGAAACCTAGAGTAAAAGTCACCCTCCATCATGAAAGAGTAAACTTTTCATCCAAGATCAAGACAAGGACACCACTTTCACCACTTCTATCCAACATAGTACTGAACGTAGTAGTCAGAGCAAATTAGGAAAGAAGTAGAAAGCATTCAAATTCAAAAAGAAGTAACATTAGCTCTGTTCATAAATGACATGATCTTTTATGTAGAAAACCATAAACATTCTAAACACACACACACAAACACTATTAGAACTAATAAATAAATTCAGTAAAGTTACAGAACACAAAATCGCATGCAAAAATCAACTGCATTTTTATACATTAACAATGAATAATTTGAAGAGGAAATTAAGAAAACAATTAGATTTATAATAGTATAAAAAAGAATAAAATACTTAGGAAAAACTGAACCAAGGAGGTAAAATACTTGTACACTGGAAACGACAAAATGTTGCTGAAAGAAATTTAAATAATTGTAAGGATATCTCATGTTCATAGATTGGAAGATTTAATATTGTTAAGATGTCAATATAACCCTGAGAAATCTACAGACTCAATACAATCCATATCAAAATCTCAATGATTTTGTTTATAGAAATAGACAAGTACATCCTAAAATTCATGGAAACTTAAGGGACCCTGAATAACCAAAACAATCTTAAAAAAAGAACAAAGGTGGAGGTCTCACACTTCTAGATATCTTACCACAAAGCTACAGGAATCAAAACAGTGTGGTTCTGACATAAAGACAGACATACTGACCAATGAAATACAATAGAGAGTCCAGATATAAACTCTTACATTTATTGTCAAATAATTTTTGACAGCAGTACCAAGACCATTCAATGAATTAAGGATAGTCAATTCAATAAACCGTTGGAGTAAACCAGATATCCACATATTTAAAAAAATGAAACTGAATCTTTACCTTACATCATATATGAAAATTAACTGAAAATAGATCAAAGAGCTAAATGCAAGAGCTAGAATTATAAAACTCTTGGAAAAAAACAGAAAAATCTTCATGATAACGTATTTGGCCATGTTTCTAGGATATGAAGAAATAGATAAATTGGACTTCATCAAAATTTAAAACTTCTATGCAAAAGTTTTTATCAACAATGAAAATGTCATCTACAGAATATGAAAAAATATTTTCAAGTCACAAATCTGATAATGGACTAATAACCAGAATATATAAAGAATCCCTACAAGTCAACAACCCAAAGAACAGATAACTCAATTTTTTAAAAAGATGGGCAACTGACCTCATAGACATTTCTTCACAGAAGATGTGCAAATGATGGCCAATACTAGAAACCTTGGGTATTGCTGGTTGGAATGTGAAATGGTGCAGCTACTACAGAAAAAGGTTTGGTGATTCCTCGAACAATTAAACATAGAATTACCGCGTGATCTAGCAATATTACTCCTGCATATACACCCCGAAGAAATGACAGCAGAGACAGGAACAGATACCTACACACCTATGTTCATAGCAGCATTATTCACAACAGCCAAAATGTGGAAACAATCCAAGTGTCCATTGATGGATGAATGGATTAACAAAATGTGGTCTATTCACACAATGAAATACTGTCCATCTTTGGTCTATTCACACAATGAAATATTGTCCATCTTTAAAAAGGGAGGAAATTCTATCACACACTACAACATGGATGAACCTGGAAGACATTATGCTCAATGAAATAAGCCAGTCACAAAAGGACAAATGCTGTATAATATCATTTAGATGAGGTACTAAAAATAGCCAAATTCATAGAGACGAACACGAAAATGATGATTGCCAGGGATGAGGGCTGGGGAAAATGGGGAATTACTGTTTCATGAGTGCAGAGTTTCAGTTTGGGAGGACAGATAATAAAAGGTCTGGAGATGGATGGTGATGGTGGTCACACAAGAGTGAAAATACTGCATGCCACTGAAGTACACACTCAAAAATGATGCAAGTGACAAATTTTATATTTTACCACAACGAAAATGACTGAAAAGTTTTAAAGCATTATTTTAAAGCTTTCTGATGCACGTTACACTTCCAAAAGGATTTGCCGTTTATACTCCTAGCAACAGGGTAAGAACTCCACCTGACAACAACAGTGTTATTTAAAATGTAATCTAAATAAATAAATTTTAAAGTAAAACCTTTCAGATGTTATCTCTGAAGAGGACACAAGTTCCTATACTGAATTCTAGCTCTCAAACGTGTTAAACCAGGAAAGATCAGGGTGGCTGGTATGACACAAGCAGAAAACAGATTTTATCAGGAAGACTGGGGACAGGAGATGTTAGGACGCTTCCAGAAATCTAAGGGGGTGATAAAAATAGCATCAACTAAGGTTAGGGGTAGGGTACAGGAGTGGAATCAGCGAATCTGAGGGACGTTCAGGAGGACCTGACTTTGGGTCAAGTGAGAGGATGGGGTGAGGATAACCGAAGCCTTGACTTCAGGTTCGTGGACTCAGCCCTTCTTGCTCTGTAAAGGCTGCTGCTTTTTTTTTTTTTTTTGACTTATTTATTTTTGGCTGCGTTGGGTCTTCATTGCTGCGTGCAGGCTTTCTCTAGTTGCAGTGAGAGGGGGCTACTCTTCATTGTGGTGCGCGGGCTTCTCATTGCGGTGGCTTCTCTTGTTGCAGAGCACAGGCTCTAGGCACGCGGGCTTCAGTAGTTATGGCACGTGGGCTTCAGTAGTTGTGGCTCGTGGGCTCTAGAGTGCAGGCTCAGCAGTTGTGGCTCAGCAGGCTTAGCTGCTCTGCCGCATGTGGGATCTTCCCGGACCAGGGATCAAACCCGTGTCCCCTGCATTGGCAGGCAGATTCTTAACCACTGCACCACCAGGGAAGTCCCAAGGCTGCTGCTTTGACAGTGGATGAGGGCGGGCAGAGGGAAGACTAGAGTGAACGAGAATTCCTATTGTTGCTGTAACAATTTACCACAAAGGTGGCGACTTAAACAGCACAAACCTATTCTTTCATGGTTCAGGAGGACAGACATCTAAAACCAAGGTGCTGGCAGAACTAATTCCTTCTGGAGGCTATAGGAGAGAGTGTTACCTTGCCTTTCCAGAGTCTAGAGGCAGCCCAAACTCACGGCCCCTTCCTCAGATCGCACCAACCTCTTGCTTCTGTCCTGGTATCTCCTGCTACTGATTTTGGCCCCTTGCCTCCCTCTCATAAGGATGCTTATAGTTATATTGTACCCACCCAAGAAATCCAGGACAACCCCCCATCCCGTGATTCTTGACTTAATCACATTTGTAAAGTCCCTCTTGCCATGGAAGGTAACGTATTCATGGGTTCTGGGGATTTGAATTTGGGCATCATCAGAGCACCATATTCAGTCCACCACTATTTGTATACAAGATTTTTAGTTCATTTGTCCAACAACACTTTTCTGAGCATCAACTCTATGTCGGGTGGTGATGTGGGGTTATAACAGTAAGCTTCCTCCCTTTGTGGACCTCACATGTCTTAATCAATAAGCATATATATATATTTTATAATATCATTTGTTTCATGATGGAATTCTGAGAAAATGTAAAGTTGGTGATTTAGATTCTGGGCTCTGGGGTCAGATGAAAGCTCAAATTCCAGCTCCTCCATTAATTGTTCGACCTTGAGTGGATTACGTAGCCTCTCAAAGGTTCAGTTTCCCACACTATAAAATGGAGATAATATTATCATCGACCTCATAAGGATACTGGGAGGATTAAGGAGATAACCTATGAGAAACAGGCCATTGAACCCAGCACACGGAAGTTAGCATATTGTCATATTCACTTTTTTGTCTTTTTTTGGTTATAAATGTGCTTGTTTATTTCCTGAGTTCAAGCTTAAATGTTTCCAGAGGTTAAAAATATCTTAGTCTATTGTTTATCTGCAGTGTCTTGCAAAATAAAATGTTTGCTGAAATTAATCTGATCAGTAGACTTGACTTCAAACATGGGGGTATCTGAATCACAACTCTGCATATTATTTCGTTCAACCAATCGCTACATCTCAGAGGAAAAGGTCAGACAACCCTGCCGCTCCCTCTTCACCCGTCAACAATGGCACCACTGTTGCAAAGAGTATACAACAAACTCCTCAACCCGTAAAGCATTCTGCTTTGTGTGCTGGACAGAAAGGGCAGGGGACAGAGCTCTAAGAGTGAAATCTGCTAGAAGACAAGGCAGATGCTTAAAAAGCTTAACAATGTAAACTGAGACTGAAATAAAAGAGAAGTCACAAGACCACCCAGGACAAGTGACTGGCACAGAAACTGGAATCAAGGCTAAATCTGCATTCAAGGAAGGCGAGGTCATTATGGATATCGACTGATCAGTGATCTTCCAGAAAAAGCAGAACCTGAACAAGGACCTTCCCACATGGACAGGATTCATAAGCAGGAGGCCAGTGGAAGCACAAGACAAGGAAATAAGGAAACCAGTTTTACTGAAGCAATAGGCTATTCTAGGGAAGTGTGGGAAATGGGGCCAACAAGATAGTCTGGGACTGAACTATGAGAATATCCGATACTCCGGCCAAGGAATCGTAACTCATATTTATAATACAAATACTAGTCACATCTGTTTTCACTTCAGAAAATGTACAAAAACATTTTTTAGATGTAATAGTAAACTTAGATGAATTTCAACTGTAATGCACTAATACTTCAGATTCAGTAATTAGGGGACAAGAAGGTGGGGACAGGAGGAAGGGAGAGGAAGACGGGGTATCCTAGCTGATACCTAACAGATAAGACAGATGGCATGGAGACTCCCAAAGAAGCATTTCATCCTTAGAGCCCATGGAAGAACATGGAAACCCACTGCTTCAGATGCTTCTGGCATATTCTCTTCAAGAACTCTTGTTTTGCTAAAACAGGTATTTATGTTTAGTTTAATGCTCAAAAAAAAAAAAGTCAACTACTGCTGTTTTCCCCTTCCCAAAAAAATTCATTTGAGGAAGTTGTTGCGTTTTTGCACGTTACGCAGTGAGACATCTGTGAACCATGAATTCACCCCCTGCTACTCCATGGGGTTTGGGGGCTCTGGGAAGAGGAAAAGGCTGCGCCCAGTGCACCCCTAAGACCTGGTTTCCTGCCATCACATCACCAGGCCCACCGCAGCCAAATGCACACAGGATCCCTGCCCTCCCTCCGAGAGCTTGGAGAAGGCACACATGCCCTTCCTTTTCAAGTGCAAAATGTGACACAATTTGTGATATGGACGGAAGTTATTATCGTGATCTGCTGGACACCTTCAGGATCTTCACACCTGGTTTTACAAATCACTCCCCGACCCCGTCTGCATCCCCAGATCTAAGCAGTCACAGGAGCCTCAAGAAAGTTCTCTAGCAAGTTGAGTAAAATAACATATTCGTATACTTCTACGTATTTATTGTTTTGAAGTTATATACTGAATGTCTATAATGGCCCAAGCACTGGATTAATAGTACTTTAAGAGGGGGAGAAAATCCTCAAAAAAAACAAAAACAAAAAAGCCAAGAGAAAGACAAGAGAGGGAACTAAGAATTATTGAGTACCTCCCCTCCCCCATGGCAGGTACTCCAGGCAGCTTACCTGATCAATATTTTCACACACCTGTGGGTCAGGTGGTCATTCTCATCTCACCAACTGAGGGGAAGGGAAGAACTGCGTCTAGGGCCCTGTGTCCACGCCTCTGCCTCCCCAGCCCTTTTTGCTGTACCCCCAGTCCACAGCGTCCCACACCATCTGCACCCCCCCAATCCACGATGCCCCAGTCCACTGGCCAGTTGTCCAGTGCTTGCCACCCTCTAAGTTGAAAACAGACAATGGCCACTACAATGGAATCAGTCAATCTGGTGTCTGAACCTTGGGAAGCAGTGTGGAGGACGGGAAACAGTGGAGGCTTGTTTCCATAATAGGTTATTTGTATAGTATAATAATAGACATCCAGTCTCCTCCCCCTCAGCCACCTACTCCCTCTGCCACTTGACTGTGACCTGCCAGCCCTGCAGCGGGGATGGCAGACAACCTCTCACGTAGGATGCCTGGTACCCGGCACACAGTAAATGCCCACAATAAATGACATATTAGGTGATAAGGGCTAGCTGCACATTGTGGTGTTGTAGTTTCCAAAGATGTAAAAATTTTAAAACAAATGACAAAACTCAAGGCTTTTTCCCCTCGCCCATCACTGATGGCAGGGGTCAAGGCTGCGCGTGACCCTTGCTGCCACCTCCCCGCTGTCCCTCAGAGCCCAGTCCCGTCACAGTACTCTGCTGTTCAGCATCTCCCGTTGGCTAAACGTGCGTGGTCCCCAGACCTCTGCCCCCACCATTCCTTCCCCACGGGAGGTAGAAGGATGCTGCTTGTAGGCTGCTCTCCCACGTTCCCAGCACACCCAGGCCTCCCCAGGCGCCTGCGAGTGCAGTTCTGCAGCCCTGGAGCGGGAGCCACAGGCAGAGCCTCCCAAGCCCTCGAGGATTCAGCCCGTGGCAGTCTGGCTGCAGGGTCCCAGGTCGCTCAGAGCTGGACAACCACCTCTCATGGGCTTCCAGCACCAGACTTAAAGTGACAGCAGAGCCCTGGAGAAAATGTTCAAAGAGCAAACAGGAGACATGGAACAACCTGAGTGTCCACTGACAGACAGATGGATAAAGAAGATATGGTATGTGTGTATGTATGTGTATGTATGTGTATATATGTGCGTATGTATATACATATATATATAAATGGAATATTACTCAGCCGTAAAAAAGAATGAAATAGTGCCATCTGCAGCAACAGGGATGTAATTAGAGATCATACTAAGTGAAGTAAGCCAGACAGAGAAAGACAAATATCATGATATCACCTATAGTGGAATCTAAAAAAATGATACAAATGAACTTATTTACAAAACAGAAATAGACTCACAGACATAGAAAACAGATTTGTAGTTACCAAAGGGAAGGAGGGGGATAAATTAGGAGTTCGGGATTAGCAGATATGCACCACTATATACAAAATAAACAACAAGGTCCTACTGTATAGCACGTGAAACTATATTCAATGTCTTATAACCTATAATGGAAAAGAATCTGAAAAAGAATATATGTATAACTGAATCACTTCACTGTACACCTTAAACTAACACAGCACTGTAAATCAACTAGAAGTTAAAAAAAAAAGCAAACAGGATTAGGACAAAATCATGTTTGGCTGACAGCCCTTCCAGGTACCACGGGTTCCACTGAGACACCAGGAGGAAAAGCTTCTGACCAGCAGTCAGGAGAATTCTCCACAACAGCTCTGCTCATCCTTCCCCAGCCCCTTCCCCTGCATTTTGAAATCAGCTGCAGCCTCTCCTTCTGGGTGGAGGTAATCAGTAGAATGTGTTCACGACTCTCTTCGGGTGAGAGTAGAGGATGCTGTAGAAAAACAATCATCACTGATAACTAGGAACGTGCATCCTGGGCCCCCCGGTGGGACCACAGCAGAAGGCCCGTCTGGCCCAGACCCCAGGTGCCGACCCACCCCGACCTGGCACAGAATTAACTGGCTGACATACTTCCTCTCCCATAAATAAAGACTCTGGTCAGCTCATTCCCACTACAGTATGAATGACTAAATAAGAGCTATTTCTCTCCTAAATGTTGGCACCATAATACCTCCCTTGGGTTGTAGACAAATCACCTGAAGTAACCAATGTAAGTGACCCTGAACTCTTCTCTCCAACCTCAGCCCACTTCAATCCATTCTACAACGTCTCTCTGCTTTTCCTTAACAGTCGCTTCCCTCCAGAAACAACCCATCAGGAGGTCTTCATGGCTTTCGGGAAGAGTTCACTCTCCTTCACTCTCCTAGGTCACTCCCTAGTTCACTCCCCTTCACTCTCCTAGGTCTGAACCCAACGGCCTTCTGAAGCTTGTCTCTGTCCTAATCTGCACAAAGGCCCCCTTGCAGCTACACCGCCCTCCTGGTAGTTGGAGGATAAGAACTCAGGCTCTGGAATCTCGCCTCTCACATCTGTTCCTTCTCTTCTCCTGCCTTTCTTCTTTCAATAATCTGGCTCCTCCTAAGGGGTCTTTTTTTTTTTTAACTTATTGAAATATAGTTGCTTTACAATGTTGTGTTAATTTCTGCTGTACAGCAAAGTGACTCAGTTATACCTATACATATCTAAGGGGTCTTTCAAGTCCAATACGTCAGTGAAACTTTCCCTGAACCATCTCAGTCCACTATAATCTCTCCTGCCCCTAAACAATTAAAAACGTTTACTGTCTGGGACACCTGGACCGTACTACTCTGTGTGCGTCACCTTTCTGACTGCTTGCTTTCTGTCTTCCTAGGTGAGATGACAATAAGCCACGCTGAGCACCCATCCAACCACCCCGCGATCCTGGAGCCACCACGGCAGCCTTCCCAGAGCTGCTGACTCTGCCCCCGGGCTCAGATGCGTAAAACTCCCAGAAACTGGAGATTTGTTCTTAAGTCCCAGGAGCCAAGTGCGGATTCCCAACTTGAACAAAACAACATGATTGTCTCACAAAAGAAACACTCTGCACAGCTTTTGACCATGGCTCCTTTGGGAATGCGTCCTAAGTCTGAATTAATCAGTCTATTAGCAGTAACTAGACGGGCGTGAAGTGATGTAGCAATACTTCACCCGGGGATGGTCTCTCAGAGGAGCAACTCCCACCGGAGCCCCAGAGCCTCCCCACCCCATGGTCCATGCAGGCGTCACCTGGACAAGGGCAGTGAGGACGCTGGCAGAAAGAGGTCTCCCTGCTTTGCCTCATCCTCAGCCCTGACCACAGCAGAAATGCTGGGGACCCAACAGCCCGGCGTGGACGAGGGCCTGACCCCAAGCACGTCTGACCCAGAGCAGATCTTTCTGTTCTGCACGTGGAGCTTCAGCAGACGCTACTCACTGGCTGACTTCTGGAGGAAAAATGCAAAGAGCAACTGGCGGTGGAAGGAAAACGAGCACGGGAAGGCTGCCCTGTACACCCTGTGCAGCATGTGTGCACATTTCATTCCCAGAGATGCCCGAGAAGGTTTTGTTGGCTGGAGAACTCATTCGGGGTCAGTGCAAACAAACCTGGTCCCGGACACAGACTCTCTGTCAAGGCAGAACTGACCAATTCTGTCCCCTGAGCTGTCCATCAAATCAAACGAACTGCACCTCTGAGGTGGACAAGGCCCCGTGTTAGATGCCAGAGTACTGTAGGAGATATGAAGCAGGAGAAGACACGGACCCTGCCCTGAAGGACATCACCCACCGTCTCTCTGGGAAACTAGGACCCAAGCACATTAAAGACAGGCAGCAATATGGAAAAAGAGTAATTCAGAAAAAAAACCATCTAGAGCTCAGCCTTGGAAGAGCTCACTGGAGGCTGGAGTGACAGGGGAAGACTTCTCAGAGGAAGCAGCGTTGAAGTCAGAATCTGAAAGAAAGATTTCAGAGAAACAGAAAACGGACAGGAGAAGCAACCAAAGGGAGATGTATGAAGGGTAAAGACACTCTGTTCACTGATCTGAAATGACCTCCAAGAACTATTGTTAAGTAAAAGGCCAAGATACAGAACATGGTATATTATATGCTGTGTGTGTGTGTGTGTGAGAGAGAGAGAGAGATGGGAACAGAGATAGAGAATATTTGATTGCGCACAGAAGAGCTTGGGAAGGACACTAAAGAACTGTTTAGGACAGAGGAACTGTTGTCTGTGGCATGGGAATGGAAGGCCACTTCTGAGATGTCATATCTCTCCCTCTGCCATTTAAATTTTGGCAAGTGTGATTTAAAAAAGAGGGAAATATGGAATGAGATGAGCAAAAGAACAGTCACAGTGTATCTCATGTGCTACTCGAGCTGAAACACAGTTTCTGCCAGAAACACCTGGGAAAGAGAGTAGCAAACAGAAAGAGGTCATGGGTGCCCCGGCAGGGGGGCTGAGATCAGACAGGGTATGTCAGGGATCCGCACGCAGACGTGGAAGACCGGCTGCCGCTGGGCGATGCTGAGGGCAGGAGGCTCTGGGTCTGGATTGGGGTCAGGGGGCGACAGGGAGTGAGAATGGAAAGTTGGTGGATTTTTTTTGTTTCTTGGCCTCTGGCAAGAAGACAAGTGAACACTTTTAGCACTTGCCCTCAGAGATGAGGGTCTTAAGTTTCTCTTCTTTTCTGCACACAACTCTTAGCACTAATCCTCAAATCCTCTGCAAATGCCAGAAGCCAGGCCCAGCCTTTGCCTGGCGACACTCTGAATGGCACAATGTGGTCTCTTCAATAGAGACACACTTCTTGCCATTATCTACTCACGATTACAGAGAAATAGGAGGCAATGGGCCATGCTTGTCGTAGGAAGCAACACGACCTGCACGTCCCCAGTCGGGCACAAGACAGTATTTAGGCGACAGTGACTTTAGAGCATCATGGCCCCCTGGGCAGAGGTGGAGAACAGGCTCTCCCTGCAGTAATGATGAGCCCCAGGTCGGCCAAGCCCCAGCCTTAGGTCAGGAGCCCGCCACACCGCACCACCCCGCTCAGTTTTTGGAGGGCGGGGAACACGGCTGGGGCTACCTCGCCATGGCTCCGCAGGGCATCTGCCTGAGCACCAACACTGAGACAGCCGGCAGAGTCCCCACGGTCCCGATGTCCATCCACAAGTAGCCCGTGGAAATTATACTTTGTCTTCCCACTGCAAGGAATCCTTTTATTTTTCTCACCTGAGAGGACTAATCCTCCAGTGTTTCTGGCAAATGAAAGTCCAAGATTGGCCAAAGATACTTGTGAGCCGGCCCTGAGGACTGGTAGTGTCCTCCCCGGGTGTGTGGACATTAGCCTGATCCTACCAACAGGGCCAGGAGCGCGGCCTCACCCTTCCTGCCCACCCTTCGCCCACCTGCCTCCCCAGCGGCGTGCAAAGGGCCACCGTTGACCGAGGGCCGAAGAGCCAGGAAGGTGGTGCTTTCTCTGTGCCCGAGACTGTCTCTCCCTCTGGTCCATCCTGGAAGCTCAGAGGGGATGGGCTGTCCTACCTGGACCACTTCTAGGTCTTGACCATGGCCTTCTTTGAACGGCTAACCTCTCACTGCAGGCAGGAGAAGGGTCCAGGAGGGTTGAGAGCTGAAAACAGCAGCACAGAGACCTGGCCCAGACTCCAGGGTTGAATAAAGCCAGGGCCAGGGGCTGCACGGACAACAGAGCTCACCGAGTCTTTCTCATGAAAAGAGGCCAGCCTCCCCCAGGAGCAGTAAAGCCTCTGAGAAAATGTTCTTTCTAATTTTAAAATGGGGATGCTGACGAGTCTGGCCGACTTGGAGTTATCGGTGATTTCAAATAATCTGAACTCCTTTAAAGGCTGGATGGCTGAGTCATGCACTTAAGTGGGAGACAAGGAAATGGAGCTGGTTAGCGAACAACGTGACTTTGTGTTTTGTCCCTGCAAAAAAATACAGAGGACAAAGGCCCGTGAAACCAGAGAGAGTCAGACGGGCGAGGGAGTCCTGTGAGGTACGTGCCCTGCATCTCCCAGTGCTCTACTCCAGCTTCAGAACTCAGCTCATGGGACTGGTGGGGGGCCCGCTCTGTTTCTTTTCTTTTCTTTTTATTTTTTTTCCCTTCACTTTTTATTTTGAAAAATTCCAAACCCAGAAAATAATTGAAAAAAATATTACCATGAAGATTCATTTATGTTTCACGCAGATTCACCCATTGTTAACCTTTTGCCTCGTGTGCTTGCTTTCTCCGTGTCCCCATCGGCCCTCTGTCCCCCACCAAACGAGCTCAAAGTACACTGCAGACACGGTGATAAAAGCTTATCCCCACACACTCCAGCGACTCCTGAGAACACCACAATAATTCAGGAAAGTTGACATCGATACAAGAAGAGCTTCTCATCTACGGCTCATACGCAATGTTTCAATTCTGCCAGTGTCTCACCTAGTTTCCTTTATTTGATCCAGAACCTAATCCGAGATGGTGCGTCGTATGTAGCTGATATGTCTCTATGACCTCTATTAATCAAGAACAGTCTTCTCTGCCTTTTGTTGTTCTTTAATCTCTCATGACGTTGGCATTTTAAAGAGTTCAGGCTTGTTACTCTGCAGATTGTCCCACCATTTAGATTTATGTGACTGTTTCATGATTAGATTCAGGTTACACATCTTTGACCAAGAATACCACGTGGGTGATGTTGTGAACTCTCGGTACACTGGATCAGGAGACTCGGGGTATAGTTCGCCTCATTACTGGGGATGCTAATATGTTTGGCTGGTGAAGAAGAGCCTTCAGCTTTCTCCAAAATGTCACATGTTTTCATTTGTAATCAATATACAATCTGTGGGTGATACTTTGAGACTATGTGAATATCCTATTCCAATAACTTTCAGCCAATAGTTTTATACCCATTGATGATACTTGCCTAAATTATTTTGGTGATTATGAAATAGTTACTTCATAATTCTAGCTCTCCTTCTATATCTATTGGCTGGTATTCTTCTATAAGAAGAGCTTGTCTCTATTTTTTGTAGTAATATTATGAACTCTGTTTCATTAGACATATTATTACCCACTATTATTATTTTTTTTTTGGTGCTCAAATTTTTACCAAATTTAGGCCATTCTTACCCTCTTCAAGTTGCCGCCTCTGTAGTTTTCACACATTCTCATCAGTTTCTGAACACTTGCTTTCTGGTGTAAGATATTCAAGGATCACCTTGGACTTCCAAGGCCCCAGTTCTGGAATCAGCCAACCAGCACTCCACAGTACCCTGGCTCCTTTTAGGGGAGAGTGTTTAGTCTTACAAGTACTCAAGACAAATAAATAGGAACTTCCCTGGTGGTCCAGTGGTAAAGAATAATCCGCCTTACAATGCAGGGGACGCAGGTTCAATCCCTGGTCAGGGAACTAAGATCCCACATGGCGCGGGCCAGCTAAGCCCACGCGCCACAACTACTAAGCTTGCACGCCTCAACTAGAGAGCCCACGTGCCGCAAACTATAGAGCCCACCCACTCTGGAACCCACGCGCCACAACTAGAGAGAGAAAACCTGCACGCTGCAACTAGAGAGAAGCCCACACACCATATCGTAAGATCCCGCCTGCCTCAATGAAGATCCTGCGTGCCGCAACTAAGACCCTATGCAGCCAAAAATAAATAAAATAATAAATCTTTAAAAAAAGACCAATGAATAAAAATGTATACACATATATGCCACTAGTTAATCTAATGCCACCTTTCATCTAACGGAAAGAAGGTATTTTTAAGGTTATCATATTTTGGGGAGCTGGATCTCACACTGGGGGCCCTTCCCGTGCTTGCCTGTGAGGCGCTTTTGCTTAGTGGAGCGTAGCTGAGGGGATGTAGCACATGGGGCCCAGGCTGATTTCTGAGCTGGTCATGGCAGAGAAGGGGTCAATGCTTTCAGCTGCGCAGGGTCACTGGCCCATCTCTGGAGCCAGGTCCGTAGCCAGTGTTTCAAATCACCCAGGCTGAGCTGGTGTGAGGACAGGCTGCCCAAGCCCTACGTGTACACTGGTGACCGGCAGAAGAGGAAAGAGATGCTGTGAGAATTTATAAATGCCTACTGCCCTTAGCACAATGTGTTAGAAAGCAATACTTTAGTAACATGATCTTTGTAATTGGAATGGATTAAAATCACTGAAAATGGGCTGAGCTAGAAATGGTTAAGTCAACGCTATTACTGACAGCTAAGAAAAGAAAGATGGTTCCTCTTTGGTACACAGAAGTCTCCCCCTTTCTTACATTCTGTTTTCCTTGTTCTACTTGCTCTTATTTATTTTATCTATTTTTGTTTGATAAGTTAATCAGTTTGCCTTGTCATTATAAATAAACCGTTACATTATCTACGTAAACATTAATTTAATATTCCTCGGGAGCTCTTAGTTTGCCAGTTCCGGCCTGTACTAGGGTATATGGATGTGGTTCAAGCCAGGGGTATCACAGTCTCCTAGAGAACTGCAGCATCCAGATAAGAAAACACAGACAGCACAGACTGGAAATCGCAGGCTGTCATTCATTTCTCTAATTTTATCAGATTGCCACCTACTCCTGAAGTGAGCAACTCAAGATGCCATTCATACGAATTCAGCAAGCTTTTATTAATCAGCAGCTGTTCTAGGTAAATGTGGCTATTCTCATAGAGATCACAGTCTAATACAAGGGAAGAAATAAGAAACACAAGTAAGCTGCACTGTGGTAAGTCTAAGGACAGGTAAAATCAAAGGTGCCACGGAGCACAGGACGGGTATCTCAAGGCCGGGCTGGGGTCAGGGCAAGGCAGTCATTACTCCTGGAGAGTCAGAGTCCTGGGGGCGGGGGAGGGGGGGAACCAGTGATACATGAGGATGTGAAGGTGGCAGGGGGAGGTGGGGTGCAGCTAGCCAATGCCAAGCTCTGGAGTTGATTTTTCCCCGAAGGCAGCCAGGGGTCCTTGAAGGAGGACAGCAGGCAACTGTCGGCTTTGTATCATAGGCAAGTCACTCCCAAGTGGTGATGGGCCCAGGGGTTAGGACCACGCTGACCTGAACCAGGATACGGGCAGTGGGTAAGGAGGGAAGCGGAGAGGCTCCAGAAACTCGAGAGATTCAATTAATAGTACTTGATGAAAGGAGAAGCGTGGGTGGGAGTGAGGAGAAATGATCTGTATGTTGCCTTTGCATCTTCATTTCACATCACCACTCTTGAGAAGTCCAGACTGAAAGGTTTTTCTATCTGTGCAGCCTAACTACTCCTCGAGCGGTCACAGGTCCACACAACCACGGATTCCCTTCAGGACATTCAAGGCAAAACACCAGGAGGCTGTAAACACACGGGACTCAGAGGACTGGCTGCCCTCTGAGACTCGGCCTGAACGTACATATTTCAGACTCATTCTGCGCACGAAAGGACAGATGGCAGGCGTGGCGAGAGAATGTGGGAGAGGAAGGTGGGGGACCTCGGGCGTGCTGGGACTCTGGTCTTCGAGTGTGCACAGCAAGCACCTACTTCCTTCAGGGACGATGTGGAAGAGAAAGGATGCTGAGGAATTGGGGGAGGACCTGCAGGCCCAGGGGAGGGCACGCTCCTGTCTGCTCGGGAGCCAGAGCCTGCGACACGCGTGGGTATCCACTGAGGCTGCTGAAGTTTCTGATGATGTCTGCGACACTCCGCCTCCACTCCCGGGCCCTGAAACAAGTCCTGCTCTCGCCGCCTTTCTCTACAGCAGTGTGTTCACAGACACTGTAGCTACTTAATATCACTGCTACACAACTGGGCATTTCAGGAATGTTTTCTTTTTTCTGGTGTGTGGGCTTTTTCTTTTTGCCACTTAATACCACGTCCCAGAGAAGGCAAGTATGTCAAGCAAGATAAGATGCAAATGCAGCGGGTACCTGCTCCGTGGACGCTGCAGACCAGGGGAGAATTGATCACCTGTTTCTCGTCCTCTTTTTTACACCCTCCTCTACCATTCCCCAACTTCTTTTTCCACCCATTTCCTCCCTCTGGCATTAGATGGTACAGGCAGAGAGACAAAGCCCCAGCTGCCAGCCCTTGCTCACGGGGTTTCAGGACAAGCAGCACCGGCAGAAATAGCCCCCTCTGTCCTGCTGCAGTAGCCCAGAGAAGACAGCATTTGAGATTCTGCAAAATAACTAACGGCCCCATCCTGTGACAGCACTGCAGAAGACAGCTCTTCCCTTCGTAAACCCACCAGCTCTCCCTCTTTTTCTTACGTTCAGAAAATAACCAAGACATCAGCGGGAGAGTCGACTGCTGAAATCCAGTCTTAACCTTTGAAAATATAATTTATTCAAGCCCAGGGTATCACAGAAAGCCCAGCATGCATGGGGGATTAGGTGGCCAAGGCAGCTTCAGTCAAAGGAACAGGATAAACAGAGTGTCTCCCCTGAGATCCTTCCTACTGGAGGGAAATGCATTCAGCCAAGACACGGAAGTTTTAAAAAAGCCCTTGCCGGGTGAGGGGCAGGATGACAGAGGCAAGATGGCCGCAGAACCCCCCGCCGGCTAATGGGTGGCGAACGGCAAGCTGTGCTCATTTGGAGCCTCCCTGGGAGTGGAGAGAGGATGAAAGACAAGAAGCTTCAAAGACTTCTCAGGGCCACCAGCAAAACGATGGCCCAGACAGAGGTCTCCCTGTATCCACGCAGCTGTCACCACCCAACCGACCTGGCAATGTCAACAGGAACCCATGATACAAGGAGACAGTGGCATTTGGGCCAAAAACCCACTAAAGTAATTTTGAACACACAGGGTCATGCTCCAAGGCACTTACAGCTGCTCCCTGGTGGGCCATGAATACATGGACAGATCAACAGAGATTTCCTTGCCCAAAACCAGTTTAAATTGCTAAAGACGGACCAGGTGGCCAAATGTTTTGATTGGGTACAGAGAAAGAAGCACGCAGAGGAATATCAAGACACATCACAGGTAGATCTTCCCTCCCGCTCGGTGGGTGGTGAGTTTTTCCTGATCCAGATGGACTGCATGGGAGAAATTCAGCAGCAATGAAAATGAGAGCAACCTCACAGTTCAGAATTAAATATTTAATAACTGGTAGTGGATTTGCCTTTTTTTTTTTCCAGTAGGAAAGAAGTCACAGGACATTCATCCATCTAGCCATTAACAGGGATATAGTGAATATTCATCACCTGCTGGATTCTACAGAGGTGGTAGAGAAGCCAGCAGTGAGTAAACTGACCCCAGGTCTCGCTCTCATGAAGCATAACCTTGTGGGGAGGGCAGATGCGTACGGCCTGACTCACAGCAGCGTCAGTGTCCTGGAGAAGAGGCAGCGGCGACAACCTCCCACACCTCCACTGACTCTCCTAGGTCTTGTTTGAGATTCTGAAACGTGAGTATTAAACCACCTGCACCTAGGTGTCAACACAGAAACCATCTATCCATTTCCTTCCATTTCCGGGCACTAGACGAGGCACTAAGGAGAGCGAGACGAACAGGATATGGTGGACGGAACGCTCTGAACCGTACAGAGCAGCCCCTCGGGAAACACACGGCGTTGGCAGCTTCAGCCTCCCTCTACTCCGCCAAGGAACAGGGGGTCCTGAGCGCGGCCTCGCCTCTGCCCCAGGTCCTCCCTCCCCTGGGGCCGAGCTCCGCCCCTTCTGTTTCAGGCTCCCTCCCCACCCTCCTGTCCCCGCTCCAGCGGCTCCAGCACGGGAAGCGGGGCTGGGACTCTCTGCCAGCGGGTCAGTTTAGCTGGAGCTCGGAAAGGACAGGAAACAGCCTCTGTGTGCTCCTCCTTAACCTGCTCTCTGAGCTATCTAAGGAATGGGCGGCCAGCAACCTCTCCAAGAATAGTCTCTTCACTGTCAAGATGCTGATGGCTCTGCTTCTCAACCCAGCCGGCGCCCGAGGGATCAGACACCAGACACCTGTGATCTCAGCCCACCCAGAGACCGCGGTGGCTGAAAAACACACATCACAGCCACTCCGAACTTCAAAACGGCTTTGAATCCCATTCATTTCCAAAAATTGCACTAGGAAGTTTGATAGGATTTTTTTTTCCAGTTTAGAGGTGGACAGGAACTTCTGACACTGTCTGCAGCAGGACGAATGTAAAGAAAGCCAAGTTGGAAGCTGAGATTTCCCTGGCGTGAGGCATGCATCAGCGAAGTGGCCACCATGCCCAGCGGTCTGTGTCGTTTGGTGAGATGCCTCCCCGAGAGAGGAGAGACCCGCAACTCTCCTCAGTCCCCCAGGGAGAAAATGTAGAACTTGCTGAAGGAATAAATCAGCAACAGTATCTGTAACTCCCTCTCAGCGCTCTCAGGGGACTGAAAATAAAGAAAGTAGATATGTGAAGTCCTTACGGAGGGGCAACCAAAGAAGAGTTTTTCTCTGCTGCTGTTATGAACCCAACCAATTAGACGTATTTTGAGGAAAGGGTGTATGAATATTAGATTTTAATTAAGTAGTGTTAATTATAATCTATGAGATGTGCTTACTGCTTATCAGATAATTATGAGAAAGCCAATTTGGCGGCTGGCTTGTGACTAATTAAGTGGAATTAGTAGTGATAATTATAGATTTAGTTTTGGTTTGCCTTTATTGAAAAAGGGGTGAATCTGCTCAGGATAGGGTGGATCAGGGTAAAAGGGCGGAATCCACAATCCACCCAGAGAGCATCCAGGGCTTTGGAAAGAGCAGGAGGGTGGAGGACACGGCCTCCTGACCTGGCCTCCTCCCTGCTCCCCCCGAATTAACCACCAGGTTTCATTCTGCTTCTCCCCAGCTCTTCCCCCCAGAGTCCCATCCCTCCTTCCTTCTCACAGAACTTGGAGTTTGTGCTGCTGAGGAAGAAGCTGACTGACTGAGAGACCACGGCAATCTGGCCAAGGGTCTTCCAGGCTGAACGTGGGAGAACAGAGTGTGTCTGTGTTCTCAGTGAGCGGACCCTGCCATGGGTCTGTGATGCCACGTGGGGGAGAAGCAGCCCACAGCTGCCCCTACATCCCAGCCCCGGGGCATGGCTTGCAATGCTTAAGGGGATCATTGCAGATGACTGATTTCCTTCGAGCACCTTTCTTCCAGAAGTGATAGAAGACAAACGACAGACCTATAATTGGGTACAGGTTCAACCACCTTCAAAGGCCATGGAGACTAACCTAAGCTACAGACAACTAAAAAAATAAATAATTTCTGCCCAGTGTTTCCAGTTGATACACTATTTTGACATTTCAATTACATGTTTCCTCATTTAACATTTGCTTCTGCCTGGTCTCCAATGTTAGGCTTTGAATACCTTGAGAGCAGAAGCTGTATCCATTTTTCATTTTGTTACTCTGTTCCCTGCTATCTAATAAACTCCCCCGGGGCTGGAGCAGCTGAGGGGTAGAGTTAAGTGAAAAAAGCCCCACCCACCAACCTGATCCCACGCAGTCACTTTGTGCCACTGTTATCTTGGGCAAATCATGCAATCTACCTAAGCCTCAGGGCTATATTGTTTTGTTTTGTTTTGTTTTGATCTGTAAAATAAAGATAATAACAGTGCTCAATTTAAAGGATGCGTAAGGGTTAAATACAATAAGCTGTTTAGAGTTTAGGGCAGTGCTTGGCCGGCAGCAAGACTCAGCCAATCAGTCTTCCTCCACGTGGGGGAGGCCAGGACTACCTGCAACTGAACCGCACAGGGTACCCGTGCCTGCCCCCCACCCCAGACCCACTGGGTCAGAAACTGGGACCATGGCCAGGTGTCCCACTGTCCACGAGCACAGCCCGGGTGATTCCCGAGTGCAGTGACCCTTCAGGGCCACCGCAGTAAATGCAGTTCTCTTTGGGCACCGGTGCTGGTGTCCCAAATACAAAGAACGTTCTTGGGTAGGCTTCCCCTACATCAGCCCAAGTCATGCCGGGAGCAGGTTAAAGGAGGTAAGCCAGGTGAGTTAAGAACCCGGAAATGCCCACTGTTTCGCATTACCATCAATAGCAGAATCGCAGCCCCAGGCTTGAACCCCTACGGTACACAGGTGGTATGTGGGGAGGCGTACACGCCCTATGTTGACTCAGCTGAAGTGTAGCAGGGTCGGCCCTGCCCCGGCCTGAGCTGCTGAGTGTGGTACTTGCCCATTTGGACCCCAACCAATTCACACATCCCACTGAGATGTGCTGGGAACCAGCCTCGCACACAGCAGTTCCCACATGGCCATCAGTGAACGTCACCCCGCGGCTGATCCGTATTCTCTACACATCACAATCAGGCCACATCCCAGCTCAGAACCAGCCCCAGCCCTCTCATCCACAGTGCTCTGGCCTGGCCTGGCCTTGAACTCTGAGCTCCCCTTCCAGGCACCACCCAAGGAGCCAGCCCAGGATGCCCCTCACTTCATCATCACGAAAAGGAAGGAAGCTCCGAAAGGGGGCTCTTCCTGACCTAAGTGATTTCTGTGTGCTTGCTGTGTGCCCTGACCCAAGACACAGGGCTCCAGGCGCCCCACTCAACCCGTCTAGAAACCTCACCCGGAATGACTGCCTTCTGCCCGTCCTGAGCTCCAGGCCACCACGCACGGGCACCATCCTTATCCCACTGGTGTTGTGGCCCAGATGGCTTGGGTGACCCACTGCCTCCTGACTGGTTGGTCCCACGGTCCTCGGTGTGTCCCAGGTTGTGCACTGCTCCGTCCCCCATCAAGACACCCTCAGGTGGCATCTCTCAGTCTCTTTTACTGAGGATAAAATCCTAACCATTCTCCTCAAGCCTAGGTTAAACCCCACATCACCCGTGAAGCTCTTGCCGACCATGTTTCCTCAATACACCGTCTCCTTCCCCTGAAATCATTCCTGTACTAATTCCCCACGCTGTTATTATGCACCTGCGCCAGTATCATCCGTACCTGACTTTGCCAAGTTGACTTCAAACTACTTACAGAGGATCATGTACGTCTTTTTTAAGCTTGGAGGCATCTACCATAGGGCTGTACCAAAAGCTGGTACAATATGAATGAGATGATTGAATAACTTTTATCCAAACGAACTACATAGTCTCAGGGCATGAACAAGAAGTCTTACCATCTTGTCTTATTGGGATTATCACGAATGCAAGGGCCTTGAAATAATGCGATTTGCAGCAACATGGATGGACCTAGAGACTGTCATACAGAGTGAAGTAAGTCAGAAAGAGAAAGACAAATATCATATAATATCGCTTGTATGTGGAATCTAGATAAATGGTACAGATGAACTTATTTGCAAAGCAGAAATGGAGTCACAGATGTAGAGAACAAACTTATGTACACCAAGAGGGGAAGGAGGGGTGGGATGAATTGGGACATTGGGATTGACATATATACACTACTATGTATAAAACAGATAACTAATGAGAACCTACTGTATAGCACAGGGAACTCTACTCAATGCTCTGTGGTGACCTAAATGGGAAGGAAATCCAAAAAACAGGGGATATGTGTATACATATAGCTGATTCATTTTGCTGTACAGCAGAAACGAACACAACATTGTAAAGCAACCATACTCCAATAAAAAATTTTTTTAAATTAACATATTAAAGAAAGAATGCAAGGGCTTGTGCTCACGCTGGGGGCAGGGTGGGGGGACAAGCACACATGGGGCTCTACCAGGCCTGTGCGTACACAGGTGACAGGAAGGACTAAGGTTATTACTAAGCTAACACGGCCCAATGATACTAAATGACTTCATAGAGGTTAAGTGTGTGTGGATGTAAAAGTATAACGCAAATTTCGGGCCAGGATTTCATCATGAGGCTAATTTAAGAGACAATCACTGGACACCTTCTATACGCAGAAACAGGCTGTCCCCAACGGGCTCACACTAATCAAATGTAACATTAGGGCTTAACAAGTCCTTAGAGGATAGGAATCTAATCACTCGTTTTCTGAGAACAGCAAAGCCCAGAGAGGGGAAGGTACCAGCTGATGGCCACACAGCTCTCCAGGCAGATCCAGCACGAGGGCCCCAGGCTGTTCTACCTAACCACAACCAGCCTCCCAGATTTACAGAAACCAGTGGGGCAGGGGGCAGGTATTTGGGTTGATGACAACGCCAGCACTGGTGTCAGGAGAGGGAATGTCACTTTGAATACAGCTGTCCCAGGTCTGAGGTGGCCAATGGCATCCAGCAAGGTGTTCCTCATCAAGGTACCCAGCTCGCTTGGGCTCTGACTCCCTCTCCTAACCATGGGGAAACTAGAGGACAGCATGGGATTTACCAAGTTACACAACAAAAATATCAACAACGTCCACAGGAAACCCCTAGAGTGTTCAGGCTCTGCCTTGATGTTGAGCGGCTCAGTCCTGGGGGCGGGGGGCAGGGAGGGAGTACCCCCAGGGATTGAGGACGGTGGGGAGATGGGGTGAGAGGGTATGTGGATGAAGGTATACACGGTCTGCTGTGGCCTGCAGGCAAAATTTGTCGGTCTTGTCACCACTGAAAAGAGCTGCTAGAGCGTTAAGATACAATAAAGATGGCAACATAAATAATTGGGGAACAGAAAAATGATGTTATGAAAATCAGATTATATGGAAAAAATGAAACTGTTATCTACTGAACTCTACATTCAAAGACAGATGCAAGACAGTTTAAGGAAAAATGAGAAGGTAAAACTAAAAACGTAACAGAAGAAAATATGGAAGAATACCTTCGTGTCCTAGAGGTGGAGAACTGCTTCAACAAAAGCCTAGAGTGGCCCACAAAGGTTTACGAATGTAATCACACCAAGATTAGGAAGTTACTTCTGAGCACGTGATGGACAGAATTAACAGGCAACAACAGAGTAGGAAAAAAATATTTGAAGTGCCTGAAACTGACAAAAGACTAGTATTTAGACTATAAAAGGAATGCATATAAGGAGGAGACAATTACCCTAACAAAAATGTGGGCAAAGAATTTAAATGAGGAATTTAAAGGAGAAACACAGAGGGTTTACAAGTATATGAAGAAATACGTAAACTGGCAATCAGAAAATTTTCAAAGTAAAACAAAAATGATACATTTATGCCTGTCCTGCTGCCCAAATTTAGAAAGTTGGAAAAGCCAAATACTGAAGGCAGTGGTGAGAAGGACACCCCATGGCCCTGCAGGGGGAGAGGTGGACACCGCAGCTGCCATCGTGGAGGGCAGATTAAGTGATGTACACCCTGCAACCACGCATTCTACGCCTGAGAATAGAAACCAAAAGAATTCTCACACGGGTCTCTAAGAGAGACCCTGGAAAGATACTTATCTCAGCACTTATATTGGAAGTAGTCTAATGTCCACACTGGAGTAGACGACACATGTCATTTGATAGATGTGCCCCACTGAGAGTTAGGAGTAGTTAGGAGTTAGACCATCACACAGAAATATTGAGTTTTAAGACAGTGAAGAAAAAAAGAAAACAGTACAGAATATGTAACACAGTACCATTTATGTTAAGTAAACTATATATACATAAGAGTCTAAAAGGATACACATTAAATCCACTTAAATGGTTCTTTATGAGGGGAATGGCATTTGGAAAATGGAGATAACAGGAAATAATTACATAAATAAAACAAGAAAGGGGACTTAATACATGGTCCAATGATGGTAATGTCCCATGAATGAAAGACCAGATCTTCTCCACCTAAGATTCTAAATTAAAAAAAAAAAGAGAGAGAGAGAGAGAAAGAGAAACCAACCAGCAGTTGAAAATTGAGTTGACAACTCAGAGAATCAAAATGAACAGGAAGATTGGCAAATGCACACCTAGAAGTGATGCCCAAATCCATGTTCAAGCAGTAGATATGTTGCCAAGGAATGAACCCAAGAAAAGTAAGCAAGAGGGGATGACGACACAGAAGAGGTGGTGAAAACCACAGGAAAAGACGATTGGGAACTTTCCCAACCCATTTAAGAAAGCTACAACCTTCATACTAAAACCAGCTACAGAAAATAATAAATTTAGATGAATTTTACTAAATAATGTGATGTAAAACAATAATAAAATAAAATCCAGCAGCATATTTGAAATTGCACCGCATCCAAGTAGATATTCTGTAGATTTCAACTACAGAATATCTATCAACAATAAGTCATTACATTAAAATATAGAGGGAAGGTGCTTCCCTGGTGGCGCAGTGGTTGAGAGTCCACCTGCCGATGTAGAGGACACGGGTTCGTGCCCCGGTCCGGGAAGATCCCACATGCCGCGGAGCGGCTGGGCCCGTGAGCCATGGCCGCTGAGCCTTGCGCGTCCGGAGCCTGTGCTCCGCAAAGGGAGAGGCCACAGCGGTGAGAGGCCCGCGTACCGCAAAAAAAAAAAAAAAAAAAAAAAAAAATATATATATATATATACAGAGAGAGAGAGAGAGAGAGAGAGAAATCATGTAATAATATTGTTAGATGCCAAATGAGCTTTTGTTAAAATTAACAATCATTCATAATGAAAAAAAAGAATGTTTTAGACAAAATACAAAAAAAGGAAACATTTTAAAGCTCACAAAGTTTTATAGCAAAACTAGTAGCAAAGTTCATGTTAAATTTTGAAACACAGAAGGCAATTCTATAAAATTATGAACAAGAAAAGAGTATCCATCTAGAGATTTTAAATAAACACTGGGGGGAGATATGTTATCTAAAAACAATATGTTTTCCTAGAAATGCAAACAAATTTTTAAAAAATTATCAAAGCTAAGAGTTTAAAAAGTGACTAGATATAAGAGAAACATACAAACATCAATAGCTTTCCTTTACACCAGCAATAAGTGGTTATAAAGTACAATTATAAGGAAAACCCATTCGAAACACCAAAAATTATAGCATGCGTAGGAATTAATAATAAATACACATGAACTATGTGAATAAGACTATAAAAAATTATAAAAGGACACAAAAACAGCCCTGACAGGGAATTCGCCATGTTACTGCTCTGATCAAAGCCTCCTCCTACACTGATGACCTGGATTCTCCCCTTCCCATTCCTGAAGACTTTGCTGGTCAGTGGTCATCGTCAAATTACTCTCTGTACTGGGTCAGTCCTCCCACCCTAAAAACATACTCTAGGATCACCCATGTTTTTAAGAGCAAACACAGAGTTTTCTAACCAGAGGGGAAAGGTTGGGGTGGGGGGAAGGGATAAATCGGGAGTTTGGGATTGACATATACATACTATATAAAACAGATAATCAGCAAGGACCTACTGTACAGCACAGGGAACTCTGCTCAATATTCTGTAATAACCTAAGAAGGTTATTATATATTATATAATATATAATATATTTATATATTATATACATGTATATGTATAACTGAATCGCTTTGCTGTACACCTGAAACACAACGTTGTAAATCAACTATAATCCAATATAAAATTAAAAAAATGTTTAAATAGTGAAAGCAAAATAAGACCTCCATTGCCATACCAAACCTTGCAGAGAAACATCTCCGAAGAGTTACCTACAGTTAGTTAATACAGTCAGCCCTCATTGCTCACGGATTCCAGGTAGGCAAATCCGCCTATCTGCTAAAACTTATCTGTAACCCAAAACCAATACTCACGGCATGTTTGCCGCCATTCTTGGACGTGAGCCGAGCGGCACAAAATGTGATTCGCCCTGACACACGTGCCCTTGTTTCAGCGAATCACACTCTGAACGACTGCCCTTTTCTTGGTCTATTCAGTGCCACAGTTTCCCCATTTTTGTGCTTTTTGTTGGTGATTTCACTGTTTAAAACAGCCCCCAAGGGTAGTACTGAAGCGCCTTGCAGTGCCCCTAACAGCAAGAAAGCTGAGATGTGCCTTATGGAGGAAATGTGTGTAGATAAGCTCCGTCCAGGTATAAATTACAGTGCTTTGGGCCACAAGCTCAATGGTGATGAAGCAACAGAATATATTAAACAAGGTGTCTTTAAACAGAAATGCACATAAGTTTGTGTATCGATCAACTGATGAAAGGCTGTACCCAGAGGCTCACAGGAACATGACCCTTCTTCCCGTGGGAGCAGTGGTTCCACAATCACTAATATAGTGTCTGAAGTGATTCTGCAGAATGAAAGAAATGCAATAACGAACACCGACTGTATTTCAATTTCTCCAAGCCCCATTCTTTCAACGACAGTCAAGCTTTGAAATTACCATTCCATTTTAATTAGTCTGGTTAAGTTTACCGATTACCAGTTCCTGAGGTCTGAAGCACCTGTTCTCTGCCCTCCAAACTTGACCATCAACAGCATTCCGTACAATAACCACCTCTTCTTGAAACACTTCTTTATCTTGCTCAGAAATGCACTATCGGGTCTGTCTTCCTCTCTCAACCCCTGCTGCCTCACACCGATGTTTCTCACATAACTATCGCTGGCAGAACTCTCCCAGAACTCAGGATTCACAACTCCAACCTCCTTCCTGACCTCTCCACTGGGATGATAGTCTAGAGTAAAAACACAGTCCACAAGGACTCGGGAGGGACCCATGTGCTCTGCCCTCTGTAACCTTCCCATTCAATTAGTTTCTCAAGCCTGAGCTCTTTGCAGCCAGCCACTCCATTCTTGGTTCTCCCTCCACACAACCAGTGCATCGGAAAGCTCTCCAGCACTACTTCCAAAACATATGCAAAACCCACGAGCATCCCTCAGCTCCACTGTTAACGCCGTGATCCAGGGCCCCGTCATCTTTCATCCTGATTACAGCAACAATTTTCTAAATAGTCTCCTTTCTTTCCTCTCCCAGCACACACACAATCTATGCCTGTCACAGAAATGAGAATGGGCTGCTAACTTGTGAATCAAATCATTCCCCTTTACACAAATCCCTTCAAAGGCTTTCTATTGTGTTTAGAATAATATCCAAACCTTTCACCGCAGCCTGGAAGACCCTACCCGAGAGGATCTTTGTCTCCATCTCTGATCGCTGGGAAGACACCTCACACTGCACCGTGTTCCCCACTGGCCTCTTTTAATCTCTCAAAGCTGACAAGGTGGTTCCCATCTTAGGGTCTTTGGCTGTCCTGTCTGGAATGCTCTTCTCAGACTTTACCTCCGTTGTCTCCCTGTGATCAGGCCTCAGCTAAAATGTCACTCCTCAGAGACGATGCCCTGAGTATACAATCCAAAGTGGACCCCCCCTTAGCTGTGTTCCATTTTATAAACCTTCATAGTATTTACGTCATTTTCCTTTTGTTCACCTGCTCATTCCCAATCTTCCCGACCTCATCCCCCAGAATATATGTTTCTGTAAGAGCAGGAAATGTGGCAATCTTGTCTATCACAGAGCCAACGATGGTCTCTGGCACGTAACAGACTCTACTGATTGAATGGATGTGTGGTCTCAATATTGTAGAGATGCTAAATGTGTGTGTGTATACATTTAAAGTAATCGCAATCAAAGTCTCAGTGAGGTTGGCGCTTGACTAGTCAATAAGACATTATTTTAAAGGAACATTTATTAAACTAACCAAGCCATGGTAATTATAAGTAGTATGGTTCAGTCACAGGGATAGACAAATAGATCAATGGTGTCAAAGTGACAGTCTAGAAAGAAACTCATGTATGTGGGAACCTAAGCAGACGGCAAAGCGGTACGCCACATTCGTGGGGATTTAGGTACCTCACATTGTGCGTGTTGGTATCTGGAAATGAGCCATGGATGAGTTTTTATACCCTGGAATTAGCAAATGCTACAAAGCAGGGATTATTTTCAAGGCATTTTTTAGACCAGTTTTACATTTATGGCAAAATTGAAAGGATACAGAGATTTCCCCAAAACCCCTGAACCACACATGCAGAGCCTCCCCCAATATCAATATCCCTCACTCCCAGAGTGGGACGTTTGTCACAACTGAACCCGCATGGACTTATCATAATCACCCCAGGTCCACAGTTTACATTAGGGTTCACCCGTTCGTTGTAGACTGTGTGGGTCTGGACGAATGCGTAATGACACGTATCCATCGTCACGTCATACAGAGTATCTTCACTGCCCGAAAAACCCTCCGTGCTCACTCTGTTCATCCCCCACCCACCCGCTGATCTTTTCATTGTCTCCAGTTTTGCCTTTTCCAGAATGTCACTGACTTGGCATCATACAGTATTTGGCCTTTTCAGATTGGCTTCTTTCACTCAGTGATATGCATTCATGTTTTCTCCATGTCTTTTCATGGCTCAATAGCTCATTTCTTTTTAGTGCTGAATAACATTCCATTGTCTGGATCGACCAGTTTGTTTATTCATTCACGTACTGAGGGATATCTTGGTTGCCTCCAAGTTTTAGAGATTTTATATAAGGGTTTGTTTTTTTCTCCTTCGGAAAGCTGGTTGTTACAGCACACCCCCGCGCCAGGAACCCATACAAGGCAAAGTTCCAAGCGGAACTAAATAAAATAAAGATAAAACGGTATGACGTTGTGACTCCCAGCAGGCACCCACCACTGATTTCCAACCAGGCCCACAAGCAAATGACGAGAAAACTCCAAAAGGACCTGCTTTTTTATAGGTCAGTATTTTACTCATGTTGTGAGTCTGTTCATATCCCAATAAACTTGAATATTTTATATTCCTACAATTTCATCTCTGCATCTCACATTCTCTAATAGATTTAGACAGCAATTGGGGAAATAAGATGGGGGATAGGATGGCGGATCAGTGCAGTAAAATGAGGCTCCAGAGGCACCGCAGACGCCAATAGGAGGGGAAATCCCCGGAAGGGACGGAGGTGCTGTCCCCACCTGAAAGCCGGGTCAGCCCACGTCACTTCCCTGCCGCAAAAGTCCCAGTAGCCTCGCATCTAATTGTTTCCCATCTCGATCAGAATAAAACCCAGCATCTGTGCAGTCCTGCTTCTTTCTGGTCATGGAGGGCACCCTGCTATATTCCAGACAGGTGCCCACATGCAGCAGACAGGCTGCTTCCCAGAGACATTTATGGCTTCTTGCCTACTCCCCTTTAGATCTTTGTTAAGATACGAAGTGGAGAAGGAAGGGAGCAGCGAAGGTGCAGGAGGCAGCCTGGACGCTAGGCTGGCCCACGGGCAGCTGGCCACCTGGGTGGAGCCGCTGGTGTCGGCCCGTCCTGGTCCCGGGACCACCTAGCCCTCAGCATCACTCAACCTTAAGAAGTGCCTCCTTCCCTCATGTTTGGAAGGCGCCACTGCACAAGGTGAGGGGAGAAAAATAGCTCATGTGATCCACTGCACAAGGTGAGGGGAGAAAAACAGCTCATGTGATCGGAATCACTGCCATGGGCTGGGAAAATATCTACTACCTGGTTACAGCTTAGTTCCTGATCATAAACAAGATTCCACTATCATGTGTATAAATCCCTGCCCAGGAATCCCTACTTTCTATTTCCTTAAGGACATGAAGGAAGACTGGGATAGACAGAACACAGACAAGTGCCCATAAGGCAGGCGAGGAACCCAGAAGACACCCAGAGACAGAAGGCGGCCCAGCACTGAGTGCTTTGAAATATTCCTTCTAGAGATAGAACCTCTCTCTGGCTACAAACGGATGATATAGCTTAAAAAGGGGGAAACACTGAGGGTCTACAATGCGATTAGCAGAACAGATATGCCAGAAAGAAAATGGGGCCAGAGGAGTAAAAGGATCAGGAAAACGCAGAAGTAGCAGAATGACCATCTCGCTCGCACCTTCCATCCCGGGATCCCACGGGGAGCTTCACGGGTTGATTAAAACTCCTAACAGCCTGGGAGCAGGCCAGGAGCTCAGGTAACTACAGCAGAAACAATGCACTAGGACCACACAGGATGACATCATATATTCAATTCCGATACTCGGGAAACCAGGTCATTCCTGGATACCCTGGTTTTTACATCAGGTGGGTCTCATGAGGCCTGTCCTGCTGTAAGGGGAAACCCAGCCAGGCCACTCAGTGGGCACAAGGGAGGAGGTGGGGACCTCACAGCAGCTGCAGGGCTGGATTCAGCCTGGGCTCCACCCTGAGCGCCGCCGCTGGTGGACTCCTCCCCCCGGGGCCGGCTGCAACCCTCCCAGAGAGGCTGCTTTTCACAGACGTGTCCAGTGCTGAAGGCCTGCTTTTTTTTTTTTTTTTTAACATCTTTATTGGAGTATAATGGCTTTACAATGGTGTGTTAGTTTCTGCTTTATAACAAAGTGAATCAGTTATACATATACATGTTCCCATATCTCTTCCCTCTTGCGTCTCCCTCCCTCCCACCCTCCCTATCCCACCCCTCTAGGTGGTCACAAAGCACCGAGCTGATCTCCCTGTGCTATGCGGCTGCTTCCCACTAGCTATCTATTTTACGTTTGGTAGTGTATATATGTCCATGCCACTCTCTCACTTCGTCCCAGCTTACCCTTCCCCCTCCCCGTATCCTCAAGTCCATTCTCTAGTAGGTCTGTGTCTTTATTCCCGTCCTGCCCCTAGGTTCTTTATTTATTTATTTTTTTCTTAGATTCCACATATATGTGTTAGCATACGGTACCTTTCTGACTTACTTCACTCTGTATGACAGACTCTAGGTCCATGCACCTCACTACAAATAGCTCAATTTCGTTTCTTTTCATGGCTGAGTAATATTCCACTGTACACATGTACCGCCTCTGCTCTATCCATTCATCCGATGATGGACAGCTTTGCATAGTGCTTTCTGCCTTTTCTCTTCCTTCCTTTTAGAACTTGGTCCCTGAGGACACAAACTCTTTCCACTTCAGCTTTTTGCCCTTTCTCTACTCCGGATAACAGCTAGCATATAAAAGCAAGGAGCAACAGCCAGAACATCAGGAAGATCTGAGGCTAAAATCATTGGTAAAATGAGCTGCTCAGAACACTGTTTTAGTAGCAAACTAAGACATGACCATAGATAAACACACACCCCAGAGCTGCACAGGAATTAAGTCGGAGACAATGATGCCAAACTGTCCCAAGGGAAAATGAAAAGTAGTCCTGACGCTAATGCCAGAGACAGATAAGACACAAGCAGGCAATTAAAGTCAGAAAAGTGTAAATACATATTAAGAGGAAATGAGTAAGTGCCTCGTGGCTGACGGAGGCTTGAGGGGACATGTCCTAAGGGTGAGGCTCCCGGGACGCAGGATCTCCTCTTGGACACAGGACAGACTCCTGGGGGGTATGGTGGCATCACCCACACGAGGGGTGGGGCAAGGGAGCCAGGAGAGGAAAGTGCACTTGAGATGCACCCTAGGAAGCCATCTGGCTCGTCCAGGGGCAGGCAGAGGGCTCGATTAAGACCTGCGCCCTTGGGAAGGGCCACCCTGTCCCCGGGGGCCCAGGTAGGGTGTCCCTGGCAGAGGGCCCCACTCTCCTAGGACTCTCGGAAGCACCGCCTGGAACCAGTCATCACAAGTGTGACCCTGAGCAGCTCGTGGTTTTGTCACCCAGAGGCACCCCTCCCACCTGTCGGGAGCTGCACCTGTATTTCCTGGGGAAGAGGCTGGGCCCGGGTGGGCGCATCCGGAGGAGCTGCTGGGCCCCCGACAGATCCCACTCTGCTCTGCTACCATTACAAGTAACACACAGTTACGGAAATAATTAGAAAGTGAGGTAAGTCAGTCAAACACTACAACAAAACCGCTGAGTTTCACCGTCCAGTCATGCAGGCGCACATCCTTCACCTGTACACACACGCGGCAGACATATTTAACTACACATGGTGTTTTAGAACTTGTGAACATATTTCAAAAAACGCTTCTATAGCATCTTTTCTTAATGCCCATGATTCCAATGCACAAATGCAGTGTCATACATTTAACTCAGTCCCCACTGCTACACATCTCTGTCCCCATCCTCTTTGGCGGACACATCTTTGCAAGCGTCCTTAATTATCCTGCAAGAAAATCATGGCTGTCGACTTGCCACGGGAAAGGGTAGAGGCGATATTTTTAAAGGTTTCAATTCTCGTGGCCAAAGTGCTTTTCAGAAAGGTGGTTATCTGCCACCAGCAGAATAAAAGTGTCCTTTTTGTTGCTATTCTTGTCACCAGGAGCCCCTTGGTTGTGAGGGGGCTGCAGGGCACACTGCCACCTCAGGCGGGTTAGCGGGAAGGGAAGGAAAGGAGGCCCCTTTAAGGCGGCATGTGAGCCATTTCCCCAAAGAGGAGGCACAGACCGAGAGCCCGTCTCTGTCTCAGAAGGAAGAGGCTCTCTGCCCGGAACAGCCAGGACCTTTAGCTCGAATCCATTAATCCTCTTTATTAAACCTGGGTCACCTCTGAGTCCTGAGACACTAACCAGCACCTCCCCACGCAAGTGCATCCAGGGACGCGCTGCACGTGGTCTGCCATCTCCAGGGACCAGGGCACAAGGTTAGAGGGCCTCTCAGGCTCTGGCCTCTGCCTCTGTCAATGTGAGAGAGAACACCAGCTGCACCTGTATAAATTTCAGGCCACAGCCAGGATTGCACTCTGCACGTGGGTGGGGAGAATGCAGGTCAGGTGGGCCAGCGGCCCCCCTTCCTTCCAAACGCCTGAGCCGGTCCAGGTGCTCGGGAGGGTCCGGTCCAGAGTCTGCAGGGGAGGGACTTGGGGCTCCTCAGAGCAACCCGCCCGACTCCCCCGCAGGGAAGAGCTGAAACCCTCCCTGCTCTGCGTCAGTACGTGGAGCAGAGGCCATGCCCGAGCCAAATGCGGAAGGGCCAGCAACAGAAAGATAGAAAAGGAGAAAGACCAGGCAGGGAAACGCACACAGACCAAAGAATCAGAGAGACAGTCGGGACCAGAGCAACACCAAGAACACACACAGCAACACGAAGGCCCCTTCCCAGCAGCCTGCCCTGCTGCTCCAACCCCGAGACAACCTCCCTCAGTCCTCCTCTCATCCACTTACACACCTGATGAAGCTTAACAGTCACCCCAGGACCAGGTGCAGCGGATCTCAGATGCTAGGCAGACAGAGCACACAGACTCAAGCTTGATACGAAGGATCAGAAAAGTAACTAGCTCGGGTCCCAAGGAGAAACGCGGGGGGAGAAGGGGAAGGTTAGAAATTAAAGCTCTAGGAAAAAGGCAGGATGGGGCCTGGCCTGCGGTAGTTTTAAACTAAGGAGCTGACATCACTGTGGAGGGGCTCTGGAGCCTGAAGGACTCTGGGGTGGGCGGTGTGTCCAGGTTCGCAAGAGCCCCACATGGTGAGGGGCAGTGTCACTGCCAGTTCACAGGTGAGGAAACTGGCTCCGGGCAGCTCTGCTCACCAGTCATTGAAGAAGAGCAGCCCAGCTCCCTCCTGACACCTCCTGAACCTTTTCACCCAAATGGAACCACAGCAGCCTTTGTGGAAAGTGGGGAGGAGAAGCTTCTGGAACCACAAGGAGGGTCAGGGAGTTTCCATCTGTGAAACCTCCATCGGCATCCCAAACAGTAGAGAAGCATAACTTCTATTTTCTTCGTATTTTCTGCTATTCAAATACTCTACCATCGACAGGTGATACAGTCCTAACCAGAACACACAAATGGGTGTGTGCATTCCTCCAAGTGCGGGGGAGGGAACAGGAGCCCTTTGGCCACAGGGAAATTCACTGTTTTGACCTTTCCTGGGCCCCAAGGGGAAGTGCATTCCTTGAGATCCTGAGATATTTTGAGATTCACACCCAAAGTTCATCCCTGTCCTGGAGGCAGACCCATGGACAAAGGACTGGGGTGAGAACAGATACCTCACAGCCATAAGCAAGGGCCGTTCATCTGCTGCCTGTTGTAGAAGAGATATTGCCAATAACTGAAAAATCTTCCAGGAGATCAGAAACAGATGATCAACAACACCAGCAGAAAACAATTGTTTTAAAATCTAAGGACCAACTCGACTTGTAACATCAAAGGAGAAAAAGCAGAAACCACTGCTCCCTCTCAAGTGGGCAGAGACAGCCTCTGTGAGCACCAACGGGGGCCACACCTGCCTCGCCACCAGGACCCGGCTGGCGGGACTGTGGTGGCCACTCCGGCGTCATCTGGGTGGATTAGCCGCTGTCACCAAGACACCCCTGGCTCCTGTGAGCTTCTCTCCCAGCCGTTGCACTACTAGAACAGGGGGTGTTTTTGCGTATTTAATCGCTCCAATGTCCTTTCACTGACATGATGCTCTTTCTGGGCGAGTACTGTCTGGGTCCTCGGTGCCAGTCCCTGGGCGGGGGAGGGCCAGGCGGGGAGCCTCCCTCACCCCACCACCTCCCCACCCCCAGGGGCTCCCATCAAGGGAGGGAACAAAGCCGGGAGCCCGCGCGCCAGGGGGCTCCGAAGGCTCAGAGGCTGCTGGCCACCTGGAGGAGAGAAATCATGCCGCTCAAGTCTTCCTCCTGCTTCCAGCCAATTTCTACTCCCTTTAATTCAATTCCACTCCTCCTGACCCCAGCAGGCTGGAGTTCCAGAGTTACTTTCAACAGATAGCACCAATTACCGAGGTGTGAAAATAGAAACCTTCGCGTTTGGAGAACAAACCCAGAGACGGGACTGAACTGAACTGAGCAGGAAGGTGGAGAGAAGAGAGGAGTCCGGGGGTGGGGGGGGGGGGAGGGGAGGCGACTGGCAGGCAAAGAGGAGGCTGCAGACAGGGACCACCCAGAGGGGCCCCCGGAACCGCAACAAGCCAGGGAAGCACGCGGGCCGGGGCACCTGGAGCTGGGATGGTCCTCGTGGGCCTGTGTGAGCGCCAGCCCAACCCCACTGGTCGCTTCCCTGTACAGAGAGCCCCGAGCCCCAGTGCCCCCAACGGGCCGCACACCCTGCGGGGAGACCCTCACCCGCAGTGGGGGAGCGGGACCAAGGGCAGAAGCAGAGCCCAGACGTCCCGCCTGGCTCCCACGGGCAGCCCGTGATCATAACAACCGTGCACACCTTGGGGGGCCTTCACCCTCCCGCAGGTTTCCTAGGATCCCCCCACCCTGTGCCACTCGGCCTGGGGTGTCCAAACACACGGCGGGTCCTAGTAACACTGATGAAAATTAAGTCTCGGGCTGGTCTGTGCTTCTGTGGTCGAAATTAATTGGTTCCATGACCTTTTTATATCGGCATCCTGTCCCCTATAAAACGTAAATAGAGTAGGTACCCAGCAAATACTTGAACTAACGTTTTAAATAAGGTGTTCTGCCCTCCATAAAGCCTGTCTTGTTATTTAAGGAAAGACGACATTATCATGGGATGAGCTTGGAACAGTAAACCAACGAGACTACCTTTCCCCCATCCACCCCCCAGACCAGGGACAACGGGGGGAGAGTTACTCTCCGTTACACACCCACCCCCTTCCCAGGGACTGAAGGGGGTGCTTACTTCACTGCGAACAGGAGCAGAGCCTCAGACCTCCTGCCAGGTCCACACTGAGACGGGTCGGAGCCTGAGAACATGGCCCGGGGTCACCTGAACCCCTCAGCCGGGCACCAGGACCTCCGAGAAGCTGAGGCCCTTCCTCGCAGGTCCAAGGTCTTCAACTCCACCCACCGCCCGCCCTCGGTGGGCTGGGCTAAGGGTCTCGTGCAAGATTCAGGGAAGTGGATCCACAGGTGTGTGTGAGTCCACGGACACAACCTCAACACACAGAAGCATAGGGAAAAAAACACAGATGCCTCTTCTCCCTCCCAAGGATCAATCATAGCATCATCTTCAGGGAAGAAATTAATCTAAGAACCTTTAGCCAGATCCTCTGACTTTCTGTCCAGATCCTGCAGCACTTCACTGCAAGACAAGCTTCCCTCAGCCATTCTCCTTCAGGGGCGTTTGCTCCTATGTTTGGTGTGCAGTGAAACGCGTGGCCAGGATTGCTGATTCAAAGGCTGTAGCAACACTTGGGCCCATCCCCTGCGAGAGGAGAAATACCTCTTGACTAGACTTAGGGTGACTGGCCATCCTGGGGTGCCTGGGACGGACAGTCCCCAGGGTGCAGGGCTCCCAGTTCTGAAAGCAGGACAGTTCTGAGCAAACTGGGCCAAGTTGAATAATCTAGCTTAGATATGATTTCTGAAAATGCCCCCATCCTTAGCAGCAAGGATGGGGCAGGAATGACACAGAGTAAAAGGAAGCAGCTGGTCTGAGGGCGGAACTGCAAAGAGGCTCCATGTTCTAAACTCCATAATTTCCTCATCTCATTTCTAAAGACATAGAAAATGAGCTTCATAGAAATATGTCTGCCTAGGAGTCAACTTTACGTGGCAGAGTTGACTCTGAAAGTCAGATCTGTGGGAGCCCTAAACCCATGTTCTTTACCGGGCCAGGAGCCTGTGAGGACCAGCACGGCCTCCCAGCCCCAGGAAGGAACCTCGAGGCACCATCAAGGGCCTGCCTTCAGGGAGTTTCAGATACACTGGGCGGGGCGGGCAGTGGATTTAACTAACCTCAGCTGGTCAGCATCTCCTCCCCCACCCTTCGCTCCTCCAAACGCAGCTGTAAATCCTTCCCATCTGTAAACACGAATGCGGTTCTCGCCATTGCTTAGCGCTTCTGACACTAATTGCTCTACAGAGTCTGTGCAACTGGCAACACCTTATTAAAAGTGAAATATATTATACTGTCCACTTATTGCTGCTTTATAGAGATAAAAGTATCTTTACTGCATGGGAAAGCTGGCAAAGAATTTGACAAAGTGGCTTCTAAACAGCCGCCTCCCAGGACACAGGCTGGGTCTGGGTTAGGCCGGAGCTGCCCTGCCCTGCCCTACCCTGCCCTGCCCTGCCCTGAAGGTTTCACCACAGACTCTCCCCTGCACTGCTCTGCTTCCATCTCAAAGATCAGCATCCAGGGAGCAAGCCTTGGTGCTCTCAGCCGAGACAGCGGCACCAGCCAGTCTGCAGAAACAATGTCTCCTTCCTGCCAAGGGCAGAGCAGGGTGCAGAGAAGGCTGGCTAGAGGAGAGCTGGGCGGCAAGGATGCAAGAGCACGACGGGCAGGTCTAGGGCGAGAGCTCCAAGTTCAGACAAACTTGGGACAAGGCAGGCCTCCTGACGGACACCCGCCAAGACGGGATCGCACAGTCAAAGCAAAGCCACAGTCAGCAACCTGTGCAGACGCTTGCCGACACTTAACCATCAGAGAGTCCACCCACCCCACCCTCAGCACAGCTGGCTGCTCGGGGCCCTGTTACACGGGACAGAGACTCCAATGACCTCCTCGCTGAAAGCAACAGGACTCAACTCGCCAACCAAATACCCGTAAACGCTTCCCTAAACACCCTCCAATTCAAGATTGCCTGACCATCCATACGGGATGCAAGCTAAGAATGTTTCTTACATTTTTAAAAGGTTGTGAAAAGAGGAAGAGGAATATGAGGTAGAAACCTCAGGGGCGCAAAGCCTAGAATATTTACTTCACCAGAAACAGCCAGCGCTGTCTTAAAGAAAGAACGGGAAAGTGCAGAGAAAGGTGACTGCAGGCAGCTCAGAGGAGAACCGCGGGATGGAGGGAAGGATAAGGGTTGACACAGAAATGCCACCGGGAAAATAACGCCCACTTCCAAAGGGGCAAATTTTGCTGAGTGCTGAGATCTGATTGTGTTCACTCTGCTTTCTGGACAGGGCCCATCTGCGGGAGCCTCGCCTTTTGTCTTGGCGATGTTTTACCGCTGTCCCCGTCCATGGCAGTGCTGCGACGTGGCCCAGTGGGACAGGGCGGCCCCGGGAGCTTGCAGATAACAAGGAGATGCAATGATGGACGGGCCTATTGTCACCGCCACGTTTTGTGTTTCCGAGATACCAAATTGCCTGATCGCTTTGACATTTCCGAGACCAAATTAAAATGCACCACCATGGAGACAAAATGTCATTAGCCTCATTATAAGTGATTGTGTTAAAATAAATACAAAAATAAAGTGGAAATTAGTCCAAACCATTAAAATACAGAAGCGAAAATGGCCAACAGGGACCTTACATGAGACAGACTAAGAAAGGCTGAGACGCCCCCAAGGAGGCAGGAGAGATGGATGGAGCCGGCATGGTGGGCAGGCAGCGGGCGGCGGGACGGCACTGCTTGGGCGCCAAAGCTGCTGCACTCGGCCACCGCCCACGTCGAGGGGCCTTAGAAAGGGTGCATGGCCTCACTGACCCCTGAATTCCTTCTCTGGGAAGTTAAGAAAATGACCTCACCTTTCTCACGTGTCTGTGAAGAGCTTCACGTCTAAGTAAAAGGAATAAAGAAATAGTCTTATGAGTTGGAGACTGTCTGGAAGACGGTCCCCTGAAAGAAGGGGGCAGGTAACCCCGTTGGGCAGAGAGATAACTGAGGTGTCCTCACAGGACAGCCCCAGCTTTTCTGAAGAAGGGTGGCCACAGGCAGAGAACCAAACTTGGGTCCACTTGCCCGAGTGCAGTAAAGCCAATCTACCGACATGGGGTCGTGGTGAAGGAAACTGGAGCATTCGCTGCAGGACCAAGCAAGAAGCCCAGAGCGGCTAGTGCTCAAAAGACCCGAGCTCCCCGATGGGTTTCAGGAAAGCATTTTTAGAGGCCAGGTGAGGGGGGCGGGTCGCAGGGCATGCGAGCAGCTCGTGCGCAGTTCTCTGGTTGGTTGATGGTGAGGTCACAGGTCAACATTATCAATCCTGAGGCTCCAGGAGGCCTGGGTCATCAGGTAGTTAACATCTTCCATTTGGTGGTGGTTTTAGCATCTGTAAAGCAACTCAGGAAGTGTGCATCAGGTACTATGATTTGGCTACTTCAGAGGGGAGCCCAGGGGAGGATACGGGCAAGGGGTCTGTCCCGGGAAGGCCCCATACAGTCCTGCTCGGTTACACCAGGAGGCCCCGTGTGGGGTACCGAGAGGGGTTCTGACTGCGACTCTGTCTGACGTCAGCTCAGCCCTTTCCCTGACCTCCTACCATCTGTGGGGCTCACCCTCCCTGCCTCCCAGACCCTTTACTCTCTGCTGCTTCACCCAACCTGCCCTTTGACCCCTCCCTCTTTCCTGTCTCTTTCAGCTACACCTACTTCCTTTGGCCCCTCAGACTTGACCCCAGAAACCTGGCCCCAGGCACATAATACCCATCTCCTGCGTCTCTCATGCCCACCACTGGACGTTTGCCCTTAATGCCTAGTCTATGGACGCTGACCAGAACAAGCAATGGTGTGAACCGCGCCCCCAAAAGGAAAAGAACCAATCCTTCCCTCGGCTCCTTCAAGGAAGGACATTAATTCTAACTTCCGCCATGCCTGCCCACCCCCCCACGAGAGCCACACGAAGCCCCTCCCTGCAGGAACCAGGACTGAGTAGGCTGAATTCCTGCCTCAGCCTGCTTCTCCACACAGACATCCATGACCAGTCCTGGCCTCTTCCCTGCTGAGCCCGAGCCGGCTGGGGGACCACTTCCCATTGATCGGAAGCTGGCACCAAGTTCTCCCCCTTGAGATCAAGGGCTGTTTTCACCAAACACAGTAAGCCTCTAACAGTATGAACCAACACAACTGGAAGCACCATGATAGAGTCATAGCACCTTCTGCTAGCACGATAGTCCTTCCCGTTTCCTAAATTATCTCTACCAACAGCACCCTGGACCACACAAAAGTCCTGTGTTGCGACTAAGGCAGATATTATAGTTCCTTCCTCATATCTGAAAAAAACTGAGGCCCCAGCACAGAAAATGTCTCATCCAATTTCCCACAGTCCAGAGCAAAGAGACTAAAAGCCACACGTCTGAAGCCTCGGTTCAGTCCAAACTGTTGAATTACTTGGCCTAAGTCTTAAGGACCAGAACAAAGGATCCCAGGAGAGCTGTGAGAGGGTTAATTCCCAAAGGCCTGCAAATAGCTTGACCCCCTAAGAAGAGCCCCCAGGTGCTCGGCGGGGATGAGCAAGGGCCTCAGGGGGCTTCGCTGCAGGAGCCCGCAGACCCCAAGCTGCGAGCTCCTGCACCTGCTCTGTCATCGTGATCCCTCAGGAGATGCGTAGGTGGGTTTGGTTTGGTTTGTTCCAGGTGAATTTCGGGGGAGACAGAAGATGCCAGGAGGTGGGGCGAGCCGTCCCTGGTCCAGTCAGAGACAGCACTGCTGCGAGAGACAACTAAGGGCGTTGCCTGAAGGACAGCAGCAGAAAAGCTTTACCCTGGAACCCCAAGCAGGAGAGCTGCTGTTCAATCAGCGTGTGTGAGTGCCCCGTGCTGGGACGGCCGGAGGCCCTGTTCTGTGCGTGTCTCCACTGCGGCCTCTGTGCAGGGCTGGGGAGGCCGCTGTCCTTGGGGCCGTCACGTTCTCCACTTGAGTCTGCAGTTCCCAGTGTGCGTGCTCGCCCACTCTCTTCCTTCCAAACCCAGCAGGCATCTGGCTTCTCCGATTTATGTTTTCTTTTTAGTTCCTGCACTCTGATCTTTCTCCCACATCCCTTTTCTAACCTGTGAGTGTCGGTTTAAAAAGTGCGCCCATTTTCCCCGTTGCTCCACGGGGTGGGAATCAGGACAGAGAAGACCTTTTTCTAGGGCCAAGCCAGCCCGTTCCGAGGGCCCGATGGATTCCCTGCTGTAACTCGGACTAAACAGCACGGTGGACTAGGAGAAGGCTTGGTGAAATGAGCTCACGAAAGGCTGAACATCCCGCTGAGAAGACACATCTTCAGAGGTGAGAAACACAAGCAGCTTACTCCCGTGAAGCAGGAGGGTGACAGAAGCACGCTAAAATGGGTCAAACACCAGGCTTCAAGGCGGTGGGCTGGCTGCAATCAATCGTCTTCTGAGTGCTCATTAGAATTACAAATCAGAGCCGGCAGGCACCTTAAGGGATGCTTCAGTGCAACCTCCTTTTGTAGAGAAGAAATCTGAGGCTGAGAAAAGTCCAGTGACCCACGCAAGGTCACGCAGCCAGGCACAGCCGTGAAAGACCAGCGTTCAGGGGTCCTGACTCCCACCATCCCCTCCGACACCACGTGTGCTCACTCGGGGAGTGGGAGGAGAGTTCCTGTGCCCAAGTGGTTCAGTCTCTGATTAGAGGCACAAGGTAAAGACGTTTTTTGAAGTGATTGTCCTGAGGGTAGTAAATCACGAAAATCCCAAATGAGCCAGGTACAATATTAAGATCACCAGGGGAGATTTTTAAAAACCCTGACGTTGTACCCTGACCAATTCCATCAGAATCTCCGGGAGTAGGACCCAGGCGTGCGTCTGGGTGTTTTGAGCTCCCCCCTCCCCAGTGGTCTCAGTGTGCCAACAAGGTTGAGAACCATCCCCCCGGAAGTTCAGAGGGAGAGGGGTGCTTATTGGGTGAAGTTGCCAAAAAAGGCTGCTTGAAAGAAACTGTTTCTGGGCTGAGATCAGAGCAGTGGGCCAGACCTGGGGGCGCCGAGAGTCTTCATTTCCACGCTGCTAGCCCAGGAAGCACACTGCGAGGAGCACAGACCACAAGAGCCATTAAACACTGGTTGGTACCTTCTTTCCCTGAGCCTTTGGTCCACTCAGCGTAGCGATCCAGGGTGATTTCTGCCCCCAGTTTCCCATGCGGAGGGGTGAGGCCGGCTTAGTAAGGGCCCCACATCTGGGAGCGGGACTGCAGGTCCACAGCCCTGACCCTGACCCAGCCCACCTGCAAGTTCAACCTACAGCCATCAACCAGGGGTCAGGGGCTGCTCTAAGTGCCGCGCTCTCTGGCCCAGCAAGGAATCGGCCCCAGCCCCTGGTCACGCAGAGGAGGGGGAGATAGGGAGGCGACGGAGAGCTCTGTCAAGTTCACCTCCCCCAGGCGGGCTCCGCACCCCAGATCTCATCTGCCTGTGTCAGCAGCCAGATGCCAACGGGCACACACCCGACAGCCAGGAAGGAGCCCAGGGCCACCAACACGGGGCAGAGGCTGGCTGGGCGCCCCTCGTGCTTGGCATCAGCAGCCCCCGTCAGGAGGACGGCACAGACAGGAGGGGCTGTGCTTCCCGAGACCCGCTCCTGACTCCCGCGTGGCCCCTCTCTGCAGCAGGGTGGCCACGCCACTCAGCGTTTACCCTGAGGCTGCCTTGATGTCCTCTAACGCTCTGACTGCTCGTTAGCCTTCTCGCCCTGATCTACACCAGCAGCTCCAATCCAAGTCCCAGAGAGGCTGAGACGGTGGCCGAGGGTGTGCGGGTGCTTAGCAGCTCAGGCCCCTCCTCTCCAGCTCACCCGCTGGCGGGGGACGCTCCCACCTGGTGGAGGCGCCCACTGGCTATTACTCAAGAAGCAGCTACTGATCGCCTTTTCTGTGAGACACCACCGCCTCTTGGGCGGCTCCTCTGAAGGCGGCTGGGATCCATCTCACGCCCACACTTCCCCCTTAAATCAGACACAGGAGCCAAACCTCTGACGTCAGAAGCACGGAGGCCACAGGGAGAAGTCATTCTGCTGAAGGTTTGCTTGTAGCTCTGCGCCTCTAGAAATGCAGACGGGCCTCTGTGCAGCCGTCGGATGCCCCTGGCTGGTCACGGTGCAGGTCGTGCGGGTCTGAGTAGCCTAGGACCAACACCTGGACGACCCTTTCCAAGTCTTGCCATTCCAGGCTGAGCAGAAAGGCCTTCAGATCTTCACAGTATTATTTCTCTGGTGTGATCCACGGTAAACTCTCACCAAGAGGGAAGAGCGTGAAAAGCACCCTGAATTGGGACAAATCAGACCTCGTTTCTGTACCTGATCGTCCCGCACGACGCTGTGTGAACCCACACGAGTCTCCCCACTGGGCTCCAGTGACTTTAAGGTCCCTTATAATGCTGACCATTTGTGGGCACAGATGTAGCCTCCCCAGCCTTCGGCTTCTCCTCTCACTCTGTCATTAAATACTTGAGAACATTACGAACAGGGCCTGTACTTTCCTAATAATAACACCATCCGTGGTCCTTGAGTCAAATCCTGCAGTGATGGGTGACATGTGGACAAGAGCTCTGTACCTAACAGGACTGCAGGTCACCCACCTGCTGGTTGCTGCCTCGGCCCTTTACCAGCCCAGCGACATGTTGCCACAGATGCTCATCCACGTCATTATCTCCTCCACCTCTTTCAAAGTTCAAGTTCCCGGAGCTCGGGGTCTGGACCCCTTCCCGTTTCCTTCTGTGTTCCCTCCCCTTGTAATCTCAGTCAGCACTGAGGCTGGAGGTGTTACCTGTGCGCCAACAAATCCAGACGAGGATGCCTGGATGCACACACGCACACACACGCACGTGCACATACACAAACATACACACGTGCACGAGCACACACACACTCCCAATTCTTTACATCCAACTGCCTGCTCTACGCGCCCAGCAGATGCACCAAGTTCACTGTGTGCAAAGTAAACTCCTGATTCTCCCCCAAACCCACAGATCCCCCTGCAGTTGACGTCAACTCCATCCTTCCAGTTGCTCTGGTCACAGAATCCGGAGGACTCCGTGAATCTGTTCTCTTCTCACATCCCATCGGCCAGTAGCTCGGCCTTCACTGGATGCCTGTCAGCTACTTCCATCACCTCCTTTGCTGTCACCCTAGTCCACCCCCCCATCTTTTTCTTGGACCACGGCAGTAGTCCCCTAACTAGTCTCCCTGCCTCCACCTTCAGCAGTGAGGTCATGGCACTCCTCTGCTCAAATCCCGAAAGCAGCCCCATATCCAGCTCAGAGTAAAGCCAGTCTCCTGACAGAGGATGACAAGGTTCATCGAATGGGGACCCCACCTCTCTAGCCGCTTCTCCTACCCCTTCCCCTGTATTTACTCTGCCTGAGGCTGCTGGGCTACAGAGCATGGCGCCTTCTCTGTGCTGCAGACTCGAGGACCCCTTAGACTACCCTCCACCTCTCTCACTGCCTCCCCGGCCTCTGACCTTCCTGCCGAGCCCCGGGCACCCTGCACGTGCCTCATGCAGGTCTTGGCCGGCTTCTCCTCGAGGGGACCTTCCAGCCCTTTACAAACTCGGCTCCAATGCCCGCCCCCCCTGCCCAGGAACCTCCCTGGTGAAGCTTCAAGTTCTTCCCTCTACGTGCTTCCAGGAGGAGGTTTATGCAAACGGTTGCAGGAGAGCACACTGCAACATGCCTGCAGGCTTTCTGGGCTGCCCCTTCCCGAGTGGCCCCTATCCCGAGCCTCCAGCCCCGGCAGAGGCTGAGTGCGCACCAGACGCCCACTGCCCGCAGGACCTTGTCGGATTAATCGTCCGACGTGGAGCTGCACCACGAAGCAGCTTTCACCTAAACCAGCTCTGGCGTTTACAGTGGGGCTCGCGAAAAGATCCTCATCAGTGCGCTAGATCGCAGAAATTAAGTGTAGCTTCTAAAATTAGTGTTGTCAACAACCCAGCAGCAGAGAAATCAGGCCACAGGACCGCTGAGTATAGAAAAGAAATACGATTCAGAACCCCATAGGGTCAGTCCTTACACACCAAAGGCCCTCCAGGGCTACAAAGGATTCTGCAATGGCCAAGGAGCCCGGGGACACTTCTGCGAGGTGCAGAGGAGCCTCAGGACTGGTCAAGGCCATGAGAAAGGCATCCCGGACCACGGTAACGGATCACATTCCTGGGCATCCGTGAGGACTTAGAGCTCCAGTACTGTCGGTGTCTACAGGATGTCAAAGAGGCTCACGTGGCAACAAGCAGTCAGTGCAGGGAGGTGGCTGGACAAAGTCTGGTCTGCCTTCTGCCGTAGTGATTTACAAAGCAGGCGTCTGACTGCTCCTTAGGTTTGGAGCCCTGAGACACTGACCTCTCTAATACGGGCCTGGTGCTTTGGCCTGCAGGTCACTTCCAAACGGACTGAAGAGGAAGGAATTCCTGCAACACGCCTGCGTGGTTTTCGCCTCCTCCGTTCCAGCTCACCTGTGTCTGCTCCCGCCCTCCGCACCTGGAGCTCCTGGCGGTCCCTGTCACCAAGTGACTGAGGGTAGGCCCAGGACACTCTTGAGTATCTGGCCGGAGAGCCCCCTTTTCATCAAGAAGCAGCCCAAACACTTCAGTCAAGGGTACTTCTAAATATTTAGCGCCATTCTCACTTCTTGATTGCAGGAAGTTCATTCCAAGCTGGCTCAGTGTTTTGAATTGATCTCAAAACTGCTGCTGTCACCGTGAGCAGGTCCACGCTACTATTTACCCCCCACTACCTTAGATATTGCATTTTAGATTAGGTTTACGTGTTTGTAGACAGGAATCTTATCTGGGCTGTCACGCACACTCCTGACTACCCGCGAGCTAACAGAGTAACATGTAAGTCTGCCCTAAAGAAAAGGTGCTGGAATGGTTTGGCTAATAAAGACGGCACGCTCATTGAGTCAGTCCAGCGAAACTAATAACGCGGTTATGCCTTAAGACTTTTCACATCTGTTTTATTCCAGACGTAGTCTTCCAGAGAACAGCCCCGCCATCATGCCTAGTGGTATTCTTATCAAACGTGTTCCTCTTGTCAGCCATTCCTACAAAGCATTCATCAGAGAGCACCCGGCCCAGATGAGGGAGTTGATGACCTGATTTACAGGCTTGGGATAAATCGATTTTCAGTGGGACAAATAAACTGAGAACTAGAAGCTTCTCACAGGCTTGAAACCAGAACCGCTCAGAGGTGCGGGCCTATGGGATAAAAAGAGATGGCTGTCCTTCATTAGCTGTGAGAAAGACAACTGACATAAGTTAGGGGGTTGCTAGGATACTGTACTGACCATTTACAACCAAAGAACAGTGATTCTCAGCCAGGAGCAGTTTTCTGCCCCACGGGACATCGGTCTACGCCTGGAGACAATTCTGGTTCTCGCAACCGGCGAGGTGCTGCTGGCACCTGATGCACAGAGGCCAGGGATGCTGCTAAACGTCCTGCAATGCACCGGGCAGACCCCACAACCGAGAAGTGTCCTGCCAAGTGTCAAGAGTGCCGGTGCCAGAGGGCCATTAGGGAAATCACGTTCCAGAAGCTAACGTGTGCCCGTAACGATTAACAATGGAAGCACCACGGGAAGGTAGAACCCGCTTTATGAGCTACACAGTGAATGTGCTCCGGATAACAAACCAGGAAGACAGAAAGAACGCAAGGTGTGTGCTGCATCTCCAAACGGACTCAGGTCCTGTCGAGGGAGAAAGGAAGCACCTTTATCATCAGTCCAGAGAAGCCAGAAACCCAGGCGAGAATCTGGGGGACTTGTTATTAAAATGTCTCATTTACTCTGGGTCAGAGGAGGGTTTCCAAGGGCCAGGGCCAGGAGAGTCCAAGATAGCAAGTTCTTCCTGGAACTGACAATTGCGCAGCTCTCCCAGGCCTGCCCGTGAGTCCTGGCTCAGCTTTGCAGAGCGGGTTGGGTTGTGCGACATCGAACTGGGAAGGGCTGGACTGGGGAGCAGAGCCTCGGCTTGCAGGCCTGCTTTGGGCCCAGCACAATGTCAGCCTGGATCCCCCAGAACCAGACGTCAGGTAGGACGAAGTGTCAAGACATGGGCCAGGGAAGCACCTGGGAGAGAAGATGGGGACAGAGCTGGAGACCCAGGCCCTCTGACCTGGGGAGTGTGAGAGCGAGGCCGCAGGAAGGCTGAGTGGATGTGGGGACGCAGTGTCCTCCTAAGGGGAGTGTGGCCAGGCCCCTGGGGAGCCTCAGGCCAAAGTCGACCATCAAGGAAGCCATGTCTCTCAAGAACGGCCACAACCCAGCACCTCTGCTTGGCTTGGTCGTTGGCCAAGAGCAGCCGTGAGAAGCGTGGCTGCAAAGCCAACACACCTGTGGGCTTCAGAGAGCAGAGAGCCAACACCCCTGGGGAGCCTCAGGCCAAAGTCGACCATCAAGGAAGCCATGTCTCTCAAGAACGGCCACAACCCAGCACCTCTGCTTGGCTTGGTCGTTGGCCAAGAGCAGCCGTGAGAAGCGTGGCTGCAAAGCCAACACACCTGTGGGCTTCAGAGAGCAGAGGCAGGGGCTGAAGACCCGAGAGCCCCATCCTGGGGGCTGCCACCAAAGCTGGGACAACGCACAGGAAAATGCACCCAGTGCCGCCAAGTTTCCTACTTTACTCCTTCCTGTGCATCTCCCTTTCTGTGGTCTCCTAACACCCATGCGAAAAATTCCAACCCTCCCTTGGCTGGACTTTCCCCCAGGGGGATGTCTCTGCAGCAGGTGGTCCGTGGAGAAGAGCTGGGACAGAGGGAGAAGAGGGCAAGAACTCGGGTGAGGAACCACGTGCAGTTGGAACGGAAGGTCCCCCTGTTTAGCTTTTTCTCTCCCAAAGACTCTTTTGCATTTACTTCCCTTCAATGGTCTTTTTTGATAAACAAGAGAACATCTGTAATACTGGTCTGTATCCACTGACATGTTACTCATTTTTACCACAAAGACAGAATTGTTGAAGGACATGACAGCTGCTCCAAGATGGGGTCTGCCATAGCAACTGTGTTGTACCAGCACCCAGAGTGATTTGTGGCCAAGGACACATCCCATGCTAAGTCCCAGAGAGAAGCAGCCAGAGCAGAGCCATTAGAAGCCTTCTGCCAACCATGATGCGACATTTCTGTCTTGACTCCAGTCCCATGAGCCGGTGCCCTAGCCCCTGAGTGGTGCTGGTCTCCAGGGATGCTTTGAGTGTTACATGGAATGAAGGGAAGGAGTACCAGCATTCCTATTGTTATTTATTTATTTTTATCTTAGCCTTTTGGTCACCACATATGTGTAGCAACATAGATTATTTCTGCTTAAAAAAATACATTGTGTGTATAGGCTCTAAAACAAAGAAGTTTGGAGACCACTGGTCATAGAGTAGGTCTTCATTTTTGTAAATAGTACAAAGTGATGGTATGAAACAGGTGAGAGTGGAACTACTCTGCTTGATCTGAGACAGCTGGGGTCCGGGAGTGGGGCACAGACTGCACCCACTCAAATGCAACCAAGCCTGTGGGGCTCTGGGCTAAAGGCCCCCAGGGGGAGGGGCAGGAGCAGGGACAGGCAGTCGCTGTACCTACCAGGATGCCCTGTGCTCACGCCTGGGGCCCCTGGTGTTTCTCGGTTGCTGGGCTCGCCCTCTGGGGCCTTGGGCAGGGCTCTGCCCACAGAGGATTCTGCCCCAGAGGGTGATAGGCACAGAAAGCGTCTGCACACCACCTCAGCACTAGGCAGGGGCTCTGCTCTGAGGAGGGGGCGTCCCCGGGGCTGAGACCCCGACTCCCCTGCCCACGTGCTGGGTGGGCCCATCCTCTGCCCAGTCTCCTCCCTACACCCCCGTCGCCCAGTGGCCTGCTGCTTGGCCTTCACCCTTCCCTGTCTTTGGCCTCCAGCCAACCCCAGCTCCGCTTTGTCCCTGACTTCCCCTCCAGCCCTAACCTTTGCTCTCTCGGCCTTCACGCTGACCCTGTCTCCTCCACCACGTTCAGCGCGATGCAGAAGAGGGGCCTTCGGAAATCTCAAGAGAATATGAAGATATTTCTTATGTACCCAGTTCCTGGGTCCAAACACAGGAGCGAGAGATCTGCTGATGGTAACCAGGCCCTTAGCCGATACCTAGGAACCCTAACAGAAGACAAGTCAAACTAACGGAAGAACTTTCTCTTTACTGAAAACCTACCACAGTCACTGCCTTCCCAGATGTCACATCACAAAGCAGCGGAACAAAAAAACTGTCAAGAAGAATTGAAAAGAAAGAGGGATGGAGAATATAGGATGCTTTCACGGGGGAAAAACAATCTACAGTGTACTGTGGTTCCCCCCCACCATCCTTCTGAATGCTCTTCCACCACTTCCGCTCTTCAACTGCAGCATAAAATCTGATTTTGGAAACTAAAATCTGATGAAATACCAGTGTTCTAGTTCCAAGCTAGAGCACCCCTCCCCCGCCCTGATCCCAGACTAGAGGAAGACTCAGGACATGGTGAAGGTACAAGCAGGCTCCACTCTCCCACGGGGACCCGGCCTCCAGGGGGGCCCGCAGGCTGAGCTACTCAGAAGGCAGCCGGGGACATGGACAGAAAGACTCTCACCTCTCACTGTGGGCGGTGTGCTTGGTGTGTGGGGGCCCTTCTTGGATCCCTGGGCCCGCTCGGCATCTCCACTCAGGCTGGGTCTTTCTGAGGCGTCTGAGAAGCTGAGCAGGTGGGGTTAGGGAGGACACGAGACAGGACTGTGACCTTGGACCTCACCTCCTTTCACCAGCCAAGCACACAGCTGCGTCCCTGGCTCTCATGCTGGACTCGGCCCGGTACAGGCACAGGGTCTGTGGTCCCCTGGGCCTGAACAGAGGGACTTGGGTCACTAGGGCCTCGCAGCTGAGCCCGCGGCGGGAGGAACTGGTCGGTCCCCTGCAGCATGTGTCAGGGGAGCGAGCAGGCCCCCTCCCACTAAGGTGCCTCTCAGCCCCGCACTGCTCCCTGAAAGTCTACTTGCAGGGGTGGCAGCGAGCTCAGCAGACAGGCACACGGGGCAGCCCGGTTGTCAGGGCTGCAGAGCACTTTCCACCCGAACTTCGCTCTTCTCAGCCCCATCTGGGTTTCTCTCATCTCAACCCAAAAAACAGAGACCCACGGGGCCAGAGCAGCTCAGCTGGGGAAAAACAAACCACTTCCAGTACTTTCCACAGAAAAAGGAGAAGAAGCAAAGCAAACAGGGCTCCAAGCCTAGGGGCGTGAACACAGGAGTGGGCGGAAAGGGGCCTCCTCCTCCTGAACCACCATCACGGGCACTCGGGCATGTGCTCCAAGGCCTGTGGCGTGAACACAGGAGTGGGCGGAAAGGGGCCTCCTCCTCCTGAACCACCATCACGGGCACTCGGGCATGTGCTCCACGGCCTGTGGCAGCCAGAGCAGGACAGGGTCAGCAGTGAGGGGGCCGACGCAGGAGGAGAAGCAGGAAAGGCCCAGACACACGCCAACCCGAGGGACGCGCTGAGACCCAGGCCTGCCGCCTGGAGCCGCCGAGCCCCGCACGCCTGCCTGCATCCCTTACGAAGTTCCCAGCCGCCCCAGGACGTAGGTAAACGAGTTACTTCCTCCTATTTGGTAGACAGGATGAAGAGTCTCGGAGAGGTCCAACTGTTTGCCCAGGGCCGCCCAGTTCACAAGTGCAGAGGCAAAGGCAGAGGCCGGGTCCCGCTTCCACACTCTCCCACAGGGGATGGCAGAAGGGCTCGGCATCCACCATAAAAATAAACCATATTTTATTTAAGTACAGTTGATGTATAATATTATACAATTACAGGTGTACCATATACTGATTCACAATTCGTAAAGGTTATACTCCATTTATAGTTATTATAAAATATTGGCTCTATTCCCCGTGTTGTACAATATATCCTTGTACCTCATTTTATACCTAACAGTAAAAATAAATAAATGAAAGAAGAAAGAAAACAGTTGTCCGGGTCATAATAAAGAAGTGGTCCAATCTTCACGGACACTGTTGGGGGCAGTTGTAAGGCAGTGCCCTTTTACTCCCAAAAATCTCACCCTAAACAAAAGGAGGGGAGGGCCCATCAGGAAAAGATGCAGAATCCTCAGAGTGGTTTTCCCCATCCCTTCCCATCTGGGCTTCACCCAAAGAGGCATCCACCCCAGTGCCAAGTAAGACTGGGCACTGTCGTCTCCGTGGGATGAAGCCAGGGGGACTCCCAAGGCAACTCCCGCTTCCCTTGGAGGCTGACGGGCTATTTCCATCTCCACACTCTCTCTTCCAGCATTCTTCTCCCTTCAAGGAGCTGGGGCTCCCTTGGCACTGGGCTCTTTGGAAGAAGCAGGTTGGCTCATTCAGAGAAGCAAAGGCTTCCTCAGGCCTGTCTTCCTAGCAGGGAAATGCCCGTAGGAGCCTGGCCCAAGCACAGTCACCAGTGCATTCCTGTCTGCTCTGAATCTGAAGCCCCGCTTCCTGTTCTGCACTGTCCATGGCTCTTCTGAGCTGATCTCTCAATCGTGCCCAGGCCCGCATGGTCCACCGTGAGGGCAGAGCAGGGAAGGGGGAGGACGGGCGTTCACCCACTATCACGCGGAGCAGCGACGATGTGCGGGGAGGTGCTGTGTACACCGTCAGTTACCGCTTCACCGTGAATTGTTAATGTCACATTTATGGTATTTTCGGTGTGTATTTTCTCTTGGGTTTGATAGTCTGGTGATGATAAAAGCAGGTGCCTTTTGCAGTGGGTAGACCACACAGGACAGGTTGACACGTACCTGGAATTTGATATTGTACCACCCTGGGCATCTCCTTCTGCATATCAAGGATCAATTGATTTCTAGAAGTCTCCCAGTTCATTTACAAAGCTCATTCAAAGTATGAGGATGCCTCTGAGGAGGACAGGCTTCTCTCTTGTTTCTGACCTGTCACCTTAATCCTTGGGTACCGGATACCGGGGAGTCACCCTGTTCCACACACTCCTTGTGCACCAAGATGAGAGAGCTTCGGGGAAACAGAGCAGCTGAGGTTACAAGTCTATTTTCCAACAGGGGATCCGACAGGGAGGCAAAGCTCAGCTCAGCCCTGCGTATGCTGAAATGACACCAGCTGGGCTATGAACACAGGTTATTGAAGCTCCGTGTCGACATGTTGGTCGGGTCCCTGCTGACTCTGTGACATTAGCTAAGATGCTGGACTCCCTATGCCTCAGTCTTCTCATCTGTAGAATGAAAGGAAGGGATAGATGATCTCCAGCATCCCTTTCAGTCCTGAGGGCTCTACTTTTCTACATAAATTAATATGACTCACCCAGGTGGTGGTGGTTACAGGGAGGTCATGCATGCTCTTGTGACATCACAATAATATTTGTGAAAACATTGCATCTTGGTGCCCTTACATCAATCTAGAGTCCAATCAAAGCTTCTCTAAAATGCCTGGTTTCTTTTAGGAGCAAATAACCCTGGGCAAGATCCAGCAGATAACACAGCTAGAGCTCTCTGCAATCTCTTTGACAGATTGGTAAATGAATGATGCAATTTTAAGCTCCTATATTGGACCCCGAGAGGACACCAGTGAAGGGACTGAGATTATGAGACTTCAAGGAATGATGGAATTTCCAAAACAGCTTATTTCTGGTTCTGGGCAAAATTTCACCTGAGCTGAACGGATGGTTTGTAAGCAGGACATGGAGGACAGATCCTCTTCTCTATGTTCCCAAAGGCACTGCTGGTGCTCACGGTGGGTTTCCTTTAGATTCAGATTCTTCAGACACATCTGGGGCACCTCTGACTTTCCTGCAGCGGCTCCACATCACCTGTGTCTCTCCAATCCAACACCACCAGCAGTTTCCCACCTGAGCTACTCTGGGGGCCTCACCCCTTCCGAGTTTCCTCACCTCTAATTCATTCTTCAAAATGCACAAGAACAAGATTCAATTATGTAAGGCGAGATCCTCACCCCCACTTAGGTGCATCGTATCACTGGGGTTCCGTCACTTCTAGAATAAACACCAAAATGACGAACGTGAGCGTCCAGGGCTGCTGGCCTCATCGTGTAGCACACACCTTTCCTCTACGCTCCAGCCAAGCAGGAGAACGTCCCCTGGTCCTTTCTGCTCCGGGGCCTCTGCACGTCCTCTTCACTCTGCCTCTTCCCGGGGTTTGGATAAATTCTGCTCTTCATCCTTCAGACCTCAGCTCAACGGTCACTTTCTCGGGCAAGTGATCTTACCTCCCTGGCAAGTCAAGCCCTTCCTATGGGCGGCACAGACCTCTCCTCCCATAGATTTGTATCAGCTCTGACTTCCCTCCACAGGGACACGTTTACGGCACTCAGTCTCTCCCGCGAGGCTGTGAGCCTCTTTTCTTTTTTTAGAATGATTCTCTTTTTTTTTTTTTTTTTTTTGATGTGGACCATTTTTTTAAAGTCTTTATTGAATTTGTTACAATATTGCTTCTGTTTTATGCTTTGGGTTTTTTTTGGCCACGAGGTATGCAGGATCTTAGCTCCCCGACCAGGGGTCAAACCCGCACCCCCTGCATTGGAAGGTGAAGTCTTTAACCACTGGACCGCCAGGGAGGTCCCGAGGCTATGAACCTCCTGCAAGCAGGGACCAGAGACTTTTGTTCAGGCACTGCATTCCCAGTGCCCAGAACAGTGCCTGTCACATAGTAATCACTCAATAAACATGTCAGACAAGTGAACCTGCCTGCTACCTGTGGCATCGTCGTCAGAGAGGAGCAAGGCAAGACCCCTGCTGCTCAGAAGCCCACAGCCACGAACAAGCACATCTGAAATCGGCTCAGCTATAAGAAGTGACTCGGTATAAGACACGAGAAGCCCTGTTTCCATTTCCTCGGATTTACTGAGCCCTTCTGACCTCGTCCATAGGAACGTGAACCCGTGTAAGTGTCACTTGCTCAAGCACGACTCACCCTATGCCATCAGTGTCCTCTTGTGGTCACAATTCCTCCTCGTATTGCTATAGCGTGTACTTGCTGGCACGGCAGGCATGACTCTAAATTTCTAATAACCGGGCCGCTTCATCAGTACCCGGAGTTGTTAAACCTGTGAGTGATTTTGTTTCTTATGCAGCCGCTGGCCCACATCAGGGCCCACGTCTGTGTTTACGGAGAGTCTCTCACTCTCAGGCGTGTCTGTGGCGACACGCGACAGGAAATCCAAAAGCACCATCTCCAGCTCTGAGCCGCCGCGTGTGTATCTGGTTGGAAGCTCGGGGCTGGTGTTTATTGACAGGCATGAACACTGGAATGAGCAGTCTCTACCGCATCCTTCATACATTTCCACCTCCCATTAGCAAAGCCTGTCTGCCCTCACTCTGCAGATGGGGAAGCCGATGGGCAGGCCAGCCCCGGGGCCCAGATGCCTGAGGATTCAATGGATGGAACAGAACGACAGAACAGAGGAGCTGACCCTTAGTACTCGTGTGAGCTTGGCTGGCCACCCGTGCATGTGTCCATCCATTCATCTGCTCACTCGTTCACTCCACAAATGCTCTGTGAGCACATGTTCTATGTCCGTCACTGTGCTGGGCACCAAGGTCATGTGGGAGGACAAAACGGATGTGTTCCCTACCTTGAGGGACCGCAGTCCAGGGGGGAAAGCGAGGCATAACACAGAGAATCACTGTAAAATATATGGGCCCACGGTGTTAGGCGGGAGGAACCTGGCATCCTGGACTTGGCAGTAACGAAGGAAACGAGCATCGAGAATGCTCTCCTGGGAAAGAGGAACTTAAGCTGAGCCCTGAAGGATGGAAAGGATATTTATCCAGAAACATGAAAGGAGGATCAGAGTTTTCCAAGCTCAGGTGGCCTCACAGGGGAAGCCCTTGAGGAAGGAGAGCGCACGGTGTGTTTGAGGGACTGATTCCCGAGCGATAGGGAGCACGGGCCAGGCTGTGGCCCAGGGACTGGGTTGAGAGCTTTGGACTCTATTCCAGAGGCAACGCGAAGTCTGCATAGGGTTTTAAGCAAAGGAAAGACAAGCTCAGCTCTGCCTAGCTCATGATCTCTTTGAGAAGCAAGTGAGACCAAAGATAACTCTCCCAGGTAGACCACAAAGCGTGATACTTTCATCATGCTTCGTATAACCACTAAGCAACTCCCAAGAGTGGTGAAACAGCATTTGTAAATTCCCTACGGATAAACGTTCACGAATGACCACTCAGGCTGTTTCAGAGAGTCTGTACCTTGCGATGTGGAATATGCTGGTTCTCCGGAGTTGGGTGTCAGCATGCCACCTGCCTGTCGCTTACCCTTTCCTGGGAACATGCGAGCAGCCACTCCAATCAGTGGCCTGTGTCCCCGTGCACGGATCCGTCTGGGCCTTTGGGGGGTGTCTCTGCACAGCATCTCCGCTCATTAAAGGAAAGAGCCTGCATCATAATGATAATGCCTTGCACTTACCCAGCGCATTGCCCAGGGGTGTCTCAAAGCCTTTGGCAAACATTTAATTTAGTTAGTCTAGTGACTGCAGGCGAGTCCCCAGCCTCTCAGCACCATGGGGTCTAGGCAGACAGACAGAGGTGCTGAGAAAGGAATGCGAGGCCGGCCTCGCCCAGGCTCCGGGGCCAAAATGTGGCAGGAGGATGAACGAGGTCTCTGCATCGCTGGGGCAGCGCTCCATGCGCACGGCCATGGCTGACTGCGGTACAGGCAGCATGTAGGTCTGCTGCCACAGCGCCCACAGGGAGAGCACCCAGGCTTGTGGCTACAGCAGGGAGCTCTGCAAGGGCAGAGACGTAAGTCCAGAGGAAGAGGCTACTTTCCTGAAGGGGCTGTGGATGTGACTGTGAGGGTGGCTAAGCTCTGACTTGGAGGCATCCGTGTGTGTGTGTGTGTGTGTATGGACACGAGTGGAGGACAGTGAGGGGGGTATGTGTATTCTCACACCTACAGGAAGGGAATAGCAAGCACATTTGTCTTCAAGTTCATCTCTGGTTACAGGGTTTATTCCTGCCCATTCTCAGAATTACCTTCAGTCCCGCCCCGGGGCCCACAAGCACCTCCATCTCAGGGTGTAGACTTGAGTGGTAGAAATCTAGCAGATGGAACTATATCCTTGCCCCCCGTGTTAGTGCCTCCCCACTTAAGGGAAGGCAGAGGCAGCCAAGGCCTCCTGGGTTGAGAAGCAAAGTCTTAGTTTTCCATCAAGAGCATGAAACGGCTCAAGGGGCAGATGTCGCGGGGCCCGGAGCTCGGCACCTTTAGCGGGGTCAGAAGGATTGGCAGAGGAGAGAGGTGCCGTCCCAAGGCGATGCCAGCCTGTCTCCTTCCTCTGATCGCCCGCCCGGCCCCCGTGTCTGGAAGGTGCCACCCAGCATCTGGAGGTGCGAACAGCCACCCCTGCAGACAGCCGGGCTTGTTGGCAGCTACTGGCCCTCTGTGGGCTGATGCCTGAGATCAGCAACAGGAACAGCCAGGCTGGGCCATCCGTGTCTCCTCTCCCCCAGCCCAGGCAGCAGCCTAGGGGCCCCCACCCAGTAAGCCTGGGACAGGACAGCCACAGCCGAGGCCGCAGGTGACAGCGCCCCTGGAGCACCGACTGTCCGAAGCTGATGCACAAGCCCATGTGCAGAGCACCCGAAAATACCGCAGAGCAACATCGGGACCAAAGGGGCCGTGTGTGTCTGCTGCCCTAGTTTTCCACGCAGAGAAACCAAGGCCCAGGGAGCTCAAAGTCCATGGGCCTATGGCATCAGGGTCCAAGGGCAGGAACACACTGAGTCACTCCCTGTTTTATGGACCTCTGTTCTTGAGGCAGGAGAGTACTTACTCACTGTACTATGTCTAATCAGAACCTGTATAAAGTCTTGTTGGATAAATGAAGGGGGAGATTGGACCGTTAGTTCCCAGTGCCCAGAACAGTATGGTCAGCCTTGCCTTCAGCCTGCTCCACCAGAAGGAATGCCCGCCCCCATCCTGTGCGACACCCCCCTGTTTCTGCCCTATGACTAGGAGACCAGGTTGGGTTTTTTACACTCACCTTGTTGTCATCTAACCTATGCTTTTGGCTACTCCACACAGGTGGAGATAAGCAGCCTATGCTGCTGGAATCCCTTCTACAGATTGATAGACTGAGGCCCAGAGGACACTCTGAGATGACTAAACCAACCTGAGGAGAAGGGGATAAACAGGAGGTAATGACTGCAACGTGGGAACAGAAGCCCTCCAGATCAGAGAGCCAATCCTCCCATCAGCGAGCTGGGCCCCCAGCTGGCGTGACTCTATGCTCTGCTTCAGAAACTGAGCCTTGGCCATAAAGACAGCAGCCCCCGTGCCCACCTCCATGCTGCCCTGCCATGTCTCAGGCTAGAAGGAAAAGGGCAGGCACAGATGGGTTTGGACTCAAATGCTGCAGGCCGTGGACAGGTTCTCAAGTACACACGAAGTGGGCCGATAGGGACCGGAGGTGTTTGTTAGCAACACATGTCTGAGGTGGGGTAGGGGTTCTGCATTTTAATCTACAACCCCAGCACTCTTCACCTCCTGCTTCTGCAGGCTTGCTTCCCATCCCACTCCTCCCTCACAAAGTCCCCAGACCCACGGTCAGAAAGGCTCCCTGCACAGGCCCATCTCTCCTCCTGCCCGGGACCACAAAAGCCCCCCCACTCTCGGCGCTCAGGGTCTCAGGAACATCTCAAGCCTGGAGTGACAATTAAATTGTCAACAGAGACCTCTCCCCGTCTCGGGTGTGGGCTCATTATGGTTTCCACTTGTTACTGTCTTTGCTGTCCCAGAGATTCTGCCTAGAAAAGCAATTCATGGCCATCGGTCTCCCCCCTGGAAGGCACCAGGCGACAACAACATTAGCCTTAAAATTATTCTGGGATGGAAACGTGTTTCACTGAGAAATAGGCTGCAGAGTGAAATGGCATGGAGGCCCAACCAGGTCAAGGTTACGTGATTGCATTAGCCTCTGTCTTTAGAAGCAGGAAAAGTAAATGGCTAACGAGCTGGTATTAACCCTGATGGGAGGAAAAGCATCACTAGCAACAAAGGGGAAAAGTCTATAAACACATAATAAAGGAAGTAAAAGAGGCGAGGAAGAAGTCACAAGTAAGCCATTCGCTTGTCAGAACTTTAGGACACAGCCTGGTCCCGTTTCCCGCAGGGACCCTCCCGAGGTGATGCTTTCCTTTCCTCCGGGTACCTCCAAAGCCAACTTTCCTCCTCCGGCTGAGATGCTCAGGCCAGCTTCCAGCACAATTAGCAGGAAAGAGCAGCCCTCCAGCAGAAATGCCTTCCCTCTGCCGAGCTCATCCTGGTGAGGCCAAGGGGCTGGGGGCTGGGGGCTGGGGGAGGCCATGCCCTGGAGCAGAGCCCGCTTCAGGTGGGGGTGCTTCCCCACCAGGGGAGATGAGCCTGGGAGCTCTACAGGGAAGCATCCCCGGGCTCCAGCTCTCTTCAGGGTGCACCGCAATGCAGCTCCAGCTCCTGGGGCTCGCTCCCTCCCCCCTTCGGAAGTGCAATGTTCTGATTCCACGAGAGGAGCCCAAACCCACCACCAGCATCCCAAGGGGTTGAGTGCTGCTGTTCTGCCAGCTGTGCCTCAGCTCAGCGGGAGGACGGGGGCTGGGGGCCCAGAGCTGTCACCCAGGCCAGGGCTCACACCCATGGGAAACTTTGGACCCTCACTCAGACCCAGAGCGCCCACCTGGCTCCCTCTACCAGGCTGGAGCAGGTACTGAGCGCCCTGCAGGCCTTCCCCTCTGAGCTGGTCCTGCTGAAATCCCCTCCCAGGCTTGGATTTGGAAGAAGAGCAACACTCCCCACCCACTCTAACTTCTCAGCCTACAGCAGACAGCCTGGAACGTGCTTACGCAGCGCCCATGTCTGCTAGGAAAAGTGCAATTTTAACACAGCATTACAACACGTTCAACGATGGATGTACTCCTTTTTTTTTTTTTTTCAGTCCATCCTCTTCTTCCTTCTTCCCAATAAACTTTTCATTTTTCTGATTTCACTTTGGTAGCTTAGAAATACTTTGGGCTTTATGTTCTTAAAAACAAAAACCAAGTAATTCTGAATATAAAAATGTAAAATTGTGTGTTTTACCCATACAAGATATGTAAGGCTTAAGAATCTTATTATTTATGTCTGTGTATATATGCACAGGATTTTAGGTTTAAGCTCATGTTTAACCAAATGCATGTGTCTCAATTTGGGGGAAAAAAAAGGAAAATTCTCACTGGGCTGGGGTTTAGGGTAGAAACCCCACAGACCCCTGGATGCTGCCTAAACCCTTGGAAGCATAACCCCGTCCCTTCAGCATTGTTTGAAGGATGCCTGCAGGCATTCAGCTGTCTGCTTGCGAAGACACGCATGCAATTATCAAACCTATTACAACGTGTTGGGTTTTGCAACACTTCCACTAAGCCCATTCTGGCAGGATTGCAGCATCTTACCTGTGTCACTGCAAACAAGTAACTGCTGCGATAGGTGGACCACGTTTAAATGGCTCGGTAAGGTAGGGAAGGTGCTGAGGAGGACCAGGTAAACCCAGATTCCCACCCTACCCCCGATACAAACATTCCAAATTCTGTCAGGGACATTCACGTTTCAGATGTGGGGAGAAGGAAGGGGAAACGGGATTCTGAATTTCAAAGGCACAATCTGCCCATTTGGTGGAAAGATAAAGAAAGGATGGAGGTGGCAGGACTGTGTTAAGATGAGAAATGCAGGAGCAAAGGAGGAGGAAGGGGAGAGGAAGGGGCTGGAGAGAGAGTGAGGAGAGAGGGTGGTGAGGTGGGGGGGGGAGGGAAGAGGGGGAGAGGGAGAGAGAAAAAGAGGGAGAGACAGAAAAAGAGATGCCGGCAGATGCAGAGAGGAATCAGGATGTCCCCTCTATCCTGCCGGTCCCAACAGAAGCGGCGAGAAGGATTTATCCCTGGGAGTTGAAGCCCCTCTTCTCCTACCCTTGGGACCACAACTGGTTAAAGCCAGCCAGCACCTTGCACAGCAACTGCAGTGCCTCACAGCAGGTGCACATCTCGAACCCAGCTCACCAGACCCACTGCCTGAAAGGAGAGCGAACCCCCAAACCCAAGCTGCAAGCACCCGTGTGTGCAGGAGCGACGAGCTAAGCAGTGTGTGCGCGCGGCGAGCCCACCTCTCCCCACACACGCAGCTCACACTCCCTCTTCCTCTCGGGCTCCCCTTCCCCTTCCCCTTCTGCTCCGAACCGCCCGGGGGGGGGAGCCGAGAGCCCCTGTTGGGTACCTGGGATGAAGAGCAGGGCGGTTGTCACGGAGAACACAATCCAGCAGGCGGGGTGGTGCATCTTGAGGCTGCGGTGTCCCCGCGGCTGGGCCGGCTGCCGCTGCTGCCGCTGCCGCCTTCCTCTGTGCTGAATTCTGAGCAGGTTTAAATCCAATGTTTGCAAAGGGAGGGAGAGAGCAGAAGAGAGAGGGAGCAGGCAGGCAGCGTCTCGGGTTTTTTGCTGCACAGACACACAACTGGTGAACACCATGAGCACCAATCTGCGCGGGGCGCGGAGCAGACCTCCTCCAAGGCTCGCATTGGTTCCACTCTCCTGAGCGACACGCGGGCACTTTCCAGCTGGGAGGCTGGGCTCTGGGGAGCTTCGGTCTGCCCCATGCTCGCCCCCGCCCGGAGCACGCGTGTGCACTGGTCTCTGGGGGAGATGCCAGCATGCAGGGCTTCCTTCCGTGGGCACCGGAGCCCCTTCGTGGGCGGTGGGAGGGGCTGGGCCTGGCAGTGGGGACCTCACAGAGCAGGGCTCAGAGCAGGACAAGAAAGGCAGTGTGACCAAACCTTGTGCCAATTCCTCACCATCTTTCCTCCTCCTGGTCTCCAGGCTGGGAGGGCAGGAGCCGTGGCCCGTGGCGGGGGTCATTCGGACGTTTAAATCAGACGCAATTCAGTTTGCCCAGCAGGAAGATGGGTGCGTTAGGGTTTTTTCCACCAAGGATGCAAAGAGAATTGGCCGAGTTCCCCACAATTAGAGCATCCTCAAGCTCTCCCTAGACTAGATGCCCTAGACGCCGGAACAACTGCTGTGACTGCAGCACAGGCGGGGTGCGTTCAGACTAGACGGCAAGGAGGCAGGAACCAGCTGAAGTCATGGGACATCTCCAAGGTGACAAGGTCACGGAAGGAACCTGTGGCTTTCCGTCTTCCATCCTGGCTTCTCCTGTTCACAGTCCAGTCGGCCCTTCCCGTGGAAGAGCAGCTCCCGTGGATGGTATTCTGGGTGTGCCGTGTGGCAGATTTCCTCCAGCTCCACGCCTGCTCTAAGGAAGGCCTGCAGCACCCACCCCCAGGCCCCCCGGCCCGCCATGGGCTGCGCCCTCTGCTTGCTGAGGAGGTGCCCCTCTGATGGATCCGCTCAGTGTTGAGGATCTGTGAAAAGAACAACAGAGGGTATTACAGAAGGGGCTGGGCACACAGGGCGCAACTACTTCTGTCCCAGGGTGTCCTCCCAAGAGCCCACAGTGGCTTGGACTCCCCCCCCAGCTCAGTGTGTGCGCAGCTCACCACAGGGGCAGGTGAGTGACCGACCCTATGGGAGACAGTATTCCCTCCCCTTCACCACGATCGCTAATGTTTTCCCAAGTGCCTGCACGGGCACGTATTCACAGTTCCCATCTTAGCTCATCCTCACCGTAGTCCCACCGCATAGCAACACTACTGCTGGACTTTAGTAGGCTGAAACTCAAGTTCAGAGAGGTTCAGCAACTGGCTAAAGGCCACACAGTTAAGAAGGTCAGCATTCAAACCCAGAGCTGTCCTAAACCCAACACCTCACAGTTGCCATTAAGCAGCTATGCCTACCGCCAATTGCCAGTGGGTTATTTTGGTCTGAGTGCCTCCATTTCTACAAAACTAAGACTGTTCCCTTTTAAAGAAGTAAAACAATCAATACTTCCCTCCTTATTAACAAGTCTGAAAGGCTTTCTATACTATGGTGATAGTATCCTCACCTGGCACTTACAAAGTACTTAAAGTCCTTTTTCAAAGGCCGGGAATATAAAGAACGTATTTTGCTCTTGTCTGAAAAGGGTAAACAAGATATCTGCAGACACCATCGAAAAATTCACATATTTTTGACTCTACATAAAAGATACTAGGACATGTACATACTAAGTATTAAGGTCAGATTCTACAGAGCCAGTAGTTGCAAACATGTCATTCACAAGCAAATTCACGTGTGAATTCTTGAACAAAGCCAGAATCCTATTCATCAGAATTGTCACTGGTGGCTAGATCTGCAGGACAGAACTAGCTTGGGGTGGGTGCAGGATCAGGTGGGCCACTGAAATGAGATGGATGCCCCAGGGAGGGGAAACGGAACAGACAGGCCAAAACCCTTTGGGGAAAAATGGGGAGAGGACTTGGGGGAGTAGGTGGAAGGCACAGTGGAAAAGGCCTTGAATTCTAAACCAACAATATTTAGGAATTCCTTATTGCTGCTGGAAAAAAATAATTTCATTTTAAGCAGGGAGTGCTACGAACAAACGGGAAATAATTTATTGATTTTAATCTGTGTAGAGTGCACAGCATGGGTTGAGGCAGGAGTACTTGTTGGTGGGCCATCCCAGATTTGACAGACCTGGGACAAGGTCGTAGCAGTGGAAGAGGAAAAGCAGGGGCCGGGGGGGAAAAGGGCAGAATTAGTAGGGCTTGGTGACTGATAGCTTCATACAAATAACAGGCATCATTTCTGCACCCTCTGGGGACCACGGTTTTCTCAAATATCATATTTTATCCCTAGCCTTGTCTCCCAAGAGGTATAATTACACGTTTTTTGTGAGATAAGGAAACTGAGATTCGGAGCAGTTAGGTGATTTATCCAAGGTCACACAGCTAGTTAGTAACACAGTCAAAATTCAAACCCACGTTTTTCTATTTTTCAAAGTGAATGCCTCCCTAAAAAGAAATGATAAATGTCAAGCACTGTCACTTTTATCCACGAGCCAGGTCCTCTGTCTTTGGCCTACAGATCCCGTATTTATCTTCTCAACCAGCCAGTGTAGTAGGTACTACTAGCCACGTGGTACGCAAAGACTTTAAATGACTCCCCAGTGCTGCAGAGGGTGCATGCACGGAGACCCGGTTTGAGCCCAGGCCTGCCGTCCCCACCAGGGCTGTACCTCGGTGGAAGCATCCGTGGCTCCTGCACCCAAGCATGCACTCAACACGCTTCCCTGAGCCCCAAGGGTGTGCTGTGTCCCGACAGGCTCCGAGGGCACAGCCTCTGGCCCTTCTCGGGAAGGACACACACGCGACCCCTCGGTGAGCTGATGGGGGACAGGAATCAACCTTTTTCAGCCTCTTGGACCCGACACAATGCTGGGCGCTCCGTGTGTATTTTCTCTGATTCCCACCCATCCTTCACCGCTCTCCTCCCTCCACAGGTGCAGACGCATACCAGGGCAGAGAAAACCAATTGCCTTCTCCAAAGCTACGAAGCGGCAGTGAACCCAGGTCTTTCTTACTCCAAAGTTTATGTTCTTTCCCTATTTCCCATCAGTTATATTTGTGTTTTAAAAACATCCCATTTTGGGACTTCCCTGGTGGCGCAGTGGTTGGGAATCCACCTGACAATGCAGGGGACACGGGTTCGAGCCCTGGTCCGGGAAGATCCCACATGCTACGGAGCAACTAAGCCCGTGCGCCACAACTACTGAGCCTGTGCTCTAGAGCCCGCGAGCCACAACTACTGAAGCCCGCATGCCACAACTGCTGAAGTCCACGCGCCAAGAGCCTGTGCTCTAAGACAGAAGAAGCCAACACAATGAGAAGCCCGCACACCGCAACAAAGAGCAGCCACAGCTCGCTGCAACTAGAGAAAGCCCGTGTGCAGCGACGAAGACCCAACGCAACCAAAAATAAAACTAATTATTTAAATTTTTAAAAAATCCTACGCTAAAAAAAAAAAATATTTACTACGCGGCTGCCAGCGTCGCACAGTATTTTTTTCATTTAAAAAACTTTAATCAAAATAATACATGACAATAAACAAGGATTTATTGTATAGCATAGGGAACTATATTCAATATCTTGTGATAAATTATAACAGAAAAGAATTTTTGAAAGAATATATATACATATATGTACGTATGTATAACCAAAGCACTGTGCTATATACACTCGAAACTAACACAACATTGTAAATCAACTGCACTTCAATACAAAAAATAATAATAATACATGACATACGTGTTTTTTCAAGTTACTAGGACTAAAAGCTCATGATTAAAAACTGCATTCCGAATGCCATTCCTCAGAAGCAACCTTTTTCATCTCTTTTAGTTGTTTTGTCTGGTATTTGCTTCCTTATTTCTTTTTAAAGATGTGCTTATTCTGATATTTCTTGATTTAACAATTTTAACAATTATCCAGCGACTTCCTACTACAGAAGGTGAAGATTCAGCCCTGATCACCACCCCCACCCTGCTCCTCCCTCCACCAACCCAGTATACATGTCATGATTTTCAACTATATCAATTGTTAGCATTGATATTGTTATGATTATTTGTCTTTCCAGTACAACATTTTGCTTTCCCCAGAAATATTTGCCTTTTTGTTTCATTTCTTTAGTTTTCTATGGACCTATTGTTAAATCTCCCCAAACTCCCTGCAGAATTCTAAAATTTGTCTAGTAATTTATAGGCACTACGTTTTAAAGGCATTCCTTCTGCCCCTTCTGTTCCCTGGTCCTCTGCTGTCATCTGGGACTTCCCTCTCCTAAGAGTTCACAGAACCCCGTGTCTCTCTCCTGTTGTCTGGATCTAGGTTTTCTTCCACTTGGTGTTCCTCCTTGTTTTAATATAACAAATCTCTTAACAGTCTGCTGGGAAAGCATACATAGGTGGTCATTCGGGCAGGGATCTTGTTTATTTGAAAATGGCTTTATTCTAATCTCACTCAACTTATATATAGTTAATTCAGCTGCAAATAGAATTCTAGGTTTAAAATCAATATCGTCTCCAAATGCTACAAAGCCATTTCTCTGTTTTCTTCTAAGCTTAAGCATAATTGCCGAAAAGTCTGATGAATGTCAATTTGTATTTTTTGTATGTGAAATGGCTCTATTTTCTCTCAGTAAACACTGAGGGTGTTCTCTTTACCCATGGCTGCCCGAAATTTCACAAAGATGTTTCCTAATGTGGGTCTCTTTTCTTTAATTGTGTCAGGCACTCAATATACTATTTCAATATAGAAAATTCATGTTCTGCAATTCTGGGATTTTTAAAATTTTTCTGTATTGTGCCTTTGAAATTTTTCTCTCCTCTATATTATTCATTCTTTGTGGAATTCTTATTAAATGGATGTTAATCTTCTGGATTAGTTCCCTAATTTTCTTATATTTTCTCTTTTCATTTATCAAGATGTCCTTGGTTTTAACTTCCAGTACTCCTACTGCTTTTTTTAAAACTTCTATTACAAATTATTAGTTTCCCTCTGTCTTCTTGTGGTCTGATTTTTTATAGCGCCTGATCGTGTTCTCTGGGTACCGTGTTCTCTCGCATCTCTCTGAAGATGTCAATCATAGCTTCCGAAGTTCCCCTGTGGGGCAGCTCAGGCTCCATTTCCTCAGAGTCCTTTTATTCTGCTCATTTGTTGTCATCTTTGTCTTTCCTGCAGGAAAGCCTCCTCAACTGTCTGGTGATCTTTGGCCTTCCTTTCGTATTTAAGAGCAAAGCAATAAAAGCCTGACTGGAATCTCTGTGTTCATCAATGGAGTTTATCTACCTGTGGACCCTTTAAAGATGGCGAGGCTGGGAACTGGCCTTGGGACCACTTCCCCAAGTGTTAGTCATGGGGCTATTTTTGTCTCGAGCTGGAGGCGTTCCCCATTCTCCTGCCAGAGGGTAAAGTCCTGGCTTCCCGCGTCCTGAGGAAGGCCGGGGGATTCTCCACTCAGGGTGGGGACCCTCCGCCTCTCTGCTTGCAGTGGGACCCTCAGCTCTCTTCTGGGGCTGAGCCCGGAGCTGCCTTCTTCAGTTCCTTCAGAAAATAGACTTCCCACTCATGCAGAAGTGGGGAAGCAGAGAATTCTGGAGTGGGTGTGTCTAACACAGACTTTGACCCACCCTTTGTCTTTGGCGCCTCCCCATTTCTGCCGCCCACGGAAACCATGGCTGTCCTTCCTGGACCTCCTGGTTCAGTGGCACACCGCCTGGTTCTAGCTACCGCTTCCCTCCGCAGATCCTCACACCTCAGCTTTCTTTACTCCACTGAATCACCTGCCACTCGTTTTATTCTTTTTCCAAGAAAAGTTCACACCCATTTTTATTTCCTCTTCCAATTTTTATTTTTTGTATTTGGGGTTTATACCTTGTTTACGCTTGGCTACCATCTCTGTGGGATTTGAAAGATACCGGAGGCCAAGAGGGAGGCTGGCCCTCTGTGATGGACTGCGCTTAGTGCCTGGATTCAGGGAAGGTCACACACAACTCTCCAACACCTGGCGTATCGGGCTGTTTACAGCATCAATGTGTCCCAAGAGACCGAAAGTCAAGGGAGACACCAGGACTAGAAGGCACATCTCCTAACAGGTAGCCTCTCCCATCAGCCAATCCAACAATGAACGTCCGGTGCAACGGTTACTACTGTTCTTGCTGCTGTTTCCAATCAGATAAGCATCACCCTAGTTCATATACAGCCCAGAAACTGCTAGATTTGCTCAAGAGCATATCTTACCCAATCTCACATCATCATAAAGCCTTCTACTTAGATATGACTGATCAAATGTTAGCCAATTATTAAAGAAAATGGCATCCGATTTTCACCTAAGTAGCAATTTTTTTTTCTTCCCAAAACAGCTTTTGAGCAAGAGTGGAAATATTCTAGCCAGTAAGGGAGAAAAGCTATCACCCCTTTCGGAAGTGGAGTACAGGAAGATGTGAGGACGCCCACGGCCAAATGTCCATCGTCTTCTCGCCAGATATGCCCCCCTTTCTCCCCGCCCCCTTTCTCTCCCCCTCCCATTTCCTGTCCTCCTCCCCTCCCTGTGTGGAGGGGAGGCTGCCTGTGCTCCTCTCTGGATAAAAAGGCTACTCTTCTCTCCTTGACATCTTTTTGGGCTGTGAATACTCGTCTATTGATTTGCATTTGGAGGAAGAAAAAGAGAAGGGGGGGTTAGAAAAGAGAAACACAGAGTCACACATTGCCTGACTTCAAGGCTACCAGGGGGCCATGTTCAGGCGACGGCAGAGAATTCTAACTGTGCCTCTTTCCACCCCCCAGCTCCACCCGCCTCTGCATCACACCAGCTGCTGCTCTGGCCCCGCCCAGCCCGGAGCCCACGTGCTGGTGCTGGAGGGTCCGGCACAGAGACTGCATCTCAGCATCACCCCTCCTCCACTGATGGGCTCAGGCGGGGCTGACACTGACCCTTTGTGTGAGGCTCAAGGCCCAAGGAACTGTTCCTGCAGGACAGGGGCTCAGAAGAGGCCGGAGGCCTGGTTAGCAAAGGCTGGCCCGGAGACCACGTGACAACGCCTCTGCTCTTAACCACTTTAAAATAAAGCCCAAGTAATGAAAGGGCACACAGCTAGGAACCATACGCCTAGGTGACATGCTAGGTTCTGACATTTCTGGCCATGAGACACTCAATCCCACGTTCATCTCTTCTGGGAGACAACAGGCAGGCACAGGGAAGGCCTGTTCTCTAAGGGACCACACCCAGCACCCGGCACCCGTCCACGGCTGCACAGAGACATGGGCTGGCTCTGCTGGGGGCTGGGGGCTCGTCCTCCGTGGGGCATTATTTCAATTCAAAATGTGTCTTTCTACGTGGAAAATTAAGTCAGCGTCTCACTGTGGGCCATGTTAGCTTATCTTCAAGTGACGTTTACTGAGCATTTAATTGGCACAACAGTGCACACAACAGGAAGCTGGGTCTGAACAGAAGACTGAGTCGCTGCGGAAGGGGCCGTGGCCCTGCCATCCTGCCCTGCATTCCCAGGGAAGGGAGAGAGCGGATGAGGAACATGTGGGAAAACCGTCGGAAAACGATAACCAGTCGTACAAATGCCAGGGGCTATTGTTGCTGCAGCTGATATAAAATTCTCTAGGCCCGGCCAAATCTGTGTGCTTTACTAAGAATGCACTTACTATTAGCCAGAGATGTTGGGGCCATTTAAATGAATCAGCAGGCACAGTGTTTTAAATAATCCCGGCTTTGGTTCAGTCCACACGCACGCCTTTTAAAATGGAAACACCGGACCGAGCAGTAATGACAGGGAAAAACAAACTCAAGCTCTGTCTGTTTGGCCTGGAAATTGTGGATCGCCTGAGACTGAAATGAATCTGATTTCCCTCCTCAGCAGAAGGTTGACTCACTTTACAGCAGAACTGCAGCACTTAGGAGATGTCCTCCTGCAAAATTAGATTCTTCAAGCTTCACTAGGTACCTGTGTTTGACACACTCGGTTCTGCTTTCAGCGTTTCCTTGAAGGAGGTAAGAGCCTCTGAGGCCCCGGAAGTTCAAATGAACCAAGGCCTCACACGTTAGGATGCTCACCTGTAGATGCCCCTGCTCCGAGGGCCGTGCTGCGTCCCCACAAGGGCAGATCATGAACTAAGCGTTCTTGCTTTTTTTCTGCTGAGGGACATGCCGAGTATTCCCTGGAATGAACGATTCTCCCCCAAATCTCTGCCGTGCCTGGGACGTGGAGCTGCTAAGTGAGAGGCCAGGGCTGAGGAGAAGGCCGCGTGGACTCTGTTGGGGCACCTGGCGCAGCGTCTCCCTGGCTAGCGCCTCCTTCGTCATCTTCCACGTAAACTAGGCGGGCGCCTCTGTACTTCCACCGACAAAGGTTTTGAATTCGCCAGGGAAATCAGGCCTGTGGCCTCGGCAACCCTGGAGCACGGAGAATGATCCAGCCCACAGATTTCAGTGACCTCCTTCCAGGATGTATCTCTCATTGCCTGACGTTAATATGTCCGGAGCCTCCTTAAATGCACGTATTCTTATCTGAAATGTGTGGCTGGAGAAACTCACTTCATTAATATGTGGGAAAACACCAAATCAGGGGTCAGAAGATCTGCTGTTGCTGCTAACTGCACACAGTGGCCTCTGCACAGTGTTCCCAAGCCCCCAGCAGTTGCGCGGGACTCCCCAGGGCCACCAGACGCTCACTCACAGACGGCTTCCTCGTGTCCCTTTAGGAACCACCCGCTGTCACAGCTCCACCCTAGATGGTTCCAAGGTCCTCGAAAGGCTGCTTTCCACCCCCACATGTCAGTGTTTTCAGGTAGAACTCAGCTAGTGCAGCCTTGGCTGGGAACCGCCAGCTCCAGGGTCCCCGCTGAGGGGCACAGAGTGAGACACGATGGGCAGCATGGGGTCCAGACATGCGGGAGGGCCCGTCGGCCCTGGTCTCCCGGCTGTGACTTTCTGGCCATGATCTCAGGGTGTCAGGGGCTCGTGATGCTGGCGCTCTGACTCCGATAGCAAAGTGAGCGGTTCCCGTCGGTGTTTATGGACCAACTCCCTCATGCTGCACCCAATGCTGGGCCTGTGACACGCAATGGAAAGCAGAACCTCGGGCCTCCTGAGTCTAAAATCTGGAGGCAGGCAAAGACGTCTGTCAAATGATCACAGCCAGAGATGTTGATTATTAATAGCGCTGGTTACCTTGAATGAGGAGCTCTGTATTAAGAGAGGACGGATGGGAGTGTGACGGGCTAGACAGCTTGGGGAGGGCTTCCCTGGGGAGCAGACGTTTCATCTGAGCCCTGAAGGATGAGAAAGCCTTCAAGTTAGGGCAGGGGGGTCCCAGGGAGAGGAAACAGCAGCTGTGGGAAATGACCACACATACTTAATGAACTGGAAGACAGCCCAGGTGGCCAGAGCATAGAGTGAGTGGACCTGTGGAACAGAGGAGCTGGGGGATGAGAGGGGCCAGATCAGGTGGAGACCTAGAGCCTCTGAAGAGCAGCCCTGTCTTCATCCCCAGAGTGGTGGGGGCCATGGGAGATTTCTAGATCGGGGGAGGGGACATGCAGGACCACTCTGCACGTGGCACTCAGAGTGGGTTGGAAGACACCAAGCATGGGCGTGGCCAGTTAAAAGTAGGGGCTCAGGGACTTCCCTGGTGGTCCAGTGGTCAAGAGTCCACCCTGCAATGCAGGGGATGTGGCTTCTATCCCTGGTCGGAGAACTAGGATCCCGCATGTCACAGGGCAACTAAGCCCGCGCGCCACAACTAGAGAGCCTGCGTGTCTCAACTAGAGAGCCCATGTGCTGCAAACTACAGAGCCCACACACCCTGGAGCCTGCACATCACAACTAGACAAAGAAAACATGGATGCCACCACGGAGAGAACCCATGCGACACAACGAAAGATCCCGCATGCCGCAACTAAGACCTGATGCAGCCCAAAATAAATAAATAATAATTCTTTAAAAAAAAGAAGAAAGGAGAGGGGGTCCAGGCGGGCACGAGAGGAGCTTTGTCTACAGTCCTAGACGATGGTGATGGACGTGGACGCCCCCAAGGGGACGGTGGAGGTTTTTAGGAGACGTGATCCACAGGACTCGGTGGAGACGGGGACAAGCCAAGGGGAGTTTTCAAGACGATGCCTTGGTTCCCAGCTGTGTTTCTTGATGGACATTATGGCAATGACTGAGGCAGGACTCACTGGATTCAGACCCGGTGTAGGGGAGCAGCGTGGATTAAGAGAGCAGGTATGGGTTCAGCTGAGAAAGCGGAATAATGGCCCAGAGGGTAGTTCTCGAGCCAGACAACCTGGGTTCTAATCCCACATCCACTGCTCACTGGCAGTGTGATCAGAATTCTCTGCTCGACTGCCTGAAGCAGCCCCACCCACCTCATACGGTGGACCGGAAGCTCAAATGAGAAAATCTACATAAAGCTGTTAGCACAGGGCCCGGCACCTGTAAGAGCTCAATACTTGGTCACTAGGGTGATTATTTGGGGCAAGCTGTGTTGCAGTTACATGTGAGACGTCCAAGAGGGGACATCACTTCAGAAATTAAATATACAAACCTGAAGCTCAGAGCAGAGCTTTTGACTAAGGATGTCCCAGTGCAGGTGGTGATTCGTGGTATCTGTTTCTTCAGGCTCATGGAATGGAAACTTCTGCCTGCCCAGGAAAAGTATTGAAGAAGAAGCTTCCGTCTTTGCTTCACTTCTCGCTGTTTGTTTTTCACCCATATAGGGATACGACTGCGCTATCTGGGGACTTCCCTGGTGGTCCAATGGTAAAGAATCTATCTTCCAATGCAGGGGATGCGGGTTCGATCCCTGGTCGGGGAACTAGGATCCCACATGCCGCAGGGCAACCTAGCTCACGTGCCACAACTACTGAGCTCGCGCGCCTCAACTAGAGCCCGCGTGCCGCAAACTACAGAGCCCATGCACTCTGGAACCCGTGCACCACAACTAGAGAGAAGCCCACGCACCACAATGAAGATCCCACATGCCTCAACAAAGATCCTACGTGCCACAACTAAGACCCCACGCTGCCAAAAATAAATTAAATAAATAAAAAATAAATCTTTCAAAAAAACAAAGATTGATTTATCTGATTAGGGAGAAGACAAAGGTGGCACGTCTGCGTCCTTGTTTCTTTACTGGGCAGGGTTAATGTATTTCTGGCCTCTGCTTATATGCATTCGTTTTTCCTCCCTCTCTCCGTTTCTCTCTTTCCCTTTTTCGCCTTAAAAGGACTACTTGTGGTTCGTGTGTGTTTTCCTTTCTGTTCCTTCTGCCTCTACATGCCAAGCCCCCTGGCAGGTCCTGTCTCTGCAAGGGGAGGCCTACAGCTCCAGTTGACAAATTATTCTGCCTGTGGCTAAGTGGATAAAACCGACTGGGAGAAAGACGGGTATAAAGTGAGGAGCTCATTTTGGACTTGACTCAAGACTGCAGTCTGCAACTCAGCTTCACCCGCAATAAAATGGAGAGTTTGATGCCTGCTTGACTTTGTATTTCTCAGTTGGTTCAGGCCTTCGTGGAAGACAGAAATGATCAACTGTACCTTTTAATCCCAACAGGAATTGAAGCCATTGCTGATGTCTATGAGATAATCTCAGGAAAACAGACAGAGATAAGAGGAGCTAGAACCGAGTCTGAAAAATGCTTTTTAATGTCCTGGCTAAAGGACTAGCCGAGGACAAGGGGAGGCGGATGAAGATGGAAACAGGTTATCAATCCAAGAGGTGAAAGACTCTGCAGAAGGCATGATCAGCAATGCGGAAGGGTACCAGGAAACGCAGCACATGGTTGTCAACATTTTTCTATTAGATTGTTTTCAGGACGGTCGTTAATTGCCTTGGTGAAAATTCTTTTGTAAAACAAAGGGATAGAAGCCAGACTACTGTGGGTCAGGGCGTGAGTGGAAGGCGAGGAAAAAGAGAAAGCATATAATGACAACTTTTCAAGAAATGTAGCTCTGAAAAGGCAGAGCATGATACAGTGGAAATGGATCTCCCATCTAGGTCTCCGTCCCAGGAAACCCCAAATCTGCACTTCACAGCTGGTTTGGAGGAGCTCGGCTCTGTGTATGTAATTCCCCCCACCCTACGCTCTGTTTAATCATTGCTTCATAGGAACAATGCTCACAGGCATTTTTTTTTTTTTCTTTCAAGACCGGGTTGAAACATATCACTTATAAAAATGAAAATCCCAGGGCTTCTCTGGTGGCACAGTGGTTGGGAGTCCACCTGCCAATGCAGGGGACACGGGTTTGAGCCCTGGGCCAGGAAGATCCCCCATGCCGCGGAGCAACTAAGCCCGTGCACCACAACTGCTGAGCCTGTGCTCTAGAGCCCACGAGCCACAACTACTGAGCCCACGTGACACAACTACTGAGGCCCACGCGCCTAGAGCCCGTGCTCCGCACCGAGAGGCCACCGCAATGAGAAGCCCCCACACCACAACGAAGAGTAGCCTCCGCTCGCCACAACTAGAGAACATCGACAGGCAGCAACGAAGACCCAAGGCAGCCAAAAATAAATAAATAAATAAATGAATTTATAAAGAAAAACGAACATCCCAATTCAATGGATTCATTTGACCGTGAGGTCCATCCCCCCAAAAATACGAATCGGGCCATTGTCTTTTCCTGGCAAGGATCAAGAGTCACCCCTCTGCCAGGAATGTTATAGCGCCTGGTGTATTTCCTGTTACGGCACGTATCACAAGGTACAGTCATTATTTCTTTACCTATCTGTATGTAACCACCCCCAGCTGGTAAACTTCTCTAGGGCAGGGATTCAATCATTCTCACTTGTCTCACGTGGTAGGAACTCAATAAGTGACTGTAAAGTAATGGCGAAGTGGCAGCTCCACGCCTGTGGTGATATTTGTTGACAAAATTGGATTTCTGTGTTGGACAGGAACCAGAAGAGACTAAAGAGGCATGATGACTAAGTGCAATATGGTGTCCTGGATGGGATCCTGGAACAAAAGAAGGAAAATAGTTGGAAAACTGGTAAATGCCCTCAGGGCACCTAGCCTGAGGCACTGGACCCTAATTCCTTGTACCCAGGGCTCTCCATTTCTTAGAAAGAGCTGAGAGGTATAATTCTCTGCTTTGAAGCAGTTGAGCACAAGGGCATGGAAAGGTCAAATGATATTAGACTCATGCCTCCTTGAGAAACAAGGTAGCCTTCCTCACAAAAAGATCTCTTATTAAGGGAAAGGTGTCAACCTCCTTTCCAGGACCCCACCCAGGTCCTTCAGGCAGGATTGTTTAAAGGTACAGGAAACTTGGTCATAACTTATTCCACTTGGTTCCATCTTTAGCATTTTGCTCTCATGCCCAAAGAGTTCCTATTTAACAACCATATGACAATGAATATCAAATGAAATACCTCCAGCCCTGCCCCTTTCTCATCAGGGAATGCGGGTCTTCCATAGCCTTACGCAAATGGAGGCTGTCCAAGAAACTGTGTGCACTTACAAAAGAACAATGACATCTGTAGCCAGGAGCACACAGGCCCGTCAGTGGAAATGGCAGGTTTGGAAACCTTAAGTGGTACTAAGAAATAATATGGCTTGTGACATTCTGAGGCTACTAAGTGTATGAGTATATTCAAATGTAAGTTTGTATGGCTTGGGAAACATGCCGTCGAAAACAATGCCAGTGACCAGAGCATTTAGTATTCACTCACCACTTACTCTGTGCTGGGCACCCTGCAAAGCGCAGGTGTTATACCCTTTCATCCTCACAAAAACGCTCTGGGTTGGTCCTACTCTTTTCCTTATTTTACAGATTTAGACACAGGGGATTAAAGAGGTTGAGTAACTTGCCCAAGGCTATTACTCAACTAATAAGCTACATAGCCAGGACTTGAACACAGATATTCTGGCTCCAGAGCCCATGATCTGAGCTACTTCATTACATCACACTTAAACTTGCAAGCGTTGGCATGTAATCCAAGTTCTAGAGCCCATGGGAGGAAGGCAAGAGGCAGGGATGTCCTGGGATGCCTTCTCCATGTGGATCACTGAGCTTCCGATGTGTGTGCTTCCCTTGGGTACCACCCACGCTTGTCCACATCTCCTGGGACCCGTTATCCTCAGGAATTCCACTGGGAAGAATCCTTCCAACCAGCAGACACGATTTATTCCCCCAGAGTCTGAGCTATTCCCTTTCAATGAGGATTTAACAGTCCAGGTAATGCCACCCCAAATCATTTTTTTTTTTTTTGGAAAGAGCTGTCATAGAAAATAAATTACAGGTTATTATTTGTCAGGAAACATGCTAAGTGGTAGGGATACAAAGATGATAAGCCCTGCTCTCTGATAGTAAACTGATGCACTAATTAACATTAATAGCTTAACTGGCAATAATGGCTTAAAGCATCACCCCATCTCGTTAAGACATTATCGCTTTCATGGGGTCCTTCAATGTTCGGCCTGAAAGGAATAAATTGTGTGCATCTCAGCACACATGGCAGGTCAGGGTGGCGTGGAGGGCAGGAGAAGAGGACTAAATGCTCTAATCCCACTGTTTTAGGAATGCTTCTGAGTGAAGGCGTCTTTGGGAGTCTCTCCAGATCCTCCTGACACATGGTCTCTCTGGTCGAGTGGGTGCTGAGTGTGAAGCAAGTCTACGTTCGTGGTAAACACGTGCATCTCGCCTAGTTCGCTTAGAAGCAGATCCGAACTTGAGAAGGAATCCACACAACAGTGCTTCTCACACTCTGCCGCACATACAAATTACTGGGGGAAATCTTGCCGAGATGCTAATTCTGAGTCGCAGGTCTTAGGTGGGGCCCAAGAGTCCACGTTTTTAACAAGCTTCCAGGTGGCACGGATGCTTCTGGTTCTGGGACCGCAGTCTGAGAAACAAGGCTCTAAGTTCCTTCTGCCACATCAAAACCCAGGGGCCACCTGGACTTACCTTGGGTTCCTCCACGGATGGGGAGCTCACTACTCCTAAGGTAGTTTCTTCAGTCTTGGACCCCTTGATTATCAGAATGTGCTTCCTTCTGTTGAGCTGAGATCTGTCACCTCACCCATTAAATGTGTTCTACCCATTAGGGCCACAGGAAGACACTGAGGTCTTCTCTCAGGTAACACTTGTGACCACACTAGGTCCAAGGTCAACTTCCTGACCTACGGATTCCCAAGGATCTGTGATGGGTAGGAACTGTAGGAAATAATTCCCTTCAGAAGGGTAAATGCAGGATTCAGAAGCATACCTGCTGATTGTTTTTATGTTGTGGTCCCTTGGTGGTTCCCCAGATAAATACAGACGCATCATAAAGTACAGCCACAGCCCCACAGCTCTTTTCACAGGGAAGTCAGCCCCTCCTTCCACAGCCCGTGCCCAGCCCTGGCCCTTCCCCCAACTCCACCACGGAGGAAACATCCCAGGACACACATGGATCGAGAGGTTTCTGTGTTCCCTGCACGTTATCACAGCACAACAGAATGGACACATGTTTCCAGCCTAGACGGCCCATTAGGGAAGAACACTCAAGAACAGACCGACATGTCCCAGTGTACAGAGAAGACGGTTCCAAGTTAACCCGGACCTCATCTGTGAGCTTGTTCTCTGAAGACAGAGAGGGAAAACGAAACGCGTTTACCTTTCGACTCTCCTCCTGCTGTTAACGGGAAGGCGGCATCATAAGTTCTTCTAACTTCTTCAGAAGGTTTTGGAAGCTCATCCTGAGTAAAGACCGGAACAGGGAAAGAATGATCAGATGCCCGGAGCAAAGTCCCAGTCACTGCGGGAGCCCAGGTGTGGCTCTTCCAGCCGCCCTTTGATTCCCTAAAGGCTGAGACACAAGACTTCACGTACAGGTCAGGAGGGCCGGCCACAGACATCCATGGCTCCTTGGCCTCTTTTTTTCATGAATTTGGGAGTCTGAAACCTTATTGCTAAATTTTATGGTTTCTTCAGTGAGATGGGAAGAGCAGTTGAGATGCAAAAAAAAAAAAGCAGCAGCTAAATGCTACCACTTGGAGAACGTGGATTGTACACAAACGCTTATAGGAATCCTGATCTGAGTCATGCGGAGATTTGAGTGAGGGTGTCTGGCAACCCAGCCTTCCTTCTAGACAAGCCTGTGCCCTTGAGAGCGAACCGACTTTCCTACTCTTAGCCCAGTGCCCCACAGGCCTGTGGAGGGTCAGGGAGATCTCGGATCGTGTCCGCTTCGGGGGAAGGTGGGAACAAGCAATGGACTCGAAACAAAGCAGGTCCACCTGCTACTCCTCCGAGGTGCACAGCCCAGCACAGGAAGGTCCAGTGCAGCCGCAGCCGAGGGTGCAAAACACGGGTCTGAAGGTTTTAAACTTCAGCAACAGCTCCTTGGTAGTTAGATAAGAATGGATGGCTGTGAGGGGTCCCGGTCAGCCATGACACCCAGGTGCCCTGTCTGGTGGGCTGTCTGGTGTCCAAGCTCAAGATCAGACATCATGCTTTCTATTCTTCAGCGCAAGGAAACCCAGGCAGCATAAAATTGGTAGATCGACAAGACCAAAACTTGAGACTCCTAGGAATGTGTATCTTTGTAACTCCGCTTTCCCTGGAAAGGAAAGCGTGGAGGGGACAGGGGAGGGGACCAGGCCACCCCCACCTCCCAGCACACACTGTCATCACTGCCCTGCACCAACTGGGAAGGTTTTCAGGCTCGAGTTAGGATTTAAGTGAAGCGCACCGCACCAATATTGTCTGGTGCCATCTGTTATTTTATATTTCACGAAATTTGGCCAGTTTTGAAATATAATTATATCTGCTCCATTACGTATGCAACGCAGACATTTTCTGAAACATAAATACAGTATGTGGGAAATGTGACTGTATTTATAGCCACTGGCTGGTGGAAAGCGAAAGGGCAGCCGGCGCCAGCGACAGCGTGGGGATGCAGCCGGCCGAGGAGCAGGGCCCGGGTCAGGAGCGGCCTGCCCAGCACACCCCATCCCCAGAAGCCTCCGCTGCTCCCAGCACTCACGGCCTACTCATCCTCCAAGAAAAGTCATACCAGTTTTATGTCAAATCGTCCAGGATCAAGCATGTCTCCCCGCCTTAGGCTGTAGCTGCCAGACATTCAGTGATGCCCAGGGTCATGCACTGGGCCCAGAAGGGGCACAGTTCTGAAGGCCACCCCCGACCCCAGGGGCTCCTTCCAGCATCCACGGAGGAGAGAGAGCGGGGTAGGAGGAAGGCAGGGGTCCTCGGAGCCCAAGGACCAGGGGGTCGGGTGGACCTGCCGTGAGAAGGAACCCCCTCTCCCGGGACAGCCAGCTCCCTGAGCCCCAGCCTTCTGCTCGCTTCTGCAAACAGCCTGGCGCTGGGTGGCTCATTTGGTGTGGTTGCAGGGGGACCAGGAAAACGGTCGGCCTCTGTCAAAGCCTCCGCTGGGTGTGTTCTGGATTTGTTTCATCTTCAGAGAAAAAATAGCGTTGTTTAGTTGAGCTGTTCTTCAAATACTGCAAAGTGCTTTGCAGTGACAAAGAGAAGAAAGCAAATGACAAGCATTTGAGCTTCCCTTTCTGTCTCTCCAAAACAAAGGCATTATCTGTGATGAGAGCTAGTTGATAACTCCAGGCATTTCTGCCCTGGTTGTCACGTCCCATCCGTCCCATCCGTAGGAGATGAGGCAAACCTTCTTCTACGACACTAAGTGCTACCACTCTGGACAATCCAGCCCAAGAAGAATGGCATTGGCGTTGCATGATTTTTTTAAAAATTTGAGTTCATTACTAACATTTAAAAATCAGGGATTTCACATAAAACCCAGCTTCTCTTGAAAAATTATAAGAGCTGGCATCACTCACTGGAAGCGTCTTCCTGCCTGGCGACAATCTGCCTGCTCTGAGGAGCAGCTGCCCGCGTTGGAAGAGACTCAGTCCTCAGCTTGCCCTGGTCCCTCCCCCGGCACCCCCAGGCCCTGCACTCATTCACATCCCTGCCTGGCCCTGGAAGACACTTGTGTCTGTGACCCCTGAACTAGGCAATTGACTCTTACGGAGAAATACAGACAAGAAGACTGAGGTGACATTTTTTTCCTTGATGTAGGGTTGGCGAAGCATTAAAATATATCTGTAAACACTCCAACGGGAAATTAAAGGGAAATTTATAAGCCTCTCTGATATTTTTTTCTTAAAAAAACTTCCTAAAAGTGAAAAGATAAATCTCTACCAGAGCTCTTATTTTTCTATATTTTAGTCATCTGTTTATTTATCATTCTTTACCAACAGACTGAGCAATTTCAGGACAGAAGCCAAGTTAATTTTCCTTTGCACACCGGAGTCTATAACAAGGGCATGTCGTGGACCATAATCTATGGAGGGAAGGGAAGAAGGAAAGAGTTACCAAAGCCAGAAGCTTTATGTTAGATGGAGTCTGAAAGAGTTTTCATTCTCGGGAGAAGACCCCAGTCTGAGTCTCCTGATGCTGTGAGGTCCCAAATACAATGCAGTACATTCCCTGCCCAGCCCAGAAAGGAGACAAGACCCCGTCCCCCAATGTGCTTGGATGTCCCTAATGGGAACCGGGGAAGGGGGCAGGATGCCCACCTAGAGCACCAGCCGTCTTGGGTGACGAGTATCGTGCAGCTCAGCGGCAGCTACTTTTCCAGCAGGGCTGGACCATCCAAGACCAGCAAACCACTGCCCTCGGGCTCCCACTGTGGCTTCATGAGAGGAAACAGTTTTGCATGAAATAGCTCTGACACCAAGGGGACAGAACACTGTGGAGTGACTGGGTGGGATGCTGGATGCTACTACCTCAGGGGTGAAGGAACCTCAGAGAAGTAACAATAAAAAGGAAGGTATTCATGAAGACTCTGTCCTCCAACGGAACTCCTGTAAGAATCCAACAAGCAACAGGAGAGCAAACTGAGAAGCAAAAATCCTTTTTTGAGGTTGGGGGTAGACCTGCCTCGGACACAGTCATGGCGAAAAACTTGCAAAATTAAAAATTTAAATCTATTTAAAACAACTGTTACTGAGTATACTGGTATATTTTAGGGCTTCACAAAGTCTATAAAAGAAAAAAAGTAGACTGGCTTCTCCCAGGAGTTTTCAATAAATGGTATAGATTTGGTGGCACTGCTGGCCTTTCTCTCTGCACCCAGGGCCACGCCTGGCATGACCACCAGGGAGAAGACCGCGCCCCACCCTCCCCTCGGGCCCCACCACTTGTCGCCTGGATTCTGCAGGACCATGCTGACCAGTATTCCCAACTCCAAGCTTGCCCTCACCTCTGACAGTGTTTCCATCCTGCCACCAGATTAAACCTTCTTACGGCACAAATCTGACCCCATCTCCACCCTTCCACTCAAGACACTCGGTGTTTCCCAGGGCCTGACATGTGTATTTATGATCCAACCAGTATGTGTGCCCAGCACGTGGCAGCCATCTAGGGTCAAGGGTGAGATCAAGGCCTCCATCGTCTGGCCTCTGCCTCCCTCCCTCTCATTCTCACCTGCCTGCTTCCTACACACTGGACCACGTGGACACTCCGTGCAGTAACTAACATGTAAGTGGCCAGATATCATTTGCAGAGAAAGCCTCCCCTCTCAGAGAAGCCGTCAATCTGACCCAGTCAGAGGAACAGCCCCGTGTGTCCCTCCCTCCAGGGCACCAAACTCTGGCCTCCCTCCCTCCACTGAGATATAAGAAAGATTTTTGGGGCTCGGCTTAAGGACACTGACCATGTATGTGTCCCCTGACCCCTGTGTCTAAAGCAGCAGGCACCCACCATGTTCATGTCGGGCCTTCACCCTGCTTCAGTACCCAGGACCCGACACGGGACCATATACTTGTCTACTGCATGCCTTTCCTGCCAGGATAAAGGCAGACTCTGTCTTATGCACTGGGAAACCTCAGTGCCTGGAACTGGCCTTGGCATAGCAGAAGCCCAATGAACACATGAACGAATGAAAGGATTAAGACATGTCCAGGTGAGGCGCTGACAGATGAGGAAGCCTCTGTGATCAGGGACCCATCTCCGCTGTCAGGTACGGTGTTCCTGCTATAATAAGAATCCTTTCCGTTAAGAGTAGTAAATACAATAGGAGAGTTATTTATGCTTTCAGCAAATGCCTAACAGGAGAGAGGAAACCGTGCAACGTACAGGAGACAGTCCATCAGAAGCTAACACCTGGACCTAAGTGAGTCTGCACACTGGTCCGTACGTCCTTCGGGAAGCCCTCCCTGACGCCCCGGGGCCTGGGTTGTGGACCCAGGAGGTCCCTCCACATGACATGCCACATTTTCAGGTGCCTTTCCTTCCCCATCTCCTCCACTGGCCTGAACTTGAGGCACAGTGTGGCCTTTTTCTCCCTCTCGCCAACAGGTTCCACAGCTGCCCAAGGCCTAGTCAGTGACCAGAGTGGGTGAGACAGGCTTGAGCTCAGGCCATGAGACAGAAGGAGCCCTCGACGTGGACCCAGAAGACCTGCGCTCACGCCTCCTGTGCCGTTTGGCGACCCAGCGCCTGAACCTCCCCTGCTCTGGGGAGGCCAGGATAGGCCCTCCCACCCCTTGGAAGGTAAGCTGAAGCGGTGTTCCCCCTCTCTGCCCCTCGGCCGTGCAGGGGAGCCATGTGACAAGCTCAGCAAACTGGATGTGTGGGCTTAGAACTCTCACACGAAAAGGTGTTAACAAAGTACAGGGATAGCCAGAGATTCATCATAGGGGCCGGAGTCTAATTAGGACCCCGGGGTCCTGACCCCAAGCACCCAGGGTTGGCAGGGCCTGCAGTGGCGTCTCCAGGGCCGTGGGGGTGGGGTGCCGGTGGTCCAGTCTGCTGTGCTCGCGACTTCCACGCCCCCGCCTTGGCCCCTGCCTTGTGCTTCTCGGTGCTGTCAGGTGTCCTTCTAAACCCTTGGTGGCTACAAGTCAGAGCGGGTATCTACTGCCTGGAAGCAAGACCCCTGCCCGGTGCTCTCAACCTTTCTGGAGCTCAATTCCTCACATGAAATGCTGGGACGATCCTCACTTCCTGAGCTGACATGAGAGGTCTAAGTGACACACGGGGTTCACAGGATGTCCTCCAGCATCCGGAAGTGCCTGGTGGACATTCCAGTAAGGATGCTTCCCTTCCTACATCCCTCAGAATGCTCTAGAGCCAGCCAGCAGGAGGCACTGGGGCAGGAATCCCGAGCGGCTTTCCTGGAATGTTTATCTGAGAAGCAAAACAGTGTTTACCCATCTGCCAGCAGCACAGGCTTAATTAGTGTTTGCAAACCGCCTGACGTCCTTGAAATAAAGGTGCCACCGGAGCCCGGCCGTTATCGTGATCAACTGGAAGCCACAGGTGCCCGGGAAGAGGAAGCAGGAGGCCCACATGGCACCAACGCCCAGTTTAAAAGCATCTTTTCTGGTATGTAGTTCGCTTACCACACAACACACTCATTCAAAGGGTACCAATGAACTCATTTACAAAACAGAAATAGAGTCACAGGTGTAGAAAATATACTTATGGTTACCAAGGGGGAAAAGGGAATTGGGATAAACTGGGAGGTTGGGATGGACATTTACACGCTACTATATATAAAACAGTTAACTAACAAGGACCTACCACACAGCACAGGGAACTCTACTCAATACTCTGTAATGACCTATATGGGAAAAGAATCTAAAAAAAGAGTGGATATATGTATAACTGATACACTTTGCTGTACACCGGAAACTAACACAACATTGTAAATCAACTATGTACCAATAAAAATTTTTTAAATAAATTAATTAAAAAAAAATCCTCATTGGGATGTAGTTCGCTTCCCACACAACACACTCATTCAAAGTGCACGACTGAATAGTTTCTAGTGTATCCACCGTCTGCACCAGCACGCTTCTCGTCAGGACAAAGGGAAGCCCCGCAGCCTCTAGCCGCGCCTCCCATTCCACCTCCCCAGCCCTGGGCGACCACTAACCTGCCTTCCGTCCCTATAGACCTGCCTTTTCTGGACAGTGCACAGGAATGGAGTCGTATAATGTGTGGTCTCTTGTGACTGGCTTCTTTCACTCAAGGAAATGTCTTCACATTTTCTCCTTGTTGTAGCAGGTGCCAGCCGAGCGCTCCACACCTTCCAGTGGCCACATAACTTTCCATCCCTAACATCCCTTGTATGCAAACATCGCATTCTGTTTCTTCATTCTTCTGTAGATGGACATTTGGGTTGAGTTCACCTTTCTGCTACTGTGGATAGAGCTGCTGTGAATATTCAAGTACAAGTTTGTATCTGAACAGCTGTTTTTATCATTCCTTGGGGTATATACTTGAGAGCAAAACTGCTGGGCCTTACGCGGTGACTGCATGATTTTACTTTCCCACCAGACTAATGTCTTTTTGATTTCATAAAGATGTAAGCATCTTTTTACATTTGTAAGTATTTATGTTAGAATCCTTTACAACCCTTTTTTTCATTATTCAGAATATTATACATGTTTGTTCTCCTTTTTACATGTGGCCTAGTGTGGCCTTAGCTGCCCAAGCTTATCCAGCTTCCACCCTGTCAGACCTGCACTCAAGGCTGTCTCCTAGCCCACCACCGTCTGGACCCCATCCGTTCTGAGCCTTGGCACAAACTTCATGAGTAACTGGCTGTGTAGCCTGGCACGAAGTGGCTCATCTCTAAGTTAGCCCAGCGCTGCATGGTGGCTTACAGCGCTTTCCTAAGATATCTAGTTTCATTGCTCTGGGCCTAAATTTTTAAAAAGTCTTCTCTGATTTGGTCCCAACTAGTTCATGCTTGGACAAGGCTGTGGTCTTGTTAATATATTCGATGGGAAGAAAAGCACTACATGTGATAATTCTGTGCATTTGAAAAGCTAGGGTACTGAATAGTAAACTGAACTCTTTTCTTCAACCACACAGTGTCTGTACAAGCATCGATTCTGCCATCTTTAGCAGGGCAGGTCGCTGGAGTCCCCCAAGCCCTGCAGCTTCTCATGACCATTAACCCGGCCCTTTTCGCACATTTATAGTTCCTGTCGAGACACCATGGGCTTTGAATTTTCAATTCCCTGTGTTAAGGATCACCGGGAAAATGTTTTGCTTCCTATGGGAGCATAATATATCTGAGTCTCACCAGGCTCTTTGGAAGCATTAGTTTAAGCTCATCTTCTATGTTCACTGCAAATTCTTCTTTACGGACCTGCTCGCGGAATACGCAAGGCCACACTGTGTACTGTCACATGTGCATTTGCATCCTTAGCCCACCAGCTGTGTGATCTCAGAAGGTCTCTTGATGTCTTTGAGCATCCGTTCCTTCATCTGTAATATTGGGATGATAATGGCTACCTCACTGTGCTCTAATGATGCTTAACAGAAATAGAGGTCATAAAAATTATCATTATTTTAAGCACCCTTCCCCCTCTAAGGATCCCTACGAGCTGAGTCATAGGCGTATACATTTGAAAGCAATGCCCTTTAGTTGGGGATCGATGCGAGGAGCCAGTACTGATTCCTGCTCAGCAACAAACTCCCTCTCCTGCCCCGTCCTGGTACCCCCGCTCTACATCTCTGTTTTCCTTCCACTGCAATACCTAACATGTCCACATGACACAGGAAGTCGGCTGCAGGGTAGCGGGAGTTGCGGTGTGGACAGCACCACTGGGACACTGGATGTGGCTCAGTGCCAGCCGGGCCCTGGAATGGACCCTGGCTCTTCCTGCCAATGGTATCGGTTGACATGAAAACTATTACTTATTTGGGTGGCCTTGTATCAACACTTCTCTGAAAATAAGAGCAGGGCTGGTGCTCTGCACCAGCAGGTAGCATCGCTGACAAGGACTGCTTGAGTTGGCTTTTTCCTGTTAATGGCATTTCTTTTTTCAAAATATATTTTAGAGTTCAGATGTTCCATTAATTCATACTGGTGTTTACCACCACTGGTAGATGTTTACAGAGTTTTATTATTTATTTAGATGTACTTGGAAAATAAAAAATATCATAGAACTGAAATGTAATTTTCTCACTAGTAGTAACAGGAATAAAATGATAACGTGTTTCTTTTGCATAAAATCTCTTAACAAGCTTGTGATGGGAGAACTCATATTGCTTATTTTGAATAATGAAAGTGGGATCCTGCAACCTCCCGTGCAAAGGTATTTCACAAAGGGGTCCATCTCCCAGTGAGCGGCGGGGGACTGGTAAGACGACAGGGCTTAATGGATTAAAGATGTAATTTCCTGCTACAGAAAATGCCAACCTTCCATTTTCTGAGATAAATGTCGATGTAAGTGTCAAAATTAGTTTTTGACAGATATATGGTGGACCCTGAGACTTGCAAACCGAGGACATAGCCAGTGGACTCCAGTTTGCTTCATAAAAGAGAAAGAAAGAGTTACAAAAACTTGGCTCAAAAAATGGTTCCGCCTTCTCTGCAAAGCATTCAGAATGTAATAAGCTTTCATGAAAGAGTAAATAAAATCAAACCAGAGGAGTATCATGTGAGCCCCCTCCTTTGCTTCTTCTCTTTCCAACATCTTTCTTTGTAGCAGTTTTCCATCCACATTAAATTTCCTAAAAGTTCATTTACATCAACCCACGTCTTTGCTGAGAAAGCTTCGGTGGTGCTTCGTTCAAGCTGAAGCCTTAGTTCAAAGGCTCTCAGAACAGGAGCGCAACTGACACTCCCAGCCCGTTTCCATCGTGCTCCTCTGTGAGCACCCCGACACCCGGCAGGCCCGTCACTCCAACCGCGTCATGATGCTGGGACCTGGGTGCACCCCCCGTTTCCTGCCGCCCTGAGCTCTAGCCCCTTCTTCTCTGAGCGTCAAGTCGCCTGCCTTTAGCGTCTTCCAGCTCCTCTGAAAACGTCCTCTGTGCTCATCGTTTGCTACCTCATGTATGCCGTGGTTTTCAAGGAGACCACGAGAATCTTAAGGGCGAGGTCCACTTAACAGTTGCTGTTTTTACTCCTCACAACTAGTATGGTTCCCTATCCCTGGAAAAAGTGCCAGACATGTTTGTTGAGAAGAGTATCAGCAGAACAAAACTGTCTTCCTGAGGCTCTATAGAGTCTTGTTCTTGTAGAGACCAGATAATTCCCTGCCTTTTTTATGTCTCTTCTCAGCTACTATAGCCAGGAAGCTTCTGGCCTTCTCTAGCTCCCCCAGAGAAAGGATGTGGGCTGGAGATGGATTTGAACAAAGCGATCAGTAGCTCTCATGTCTTCGATGCTCCCAGGAGACGAGACAGTTCCAAATCCAGCCTTCCCTTTCAACGCACTTGGCTACAGCCACATACCTAGTGGTGGAGGCCCATCCGAGGAGCAACCAATTCAAGCAAAGGTCCAGCTTTCTGAGAGGGGGGCTTGGCAAAGCCGAGTTGCCACGGTAACCAGGCTCCCAGCTTCAACATTTCCTACTTATGTTTTGTAGTTTGGGGTTTATGTTTTGGATGGTTTTTTTCTCCCCTTCCTTTTAACCTCCAAATGTGTGAAGAAAAATGTCTGCCAGGGGAATTAAGAGAACACACTGCAAATAAGCAACGGGGAACCATGGGGATTTAAAGGTCTCTGAGACTGAAAAAATAACACACAGGACTTGGACTCTAAGCAACGGGCTATCAGACTAGACCGTGGATTGGAGCTGGCCGCGCAGGCCTCCTGTGTAGCCTCCCTCTTTATCCAACCGATTTTTCATATGCTGTAACTACCACATTCCACTTTTTTAAAGTATCAAGAATCTTACAGTTTTTGGGTCTGGTAGTATTTTTTTAGAGAAAGAGAGCTTACAACATGTTCAGAAGGGCCGTTTGCCATGGAGATAGTTCTCAATTCATCCAGCTGGTATTCACGCCAGCCTGGAAGCATCATCAACCAATCACTCAATACATCAACTGGACAAAGCCGTGGGTATAATTCCTGGAGACAGGAAAAAAGATGGTGCTCACAGAGACCTGGGGACTGAGGGGCGCTTGTGGGAAGATTGAAAGCTTGTTCCAACCCTGTGGTTTTCCAGGTATTCACTCCAACTCTGAAAGTCTGGTGTAGGTTCTCCCCAAAAGAGAAGAGCAACAAAGCTAGTGGTTCGGATAAAAGCATCCCTGGTGATGTTCTGTTCTGAGTTTCTGTGCCAGCAGGGTGGTTTGGGCAGATTTAAAGTCGTAATGAAAATGGAGCCCTCAGTTTCCAGTTACAGAAAGAAATGTTCCTTATCTCTCCTGTTAGCTGCTAAGTCGCCTTAAGGGTTTAGATTAGAAGACACAGGCAGAAGGAGAGAAGAGTTATTAAATTCTGAACCTGACACAGAGAAAAATTAGAGATAAACAGATGAGAAATAGAACATCTTAGATCTCAGATAAGAGATCAAGCTGATGAGATCATCACGAACCTTGAGCTACATAAAAAAGCAAACTCAATGCACACACACATATGTACTACACATAGTATATACTACATATTATACATACATGGCTTTATATACATAGTCTTACTCAGCACACAGTCATTCACTCAAGTGGTCTTTCGAACGCAACATGCAATTGCCAGTAAACCTCGCAGATAAAGTCTTCAAACACTGCTTCCTTCTGGCACACAGCTGCACATGTGTGGCATGCATCATTTCCAGAGGACATGATAATAATCTATCAGCTCTAGGAGCTACGCTGAGCCCATAGAGATAATTAGCTCAGACGTGCAATGATAAACATGTCAAGATAGGAGAAGCATTTCTTTCCTTAAACAAGAAATGACGACATGGTAAAAATGGGGTTCCGTGAAAGGTGAACGATATGCCTGTAATCAGTCTTACATAGTGAACTGTCATAATTTGAGCTAATCTGTGTGGGTCAGGAGATGCCTAGTGACGGGGGAATTAACATCAGGACTTTGGAACTGGAATTCTGGAGTTCAAAAGTAAGTCCCTCAGGGGTCTTCGGATCAATTTCCTTATTCCCGGCTAAGATCCCTCTACACTCACCATCTTCCATCATCACCGTCTTCATCAACACGTGTTGTCCTTTATGTAAAGAAACTTACGTTTTTTTCAGCCTTTTCTATGCAGGTGCATTTCAACATAGAGCCACGCTGAAGTCAGGATATTTTTCCTTAAACCCACTGATGTTCAAAAAAATCAATTTCCTATTGTTTTATCTTCTGTGAAGAAAAGAGGCAATGTCTACTGACGCTATATGGAAAAGTATTTGAAAGTACTTGGAAATTTGGGGCCAAACGAAATAGCAACTGAGAAGAGTATAATTTACTAGATGCCTACAAATATCTTTTCTTGATTATAATTTCCATTGGTTTTAAGACAAATCATCTTTTAGCTTTTTGTGATGGCAAAAAAAAATTTTAACTTCTATTGTAAGATACATCAACATTTCAGAGCTGTTAAAATGAGAGCTAAGGGCTTCCCTGGTGGCACAGTGGTTGAGAGTCCACCTGCCGATGCAGGGGACGCAGGTTTGTGCCCTGGTCCGGGACGGTCCCACGTCCCGTGGAGCGGCTGGGCCTGTGAGCCATGGCTGCTGAGCCTGCACGTCCGGAGCCTGTGCTCCACAACGGGAGAGGCCACAACAGTGAGAGGCCCGCGTACTACCAAAAAAAAAAAAAAAAAGAAAGAGAGAGCTAATGTGCACCTTAGAACCCAGGGAATATGGTTTTGTATGTTTTTGTTTACTTCATTGTTTGTCAGCCTAATATTCTCATGAAACTGTGCAGTGACCATATGGAACATGAAAATTGAGTTTTATTTCCTAGGTCCACTCAACACTGGGATGAATTTCACATAGATTCATAACTTTCACACACAAAAAAGATGTTCTTAGAAAAACTCAGACCAACTATAAAATTAACGACCAGGTATCAGGAGCTGTCATGTAGATGATGTTCCAGGGACCACAATTATGGCAAATTAGTGATCATCTCCCATGCACTTTGATCAATTCAAACTGGGATGTGAGGCCACAACTCTGAACAAGACATATTCATTGGTAATGGACTATCCTGACCACCTTAAATAGCCATACAAGTTGAATGAAATTTATTAGGCAATTGTTTTCAGGCACTGGACAACAGGCAGCCCCAGACCCCAATCTCTGAGAGAAGAAAAACTCATAAGGGAGCCTCATGAGTACTTCAGATCTGCCTGTGGATAATTTCCTGACATTAGCAACACAAGCTGGAGTCCAACACAGTAGCCCTACTGGGCTAGAGATGCAGAGCTCAGACTTTGAGGTAGTTGAAGAGGCTGGGATCCTTAAGGCAAAGAACCAGAGAGGAGGAAGTAGCACATCTGTCGCGGGGGTGATTGCCAGGAGTGTATGCAGTGGGTCCCCGAAAATCCATACCCAAAGTCTGGGTTGCATGTGCCCAGGGTAAGACTACACAGGGCTTACCAGAGAGCGAATCCTCCAGGCTGAGGACAGAAGAGAGATGTTAAGTTAAAGCAGTTCTGGGGAGTATTGGAAATGTTGCCCCACTCGAGTGGAGAGATCTCATTCACATCTTGTTGATTTTCCAAGAATCCAGCTGAGACACCAAGAGAGGCCATGCCTTAGGATCAAGGACCAAGCCCTAGAATAAGGCATCCTGACTCACCCTAACAGGGTCTACACACGAGCACTGTCAAAGTCCTCAGGCGAGAGAATCTGGAGGTTGACCATTGCCAGGCTGGGGGATTTTGGAACCACCTTGGGCTTTCTTCAGATCATCCAATAAAGCACAAACTGAACTCTGTGTAAACGCAAGTCCCTCAGTCAGTAACTGAACTACCTTCTAGAATAAAAATGATCACTTTTCAGAGAAAAATTACAGAATCCAATTTCTATAATGTACCATCAACAATGTCCACTAAACTATAAAAAAATCTTAGATATGCTCAGAAATGGGAAAATATGACTCACAGTAAAGGAAAAAAAAGTAGTCAATAGAAACATGCTCAAATGATCCAGATGTTGGATTTAGCAAAGATTTAAAGCAACTTCTATAAATATGCTCAAAGAACTTTAAAAATTCAAGGAAAGGATGGTCTAACGAGAAAACAGAAGGAGATTCTCAGCAGAGAAATGAAAATTATAAATAATAACCAAATAAAAAGAACCAAATTCTATAAGGAAACAGGGCAATAGCTAGAATTTTAAAAATTACTGGAGGGTCTTAACAGCAGATTGGAGGTAGCAACAGAGTCAGTAAACTTGAAAATATATGAATGAAAGTATCCAATATTAAGAAGAAAGAGAGAAAAAATGATTAGAGAAAAATGAGCAGAGCCTCAGGGATCCAAGGGACAAACCCAGACGGTCTCACACACACATAATAGATGTAGAGAGGAGAAGAGAGTGAGAATGATGCAGAAAATATATTTGAAAAAAAATAATAGCTGAATATTGACCAGATTTGATGAAAAATATCAACTTTCAAATCCAATAAGTTCAACTAACCCAAGCTAGATAAATACAAGGAAAATCATAGTTAGGCACAACATAGGAAAACTGCTAAAAGAAAAACAAAGAAAAGGGAAAATCTTGAAACAGCTACTGTGGGGCTGGGGTGAAAATTACATATAGGGAAACAGCCATGTGGATTACCGGATTTATTTCCAACTTAGAACCAACTGAAGCCAGAAGACAATGGAACATCTGTAGAGTGCTGAAAGAGCATCATCCCTCCACCCAGAACCCTGTACCCAGTGAAAATACCCCTCAGAAATCAGGGTGAAATGTAGACATATTTAAATAAACTAAAGCTGAAAAAACTCTTCACCCGTAGATTCAAGGAGCGCTGAAGAACAATGCCAGACGGAAGCTCATGGTCAATAAGGAAATATAAAACACTGGGCTTTTTCCTTTTCGTTATTTCTTAAAAACCACGTGACTACAGGTAGCCCTTTCTTTTCACGGTGCTAGACAGACGATCATAAAAATTAGCACACTGAAGCTGTGCAAAATTCATAATCAATGGCACATAATTAAGATAGTTCCATGACAGGAATAAAGACGCAGACTAGAGAATGGACGTGAGGACACAGGGAAGGGGAAGGGGAAGCTGGGACGAAGTGAGAGAGTGGCATGGACATATACACACTATCAAATGTAAAACAGATAGCTAATGAAAGCAGCCGCACAGCACAGGGAGATCAGCTCCATGCTTTGTGACCCCCTAGAGGGGTGGGATAGGGAGGGTGGGAGGGAGACGCAAGAGGGAGGGCATATGGGGATATATGTATACGTATAGCTGATTCACTTTGTTATACAGCAGAAACTAACACACCATTGTAAAGCAATTATACTCCAATAAAGATGTTTTAAAAAAAAGACAGTTCCATGACCTTTAAAATTATTTGTCTAAATACTAACTCTCCTACTGTTGATTACAGAAATGTACAGGAAAGTTAAAAAATAGTAAAATTAATACCTATTTAGTACACTGTAGTTTAAAACATGAGAAACATTGAGAACTGAAGTATTTTCTTTGTTAAAAAATACAAATTACCAAGATTAGTTTGAGGAGTGCTTTCCTTCTTCTCTTCACGTAACTTATGATACAGAGTAGGCATCTCTTCTACGCCTTGGAAAAAAATCTAATCTCTTTTTAAAGTTTGCATTAGTTTCTAACTGATTAAGTCTTCGTGCTTTCAGTGTCATGAAGTATCTCCAAGGTTTTTTAATGTGATTTTCTTAGGTGGCATTACTTCTTCTAAGACACTGTTACCCCTCTGCATCACAACAGCTTTCCTCATTTACGGTGGTGATTTTGTCTTCACTAAGTCCTTTGGCTGGATATCCAGAGTCTCTAGTGGTGGCAGGGCCAACATTCCCATGGTCGACTACTTCTTCATTTTCATTTCTTTCTTGCTCCTTTTTCTTTGTTGGACAACTTCCTCATTTGATTATCCATTTTTGTACAATGTTGTGTGGGTTTGTCACTGGGAGACAAAGAGGTGACACCCCTACCTGCTTTGCTATCTGTGTATAAACTACGTAACAGATGCACGGTGCCATAATCAGGGACAGACTGTGCAAGAAGTGACATGTTTGGGGATCTAACCCGGGGTACATCTGTTATTTATGTTGTGATTTATGAATGGGAAAGCTAGAAGTAAAGTTTGCATTTTATACAGTTATTCACAGTTAATACACTGGAAACTGATATATAAATTTTGTTGTTGGAAGACTAGTATCAATTAAGTAAATGTGATAATGGAAATCTGTGTATATCAAAACTATGCAGGGCTTCCCTGGTGGTGCAGTGGTTGAGAGTCCGCCTGGCGATGCTGGGGACACGGGTTCGTGCCCCAGTCCGGGAGGATCCCACATGCCGCGGAGCGGCTGGGCCTGTGATCCATGGCCGCTGAGCTTGCGCGTCCGGAGCCTGTGCTCCGCAACGGGAGAGGCCGCAGCAGTGAGAGGCCCGCATACCGCAAAAAAAAAAAAAAAAAAAAAAACTATGCAAAGTGAGAGTTACCTGTGTTGAAAGCAGACACTACATTGCGGGGCAGGATTTATATGGAGGCAGAAGTGAAAAGTATTAAATAACAGCACCAAGTTAGTCCTGGGTAAAATGGAGATGCACTGTTTCATAATCACTACGGTTTGGAAATGATGTAACAAGTGTGGGAAGTGTTATGTGGTACAATACTAACTCAAAAATCGGACTTCTTAATTGAAATTTTAATTGAGATAATTGTGGATTTGCATGCAGTTGTAAGAAATAATACAGAGACACCTGTACTGTTTACCCATTTTCTCCGAGGGTAACAACTTTCAAAACTACAGTACACACGAGGATCTTGACTTTGCTAAAATCCACCAACGTTACTCAGATTTCCCTCATCTTACTTGTTCTCATTTCTGTGTGTATTTAGTTCTATCCAACTTTATTGCATGTGTAGGTTTGTCTATCCACCATTAACATTCAAGGTAAAGAACATTTCCATCACTACACCGCCTTGTCCTTTTATAACCACAGCCAGCTCCCTCCCCTCGTTTTCTAATCTCTAGCAGCCACTAATCTACCCTCCATTTCTAAAACGTCAGCATTAAAAAATGTTAATATACATGTAATTGTACAGATGTGCCCTTCTGAGATTGGCATTTTCCATTCAGGATAATTCTGTGGAGACACACACACACATAGTGGGATGTATCAATGTGCCTTTCTTGCTACATTAGGATGTGTGCCATCCCAGGATTAACATATGAGATTTGTAAGTGATGCATACCCCACAGGGCACCACTTACACAAAAGGAGGGAGTTTGCTCATGAATCATCACCATTTTATATTCCAGAATTGCCTGGTAATTACGTAGGTGACGCAAACATTCTCCCACAGAGTCCAGGTTTGTTTACTGTAAACAATCACAGAGAAACCAGGTTTTCCTCTTAAAAGCATTCCGTAGATGGGAGCTCACACGTTAGTGCTAACTGACAGGAGGTCCAGTCACCCTGTTTACACAGAGATTCAAACCGATACTTTCTCATCCAGGCATCCTCAGTTGAATCAAAGCACGTGTTTCAAAGACTCCTTTCCCCATCAAAAGACCACACGGATGTGGATCTATTTTTGGACTCAACATTCTTTTACTTGATCTCTAAGCTGCATGGCCACTTACAGTCACTTTACTTTCTGAGCCTCGGAGCCCTAACACATAAAATGGCAATAATAATATATAATTCATTAAATTGTTGCAACAGTTACATGTGAAGAGCCTGTCACGTAAAAGGTATTCAACACGTGATGGTTACTACAGTGCACGTGTTATCTGAACTCAAATTAGGTCATGTCAGCTGACAAGGGATTGTATTTTTTTCCCTATTTGAAACGGTCAATGTGGGAGATCACAGAAAAGCATAACAAAATCACTTTTAACCATTTAATAAATCATTTTGTAAGAATATAATGTCCAAAAAATGAGATAACCCACAAAAATCCTGAACACACTGCTGTAAGTATGCAGCATATTAGTATGTATATATGTACCTGTTAATGTATATATGTACACAACGTAGTATACACACTAAATATCATGTCTTTGCTGAAGCTAGGCCGTGTGCTTAAAAGCTGCATGACAGGGCTTCCCTGGTGGCACAGCGGTTAAGAATCCGCCTGCCAATGCAGGGCACACGGGTTGGAACCCTAGTCCGGGAAGATCCCACATGTCGCGGAGCAAATAAGCCCGTGCGCCACAACCACTGAGCCTGTGCTCTAGAGCCCGCGAGCCACAACTACTGAAGCCCACGCGCCTAGAGCCCTGCCCACCGCAATGAAGAGTGGCCTCCACTCGCTGCAACTAAAGAAAGCCCACGCGCAGCAAAAAAGACCCAACTAAGCCAAAAATAAATGAATGAATAAATTCATAAAAATAAAATAAAAGCTGCATGACACCTCCTCCACCCAACCAACCACCAACCTTTGGCAAACTCCTACTCATCCCACCAAGCTCACATGTCACCTCTTCCAGAGAGTTTTCCCCATCTCTCCTCCCAGTAGACCCGGCTCACGTCTCTATTGCTAAACTGACATTTTTACAAGCACCTATGTGCTGTCCTTCCACATTAGACACTGAGGTCCTCAGTGGACAGAGGCAGTGCTTTGGTCTTTTTACCCCCTGCAGTACCCTCTCCAGTCACATGTAATTCCCTGCCTTGCACACAGAAGGTACTTAATGCAGGTGCTTAATTGCTTAAGCTCCCTGTCCCTATGCCCCGGCTTGTGTACAGACAGGCCCGTAGGAGACATGTGTTCCAGCTACGCCATCCACGTGTAAACATTTCAGTCCCATCCGGACATCAGAATGCAGCTGGCTCCTCGGACCGGGTTCCTGCTGGGGACTAAGACTTTGGAACAGTGAAGCACATGCTATTAATGAGGGAAGGAGGCCACCCGGAACCCATTAGCAATGGATAAGCTGTCACTGCCATCACCTATCGGAGGCTCTCATCCTGCACAATTTAGAAGTGATCAAACCTCGGAAGTGGCGGATGGAACACAAGGAGTCCTGCTGCTGTCACGCTTTACTGTCTGCCGTCTCTCCAGCCAACGTAAGTTGTTTTGCATCGTTGCTCAGGGAACCAACACAAATCCAGGTTTCACCAGGGAAGGAGAACTGCCCTCTCCAGGTTAATCAGTGTGGCTGGCCTCATCTGAGTTAAGATCGGGCCCAAGAGTCAGGAGCACCAAAATCAACTCCACTAAACTACCGATCTATGTCAGGTTACTAGGACAGGATTGAAAACAACAGGGATTGGGGCAAGAAGTGGGAGAAGTAACTGAGAGTTCTGAAGCCAGCTTTCAAGCCACAGTCAGAAATGCGAGATATTCGAGTCCAAATCAGGTCAGCAAACTCTCAGAATCAGCTGAGAGCTCCGTGGGAATAAGGCCCTGTCTCTCTCATCCTCCACACCCCTTCCCCTACTCTTAGCACATTCCTTAGACAGTAACAGGCCAGTCTTTAAAAGGCTCTTCCTCAAGTGGCGAGTCGGGGACCTAAGCTCCTACTAGCCTGTGGCCCCCCATTTCCCAGTTCAGGAACCCTGAAGGCCACCACACTCATCCACGTCGACTCGGATGAGGAAGAAACACGGAGGACAGAGTGTGAAATCCTTTCTCTTTTTAAAATGGAGTTGGCCTGAATGTGGCATAAATTTCTTCCATTCGTTTCCTATTGGCCATATTCTGTGCTCAGGTACCTGATGACCCCAACTGCAAGGAAGGCCAGAAAACAGTCTCGCCCAGGAAGAGACCACAGGTCTGCCCACCAGCTGGCAGACACTGTCCTGATCTCCTTTTGTTTTCCTTTTTCTCGGAGAGATAAGGCCAGAGAAAGAAAACTTCCAACATGAGATTCTTAAATCAGAATTTAATTCACCACCTCCAGCTTATTCTTCCTCTAAAGGTGGAACAGTCCTTGGAAGACACCTCTGGGGACTTGACAGTTACCCAGCTGACCAAGTTAGGTAGCCAGAATTAGGAGGCCCCCTTGACCTGCGTCTAATACGCAAGCAACAAACGTTCTCTGTGTTTCTATTTATTTGTTCATTTATTAAACATGAAATATTTATTCAGCATCTACTTTATGAGAGCACCATGCCGGCTAGACAGCTCCAGTTCCAGGAAGGAGAGGGTATGTATCGGGTGGACTGGGTTTTATTCAAGGTCTATAACCTGCTCACAGCAACCAAGCCTGGTCCTGGCTCCCCCGAGATTCGGGGTTAGATGCTGACGGGGGGGAATGGCTCCCCTGAGCACGGGCACCGAGTGTGTGAATCTCCCACTTCTCCCCTCTGGATCCCTACTATTGTACTGGCCCTGATCCCCACACCCCCCTCGATCAGGATGTGCCCTTCTGCTTATCTGCATCTTGATTATTTGATTACACTGTTTCTACATGTCATGTATAGGAATAAAGTTACCATTTCTCAGGAGGCTGGAATGCCTCTCTGCGTCAAAACAGCCACAAAAAGAACCTGAGACAGGGTTTTTTGTCTGTTTTGGGTCTTTTTTTTTAACTATTGAAGATGCTGATAGCAGTCTGTGCTATAAGAAAGGACAGAGGAAGCAGGGCAGAGGGCAGCGAGGAGAATGCTCTGTAGCTCAGGCAAAGGGGGTCAGGCTCACAGCCCTGCATCTCCTGCAGAAGTCTCCAAGACCCATGGCTTCTCCACGAGATGCAGCCCTCATGTCGCTGGACCCTCCTCCCCACCACTCCGGAAATGCTCAGCTGCTGAGGGCGCCTCCAGGCTCAAAAGGGCTGGATGTCCATTTATATGAAAGGTGAGGCTAAAGAAAACAGGCCTGAGAAGGAACCAAACCCATGCCCTTGTCGTGTCTGGCCCCAGGGTTCACAGGAGGGTGAGCAGGTGGGCGAGTTCTGCAGGACAGAAAAGGACAGAAAGAGGCCGGCACCGTTTCCTTCTGCACCTGGTTTGTTGTTTGGGGACCTAGTCATCCCCGTGTCTAGGTTTGAAGGGGTCCACATGCATGGACGCGTTTCAGGGGAAAAGGCAAAAGCTCACGACTCTCGGTGTGAACTCACAGCCTGGACAGTGAGGTCTGGATGCTGCCCAGGGCTGGCCCGTGAGCAAGTCGCCGAACGCAGGCCTGAACGTATTCGAAAGAGACGCCAAGGTATGCCTGTGTCCAAGCATGGATGCTGGGCAGACAGAAAGAATCCAAGAATGAAGTGGAGAGACTGGCTGAGATGCCAGGGTGGGGTGTGTGGCCAGTGTGCGGAGGTGGGGAAGGGAGCTTCCAACCCTCCTGCGGACGGGGTGCAGCCGGGGCTCGGCAGACCACCTGGGCTCCGTGTAGACAGGTGGCAGGTGGACCAGGCCCAGGCTGGCTCAGAAACCTTCCTCCCTGGGAACCATCTATGAGGCCTCCTTTCAGAGTCAGGAAAGAGGCAGAGATTATAATCCCCTTTTTTTCATTATCGACCCAGAGAAACTGGGATCAAGTAACTTGCATCTCCTGCTAAGACCCTCACTCATTCAGCAAGTACTAAGGGGCTACCAGCACTTCTTCCTTCACCATGTAAACAGGAGCTCACGATCCTTTCTGATTACAGGCTAGAAAGCAGCCTTTCCACTGGCAAGTCTGCCTCGCGGGTAGGATCCGGTGTCTGGTGAAGGGAAGCAGCGGTGAGGGGCACAGTGCATACGGCAGAGGCAACAGAAGAGAAGAGCTTTCTGTTCTCAGTGCCTGGTCGCACAAAGACACAATGATAAATCTTATACTTTTAGAAGGAGCACCCACCCATGACCGTGGGAACCCTGTGTCCTTACTAAGTTAGGCAGTGGAGGGTAGAGAATGAATTTGTTTCCCGGGAGATGTACCAATATCTTTGTGAGGAAAACCTTCCCGAGCCCTGGCCATGTCACACACACGCAAGCCCTTATGTGTGCACCACACTGAGCTGGGTGCTCAGATGGCACAAAGGAAACTTAAGACACAGTCCCTTCCCTGCGGGATCCAACAGTACAGCTTAAAGAAGCCACCGAATAACAAGTCAAGGGACCATGGGACTAAGCGCTACTGGCGTAGTCCAAAGGATGTGAGGGGGGGTGTGGAGGAAACGTGCAGGGCTGGAGCACAGAGACCTCAGCGGGGAGGTGGATGGACAGCTGGGCAACGAGGGACAGCAGCGTTCAGGCGCAGAGGACGGGGAGCTTCCAGGCGGAGGAGGCAGCTGAGCTGAGTCCTAGTACGGGGAGGAGCAGGTTCCCGCATCAGGGAGGGACAGCTTTCCTGGACTGGAACAGAGGTGTTTTCCGGAAAAGCAGTAAGAGGCAAGTTAGTGATGGAGCCAGGTCATGGTGGAGCTAAAAAGAAAGTACCAAGAGAAAATGGGGAATCGCTGAAGGCTTTTGATGTTTTAGGCAGGCAACCTGCAACCTGCTATGTAGTGCAGGGCTGAGGGATCCAGGAGCCAGGTGGGACACTGGCCGTGGGAGTAGCAACTATGTGTTGAAGGACCTTGTGTAGTTTGTTTCCTGATTCAACATAGGAAACAGAGGAGAGGGGGATGCAAAAACGATCCAGAATTACAACCTACGTGATTTTAAGGAGGAGCGCTGTCTACGAGACTGGAGAAGATGGACGGGAGAGAAAACTCGAGGAGATGGGGTCACGCAGGCGTCTGGAGTGAGGGGAACAGGGGGACAAGTGGAGACGCCTTGGAAGCAGCTGCTGAACCAGCTGTCGATGTGACATCGGCATCGGCTGGGGAACGTCACCAGCACACCAACGCAGTGGAAACGGGGCAGAACTGCGTCAAGAAGGAAAAAATTAAAGTTCTGGCAAAAACAAAAACGCAGGCACAAGACCATAAATGAGGTTAACAGACAAGCGCCATTCTGGAAAACGTTACTGCGGCAGCCTATACAACAGGCAAAGGATGGATGTCCAAGCTACAGAAATCATTTCTCACCAAAGAAAAGGAAAAAGAAAAAAAAACACTAATTACCTAATCAACCTGATAGAAGAGAAAATACAAATAGCCCATCAGCGTACGTGGGAGAACTGGGCCTCACCAGAATTGGGGACCCGGGGGCCAAGCCAGTGGAATGTGTAGGCGAGTCTGGATGTGACCCTGCTCCTTCCTAGCTGGGAAAGCTCGGGCCAGGCCTTAACCCTCGCTTTATTATCTGCAGAAGGAGAATGAGAACAAGAGGCACGATCTGAAAGGTCTGTGGTAAGGGTTAAATAAGTTAACGTACGTAAACCGCTCCAAACAGTGTCTGGCCCAGAGTAAGTGCCACGCAATTGTTAGCTATTATTAATAATAGAAAAATACAAATTAAAATAACAATGAGACATAATTTTTCACCCACAGGTTGTCAAAAATTTTAAAGGATGACAATTATCAAGTGTTGACAAGGATTTGGGTGAAATGATACTCCTAAACTCTGAGTGGGAATATAAATTGGTACATCTACTTTGGAGGGAGAAAAACGGCATATTTTACAAAACGGAAAGTATGCCTACTTTAGAACCCAGCAATTCCCCCCTCTGAATATATGCCTTAGAGAAACTCCTGCAAATGTGCACAAGAAAACACATGCCAGGATGTTGACTGTAGCATGTTTTTTGTTGTTATTAGCAAAACATTGGAAAGAATGTAAATTTCTATAAATAGGAGAAGGCATCAGAAAAATAATTCAGTCTATGTAATGCTAGAATACCGTCTAGCAATTGAAAGGCATAAATACAGATCTTTCTAAATAACCAAGCGGCCGGTGACAAACGCTAGCTGCAGTTTGAGTCGCTCATGGATGCCATGAACACAACGTGCAGTGTCACCTCGGAACCACTGGAGACCACGGGAACGGGGGTGTCGGCTGAGGGGAACTTTAACTTTACTCTTTCTGTAATGTTTTATTCCTTCAAAAAGAAGAAAGAGCATTAGATGCAAAGGAGACAAATGCTAAGTTGCTGATTTGGGGTGGGGAGGATATTCATGTGAGTTATATTATTCTTTGTGCCTTTCTGTATTTCTAAATTTTGAAAAAAAATTTTAAATGCGCTTTGAACAGATGTTCTGAGTGTCACCTAAATTACTTCATGAAAAAACAAGAAAAGCAGGAAAAGGAGGGCAGAGAAGTGGGCCTTAGAAATAACACATTCGGAGGCAGAGGTCGGTGGAGAGGGACCTGGCCAAGACCCAGGAAATCCACAGAAAGAGGGGCGGGCCCTTGGAGACCACGTGACCCACGGAAGGGGTAAGTGCCAGGGAGAGGTCTCTGTAGCCTTACAAATGCCACAAGGGTCCCTCTGGATGGAGGGTGCAGGAAAAGCGTGGACCAAGGAACAGACCGCCGGCTTCCGGGCAGGGTGCGCATACTCTGCCAGAGGGCAGATCCATCAGAGGAGCCCAGGTGGACTAACTTCTGGGGTGGGAGAGAGCGTGGGCGAGGGGAGTGACCTGGGAAGCAGGGACCCCACGGGGGGGCGGCTACAGGAGGAGGGAGCCTAGGTGGGGGTGAACATTGGTTCAAGACCCCAAGCCCCTGCTGTCGACAGAACAAAGGGAAGGAGACTGGCTGTGGGCGCAGCTTTTATGATGCTGGAGGCTGGGATGAGGGGAGTAAAGTGCCCCCAGAGCCAGGCCGGGCTGGCACCCAGCCCCAGCCCCCGAGGGCAGTGCCGGCCCCAGGACACCGGCAGAATCACTCCCGGTGCCTGGGGCACGCACAGAGCCTGGAGAACCCACGTGTGTCCAGGCAGCCGTCCTACCAACCCCCCCCCCACCCCGAGGCAAGGCAAGGCGAGCTGGCAGCACTCCCTGGGGTGGGGCTGCCCAGCAGATGCACACTCGCTCATTAAGTGACTTGCATATGGAGTGGAGACACCTCTCCCCCTCACCCACCCAGGCTCCCACCCGTCACGTGGCCCGGGAGCTGCCAGCACCCCCCCGCCCCAGTTCCCCGGGAGCACAGCTCACAGCCAGGCGCTCACAGCCACAGCTGCAACCACGGCTGCGGCTCAGTGCAGGGGCGGAGCAGGGGAGACCTGGGCGCTCAGCTGTCATCCCTCCTCTGGGAACGGCGAGGTCTCTCTCAGAAGTGACGGAGACAGTCACGGCCCAGGGCCCGCACTGTTTCCCTGTCACTGCCCAGTGGTCTCTGCACCCACCTGGAATCCTCCCGGGAGCAGCCCCCAGCCAGCCAGAGAGAAGGGAAGCATGTCACCCTCCCCGGGGGTGAGGCATCTCCCCACCATGGGCTCAGTGGTCCATCAAGGGGCCTCTGTCTCCTGGAAACCGCAGAACCCCTCCTTCGCGGCAGGCAGAGCTGGGGGGCCCTGGGCCCTCAGGAGACTGGGGTGACCCCTGAGCACACAATTGGCGTAAAACCCATCGCAAATAGAACACTAAACATAAAAGAAAAATTAAGTGTGTATTAAAGTTAAAAGAGCTTTCTTCCAGATCTTGTAAACTGCACCATCTTGGAGAAGGTTACAGAAGGATTTTTCTCATTGTTGGCACCCCCGCCCTGCACGCAGCCTGCACGCGTTCTGGGTGTGCATGTGGGCCATCCTGACACAGATGTGTGTGAATGCACATGCACACACAGTTCTCAGGTGTGTACAGGAAACACACACAAACACACGGAAACATAAAACCTGCTTTCTCCTGTCTCTGGTCGTTGTTTCTTCCTCCCTGTCTATTAAGATAAAACCCTGCTTCCCCCAATTATCTTCCTACTGTCTGTCCTCAGGAGCCCTTCTCTGACAAATCCCACTATAGCAAAAACTGTCCGGTTTGATGTCAAGGACTGAATTCTGATTTCCACCTCCCGTGTGTATGACTTCGGGTACATCTCTGGATGTCTCTTTGCGGCCCCCTCCTTTTGATGATAGGATTAAAAATAGCTCCCTCCAGAACATTACTGAGCAAATTCAGTGGGTAACGTATGTCTTAGTCCTGTTTGGTCTGGGTCTTCCCCAAAAGACAGATGCCAAGACAGCATGAGATGCTAGAGAGATTTGTTAGGGGAAACACCCATGAGGAAAACAGGGAGCAGTGGGGAGCTGTCAGACCCTAACTCAGGCCTGGGCCCGTGAGGGAGCGAGGGAAGGAATGAAGAAAGGCCGCTGACCACAGCAACGCAGGAGGAGCTTCAGCAAAGCCAGGAGGGAGCCTTCGGGTCAGGCGCCCAACCAAGAGGCTCACGTGTAAGACAGAGAAGCAAGGCTTCATTGGCTTGGGGCACTTTCTCCGGACGTGGGACCTAAAAGCCTGGCAAGGACCCGGGGATGGGCTAACTCGCTGCTTGGGGGGTTCTTAGAAGCCTGGAAAAGGGGTGCCTGCCCCCAGTGAATGGAAATGCTGGAGTCATCCTGGCAGATGCTGGAAGAAGGAACAAAGGAGGGAGTGGGCTTGCTGGAACATATGAGGTTTACGATCCACAAGAGGCCCTGGGGACAACCATCCACCAGGAATGCCCTGGGGAGGGGCCACTCAGCCTCACCAAGACGCTGACCTCTGCAGGTCAAGGTCAATGGTAGGAGAGGTGCTCCCAGAACCAGGCTGGTTAGTTTCCATGAGGATGACGGGGCCCAGAAAGCCAGGAGCCGGGATTCCTATACACCTGGAAAGGAGGGAGCGCCAGCCAAGGGGCCCTGACCCATGGGGAGCCGCGGAGATGGTTAACAGATCACAGCGCGCACCAAGCAAAACAGCTGGCAGCCAGTGTTAATAACAGCAAGGACAGAAAGGCAAGACGGGGCAGCAGCACACCAACGCCCTGCTCAGTCCTCACACAGCGCCCTCCATCAGAGCCAGGGCCCCACTGAGTGGAGAGGCTGCTTCACTAGCAGCGGGGACCCTGCAAAGCTATGGCAGGTACACAGGGGTGGCCCCCAGTTCTCTACCATTTACTCCGGTGACCACGCTCCAGGGAAAGAGAAATGTCCAGACATATCTAGGACCAGTGGACATTGATATGTGTCTTCCTGCCTGTCAGAGTGGGAATTTATGCGTGCCCACTCTAGAGCTCGTGGGCGCCAGGTAGTAATGGGAGTGTGGCTGAAGTCCAGGTTACAGTGGGCCCACAGGGGCCACCGAGCCAGCCAATGGCCATTTCCCTAGTCCCTGAACATATAACCAGAAGTTTTGGTATACTTGGCAGCTGGTATCACTTATGTCAATTTGGGTTCCCCAAGAACCCACATTGCTGGGATGAGACGTACAAAACATTGCCTGGGAAATGGCTGTGAAGGACAGTGGGGAAGGGGATGAAACAGCCTGGGAGACTCCTCCAACCTCAATGAGAATCCCACGTGAGGGAGAAGGGGGGAAGGGGGGAGACGAAAGAAAGAAGGAAGGTCCCGGCTGGCACTGTAGGTCGAGTGAGATTTGACAAGGTAGACGGGGGGGTCCTTGAGCCAAAGTCACACGTGGAAGGAGTCTTGCCTCTTCCCTCGGGGAGGCCTCCTGGGTTCTCCTGCCCGCTCACCTGCGGCTGGAGCGGCCGGGGGCACACGGCCTGGGCACAGAGGGGGCTTCAGGGCCCAGCAGCCAGGACATGGGTAACTCTCCCTCTCCAAGTAGGAGGCCCGAGGGGGTGCCCGTGCCCACGCCGGGCTGGAGGGACGGGGGGCACAATAGCGCAGGACCCTTTGCTTCCTTCTCCCCTGGACTCTCCACAGCCCCATCTGCATTTGGCTAGTTTAGGCTGATTTTCGCATCCCTTGGCACGCATTTGGAATCAGTAATACTGCCAACGTTTGTTGAGCACTTACTAAGTGCCAAGGGTGTGCTAAACACCAAAAGTGAAAAGAAAGACAGTTAGAGGCTGTCTCTGATTAAACAGTTTTCGATCTGGCAGACGAAGCAAATACGTGAACAAATGGGGCAAGGAGCTATTAGATATCCGTGGCACAGTCTTCGTAGCCTAGCGTGGACTTGACGGGACAGGCATCTGTCACACGGTCGGTGGGGAGCACTGAGGAAGAGCTTCATCGGCGACATTTCAGGGCTGGAGTGGAGTCTGAAAGGTGAGCGCTTCCGCAGGCAGACAGGTCAGTGGAGGCTGGGGGACTGGAGATCAGGGCACAGCATCCGAGGCGTGGACAACATGGGGTACTTTGAAACTGCAAATAATTGAATATGTCTGGAGTTTAGGATGCCAGGAGGGGAGCAGCAGGAGGCAAGACTGACCTCGAGGTCAGATCACGGAGGCAAATTATATGGGCCTCATCAAGAGACAGGCTGTGAGGCACCGCTGACACTTTACGGGCAGCATCAAGACCAGATTCACATTCTTAAGACGAAACACCCTGACGTGTCGGCAGACGACGGACGACCAGGAAGAAGTCAGGTTCAAAGAGGCCCTCCTGGTAACTCTGGGGAGAAAGGAGGAAGGTCTGCCATGCCAGGTGGCAGCAGGGATGGAGATGCGAAGGTGGATGCAAGAGATGCTCAGAGGACAGAATCTACTGGATGTGGGCTGGACCTGAATGTGTTTTCGCTGCTACCTGGGTACACGGTCGCGCACAGTGGGGAGTGGACAAAGTGTCAAGATCAGTGTGGAACACACTGGGTTTGAAAGGTCTTTGGTTAATCAGCTTGGAGACATCCAGCCAATAGCCAGTTGGCCAAGAGAGTATGAAAAATAAGAACATGTTCTGGCCTGGGTATGAAAACGAGGCTGCTTTTCAATCACTTAAATATTTGCGTGTTTTCTGTGTGCGCTATAAAGAGAGGGGCTGGACAGAACCATCTAGCAGGGACTCTGAAAAGAAATGTGACGAAGAGGAAGTCGGCTAATCCCGCCAATTACACACACAGATAACGCCGCATGCTGGGGCGGTTCCTATTTTGAACAGAGACGTCGGATGCTGGCACCCAACAATTTTGGAGAAACTCCACTGCTTGCCTTGTTTCGCGTTACCCCTGCAAAGATGATTCCAAACACTCCAGTGGGACAGAAAGTACCACGGCTACGTTCCAGCGGCAGGAAAAGCATGTCTCAGGAAGGTGCCCATCTACCTGCTCCAGCAGGGTGCTCTGAGGGGACAGACGATGCAGGTGAGGCTCCTTTCCCTGTCCCCCTTGTGTCACCCCCTCTGCCGCCGCCAACCCCTCCTAGTCTCCTGAAGACAGGATGTTAGTGATGACAACCGTCAGGGTGACGTGACAGGTGAGATTTATCAGCACTTCATCAGATACTAATGAGGCACCTACCCTGCATCATTTGGGGGGGATGCTCCATCCTCCAAAACGCCTGGTTGAGGGGGTGCCGTTAAAATCTCCACTTCAGAAGTGGGAAGAAATCAAGGCTCAGCAAGACAAGTAACACGCCCAAGACCACGTGCGTAAGTGGTGGAGTCTGGGTTACAACATTCTGGTCTTTCTGGCTCCACGCTCGAGCTCTTCACCACCATGGGGGCTGCCTCTGGGGGATCCTAGCCTCCTGGGCCCCCTGCCCACCTGCTCAGGCCCTGGAGCCCTGGCCTCCATCACTGTGTCACTTCAGTGGCAGGTTCCAAGGTCCTGGCGCAAGAGAGAGGGAAGCAAAGCCCTCCTCTCCTCCAACCCCACTGTCAGGCGAGGGAGCAACCCTGAAAGCGGAAACTGCTGGCGGCCGGGAGGCTGACAGCCTATCCACACTAGGGCACAATTGTTCTGACACGTTTCCTGGCAGCCGGGCACCTGCAGTCATATGGACAACAGGGGCTTTTGTTTCTAGAAGAAAAGCTGTCAGATACCTTATCAGAAAAGCTTGGAGCAGGGCTTCCTGGGCGGAGGCCCCACTCAGGATACTTCCTGTTTTCTCCCCAAGCCCCTGGTCTCCATCTTCCCAAACACTCTTCGGAGACCGCCTTTTCCCAGGCTGTGGGACAGCCTGAGTGCTAAACCTCCCCGTATAGGGGTTCAGCCCTGGAGGCCGTGAGATCCCGCATCTGGTGCACGAGATGGAGAACCCGTGCCGAGCCCCCGAGGCTCCACTCCCTGCCCTGACAGCGGGGCTGGGGAGCACACAGAGTGGAGTCTGAGCTCCATCTGGGGGGCTGCTCCAGTTGGGGGCAGAGCAAGCTACTCCCCAGATAGAACATGCAACCACAGAGGACCAGACCCAAGAAAGGGCACAGAGTCTAGGGCAGCCCCAAACTTGTCGCTTAAGGTGATTATGAAATGACGTGCCCGAGATCACACGCATATTAAGCGGTACTGAAGTGACACTTTCTCTGCCCACCTGACCAGCTCCTATCTATCCCTCGGACTAAGTTCGAGGACTGCCTCCTCTGGTTCCCAGACAGCTCCGGCCTCTGGCTAAGGTGGGGTCCCCCTTCTCCACCCTGTCACACCTTACCCGTCTCCCCCATGAACCCCACCTCCCTCTGGACAGGAACCAGGTATTATTTCTCTCTGTTTTCTTTGCCTCTTGCACAGAACCTGACACCAGGTCAAAGTATGATAAAAACGGCATCGTTAAAACTTTCACACCCGGCCTCCCCAACGTGCTAAGTGTCCTGTCCACCGCTGAAATGGAAATTCCACTTCGCGAGAAGTTAAAGACGGGCCAGGGGCGCTGCGTATCATCACTCATACTGAGCAAAAGGCTGGCGTGAGGGCAGGGGACACACCCCCTTCTAGTTCTTCAGTTAAAACCTGATGGAAATGGACTTCTCGCCAGCACCTTCACGCTCATCACCTGGCACCTGGCATCACCTGGGGAAGAGAGGCTGCCCCTCTGACGGGGCCAGGAGGATGGAGGGTCTGCTCCCATCCCAGCCCCACACGCTGCTGTGCAGAGCAGAGCGAGGGCGGCCTTCTGACGCAGCGAAGGAAGATGGGGAGCTCATGCTGGCTGAGCAGGAAAAGGACAGAAAGAGGGGAGGAAAACGATACCTATCTGGGACCTACTATGTGCCAGCTCCCAGCCCAGCGTTTCCAAAGTCATCTGATCAAATATCGATGGTTTATGAGGGTGGATGTTATAATCTCCATTATACGGAGAAGGAAGCTACGGTGAGCAGCGCGCCTGTAGACACACCGCCAACGTGCAGCTGTGCGGCGGTTAGAACTCAGGCCAATCTGCTCCCACGGCCCCTGCTTCTCCCCAGGTGCTGGCTGCCTCTCCAGGAGCTGAAGGCCCACTGTCCGTGCTTCTCCTGGCCTGATATTCCCACACCGTCCCCAAGGCCGCCTCTGCCCCACCAGCTTCACTCCTGGTCTCCTCACTACCTCGAATGAGCCTGGAAAGTCACACACTTGGCTATTTTGCAGCTTTGTTAGGACCAGTGGAAACAACTATGTTAACTGAAGATTCCAAAAAGGAGGTTTTACCTGATGAGCACGTGCAGAGGGGGAAGGTGTGTGCGTCGCCCCAAGCCGCCAAAACCTAGTGACCTTCCACTCACTGCCCTCATTCCATTGGTTTTCCACAAAAACAACACAGGGCCCTGGCAATGTTCAGGGTAAAAACATCAAATTGCTTCTTAGGGAGAAACATACTGGGTTGTTTTTCCTCCAGACCGTCTCCTGGTACCAAGTATGCGCCCTTGCGCAACTCGGCCATTCCACAGCCTTGGCTGTGGGCACTGATTTTGTAAGTGGTGTCCACTGAGTACACACAGCAATGTGACACAGCGTGACACAGTGGGAAGGAACCCTCGCACCTAAGGGCAGGAAGTAAAAGGTGGCATCACCAGTAGTCCCAGTAATCAGGTGTCACACGTGGCAACTTTTAAATAAGATTTGTAAGACGTGTTCATACCCCCCCACCAGATGGAGAGTGTGGCCAGGACAGTGAGAAGGCTTCTTCGAAGGCTATCGAAGCCTACCCTATCGCGTGAGGAGCTGCTGGGAGAAGTCAGGCCTGCGTCCCTTCATTGGCTGTCCTGTCACTTACCCTCCCCGTTTCCGTAAAATGCAATGACTGTTTCACTTCTCTACAGTCATCTGTGACGTGAAACTTGAGGATCTCCCAAACTCACCCTCAACGGCCAGCACAACCTCAGAACAACGAGGGCAGGAGGCCAAAAGGCATCATGGGGAGCAGCTCAGGTAAGTTGCGCGCTCAGAGCAATAAGATGGATCTTACCCAGTGCGACCCATCACAGCATCGTTAGCAAGAAAACAGAATTCCAGATATGACTACTTACATTACTTTCACTAATAAACCTGCCTTCCAAAATGAAAAAGCCCACCATGGATCATTTCAAAGGTGCTACTTGGCCAGAGTTTGCTGCTTTCGTGACTGAGGTGTCTTGGACGGCCTCCAGCCCTAAATGTCCTCTCCTCAGCCACACCCACTGCTTTTCCAACATGAATTTATTGTCCTCCAGAGACCTAGAGCTTCCTTTGATGAATTTACAGCCATTGTTTTTATAATTTCTTAAATCCACAGGTGTGTTTTAAATTTTGACTTTGAAATAATTTCACTGAGGAAGTAGATTTTGCTAAAGGGATATGGCTTCCATATTTTTAAGAAAATCATCTTAGGTTATAGTTTCAAAGAAGACAAATGATCGTTTGGATTCAACGCTCAGGCAGGAGAACCTCCATCAGATTGTACAGACACAAATGTCAGAGTCCCTGACAACCACTGTGCTTAAGTTGCTCACAATCTAGTGGCAGAGACAGACAGCACCTTAGGAATTCCAGGCTGATACAGCAGGCGCTATAGCAGATGTCTGAGGTCCGAGAGAACACATTCTGCCTTAGGGGGGCCTGGGGGCGGCCAGGGGAGTATCCTCAAAGATGGGACACTAGAACTAAGTTTTCCTTTTTTCTTTTACTGATTTTTTTTTTTACTTATAAACAATTTTAATAGCTTTGTTGAGATGTATTTGACACAAAATAAACAGGACATACTTAAAGTGTACAATTTTATGCATTTTGTCACACGTGTAGCAGACCCACAGAACCATCTCCATGGTCAAAATAATGACCATTTTCACTAACTTGAAGTCTCCCCGTACCCCTGTGTGATCCCTCTCTGCCCCTCGCACCCCTCCCCAGGAAATCCATGATCTGCTTTCTGTCGCCATACGGCACTTGGCACTTCCTAGAATTTTATACGCAGGGAATCATACGGTGCGTATTCTTTCTGTCTGCCTTTGTCCATCAGCATACTTATTTTGAGATTCCCATGCTGCCGTGTGTACAAACAGTTCATGCCTGCTTATCACGAGCAGCACTCCATTGTCTGGCTCTATTCAGAGTCTGTTTATCCACATTCCCCTGAAGGGGGCATTTGGCGTTGCTTTCAGTTTTCAGCTACGACAAACAAAGCTGCGTGAGCATTCATGCAAGTCTTTGTATGAATATATGCTCTCATTTCTCTGGAGCAAATGCCTAGGAGTGGATTGGCTGGATCATAGAAACTGCCAGGCTGTTTTTCAAAGTGGTTGTAGCATTTTATACTCCCAGGAGTCATGCAGGAGCATTCCAGTGGCTCCACATCCTTGTCAACACTCGCTGTGGTTGGGCTTGTTAACCGGTCGAGCTGTTCTAACAGATGTGTGGAGGGGTCTTACTGTGGTTTACTTTGCATACCCTGCTGACGAATGACACTGAACATCTTTTCATGTGTCGTTTGCCATCTGCATATCTTCTTTGATGAACCGTCCATTCAAATCTTGTGTCTGTTTTCTATTGTTTATCCTCTTATTTTCGAATTCTGTCCCATATTTAATCTGGATACAAGTCCTTTATCAGATATACAAATTGCAAGTATTTTCTCCCAATTTAAGGCTTATCTTTTCACTTAGAGATAAATTTGGAAAGATAAGTGGAAGTAAATTAAGTTGTGGAATTATGTTAAAAGTCACTCCAAGAGGAAATAACACAAAGGAAAGGGATGAAGGTGAGAAATACTCTGGTGAGTCCTAAAAGCTGGAACAGTCTTGGGTGGCTTGTGGGTGAGTCCTTGGGAGGCTGTGGCACGTATAACATGACTACTATGCTTCTGGCTCTGTTCTAGGCCTCTATATACGTTGATTTTGCTTAATCCTCTCAACAACCCAGAGAACAAAGGGTTGGTGGTCGGAGGTTGATTTTATAAATGAGGCAAGTGGGATTTGGGGAAATCAAGTGGTTTGCCCAAGGTTTCAGCTCTACTGAGCAGCAAAACTGAGAGTCCTTATCCAAGTTCAGGCGGGTGTATGGCCCTCTTCCACATTTTCCTGAAACCAGATGGAGCAGGTAAAGCAACCTGAGGCTTAAGGGAAAGGCCAACTGGTCGACATGGTGACAAAGTCCGAGTCTTTGACCTCCTGAACACCTGTCCCCAAAGGCACCATCAGGAGATGATGGCCATCTGTTCCCCACGCTCACCTGAAGGACTGCAGGAGAAAAATGGCACAAAGTAGAGCTGTGAGACTATCAGGTCATAAGTTACTAATAAAACAGGCCTTTGCATGAAGGGTAATGAGGCACTAGGACAAATTTCTAATAAAATATCTAATATTTATTGAATTTTCTTCCAAGCACTAAGGGCTTTACATGGAACATTTCATTGCATTCTTCTGATAACCACATGGGGTAGGTACTACAATTGTGACCAATTTGCAAACGAGGCTCCTGAGGCCTGGCGGTTTCCAAGTGCCAGGGTCACAGCGTGAGCGGCAGGGCTGGAACTGAAGTGAATCTGTGTCTGGCTTCAGCCACTAGCAACGGCTGCCTCTTGGGCAGACCCCAGGTTTCTACTGTGGAGGATGCATCCGGGCAGGGCAAGTACGTTCCCATGGGGGCTAGAGGCAGGGCAGCCTAGAAAGGGACCCCACTTGGAGTGAAAGGCCTGACTCTGCTGCCATGGTACGTGGCCATAAAATAAATCTGTGATCCCAAGAACGCCAGCCACCATCACCAGTGACGGCCCCGGAGCAGACATCTGCAGGACGACAGATGGTCGCTTTCCTCGGAAGAGAACGGCCGCACGTGCCAGAATGACCTCCTCCCATCTCGTTAGATTCAGAGGGTGTCTTACCAGGGACAGGGCCATCTGAGCCCCCGTCCCACTCCCCTGCCTGCCACCCTCGGGGCCCCCTTTCCACACACCTGAGCGCTGCCAGAACACCCTGGACACGCGAGAAGCCTCGGTGAGTGCTGCCCCGCCCGCCCCACCGCCCAGCACCTCCACTCACACCAGCTCTCGGGCTCCGCTCTGGCCCCTCTCGCTCCCCGTGGTCAGGCACCGGCTCAGCAAGCCTCAGTGACCAAGTGGCCTCGTCCGTGAGGGGCTGCCCTGCTGACTCAGCTTCCTGCCAGCTTTCCCATTCTTCCTCCCTCTCTTCCTCCCGACTGCTGTTTTGCCTCCCTTTTCTGACAGTGATGGAGTTTAAACTGTGTGTCCAGACGTGCTCAGGCACTGAGGATAATCTGACACATTCCTCTTCTCTAGAAGTGTGTAGTGTAGTTATGGAGACAGACACCACACAAATAATTCTATGAACAATTCACTCTCACTGCAATGAGGGCTCCAAAGGCAAGACAGGGATGCACTGGCAGGGGGACACATTATGACGCTGGGAGGGAAGAGCTAGGGCTTTGGTGAGAAGGCAACACCCAACTGAAGCCTGAGGGACAAGGAGAGATTCATTCGGAGATGGAGAGGCTGGGGGAGGGGTGGGACAGAAGGAATGGCTCGCATGCGAGTCCAGAGCTTGGAAGGAGCTCTGTGGGTTGGTTCAAGCATCAGGGGAAGAGTGAGCTACAAAGTAGGCGGATCTTCTAAACCGTGAGGAGACTCTGGACTTTATCCAGAAGAATTTGGAAGGGATACGTTTTGGAAAGAATTTCAAGGTCAGTTTTGCATGGATAAACGTTCTCTTTGATCACAGTTTGAAATATAGATTTGGAGGAGGTGGCAGGTGAGATCGGGCGTGAAGCTGGTGTGATACAGGACCAGTTCAGAAGGTTGTTATGGTAACTCAGGGAAAAAGTGATGATGAGGATGTTCCTGATGAAGGAGGAGGAGGATGGCGGCTTGGATTCGAGTGGCCCCAGGGGAGGTGAAGAGAAGTACACATTCAGGTGGCAGCTCCCAGAACTTGGCGATTGGTTACACCCCCAGGGCAAGTGTGGTGGGGTGTCAGAGACGATCCCCAGGTTTCTGGCAAGAGCACCTCCTCCTCCCCCACATCTCCCCAAAAGGCGTCTCCATCTCCCCTCCCAGCTCATCAAAGAAATAGAGTGCAGGCAACCCAGCGGACAGACTATCGCAGCATTAATGCTATTTTTGTGCAGTAAAACCTGGAGATAAAAATCTCTCAACTCGTTATATAAGAAGTGGCAAATGTCAGGAGGGAGATTTGCTCCAGCGTCAGGGCTTCACATTTGATTCTGGTTACGCTTGTCACCTGTGCTTTGCTCTAAAGGGATACTGGGGAGGGAGACCCTCCCTTTGACCACCTTTCTGGACTGGGTGCCCCCTGGAGAGACAAGAAGCCTTGTGAGGGTGCTTCAGGGAGAACAAACCAGCAGAATTCATCTTGGATTTTAGGCAGAAAAAGTTTGTGCCGACTCCTGTTTGAATATTTCTCTTTTTTTGTATAACTGAAATAGAATCTACGTACCATACAATTCACCCATTAAAAGTACACACTAGCTTTTGTGTGTTCACAGAGTGGGGCAACCATCAGTACAATCAGTGGGACGGTATGCAGCTATAAGCATCCACAGACTTCCAGATTCTGAAGAGTCCATATAAATGGAATCACACTTTATATGGTCTTTTGTGTCTGGCTCCTTTCACTCAGTATAAGGTTTTTGAAGCTCATCTATCTTACAGAATATATTGGTACTTCACTCATTTTTATGACCAAATAATATTCCACTGAATGGAGGTACTGCGTTTTATTTATCCATTCATCAGTTATGGACATTTGGACTGTTTCCACTTTTTGTTTATAATGAATAATGCTTCCATGAACATTCCTGTACAATTTTTTGAGGGGGTATATGTCTTTATTTCTCTTGAGAGTATACCTAGAAATCTAGAAGTGGAAATTATTTCTGGGTCATTAAATGTTTCTTTCTTTTTTTTTTTTTTTTTGAATGTTTCTTAAAGGCAAAGATAATACCTGCTTTCAATATATGTGCTTTGAGTAAATTTTGCTAGACATTTCTTCAGTAAGAAGATAAAAAAAAGTATTGCTAGAGAGTCTGCAATTGAGTTTTAAAAACTAAAAGAATGTACTTATAAATATGCTTGTGTGCCTATGTGCCTGTGTGTGTGTGTGTGTGTGTGTGTGTGTGTGTGTGTGTGTGTGTTAGAGCATTACAGCCACAGTGCTGAAGGGATGCTCAAGGAAGCAAAATGTAAATAAATGCCCATTAGCAGAGTAGAAACTAAGAGCCTATGTGTAAAGATAGAAGGTTATTATGGAGGTCCTGGGACGGCGATAAATCTGGGCCCTGGAGGTCCCAGTAAGCTCAGGTCTGTCATTTCTGACTCCATGCCCTCAAAGTTAATGCAACATCAGCCACCCTGGCTCCTGCAGGTCCCAGTGGGGTTTGGGAAAGTAACCCAGCTGTCCAGATGCCGTGTAGCTCCTAAGGTGCCAGGTCCACCTACCTCCCACCCACAACTGCTGGCCGATGATGGATCGATAGGCAAACAGTGCCTCTATGTGTGCCGCGGACACTGCAAAAAGGCCGCCTGAGCCCACTGGGAAGGAAGGGTGGGAGGGGACAGCACAGAGCAAGGCTAGAGCCAGAAACCTCTGCATGAACAGAAGAGGTGGGGCTGGAGCTTCAGAAGAAACACGGGCAGCCTCCTGGACCCTTCAGGGGAGGGAGAAGACCACCCGCAGAGAGGCCACTAAATGACTGCCCTCTTGCATAAGCACCCAGGGCAGGAAGGCGAGAACCCTCAGTCCGAGGCTGCTCGGCTGCAGTCCCTGAGGGCCCTCAAGAGTGGAGGAGTGCCCATGACGTGCTGACCAGGAGAAGCCTGGCATGCAGCGCCTGACGGGGGTGGTGAGGACCAGGGCTCTGTAGAGTCTGCAGCTCCTGCTTCGAGTTCAGAGTGGGCACTTCTGGCCCAGAGATCCAAACTTGGAAGGCTTCAGGGGAGGAAACACCAAGTTCCACGGGTTTACATTAACCATCTTATCCAAACATGGCCATTTTTCTTTACCATCCAGAGAAAGATCCAGGGCGAGTTTGGGGGATCTCTCCTAGGTTTCTGCTCTTCTCTTGTTTTTGCTGCCTATTTGATGGGCCCAGTTAAAACTAAAATGAGACAGTGGGTTCAGAATCGAAGGCTCTTAAGCTCCCCTCGACATGACTGTACTTGGAGACCCTGACACATGCAGGTCAGGAACAGTGGACGGTGAAATTCGCCAACTCTCAGGACAGGGGCTGGAATGCAGACACCAGGCACCATGAGAAGCACCAGTGTTCAGGTAGGATCCAAGACAACGGCCTGGAGTCAGTTACTACTTAGCCTTCAGGCTTCTGATCTCCTCAAGCAAACATGGGCCAGCTGGTTGCCTCATTGCAGGACGGGCTGACGTTGCTGGATCAGGCTTCCTGGCTTGTCAGGGAACCAAGAGGAGGCTTAGCACCAGGAACAAAAAGAACAAACGTGCTTTCAGTTTTCCAGCCCTCACCTGATTACACCCTTGGCTCCTGGGGTTTCAGTGCATTTCATAGGAGGTCATGGGGCACCCCTGGATCTCCAGTCCCTGGAATGGACACCGCAGGCCAGACAAGGGCGACTAAAGAGAGTCCCAGCAGACTTGCCGGGCTTTGAGCCCACCCAGGACGGGCAGCAGTATCCCACGCTGGCAAGCAGATGCTGACCTGTCAGAGCCTCGAGTGTTGGAGGAATGGGCGAGGGGAATCCTCTGACACCCCCTGGGGGCTGCTTCACCCTTTGGCCACCACGCCGTCCGTCCCCTTCTGCTGAAGTACTGTCTCTCGGTAAAGCCAGTAGCTTCTTTCTCAGGTTTGAATCACCGCAGGTTGTTTGGCAGCAAGCGGATGGAGGGAGGAGGAAAAAAATCTGCTTCCAGCTCAAGTACATGTCGCTCTGTTAACCAGCATTTTGAAAAATTATCTTTTCCCTTCCACAGCGCGGTTGGCAGGGGCTCTCAGCTGTTTTGAGAGAACGTAAGTAGCAGACCATCTGGGGCTGACATTTCCAGCATGGCGGTCAGGGGCGCGCATCGCAGGAGCTCCACGGGCGATCAGGAGCCCGCTGCCTCTGCAGGAGCCCCAGGCGGAGGGAAGGGGGGCTTACAGACGAGGCTTCTCTACAGGCGAGCTGGGAACTGAGCCCCCTGCCCGCCAGCCTTCCTCAGGCTCCCCCTCCCAGAGATGCGTGCTCTCGGAGACCTTATCTTGTAATATCAGTGATGGATGTTGACTCTAAGAATGTCAAAAGGCCCTCCACGTTTGTAGATCCACTTTTGTTAAATAGAACTTAGGACCACGAGAGACCAAGATGAAAGACATACATGCAGATGTATGTCTGCATGTGAAGCAAGAGTGATTTTCTGGCCAACAAGACTAGGGAGTTAGGAGTTCTTAATAACAAGGTCAGCCAGGGCAGTTAAGGGAATTACACAGCTCAGACCCACTGGTGCGTCCCTCCAGGCCTTCTGATCACTCGCAGAGCCAAAGTCCACCTAAGAGTTATCCCTGCTGCTGACGTGGAGGTCCCGGGGCTGTAGGCCTCGTCCTCGTTAACCACAAAGCAGCCTCACGGATGCCAGCTGGCCCACGTTGAGACAGATGACTGACACCTAATCACCTCTCAGGCAAACCTCCGCACCCTTAGCCGCTCTGGTTCATACCACATGCTCCATGCAGGTTGAGCGTTCTTTTTTTTGATTGATTGATTGATTGATTGATTGGCTGCGTTGGGTCTTCGTTGCTGCGTGCAGTCTTTCTCTAGTTGCGGTGACCGGGGGCTCCTCTTCGTTGCAGTGCGTGGGCTTCTCACTGCGGTGGCTTCTCTTGTTGTGGAGCATGGGCTCTAGGCGTGCGGGCTCAGTAGTTGCGGCACGTGGGCTCAGTAGTTGTGGCGCACGGGCTTAGTTGCTCCACAGCACGTGGGATCTTCCCGGACCAGGGCTTGAACCCATGTCCCCTGCGTTGGCAGGCAGATTCCTAACCATTGTGCCATCAGGGAAGTCCCAAGGTCAAGCATTCTTTAACAGCCATATTTTCCAAAAAGCAAGGAATCTTTGTCACTAGCATTCATCTTTCCCACCTGAGATTAACACACGTGGGACCAGAACTTGATGGTCCCAGGGAAGCCCCTTTACGTGATCTCATACCCCCACCTGCTCTCACTCTCCCCCTCGGCCCTTGGTCATAAGTCACTGGTCACAAGGATATGAGAAAAGACCATAGTGGATCCAAGTAAATTAGAACAGATGCATCGCATCGCATACGTGTTTCCATGCTGAGATGGTAAGAGGCTTAACTCTAAGACAATAATTGCAGTTTACAATTAGCAATTCTGCTCAAAACATATTTATTGTGTGTCTTGCCTGTCCCCAGGACTGTGTCAGGGGTCAGGGGTACAGAGACACAGTCCCTGGCTTCAGGAATTCAGAGTCTAGGCAGGCAGACTCCTGACCGTGTGAAGTGTGAATGAAGCAGCTGCAGCAGGACCAGATGCCTTCCTGGAGGAGGAAGTGCTCCAGCGGGCTTTCAACAGAAGAGTAGGAGCCGCTTAGACTGAGAAATAGAGGACTGACGGGTCCTAACAAAGGGAGGGCACCATGGGGTCTCAGAAGTGCTGAAGCGCATAAGCTTCAAGGATTTCTGAACAGCTAAAGAGCCTATGAGGAGGATGAATGGGAGAGGAAGGCAGGGGGCCAGCAGGGCAAGTCTGGGAGGGGCCTCGTGCCCTAAAAGCTCAGGCACCGAATAACACCCACTGAGGTATAAGAATATTGAAAACAACAGTGAGCCTCTGAGAGACTTCACCACTGGAGTCCTCACTTGGATTTGAGTCTCCCAAGGTCCTGCCAGCAGCCAGGAGGAAGTGAGACTCCAATGGGCAGGGAGCAAAAACTGGCAGGTCAGTGGTGAGGCTGCAGGGGGTTAACACAACAACCCAGCAGACCTGGTGCATCATCCACCCCCTTTCTAACCAACCCCTCACCCCGCCCCGGGCATCATGTATCTGTTCTCTGTCCCTATAGCTTTGCCTTTCCCAGAAAGTCGTGTGGATGGCATGGCAGAGTCAGGGGATGTTTGCACTGGCTTCTTTTGCTCAGCACGATGCACCTGAGATGCGTCCATGCCGTTACCTGTAGCAATAGTTCCTTCCTTTTCACTGCTGAGTACTACTCCGTGGCGTGGATATGACACCATTTATTTATTCATTCCCCAGTTGAAGGACATTTTTTGGAGACTATAGTAAAGCGACTATAAATATTCACATACAGGTTTTATGTGAACATATCTTGGGCAAATACCTCGGAGTACGATTGCCAGGTTGCATTGTAAATTCCTGTTTAATTTTATAAAAAAAAAAAATGCCAAGCTCTTTTCTAAAGTAACTGTGCTATTTTACATTTCTGCCAAAAATGTGTGACAGTTCCAGTAGCTCTGCAACCTCGCCAGCACTTGGAATTGTCAGTTCATTTTTGTTTTTAGGCAAAGTAATAAGGATGTAGCTGTGTCTCACTGTGGTTTTAATTTGCATTTTCCTGATGATAGATGATCTTGGGTATGGGTACGGAGAACATTTTGACGGAAAATGGGTTTGGCACGTAATGGGTGCTTGGTAAACATCCACTGCGGGAGCAAATCAATGTCACCATCACCATCCTCTTCAACACCCTCACTTCTGCAAGAAGAGATGAGAGCTTGAACAAAAGCGGCGACAGTTGTGTAGAAGAAATATCAACATGAAGGAGAAAGAGGTCACAGGCCTGCATGACTGAGCACAGGGAGACTGAGATTGGGTCTCACGTGTCTGACTCGGGCGCTTGGCCGACATGGTACCCGTCTGTGAGGCATGGACCCGGGGAGAGGAGTGGGGCGAGGAGAAAGACACCAGCTCCAGCCGTGGATGTGGGGAGCCTCAAGGCCGTGGGGCCCGTCAGCGGGCGTGTTCTGGAGGCCAGCAGAGTGGCTTCGTCTGGTTCATGTCTGGGCTCCCAGGGCCTCACCAGAGCCCCACGTGGATACGGGTGTAGACAGGGGTTCAGAGCGTGTCCTGTGGGGTAGACATCTTATTTCACTTCTCACAGCATCCCCGAAACACAAGCCACAGACAGGGCTGTGCCAGTCAGAAGACTGACTTTCCCAAGTTCACGGTGTTAACTACTCATTTGCTGGGACTTGAACCCATACTTGCTAAGGGCCATTTTTAGCATTTCTGCAAATTAGGAAAAAATGCCAATTGGAAACAGGTGCCCGTTCTGGACAGACGCCACTTCCTCTGGCTGATGGGCCCGGAGCCAGCCCCCGTGGTTTGCCAAGTGGAGGACAGGCTGGACTTCAGCCCCTCCTCACCCCCCAGGGCCCCCGCGCAGGGCACGAGCACACCTGAGACCTCGCCTCTTCAACTACAGCCTGAAGTTTCTGATCTCGCTGGTCAGCGAAAGTGAGCCCGCTGAGTAGAGCCAAGCCTCGCTCACATATGAATACAGTCATTAACTTACACAGAAGGAGGCTTCAACTTACAAACTTCCCCTGGTATAAATATATCAACTCTATGGTTGCCTCACTTTTGAGTGTTTACTGATCATTATCGATTTCACAGTGCCTTTCAAGTGCAAAAATAACCAGCATGTTGAAGATGGTGCTGCAAAGGGGCAAGTGGGCACAATGAAATGAAATGTAGATTTACACTGATGGGTGGGCATTCCTTGCTTATAAATATCCCATTGGATTTGCATACTAAAGCATCCATAAACTGAGGAAGCGGCTTTTGCACATTCCTATAAAAACCAGTATGATTACAGCACCTCTCTAACACATCTGCATATAAACTTAAACTTTATCAAAGGGCAGAGGACCTGGTCAGACGTTCATTTCCCTTCTTGCTCCCCCTTGTCGAGGACAAGGCAGGTAACAGAAGCTGGGGCGATGTGGGTGTAGAGGTGGCTGGGGAGGAGAATAAACACAGATGTACCCCAGTCAGAAGGCTCTCAGCTCCCCACACCAGGGAACCCTGACCCAAGGGAGAACGGGTCAAAAGCACAAACTCCCAAGTGCTGGGAATTCAGCAGAGAATGTGTCCTGGGTTTGAGATGCCAACAGTTCCTGTTTTAAAGCCCATGTGTGTGCAGCAAAGGAAGAGGAAATGATAAAGTAATAAGAGCTAAATTTAACCCCATTTCACAGATGAGGAAACTGAGGCACAAAGCTGGTTAGCGGAGGAACCCATATTCAAACCAGGCAGGTGCGCCAGTGTCCACGCGATACCCACGGCACCACCTGCCCCTCAAGAGGAGGCATCCGTGTCCACATGCGAACACCTGCTCACATATACCTCGGTGGGCTTGTGTAAGATCACACACCTGAGGAAGCTGGAAATGTCTGTGAAGACCGAATCCCGCCCCCCCGCTGTGCACTGAAGAAAGGAGAAAAGTAGCCATTTCGTCTGCTGCATGGAAGACACCTGTGATGCTGGACATCAAAGATGGCCCTTCTGCCAAGCAGAGCAGTCAGGGAATAAAACCAGGGCCGGCCCCGTCAGACTGAGCAGACACAAGTGCAAATTCCAACGGCCTCCGTGACAAAGGGAAACGAGCCCCCCACGGCTGGCCTCCTGCTCTCCAACCAGGGCCGTGGCGGTGTGAGGGGAAGGCACCGAGCGCAGCTGAGGTCCACACTGGCCCTCCCCGTGGCCCCGCTGCCCCCTCTCCATCGGGGTGCCTTGACTGTCCCAACCTCCGTGATACAAGAAAGGACGTGCCAGGCTTTATAAATACAGAATCTCAGTGCTGTACACCTGCAACCAACACAATAGTCTAAGTCAGCTCTACCTCCCTAAAACGATGAGAGTAAATCAACAAACGAATAAATACAACACAGCAGGTGGACCTCATTCCTGAATACAGAAAAATAAAGTTTCATCAGCAAGAGGTCTTTTTTGGCAAACACAGAGCCTGTAGGTGGCCGGGCATGATCCAGCAGCCTGGGCTTCAGCGCTTTGTGCTGGTTTGATGGTCAGGCCTCCTGGCTGCCCTCCCTACACCTGCTTGTCGGATGTCCTCAGCAGAGATGACCGTTCCCTCAGGAGCTTGACACGCCAGCAGGAGCTCCACGCACCTCATGTTAAAGGCTTCAAGCTCTTCCAGGGTCCAGACACAGCTGATCACCCTGACATGAGGGAGAGGGGTCTGAACCTCCACAATGGCCCTCCATCTCACCCTCACGCACAACCATTGGGCCCAGGTGAGGTGCCCAGGTGGGGCCTGTGGACGGGAACTCCTCCCCGCAACCCGCTCCCTCCTGGGTCACTATGCAGCCAGCAGTGCTGGGCTGTGTCAAGAAGCATCTCAGCAGGAAGAGCTATAGGGTCTGAAGGCTGGGGGCCCAGGACTGTGGGCGTGTCTGGCGAGAGCTCCCTTCTGGTCGGTGTGCATCATTAGAAATTAACCCTATCCCCAAGGGCCCTTCCCATCCAACTTCCTGCATCCAATCAGAATGCGAGCAAAGCCAGCCTGCTGTTAGGACACACTCAAATCTCCACCGCCCTCGAGTGGCAAAGGGTATAATTCCCACTTCCGTCAAAATGCCAGACGAGTGGGGCAGGGCCTGGCTGTCTGATTCCCACACAGCCACTGCCCTCGGACGAGGCACCCCACATCGGGAAAGGGAGGAGTGGGGACGGAGACTTCCTGAGTGGGCAGGTCACCACCCTGGTGCTAACCAAATTGACCAATCTGTTCCTCAGCCCCCAGACAGAATCCTCCACCACAAGAGTTACAAAACATCTGAGGGACCTGCACAATTCGTAGCAATCTCCAGGAATGGAGAGCCCTCGGTAGCCCATGTCCATAGTTTCTCAGAGGGCATCCTGACACCCATTCCCTCTGAGGAGGAGCTGTAGCCACCCAGATGGTCTGCTTTCTAACACTTATGGACCCGCTCAACCCCGGGTACAGAGTGAACGAGAAGCAGCCTGACTTCCGTCCCAGAGGGTTGGCGATTCAGGAACCCGACAGCTGGCCTGTGTTCAGCGTAGGCTTTCTGTACCTCTCAGCAGCTCCCCACCCCTGAGCCAACATGTGGGACAGTTTATGGCATGTCAACTCAGTTAATATTGCCATAAAGAAACCCATGAAATGCTGATGCTCCAGTAAAGCCCTGACAACTCATATCTAAAGCTCCTTTATTTCTTCCAGATGCCACGTCAAACGTGAAATCAACCAACCTCTCAGAAGGCCAAGCCCTGCACTGCCTTTCTCCAGGAAAAGGTCATGTCCCACTCAACAATGGATGTGCGGAGAGATGAAGGACGAAGGATGTCAAGAAACCAAAACAAACTGACCAGAAATAACTTTCCATGTGTGACTCTGTAGGTATGTGTGTATTTGTTCCATCAGGATTGGCAGGGGGTGGGGTGGGTATAGGTAGGAGAAGCAGCAAGGTTGAAGAGATAGTTCCCAGGCACAGAGCCATGCTTCCTGGGATTCGGGGTCCCAATGACCATCCAAAAATGTATCTCACCCACTCCTTTCCCCCCTTTTCTGTAAATGGATAGAAAGCTTGATAGGATGCAAGTCAGAGTCCTGCCAATCACAAGCCTACATTCTCAACTCAGCACTAAAAATTTAGGAATTTTTATTACCCGCCTGCTGCTCGAATTTCTTCCTGTCTAAGCTCTGTCTCCTCATGGAAAAGGAAGTCTAAAGTTCACCCTTCCTTCATGTCACCCAGTTTTGACTCCAATCAGATGAAGAGGTGTCTCTGCACCCAGTTTCCCACCATGTCTTAAACAGCCCATGACTCAGCACCAGCATCCTTTGGTCCCTGTCTCTCAAGATGCTTTATGGGGATAAATAACCCTGTTAACAGAGACAAATAACAACAGGGGAAAAGATAAATGAAGAAGTATGAGGCTCAGACATGAGAGGAGATGGAAGCCAACGAGGTAAAAACACACAATAAGGTGATCACAGGCAGAAAAAATGACCAAGAAGGCTATGATCCCAACATGGAATCATAGAATTCCAGCCCCTGCGATTAAGCTCAGAGGGGCAAGGGCACCAAAGGTTAGGACACTAGGGCCTCCCTCAGTCCTGGAGCCAAGATGGTAACATAATGGAGTGGAGTGAACAAGGGCTCTGGGGTCAGACAAGCCCAAGGCTGCACACAAGTCCTACCCCTGCCGGCGGAATGTCTAAACCCCTTCGCCGCGCCAAGCTTCTAGAACCCTCGTGATGGTGTCAGGACACTGGGGAGAGAACTGATTCTGTGCAAGTGAGCCCAGTTCCCAGATGTATGTGAGTCACAAGAATCAGAGACTTCATGAAATAGTCGTGCTGGAAGACAGAAGATACGGGGCAAGTCGCCAGTCCGCCCGCTTCACCAACTCTCTCGATGCCACTCTGCCGGCTGACTTCCTCCCCGTGAGCTGACTGTCACTCTGACTTCACGGCATCACGATGGAACCACATCTCCTGCCTCTCTTGTTCACCTCCTCACCATCTTCCTCTTCCCATACTTTGTGCACTCCATGCTTTTGTGGTGGCCCACCTCCAGAGTGAGCCCACCCCTAGCATTCACATCCTCATGTGGTCCTCTCCCCTCCTGAAGGAACGGGGCTGGCCTGTGTGAACCAGGAGGGTATGGCAGCCATGCCAGGGGGGACTCCTGCTTTGCTCTCTCAGATCACTTGCTCTGGGGGAATCCAGCTGCCATGCTGTGAGGACACTCGTGAAGCAACAGTAAGGAGAGGGGTTCCATGAGGCAAGGAACGGAGGTCTCCTATGAACCTCTGAGTTCATAGGAGTATGGGAATAAGAGTATGGGAATAAGCCATCTTAGAAACAGATCTCTAGCCCCGATCAAGCCTTCAGATGACAACAACCTGACTGCCATGTCCCAGAGAGACTCCAACTGCAGCCACCAGCTAAGCCACTCCAGGACTCCCGACTTGCAGAAACAGTGTGACATAATAAATGTATACTGTTTTGAACCATTCAATTTTGGGGTAATTTGTCAAACAGAAATAGAAAACAAATACAATCTCCCATTGTATGTTTCGGCCTCTGACCACCATTCCCTGGCCATATGACAGTAGGATCCCCAAGTTTGTACATGTATCTCCAGGACAGATTTTTCAGGACTTGGACCATGGCTTCCACTGACTGGACACTTCTGTCCCACTCAACTTGATCATTCCATCAAGACCAAATTTCTTTCCTACAAACAGACTCACTCCAGAAGCCCTTACATTTGATTAATGCTATGCTGTATAGTTTTTTTTTGGGGGGGGATGGAATTTTCAAAACAGTATCTACTTCAACTTTTTATCATAATTTTGTAAGGTAGGAAAGGAAAAACGTTAGTCCCATTTTACAGAAGAGGAAATCGAGGCCCAATGCATTTAAATACTGACCTGCACAAAGATACAGCTACTGTGTGGTAGAACTAGGATTGGAAACCAGGTCTTTTTCCACTGCCTCTTCAAGAAAGACAAATCAAATATCCAGTGATCCGACCTTTAGGACTAGGCATCTACGTAATTCAGTGTGGCCTCAACTGCCACACAGTTTTGTAAAGGCAGAGCCCTCACAGACATGCCAGGAAGAAAAATGAGATGCTACCAATCACACCAGGCATCTGCTGCTCTGTAGGAAAGCACCACAAAGTTTAGCACCTTCACACAACACGGCGTTACCATCTCTCTTGCCTCTGGGGTTTGACAGGCTCAGCTTGGAAGTTCTCGCCTGAGGTCCATCAGACTGTTGGTTGAGGCTGCAGTCACGTGAGACCTTGTCACTCACGTGTCTGCTGCCTGGTGGGGATGCTTGAACAGCTGGAACTGACTGAGAACCTCTCTCTCTGTGCAGCCTCTCCGTGTGTGGCTTTTTCTTCTTTACAGCCTGGCCATCTTAGGGGAATCAAACCTGTCATGTCGGGCCTGAATTCTTCCATGTGTTCCAAGAGCAAGTCTTCTAAGAGGCTCGAGCAGAAGCTGCAAGTCTTCTCCTGGTGTGACCTCAGGAGTCCCAGGATGTCACTTCGAGCACATCCTAACAGTTAAGCAAGTCACTAAGGCCAGTACAAGCTCAAGGGAGTAGGGAAGCAGGCTCCGCCTCAAGGCCCACCTAAAGGCAGGCACACAGGAAAGGAAGGCGGTGACGAGGTGACTGTCAGCATCTCTGCCGCTAACAATCACAGTCCAGCCTCGGGCCCCAATGTTTCGGCCCTCCTTCATGAAAAATATACTCGCCCCCTCCCAAGGCCAATAAACTTTTATCCCACTACAGAAACAGCTCAAAACCCAGGATCGTAACACCTAAGTTAGGTTCAGGTACAAAGGAGCCTCCTTTGGAACAGCTCCTTGAGTGCATTTTGTTTTGATCTGACTCCTATGAAATAAATAGTGTTCTGCCCACCAACTGCCCACCACCCAGCCCTGACACGTACCCATGAGACAGGCACAGGATAACTGCAACATACCCTATTGCTCCAATGGAAGAGAAGACAGTGGTACACAGCAGTCACTGTTTCACAGCAACTCTGAAATGCTGTTGGACACATGTTGCTAGTTCCTTGGTTAGGGCCCAGCCCTGTTCCCACAAAATGATTCTCATTCTTTCCTCGGGGCTTTTGGTTCATACCTTGAATTTTCTTTTCTTTCCATAAGAAATGGTCCTAGTTTTAAACTGAAGCCTCTTCATTTTCCTCCTGCTCATAGAAGAATGACAGTCTAAAGGCCTTTTCTATACTGTCTCTGTTCCTGTTAGTCCCAGCTGACATAATTCCTTTAAAAAATCTGTAGTCTTCCTGTATATCAAATTATAAGCCATTCACTGATGCAAAAGCCATAGCCACTTTTTCTTTCTGAGATGGTCCCTTTTCTCTTTCATCCATCGGCCTCAGAGCCCAGATACTGTGGAATGGCTCTTAAGGTCCTCAGATGCCTTTTGTCTGGTTTAAAGGGTCTACAAGGTAGTCCCTTCAGATTTTTTCTGGCAAATCTAGTCTAAGAGACACAGATTTAATATTCTTAGAAGCCTTACTAGTATGCATGCCCTTAACTCTTCATGAAGTCTCAACGAAAGGTCTTATAGCTTTGACACTTTTACTCTGAAACCATAATTTATTCATAATGCCCTAGATTTTAATCTCTTCCCTGAGGGCACTGCTAGTTTGAGAAGCTTTTGCTGGGAGAGACTAAGGATGAGAAATAATTGTATTTTTGAACCTAGTAAGCCAGGGTTCATTTCCATTTCTTAGAAATTCTGCTTGAAACTACATGGTTCCTTCTTCAGCTCCTCTCCACTCGTACTTTGTAACAGGCAGCTAGAAGCAGCCAGTTGGCACCTTTTACATTCTGCCTGCAAATCCCTCTGGCCAGATCCATGAGTTCACTGGGTGCTCTCTCTCTTCCACATTATCACAGCTGATGGTGCATCAAAATTTCTACCATATATGTGATACATACAAAACAAGTGCTCCTTTTGCTCTAACCTCCAGCAACACCCTCACCAATGGTCTCGTTGAAGTCTTTCCAGATTTTGCTAACAGAATTTTTGTGGCTATTCCAACTTCCACCTCAATCACTTGTCCAAAAGCAAATGCCACATTCTTTCAGCTTATGTTATAGCAGCACCTCACTTCTAGGTACCAAATTCTGTTCCAGTTATCAACTTCTGCTTTATAAACTACCCGACTTCAAGATTTACCATAAAGCTACAGTCATTATGGCAATGTGGTAAAAACTAGAAAACTCCTAGAACATAACATAGGAGAAAACCTAGATGACTTTGGGTATGGTGATGACTTTTTAGAAACAACACCGAAGTCATGATTCGTGAAAGAAATCATTGATAAGCTGGACTTCCCTAAAATTAAACACCCCTGCTCTGCAAAGGATACTGTCAAGAGAAGATAAACCACAGACAGGAGAAAATATTTCCAAAAGACACCTCTGATGTCAGAAATTTACAAAGAACTCTTAAAACCCAACAATAAAATAGCAAACAACCAGATTTAAAAACGAGCCAAAGACCTTAACAGACACCTCACCGAATAAGATGTACAGATAACAAATAAGCATATGAAAAGATGCTCCATGTGGTATGGTATCAGAGAAATACAAAGTTTAAAAGCTATGAGATACCACTGCACACCTATTAGAATGGCCAAAATCCAGAACACTGACAACACCAAATGCTGACGAGGACGTGGGGCAAGAGAAACTCTCATTTATTGCTGGTGGGAATGCAAAGTGGTACCAACACTTTGGAAGACAGTTTGCAGGTTTCTTACAAAACCAAACATACTCATGCCATATGATCCAGCAGTCACGCTCCTCAGTATTTACCCACAGGAGTTGAAAATTACAGCCACACAAAAACTTGCAATGGATATTTATAACAGCTTTATTCAAAACTGCCAAAACTAAGAAGCAACCAAGATGCCCTTCAGTAGGTGAATGAAGAAATAAACTATGGTACATCCAGACAATGGACTGTCATTCAGCACCAAAAAGAAATGAGCTATACAGCCATGAAAAGACAGGGAGGACCCTTAAATGCATATTACTAAGTGGAAGAGGTCAGTCTGAAAAGTCTACATACTGTGTGATTCCAACTAATGGCATTCTAGAAAAGGCAAAACTAAGGAAACAGTAAGTAGATTAGTGATTGCCAGGAGTCTGGGGAGGGAAGGGGGTGAATAGGTGGAGCACAGAGATTTTCAGGGCTGTGAAAATAATACCACGAAGAAGAATGATACCATAGTGACCCATGCTATTACACATTTATCCAAACATTTATCCATTATACGTTTGTCCAAACGTATAGAATATACAACACCAAGACGTAACTACATAGACTTGCAGTGACTATGATGCGTCAATGTCTGCTCATCAGTGTGACAAATACTCCATCTGGTGGGGATGCTGACAATGGGGGAGGCTGTGCACGTGTGGGGCAGGGCGTGTATGGGAACCTCTGCACCTTCCCCTCAAAAGTAAAGTTTATAAACTATCCCACAGCTCAGTGACTTAATATACTCTTCTCTCTCACCGTCTGAGAGTGTGTGTGGATTCACCTGCGTAGCTGTCGTGGGTGAACCTCTCACTTGGCCGCAGTCAGAGGGCGATGGAGCCATGTCAGCCTCTCCTCACTCTGTCCTTAGCACAGAGGACCGGAACCCCTAAGGTTCACTGGGCGTCGTTCTCCCTCTGCGCAGCTTCTCCACACGGCTCTGTGCGGCTTCCTCAGACCATGGTGGTCTTGGGGTAACCGGGCCTTACTTGACAGGTGGCTGCTTCCCGCAGAGGGAGCACAGGTCCGGATGAACCACCACACTGCAGTCCACACTCTCTCAGTCCACGTCACCCTTAGTGTCACGGTGTCTTTTTCACAATGTCCCATGCCAACAACAACAATACAAAACAAAGGGGGAAACCCCATGCTTCATTTATTAACTAGTTACCAGCAGACAAATGAATAAGTTATTTCCTAATAACTTAGCTGTTTAAAAAAAACTTAAACTGAAAGACAATATACTTTTATTTCATTCTTACTAACGACACACACACACCCCTGGGGCACCACATAGCTTCTCAAACCTTGAACCAGATCAGAATCAGATTGGATGCAACCACATGCATTACCACGTGCATTCATGCCACAATGATTTGGATACAATACTTGTGGTTTTTTAATCATGTAAACACCAAAAACCAAGGCTTGCAAAGATACGAAATCACCAAAATGAATGTAACATGCTACTGAACCTGTGAACTACCTTGAACCAGGAGTTTTTACAGCATCTGATAGATGTCCAAGTATTTTCCTCCGAAATTTCAAATAAACTGCAGTGTCCCTGGCTGCAGCACCCCACGGTGCCTCGGCTCAGAGTTTGGGAACCACTGTGACACACCAATCAAATCCTGAAACTAGATGGGGAGTTTGAGGAAACAGTTTTCACGGAATGCCATCTTCAACTTCCCCTCCGTATCTACCCGACAGATGGCCAGGCAAACAAGGACTCTAGATTTGGGTCTGCTTGGGCCAGCAGAAGTAAGACACGCAAGCAGAATCAGGGTAAAGTGTGGGTCCACAGGAGTAATTCTAAAGCACGCTAAAGAAGTCACTATTTATTTGTAGGCCATTTAGTGTAACTGCTTTTGCATCTTTGAATTTCTATACCCATAATTTGCAACACTCTGCTTAGAAATCTCCTCAGTGAAACATCTAAGTTCATCAATTACAATATCTACTTCCTACAAAAACACTAGGAAACAATTTGGCCCAAGGTCTTTGACACTTTATAATATGGATCGCCCTTCCTCCAATTCCCAATGCCAAGTTCCTCATTTCCTTCTGAGACATCACCAGAATCACCTTTCAGGTCCCACATCCCTCTGATAACCTCTTCAAGGCAATCTTGGCTTTCTCTAAGTTTGTGCCTCAGAACTTGCCCAGCCTCTACCCATCACCCAGTCCCAAGGCCACTTCCTCACTTTCAGGTGTTCGTTGCAGCAGCACCCCATTTGTAGGGACCGAATCTTAGTTTCCTAGTGCTACTGTAACAAATCACCACAGACCAGGTGCCTTCAACAACAGAAGTTCATCTCCTCACGGTTCTGGAGGCTGGAAGTCCAAGATCAAGGTGCTGGCGGGTTGTATTTCTCCTGAGGCCTCTCAGTGTGGCTCACAGGTGGCCACCTTTCCTCTGTGCCTACACCCTTCTGGGGTCTCGTCCTCTTCTTATAGGGACACCAGCCCTGTGGGAATCGGGTCCCCCCTTGTGACATCATTTAACCTAATTAACTCTGTAAAGGCAGTATCTCCGAATGCAGTCACTTAGAGGTTTGAGGCTTCAACATATGGAATTCAGGGAGAAGCAATTCAGTCCATAATAGAAATATGTTGGGGGTGGGGATGCCCTGTGTCATTTCCTTAAGAGATTTTTCTTTTGAAGCACAGGCTCTTAAATTTTCATATATTGCCTTCTGAGGGTCCTTGAACTCCAGAAATTGCATGCAAAAATACCATGTGTATGAACTTTTCCAGAGAGGGGGTCTATATTCACTGTTCTAAATGCTGTATGCACCATGGAAAGATTTTTAAAAGATGCCAAGTCCCCTACACAGAGGCTCTAATTTAATGCCTGCTGGGTCGGCGTCAGGAATGGTATTTTGTAACGTTCTCCATTTGATTCTATTGTGCAGTCAGGACTAGGAGTCACTGGTCTGACTGACTGACTGACTGATCGACTGGAATGATAAATGATCTTAGTTTATGCACAGTACTTTCACATTTCTCAAACTTTACACAATAATCATGTTGTTTTATAATCAGAAAAAATTTTTAAGGAAGAAAAAAATTTACTGTCTTTAATCCTTAAAAAAAGACGAAAGTCCTGAAACAACCTGGCTGAAGGGCTACACCATCATGTCTTACTTTCCTCCCTTCTCTTAGACTTCCTACTTAAATTGTGGTCTGAAGACCAGCACCATCTGCATTACCTGGAAACTTATTAGAACTGGGGAATCTCAACTCACACACACAGAGCTGCAGAATCTCCAGAACCTGCAGTTAGGAAGGTCCGCAGGTGATTTGCATGGTATGCCAATTAAAGTTTGAGAAGCACCTGTTTATAGTCTTCCCCACATCATGAAGGAGGACGGGAACCACAAAATTTTCAAAACCACTGAGGACATTTTGTTCAGTATGTGATATTAGGAGAGCTTACACAGCAGACCTTGCGCCTTTGTTTGGTGTGGGCTCTGCACTATTTTAGAGACAAAGTCATGTCAGGACCAATTGCAAACAATTAATCCGTAAAGTAACAGCACAAGGAATTACACCCTGGCACAACCCACAGATGACCTATTATTCATTACTGCAACCATTATAGATAATAGCTCAATGATCAGCTGCAGTTGGTCTACATAGCATTCACCTTAAAACATCCCAACAGCCCTTAGTAAAGAAGACAGTACCTGAGTTGTGTAAACATTGAAAAAATGAAAAGAGAGAACGGTCTGGAGAGAAGGAGAGTGGGAGAAGGTGGGTGAAATGGGAGGGGAGGAGAACCATGGTTTTCACCTTCCTGAACATGAGAATCTCAATCCTAATCCCCCAGACTCTCGGGTCCTAATCCTCGACGTCCTCCAAGGATCTCCCGCTACCCCAGTGGTTATTCTGAATAAATAAGGATGTGAGTAGATCAGGAATGAAGAGCAGGAACATGAAGAAACTCCTGTGAAGGATAAGCTACCTGATAAATGTTCTGGGTAAGTTACTAGATGAATTTCACTGGATAAATTACTCTGTAATGATAATAATATTCATACAAGTTTCTGCCTTTTAAAAAATTAATTTTTAAACTTAGTTCATCCACTAAGTCATCAAACTTGGATGTGTATTTTTAACTACTATGAAATGTTTGTATGGAAGTAAAGGTAGAGTGGCTTTAGTTGAGTTTTATATATTTGCAAAAGTCAAGAAACATTTACCCATCCTGGCTGTCTTCTGCACCCAGTCACTCCTTCAGAGGTATCTCATTCATTCTTTCTCTCTATTTATTTACCATGCTCATCACCACCCATGGACATGGGTCCTAGACTAGCAGTCGAGGGCTGTTGGAAGTAATCTGAACCTACCCTTGCCTTTCAGAGCTTTTAATCAAGCAGAAATGCCAGATGGACCAGAAATGATACTAAATAAATAAATGAACAGCTTTAACAGCTGAATATGTAGACAATACAGTCCTATGAATATCAAAAAAGATTTTCTTTCATCATGAACTTTACAAAATATCACCATTAAGATTTTCATCTTAGGGGTGTTCATCTCTGACCACCAATACATTCACTAAACACAAATTTTGAAATCAAACATGCCTTTTCATAAAGCCATAGAAAACATTTGGGGTTATTCACTACCATCAGTATTTGAATAAGAATAACACGTATCTAACCAACAACTATCTATTCAGTATATAATATGAGCCAATATGTATATTAATCTTTGTGTGTTTCACCTTTTTACATTCTTTTATTTTCCAACTTTCTGTGATCTTACATTTGAGGCACTTCTCTTACAGTAGCATATATCCCATCTGGCAATTTTAGTATTTCACTTGCAATATTTAGTCCATTGACATTGAATGTAATTACTGAAAGATGTAAATTACTATCTATTAGATTTATTTCTCTTTTTTAGTGAAGTATAGTTGATTTACAATATTGTGCTAGTTTCAGTTCAGCAAATCCTTTTCAGATTATATTCATTATAAGTTATTACAAGTTACTGGATATAGTTCCCTGTGCTATGCAGCAAATCCTTGTAGATTACTATTTATTTCTATTTGACAGAACCGTTTATGTTCTTTTCTCCCCTTTCTTGCCTTTTTCTTTTAAATTAATATTTGATTATTTGGTTAATTTTCTTTTTATTATTTTGCCTTTCCCCTCTATTAGCTTATTAGTTATCCTTCTTTTGGAAGTTATCCTAGAGATTACAACATACATCTTTAACTACATTCCGATGGAAATTATTAGCGCTAGCACTTTTCTTCAATGCTAGAACCCCAGAATGTCTTAAATCTATTATCTCCCCTCCCAAATTTTGTGTTTTAATTCTACATTTATTTTAAACCCCACAGGACAAAACATTATTACTATTGTCTTGTACCGGTAATATTTATTTATATTTATCCACACAGTAATGCTTTATATTATCATTCTTTATTTATTCTTGTTATTTGCTCTCTTATATCTGGGGTTATTTGTCATCTGTGTGAAGAAATCCTTTTAGTAATTTTTTTAGTGAACCTTTGCTGGTTACAAATTCTCTCAGATTTTGTCTGTTAATTTTTTTTTTACACTTGGTAGTGTATATATGGAACTTTATTTTTATTTATTTATCCACTTTTGGCTGCGTTGGGTCTTTGCTGCTGCGTGGGCTTTCTTTAGTTGCAGCGAGTGGGAGCTACTCTTCATTGTGGTGCACGGGCTTCTCTTTGTGGTGGCTTCTCTTGTTGTGGAGCACAGGCTCTAGGCGCATGGGCTTCAGCAGTTGTGGCACGCGGGCTCAGCAGCTGTGGCTCACGGACTCTAGAACGCAGGCTCAGTGGTTGTGGCACACGGGCTTAGGTGCTCCGCAGCATCTGGGATCTTCCCAGACCAGGGCTCGAACCCATGCCCCCTGAATTGGCAGGCAGATTTGTAACCACTGCGCCACCAGGGAAGCCCTGTTTGTTAATGTTTTCATTTAATTTTTGAAGAATAATTTTGCTAGATACATCATTCTAGGTTGACAGGGTTATTTGGGGGTTTGTCTGTTATTTTGGAATATTAACGATGTTTTATTGTTTTCTGTCTCCCCTTGTTTCTGTTGAAAAAGTCAGATGTTTGTCTTCTTGTTGCTTCTTTAAAGGTGATGTGTATTTTTCCTTTGCTCTTAAGATTTTCATTTTGTCTTTAATTTTCTATAGATTTACTGTGTTGAGTCTAGGTTTCTTTATATTTATCCTGTTCATAGATTCTGGAATTTGTGATTTGCTGCCTTTCATCAGTTTGGAAAAATCATCAAATAGTCAAATAATTTTCTAACCCATCCTAGTTCTCGTCTACTTCTGGAATTACAACTACATTATTTTAGATTCACTGTGTCTGATGCGTACCTTAACCTCTTTTCTGTATTTTCATATTTTTTCCCCTCTGTGCTTCAGTCTGGATGTTTTCTATTGACCTGTATTCTTTCTTCTGCTTAAATCTAATGTTAAACCTACCTACGGAATTCTTAATTTCAGCAATTGTACTTTTCAGTTCTAGAATTCACATTTTTTAGTTATTTTATATTATCGATTATCATTTTAAAATAGTATGAAATTCACAAGAAGTTGCAAGAATTATACAGAGTTCCCATACACCTGATAATAGTGTCTTACATTACCAAATACATTAACAAAACCAGACAATGATACTGTTTAAAATTAAATTCCAAGTTCTCTATTGAAATTTTACTTTTGTTCCTCTTTTCTTCTATTTTCCTGAATATTTTAATCATAATTATTGTAAAGTTCTTGTCTGATAAAGACCTGGAGGTGACTTGAATATTGGAATTTCCTATTATCTGTTGGGTTCTTTCCTCTTGGCTTTCAGCCCTGTTTCTTGGCATGCCTGACAATACTTTACTGACTGTATGACACCAAAAATAATAAGTTGTAGCAGCTCTAAATGATGTCACACTCTTCCCGAGAGGGTTTACCCTTTCCTCTGCTCAGGCAGAGTGTGGATCTGGACCCTAGCACATCCCTTTAAGGAGGGGTTACAGTTCGGGTCAGGCTCTATCCACCTCTGGTTGTTCTTTGGAGGCTCCAGTTGAGAGCCTGGGATTTTCACCAGGTACTAGCAGCACTGGTACACCTTCGACTCTAATTCTTGTCTCCTTTATATTATAAGATTATCAAAGGCTGTGTTCTGTTTTTCAAAGGCTTTATGCTAAGGTTTCATGGTCTCCTGAAATCTGAGACTTTGGCACATGTCTTGAGCAAAAACTGGCAAAGTTTTAGGCTCAATTCTCCAGATTTCCTTTCTGATCCAGGCCCTTCAAATGTCTAATTTTTGTCTCTCCAGCCCCAGAAGACTTGCCAAAACCTCTTCTTGTTTCTGTGCATCTCAGCAGTGATCCTCTGCCTGAGACCTGCATCTGAATCCTCCGTCCCTTGTTTTGAGCCCAGAATCAGCAAATACCCCGAGGGAAAAAGAGCTGCTGAATGCACCCCTGAGGTTTCCCGTTTGAGGTATTTAGGACCTCCAGTCCTGGATGCCTTGGTACATTTCTGATGTGTTCAAATAGATGTTTTTCACTTGACATTTTTACTTGTTCTCAGAGAGAGCACTGATCTACTACAACGTAAGCTATTAATCCAGAGGAGGTGGAAATCCAGAATTGCCTGCCTCTAGATGTTACATTTTGATGGGTGTTGGGAAGAGAAAGGCAGACAATAAACAACAAACAAAAATTAAAGAAGATAATTTCAGAGGATGATAAAGGGTCTGACAGAAATAAACAAGACGGAGTGAACACTACATCTTATATCTGAGGGAAGTACATCCTACAAGGTGCCCTGACGTGTTGTTATGGGCTGAATGTTTGTGTCTCCCCAAAATTCAAACCTAATTCCCAATGTGATGGTGTTTGGAGGCGGGGCCTTTGGGGGGTGATTAGGGCATGAGTGGGATTAGTGTTCTCATGAGAGAGACCCCAGAGAGCTCCCACACCCCTTCCTCCATGTGAAGACACAGGAGGAAGACGGCTATGGCCCAGGAAGCAGGTCCTCACCAGACACTGAGTCTGCCGGCCCTTCATCTTGGGCTTCCAGCCTCCAAAACTATGAGAAACAAATTTGTGTTGTTTAAAAGCCACCCAGTCTATGGTATTCTATAACAGGAGCCCACATTTACTAAGACACTGATTACAACTCACAAAGAAAAGTGCTTCTTACCCCCATTGTGTGGATGAGAACATGGTAATCTTTGGGGCACAGGTGTTCTTCACACTCCAGCAGTCAGACCAGGCTGGGGAAACCTCGGGTAACAAGGCAGCAGGGAAACAGCACTCCATCTGGCCCACAGCCATTAGAGGTTACAGGTCTCAGCACAAAGGCCCCTCACTAACCCAAGTAAGAAAAGAGAGAAGGTCTTCTGAGACGTCCCCATTACGTGCACTTAGAGCCTGCTAGGCAAGAGGCCACAGGAGGGCGCTTCCCGGATCTGCCTTGAGCAGTCGAGGGAGCCATTTGTTCCGAAGGCCACTGGGCTGCCATAACTCATGGGCCCCCTAATTCAGATGAGCTGGGGACGCTGGGCCCTGGAAATGAGCTTTCCCCGCCACCGCACTGCGCTCGGCTCTCAGCCTTCCATCATTTCCAAAGCATTAAGCAGCCTGCAGCTCGAGAATCCTGCCGCTGGGTGACATCTCAACATCTGACATCATTCAGAAGATGGGGCGAGGGTAAAAAGAGCACGTTTTTAATTGGGGACATAAACAATGCTGAGGAAGAAATTACGTTAAAAGGCTTTTCTTTTCCTAAATGGACTTGCAGGATGTGGCTTCCCAGCTGGGCTGCTGTGAGGAGATCGAGTTCAGGGAGCCAAGGAGGTAACTCGGAGCGGGTGACACTCAGGCGTGAGGTGCTGTGCAGAGTGGGGGACACAGCAGACCCCGCCGTCAGGATGCACTGTTCACCTCAAGAGCAGGGGAGATGCGGGCGCAGCTTCACTGTGCTCCCGGAGGCTCTGGGTGTCACAACAAACCAAAGGGGACAGACACTGGGTGTCCATCCAGGAGGGAAAGCCCCTCATCTCCAGAGATCTTCACCTAGATCTCGCAAAGCTGCAGAGGCCCCTCTCCTGCCAAGAGCCTCCCAGACGGCCTTCTCCATACTATGTCCGCTTGGCGGGATTCAGGAAGACTGCTCAGTGCTTTGTCTTCCCAGCTCAGCCTCCACACGAGGAAAAGTAAAAGGAATCAAGAGCCTCAGCTTCCTTCCAAACTTACAGAACCTGCTACGAGCCCTCTGGCAAGAACAAAAGGGCCCATGCCTTCTTGCCTCTGGCTCTTTGCACAGAGTGGCGCCGAGGGCAGGCACTACATGGAAACCTTCCAAGGATTTCCAGGTCTACCATAGAGGTGCTGGGATTTGGGCCTTGGAAGAGGGACTGCTTACGAACATCAGGACCCAACCTCCAACCCACCCAGCCCCCAAACCAGCCTCAGCTGTGTGAATGGAGAGGCTCAACCCAGAGTAGGCGCTGGGAAAGAACAACACGTTGCAACGACTCTGAGTCCATGGTCATCTCAGCATGAGCGGATGCACTAGGCTGACAGTCAGAATTCTAGGATGCTGGTCCTCACAGGGGACTTCAACTTGCAGGGCCAACTAGGGGTGATTCCTTTTATAGATGAGGACGCTATTTCCTCAGACTGCACACAACTGTGCCCTGATGCAAGGACATGAACTCTGTAAGGACTGAGAGCACACAGGTTTGATCATCGCGGTACCTCCAGTGTCTAGCAAGAACCAGCACACAGTAGGTGCCTCCTGTGTACAGAAACTGTATCAAGTCCCATGCGGTACAGAGAGATGGACAGAGTACAGACCCAGCCAATGTGGAACATACCACCTAGTGGGGGGCGGGGCGGCGCAGGCACATGACAGGAAACTACAAAGCCCTGCTGTCTGTGCTTTCAGAAATCTATAGGTGAGGCGCCCGGCAGAAAATCCAGGGGAAACGACACATAATGCTGCCAGTGGCCTTCCAATAACCTAGCACCTAATACACCCGCATCGGCCTGCAGAATACAGTGACAGTGAATGAGATGCAGGCCCTGCCCTAAAAGAGCTTCCTATCCAGTGCGAAGACCATCTGCGAAGTGATAATTCCAACACACTGCAGTAAATGATGCCGTGAGTACATACAGGCACATGGGAGCACATGGGAAGGGTATGACCCCGGCTACAAGGAGCGGGAAAGGTTTCCAGCGGACATGACATAGAGGTTGAAATAAACGGTGAGTACAGTTTAGCCCAGTGAAGGAGGGATGCGGGTGGGAAAAGACATCCTGGGAAGAAGGCAGAGCAGGGCTAGAGCCTGATGTGTTTACTTTCAGGGGAAGGACGGCAAGATACTTTCAAGGGGAGGGGGCCTCTGACTATAAGTCAAACTTTGTCCATAAGATGCTAAGTCGTTTGTCCAGTCTTCTTTTTTTTTTTTTAAGATAATAATTTCTTTGCTTTATTTATTTATTTATTGGCTGTGTTGGGTCTTAGTTGTGGCACGTGGGCTCTTCGATGCGGCGCACGGGCTTCTCTCTAGTTGTGGCATGCAGGTTTTCTCTCCCTAGTTGTGGCATGTGGGCTCCAGGGCACGTGGGCTCTGTAGTTTGCGGCACACGGGCTCTCTAGTTGAGGCATGCGAGCTCAGTAGTTGTGGCGCGCAGGCTTAGCTGCCCCGTGGCATGTGGGATCTTAGTTCCCCGACCAGGGATCAAACCCATGTCCCCTGCATTGGAAGGCAGATTCTTTCCCACCGGACCCACCAGGGAAGTCCCTCTCCAGGCTTGAGAACAGTCAGAACCCACCGGAAATTTTTAAACGATGGAATAAAACAATCAGGCTTTTGTTTAGTTCCTCCAAACATGGATGAAGGGAGTGAAATAGGGCCCAACTGCCAAGCGTGGCTTCCCATTTGGGGGTTGCTGGAATAATACAGACGGAAAATAATAATGCATATGAATTCCATAGCAATCATGTGATTTTTTTTTTTTGGTTTCTAATTCTACAATTAAAAATTGACCAAAAATGACAATGGTCTGAGATAACATGGGAGTAGCAATGCAAAAATAATAAGGGGTGTTAAGTGGATGCAGTTGGCAGAAACTGCTAATTGATTACATGGAGGGGACGGAGAATAGGAAAGAGTAAAGTGGACTTGGGTTTCCGCCTTGAGCGGATGAACTGTGCCTTTTCTGCTGGAGCAGAAAAGAAGAACCAAGCCGGAGGGTGAGATGTTGCAGGCAGGCAGCTCTGGGTCTAGAGGTCAAAGCGAGGTTTCTCCAGAAGAGGAGGAAACAAGAAAACAGCTGGAAAACTGCGTTTCCTATGAGTCTCGTATGACTTCTCCTTTGCCACACACGTGAAGGAAGATAAAGACGAGGGAGAAACTGATGGAGCTCACTGCTCAAGAAGAGAGCGTCCTGGGAACGTCTGCACACCATCCTCCCAATGCCCGAGTCCCCTGTTCTGCTGCAGGTGTGATGGATGAAGGCAGAGGGCGGGCCGGGTGGGCAAGAAGCACTAGAAAAGGCTGGTGGCACAGACAGAGGACATTCCCACTGCCAGGACTGTCCTGGGAGGGTTCCCCTGCAGACCCATCCCCAGCTGCCTTCAACGCAGACAGAAAGAAAAGGAGCACAGGCGAGTCTGGCAGATCCGATAAAGATGGATGGAAGGAGGCAAGACAAAGGCACCTGCCGGCACCGTGTCAGCTCCAAACACCAGCACAAAAACAAACTCATTAATTATCCGCCAGCCCAGGCTGAAATGCCCCAGTGCAAACACTCCCCACCCAGCTCACAGCGAGACACAGAGCCCTGAGGTGCACATGCCACGGCTCCTGCTGCTGACGGAGAGCCCAGAACAATCTTCCCCAAAGGACACAGTAGGCCCTTAATAAATATGTACGGAGTACATGACTGAGCAAGGAGAAGAGACCCAGTTGAGCTTACTTGGTTACAAGCAAGGGAATCCACATCGAGCTGACTCCAGCAAAGGGGAATTCTGGGATAGGATATTGGGTCCTCAGATTGGAAATACGCAAAAACCTTCAGAGGCAGCTTTAGATGTCTAAGAGGCAAGAAAGTAGGAGTGGTCCTGTGATAGAAACAGGCTGGTCTAATGCAAGCATGTTTAAGCTCTTTTTCACTCAGCTCAAGATTCAAATTCAAGAGAAGTTAGAGGATGAAGAGCCCTTGCTTAACAGCTCTAATGTGCTGTTGTCCATGGGAAAGAAGGACAGGGCAGGGCTGCAAGGAAGGAGGCCGAAGCTAAGACGCCCATGACTGTTAGGAATAATGTTTTAGAGACACAATTAGGGTTCCTTGATGTAGGGTTGAAGGTTTGTGTAGGAGGAAGACAAGGCCAGGACAACACCAGGGTTGGTCTAAATGAACGGCTGACTCATTTCTCCCCTGGGCACTTGCTGACTCTCTGTACAAAGGTCACCTGGACTTTACATCGTGTAAGCGACATCAGTAGGAACGCAGACACACAGAAAACAATAGCAATTGAAAAGCCGCTGAAAGACGGATCAGACGATGATTCTTTAACCATCAAAAAGGTCTTGAGAGTGATTTAGTAACTGTCTTTATTAAAGAGTAAGATTTTACAAAGAATTTTTTCTGTTCCTCTTTTCTAGGACTTAAAGAGAATCATCAGGTTTAAATAAAATGTGAAGAATTTAGAATCCATCGTGGGATGTGAGCATTTACAACAGGGCCTGTGTCTTATTCTTTTAAACATATCCTGTGTCTCGTGCTGTACTCCATGGAGAGGAGCAACCAGAAGCACGCAATTCAGACTCAGAGAAGTCAGGACTTCCTCACTTGCTGCCCATGTGACCCTGAATAAGTCATTTCCCTGAGCCTGAGTTTCCTGCCTGTGTACTGAGTCTAGTAACTTCAGACAACAGTTGCTTGGTTTTAAGAAGCTCCTGTATGTAAAGCACGGAAAACAATTCTGGGCATATAATGACTCAATAAATGACATCTGAGATTCAGTAAATATTTGTTAATTTTGATAATGATTTTCTTAAGGCAAAAGTTACTAGGTAATAAAATCTTTTTTTAAAACGTATCACAGAAACTGGTCTTTTTCTGGCATTTGAATAAAGAAAAGAACTCAGACCTTCCTGGTGTGATTTAATTGAAGTCCCACCGGAAGGCAAGAACATGAGGTATACAGCGTCTTCTGCTCCCCTCTCTCCTCGGATGCACCCACCCAGTCCAGGGAAACCAGCCTCCTGCCCCCTGCCTAGAGCATCTCATAGTCTTTTCAGAAGGGAAAGCTGGGGCTGGGTCACATTCCGTAGCTGCTCCCCGAGTGGAGGATGTGTCACAGTCCCCCACCTCCTTCTGTCTGACCTACTGTGGTCCCCAGATACAGGCTGCCTGTCCAGGGTCTCATGGATGCATGGCGACAGGGGGAGGCGGGTAAAATGAAACATATATGATCTGTGAAAGTGGAAGGAAACTGAAACTATAAGTAAATCAATGAGGCAAAGAACAGACATCAAAATTCTTGAGATGTCCCGCACTGTCTGGCAGAATCCATCATTTGCTGACTTGGCAGGAGATTCATCCAACGTTGTAAGCCCTGATTTTCCTGAAAATTCGAGAGCTTCCAGATAAGCTCTGCTTGCACACCTGCCATTCAGCATCCTGCAAGGGCCCCCCACCAGGCAAGCGTTCCTCAGGTCTTGACCTTCGGCATCATCATCATCATCATCACCACCCTGTAACTCAACACACTCAGTCAAGGCTCCTATCGGGTTCTCAGCCTCAGCAGCCCCCCTTCATCTTCTTCAGACAGGGGCACCCTTGAAAGAAGTTAATCACTCCACTTTCTGAGGAAACAATGTCAGCGCCTTGATGACCTGGCTGTTCTTGCAGAGCCAGAAGAGGATGAAGGGGACTAACAAAGACAGAGACTGTCCACAGCAGTCAAATACGATACATGGAAGGTTCGGGAAACAGCGACTGAACAAGACCATAAGGAAGATCCTTGACAGTCAGTGAGGAGCCGGAGAGGGAATGGAAAGGCCAGAGATGAACCAACCACAGACCACTGGGTGAGGAGACGCCACTGCCACCCAAGGATGAGAGACTGTGCTACTTGGAGAAATAGGTATTTCCCCACAAATGCCATGTGAAATTGAAAACAAAGGGACCAGACAGGCCTTTTAAGGAATATTAGGTTTGAGTTTTTAAAATTATTTGCTAAACCCCATGATAAGCTGTAATTAATCACATTTTGTAAATACTAATATTACTGTATAACAAGCTGCTTTATCCTCCGCTTTTAGTAACCTATCACCAGGAACCAGGAACCAGGTTCCGTTTTCACTTCCCTCTGAAGCCTCCCAAGGAATTCTGAAGATACCTGTAAATCTCCCACCTTTGTAATTTCTTGTTTACACCTCTTTATTCCTGTCTCTTCCACTTCACATGGCTCCCCATGCCCATCACACCTCCAGTGAACCGTGATTTCCTGGAACATAGATGTGGGTCTTAGTCATGCTCATATTCCTCTCACACGTGATAAAGTCTGCCTCAAGAAATGTTTATCCAATGGAAGAATAAACAGATTGACAGGACACATTCAAATAGCCCCGAACCAAAGGTATTTGAGCTGTCTGTGTGGAAAAGGCTAGAAGGAGTGTGCTCCCTTCACTGGTTCAGAGCCAGTGGAGCCCCAGCCCTCTGTCAACTGAAAAAAAATGCACAACTTAAAGTTGAGAGTTATGTTTTATTTGGCGGACAAAACTGAGGGCTTAAGCCCAGTACAGAGCATCTCAGATAACTCTGAGAAACCGCTCCAAAGAGGCAAGGTGGGTGTCAGGATATGTAGGAGTTTTTGCAGTAAAGACCAGGTAGTTGGAACATCAAAAGATTACTATTAATTAAAGAAAACCAGATATCTTGGGTTAAGGAATTTAGTGCTTTTCTATGTATGGGAAGATGCAAGAGTCTGGGCTCACTGAAATCATTCCTCTGATATGCACCTCAGCCATCTGGGGCCAGCGTCCTGTGTCTTCTCATCCACAATCTCTTCAGGTGCACCATGGTGGGTGTGTGTGTGTGTGTGTGTGTGTGTGTGTGTGTCTGTGTGTGTGTGTGTGTCTGTGTGTGTGTGTGTGTGTGTGTGTCTCTCTCTCTCTCTGCAGTCGCTGAGAGCTTGATGGGGGCATCAAGTTCTATCCTGAGTTCCCTGAGGGCTCACCTGGGGAGGCTGTAATGTGATGGCTTCATGGCCTCAACATCCTTTGTCTACTGATACGGCAGCAATAGTTTTCATCCACACCTGCAAACAGAAGCCACTCTCCTCTGTGGGAGCCCTTTCCTGGGGCAGCTACTTTCCATGTTTAAAAAGAAAAGGAGGAAATCTAAACTGCAGATTCAGTTCAAATCCGATGGCCACTGGGACTGGAGAAGCAGGAACAGCACCAATGTTGTGGCTTGATATCCTTTCCTTCAAATGAAAACATCTTCACTCCACACTGCAAGCTTCCTGCCTAAACCCCCCAGAAAACCAACTTTCAAGGGAAGGTCTACCAGCAACGACCCAAGGGAGATGTTTGTGAAAACACGACTGTTCCCAGCCCAGACCTAAGGAAGGGGAGGCCAGGATGCTCCTTCTCAACACGTTCCTCAAGAGGCTCTGATGAATACTAAATTTGAGGATCACTGCCCTAAGGATATGCGACCAAGAAACAAAGAAGGAGCAAAGAAAGAGAGGGAGGAGAGGAGGAGGAGGAAGAGGAAGAGATGGAGGAGGAGGAGGAGGAGGAGGAGGAGGAGGAGAGGGAGGAGGAGGAGATGGAGGAGGAGGAGACGGAGGACGAGGAGGAAGAGGAAGAGATGGAGGAGGAGGAAGAGGAGAGGGAGGAGGAGGAGATGGAGATGGAGGAGGAAGAGGAAGAGATGGAGGAGGAGGAGATGGAGGAGGAGGAGAGGGAGGAGGAGGAGATGGAGGAGGAGGAGACGGAGGACGAGGAGGAAGAGGAAGAGATGGAGGAGGAGGAAGAGGAGAGGGAGGAGGAGGAGATGGAGATGGAGGAGGAAGAGGAAGAGATGGAGGAGGAGGAGATGGAGGAGGAGGAGATGGAGGAGGAGGAGCTGGAGGAGGAGGAGGAAGAGGAAGAGATGGAGGAGGAGGAAATGGAGGAGGAGGAGGAGATGGAGGAGGAAGAGATGGAGGAGAAGGATATGGAGGAGGAGGAGGAAGAGGAAGAAATGGAGGAGAAGGAGGAGATGGAGGAGGAAGAGATGGAGGAGGAGGAGCTGGAGGAGGAGGAGGAAGAGGAAGAGATGGAGGAGGAGGAAATGGAGGAGGAGGAGGAGATGGAGGAGGAAGAGATGGAGGAGGAGGAGATGGAGGAGGAGATGGAGGAGGAGGAGGAGGAGATGGAGGAGGAAGAGGAGATGGAGGAGGAGGAGATGGAGATGGAAGAGGAGAAAGTCCTCCTGGAAAGGTCTTGCCCTTTCCCAGTGCAATTTCCATGATTTTTCTAAAATGTAAGTGTGAAAAAAATAAATTACCAAAATATTGACTGGCTAAATACTAACAATAATAACATCTGGTAGTTATAATAATATAAAAATAGACTTGATGACAAAGAACATCAAGAGTGTGAACTTCTTAAGTATAGGAATTTCTGAATCTCACGAAAAGATGCTGTATGGATAATAGAGGCAGCACGATGGTTAAACCCGGATTAAATCAAATGGAGGTTTGGCCTCAAAGTCTGCCCTCTTTCCACCACTAAACTAAAAGTCGTCTTTAAGTCTGATGTTCTATGATCATCAGCATCAGGAGAAACACTGAGCACCAAGTCAGTGACCCGGGATAAGTTCTGGCTCTGCCCACCAGCTGTGTCTTCTTAGACAAGTCATGTGAATCCCTGGGCCCCAGTTTCCCTGAGTTTGTTTGAACTGGGAAGGAACTGTGCAGATGCAATACACCCTAGTTTCACAATTAGTTCCCTTTCTGTGTTCCACAATGTGAATAAATGTGTGCAGAAGCTTTAAATATTACATGTGATCAAAAGCATGATATGGATGCAAAATACTGTAAGGATAATGTAGCAAACATTTACTCAATGATAGTTGTGTGTCAGAAACTGTGCAAAGTGTTTTAAATGTGTGGACTTGTCACTGTTTTAGCAATCCTATGAGGAAGATTCTATCACGATCTTCATTTTACAAGCAAAAAAACTGAAGCACAAAAAGGCTAAGGAACTCTCCCAAGCTAGAGGTACCAAGGAACTCTCCCAAGCTCCTGGACATCTCCACTGGCATGACACCTGGGTCCCTCAGATTCCAGAGCAACTAGAAACAGCCACGCTCTCCCTTCTTCAAACTCTTATCCTCCCGAGTCCACCATGCCGGCGACCTGGGGATCACTCCTCCTCCCTCTCATGCTCTCCTACATACAACCTGCCTTCCTGTCTCATCAGCTCTGCTTTCTTAATACGTTGGGAATCGGCCGCCTCTTCCCTACCTGCTCAGTCACTGTCCATCAAACACAAAAGGGTCTTGCCCTTTTCCAGTGCAATCTCCATGACTTTTCTAAAATGTAAACACATTAAGGTTGACTGCTTAAAGCCCTTCCATGGCATACCACTGCTTTTGAATAATTTCAACCTCCTCCCTGGGTGGGCATTCTTAGCGAGGAAGTTCATAATTTGGTCCCTGCCTTTCTCTCGCCAATGGAACCTCTCAGCACTCCGCTCTGCCGCATGGACCCCAAAGAATCAAATAGAACTACTTGCAAGGCACCATTCTCTTTCACGAACCTTTAAAACATGCTCTCGCAAATTGAGACCACCCTCACTTTTCCATTTTGCTAATTCCTGCTCTTTAATTCTTAACCCAAACTTTATCACTTCCAGGAAGCTTCCTAGAACTGCTTTCTCCTCCTCCAGAGGAGGAGGTCAGAAGTCCCATCTCTTTACTTCATTTGATACAATTTCTTCTCTGCATTATAATCTGTATCGTGGCCTTTGTCCCTCACTAGACTATGAGGTCCTTCAGAGATCAGTTTAGAAATTCTTTTTCCTCTATATTCCCCGCAAGTACCATGTCACCTGCACATAGAAGACATTCAATGTGCATTGGCTGAATGAATGAATGAAGAAATGACATAACAAAGAGAAGCATTTGGGCGCAGCTCCCAAAGCAGGAGATACTGTGGCCGGCACCCAGGTTTCTCCACCATATACAGTTGCTTGTACAGCACAACGCGGAGCTATTTACTTTTCCCTAAAAATATAAACCCTCTCCAAAGCTGTGTTTGTGGAAAGTCTGCAATGAAAGAAGCACTTGTTTAAATAGAAAGGTCTCAGGCAATTAGCAAACACGGGACAAATCCAAGACCCACTCGCTTTCCCAGGGCTTTGTGTTTGCAGTTAGATGTATGGAAAAGCTGGTGCAGAATGAGATTCCTTCTTCACAGAAAAGAAAACATGTTATTTAAATAGCAATGCCTCTCACCACCAAGGCTGCAGTCTAGAAAATGAGAGTCTGGATTTATTGCAAAAAAAATAACCCTCGGGGGTGGGGTCAAGAATGGGGGCAGGGATCCCCTGGATTTCCATTCACTCCTACAAGAAAGCCTTTTTCCCAGACAGAAGACAAAGATCCAGGTTTGCGGGCAAGTGTTGCAGGCCCTAACACAGCTCTCACGGACAGGACAGAGGGGAGACGAGTGGGTGACAGAAACGGGACAGGGTGCCCATGTCCACGTGTGAAGCTGCATGTGTGAAATGCCTGCACCTCAACCTTCTCCCCCTCATGTCCTTCCCAGTGAAAGCAAGTGGGGCTCGGGGGGCGACCGACCTCCTGACACCCCCTCCCTCCCTGACACACAGGAGCCCTGAGTCAGCAGCTCGATCAGGTGACGTGCCAGTCCCCAGGCTCTGTGATCCTTCTGCAGTGCGGTTACTTGAACAGTCCACCTTCATGCTACAGAGTACACAGGGGAAACACAGGGCCATCACTGACGTAAAATTAACATCCATCTCTGCAATGAGAGGACTTGGATTCGAATCCCATCTTTACCATCTACTTGCCGGGTGACCTTTGGAGAACTGCTTTAGTTCCCTGAGTCCCCAGCCCTAAAGTAAGATTAAACGTACCCACTTCAAAGGGTTTGTTGTGAAGATCAAGTTGTCTCTCAAGAGCCCTGTCTTATTCACTCTGTATCTGTACTGCTGGAGTGGCTGAAGGCATGAATGAAAAGAGGCCTCATAATTAAACACACCTTTATGTCAGCAGAGATAAATAAGAGAAATGTGCCTACGTGGCATCCACACACCCTTGAGTGCTGCCCGGAAATCACTCCCCTTTCAGACCAGCCTCTGCAGAGGGAATTTCCAGAGATACCACCTGTGCAACTTTACATCACTTTACATCGGGGGCGGTCGGCAGGCCTCTCCTTCGGAGGCCAGCCCCCTGGGCCGACACGTGGACCTGCAGGACTTTGGGCAGTAGGGGGGCAGCGAGGGGACACTGCCAGAGACAAGAAACACCTGGAAGAGGCCACAGGGGGCGCAGGACAGGGAGGTGGCATCCATCACCTGCCAGCCGAGCAGAGCCCCTGGTCTGTTCTCTGCTGCACCCCCAGAGCCAGCAATGTGTCAGGCACCAGCTTCATTCGCAGGTGAGGGTCACTAATTTGAATTAATAGCACTGCACTGCTCAGGGCTTTGTTCTGCTTTGCCCCCCTCCTGTGGATGCTGAAGACCTCTTTGTTGCCTGGTTCTGTGAGTGGGGCGACAGCGTGAACAAATGTCCAATTAGCCAGGGAAACAAAATCTGCCAGGATCCCTGCTGGGCCAGAAGGCATTTTCCTCTAAAGCCCAGAGACCACACACCACACAACCGGTTGTTCCTGTTCAGTTCACCCCTCAGGGGCACACTTGCTACCCCCTGACCTCTGAACCTCACAGTGATCATCCCTACCCCCAGGGATATCATTATCCCACACACCCCACCCCACCTACCTCCCTCCCTGCTCAAGCTACTACAGAAATAATACCCACTGCATAGGGATGCCGTGAGGATCAAAGATAATTCATGCAAAGGATCTGGCTCAGTGTCCGATCCACGTGGACATCTGATAAATGTGATCGGTTCCTCAGGAAGGGGCACAGCTCATGCTCCTTGATCTGTGGAACTATGCATAGGTTTAGGGGCAGGAAGACCATCGAGAACAGAAGACACAGCGTCTCCAGATTCTCAGCAGGCGCGGCCCCTCTGCCGTCCTGCAGAGCTGGGCACAGACCCTGAGGGCCGAGCAAGTGTCTCAGCTTGGCCAGTAGAACCTCCAAGCGTGCACGGTCCCTCTGCCCACGCCGACACCCCTCTCCCTCCAGGGGTGGCCACGGCACCTGCACCTGCTGTTCCCACCTGATGTTTATGAGCAAAGCATCCCTTTCACAAGCTGGTAAAGACAGAAAGGCTGAGACAGGGTCCCCAAGCTGCTCCCAGGCACCGCGGCTCCCGCAAGAGAACCCTCCCACTGCTAAGCACGGCTGTGTTCAAATGCTGGGCCATCGTGGGGACATATGGGCTTTCAGACACCACGGGGCTTGCGTGAGATTATACTGTCACCATCAATAACTAATAGAGTATATGTATAGCTGATTCACTGTGTTATAAAGCAGGAACTAACACACCATTGTAAAGCAATTATACTCCAATAAAGATGTTAAAAAAGAAAAAAAACTAATAGAGACAGTTCTAGACAACGCATCTCAATCTTTCTGCTCCAGAGAAAGACGGCCTGCCTGGCTTGCTGGGGGTGAACTTCATGAAGACCCAGAGGTTGTTGCCGTCCAGGTTCTGAGAATGAATCAATGGGCTGAGGGGCCGTCTACCAGGGAAACAGGTACAGGAAGTCTGGGCCGCTGGAGGGTCCCTTACCAGGACTCCAGGCTCCAAGGAACTTCAGCTTTCGAAACTGCGAAGCACTTTCTGCCGCCCTGATGAAGCACAGAAAGACCTCAGGCACCTGCAGCAGGAAGAGGCCCCCACAGGGCTCCTGGAACATCAGCAACTCAGCTGTGTGTCTGCACAACCATCTCTCAGTGCCAGCGCCTCTGCCGCGCCGTGTGAAAAGGGTTGCCAGCTGGTGAAAGCCGTTGTGATTTACTGACACCTCTGAGCGCCTCCAGATTCCCTCCTCATCGGCCATCTCCCCACCCCACAAACTGCACAAAGACCAAGAATGGCGGCTCTAGGGCCAACTGGAAGGAAGTCGCCTGTAGCAGGTGGCACCACCTGGCCTCACCTGGTTCCAGCCAAAACAACCCCCTCTCCATTACTCCACACTGCGGACAACGTTTAACTGGTTCGGCACAGCTCAGCCTCAGCCAGGCTAGTGGAGGGAAGAGGCAAGAGCCAGAGGGGGGAGGGCAGCAGTCAGCAGCGTGGTGAACCCACTTTTTGCCCCCTTTTGCCCTGGGATCTAGTGGTGGGTGATCCTCCTAGCAACTTCCTTAGTCTCCAAATACCAGCTGAATGCCCACGTGCCGGCACTGCCCCCGGCCCGGTGTCTGGCTGTAAGATCTAGGCCTGTAGAGCTCCCTCTCATGGCAAAGCCTGGGTGAGAGGCTCATCTGAAATATACACCGCTCTGCCGGACTGCCCACTCTACTCTCCTCCTCAAACCATCACTTTCTGTCTCCATGACGATGTCCCTAAACTTCTAACACTGGTAAAAATTACTGAAGCAAGATCTTCGACCCTTCTCACTCCCAAATTAATTTCCTTTTCTACATTTGTTCCAAGCTCGCCGAATCTCAGTACTTTGTAATGAGCTTCTACTATTTCAAGACTTTCCAGGACACCAATCAGACCACTTATCAGAACGAATTTGCCTCCTTCTCCAGATTCCATATCTCACTAGTCCCTATGGAACCCTCTGCATTTAAACTAAGAAAGTTAAATGCTTTCTGTAGAAAAAGAAAACGTGTAGTCATGCAAGCTAAATAACTAGACTCACTGCAACTGTATTAAGATGACCCCAAAATGTCTGAGGTCTAAATGGTAAAAAGAATCAGCTCTTTAAAAAAAAAAAAAAAACCCTCTAAGTTCAACCGCCATGCTTTTCTTCCAGATCCCACGTGTGTGCTGGCCTCCCCGGATCCACACATAGACGCATCGGGTTGCATCCTCTAGAAATTCTGGGCACACCTGCTCATTCTCCAGAGGCGATCAATAACAGCATTAAGTTCCTTCCGTAAATGCATGCCGATCACATCCCGGGAGTTTGATCTTGGGGTCTGCAAGGTAGGCGTGTGCCTTTTAAATCTGTTAAGCTACTGAGAAGTCTTAATGGTGTTGTCTGTCACTCAAGTGACAAGAAAGAGTGTCATGAGCTATATTTGGCGTCGACTTGGCCCTTATTAGAGTGTCATGCTCCGTTTGGGAATTCTAACTTTCCGAAAGGTACAGAGAAATTGGAGAGGATCCAAGACAGAGCAGTGAAAATGATTAAAGGGGTGGAGAGTGGAAACTCAGGAAAAAGGTCAAATGAATGTGGATGATTTATCAAAGGAAAAGAAAAATTAGGGTAGACCAGGTATCTCGATGTAAAGGAGACATTATTTTAAGAAAACCAGAGGCTGTTGCTCCCTGATATAAGGATACATTAAAAAAAAGATGGTCTAAGATAACATTTGAATATTAGGCATATTGGTCTCTTTATGATGATTGTTAACTTTTGAAATCATGAGGACCAGATAATGAGATTATCAAAATAATTTTTCTTGTAAGCTCAAGAAAAAATTATCTCTATCTATATCAGTGTATTTAATTCTCACAATAATTCCAAGATAAAGAAATTGAGGTCCTCAGAAGCCAACTGTCCCAAATCACTTAGCTATTAACTCAGATCCCGGCACATCCTGGGGTCTTCAGCCAGATCCCCTTCTCCCAAATGCTTAGATTGTTTTTTTCTGGAAGAAGAGCACTAGACCATGACCTGGGGGTAGGGTGATTATAACTCTTTTATTTAGGCAACTGTGAAAAATCAGTAGCAATTTCTCCCTAAACCATGAATCACAATTGCCTCCAGATGGTTATTTTTTCTTAAACCCCAGACAAACAATAGACCCAAGTTTGTGAACTCTTAAGATTTTTATTTGGATGACCAGGTAAATGGTAAGGCCATGAAATGAGCCAGAGAATATCTCTATAGAGGAGATGGTTTATGGACAAAGGGGATGAGAGAACTTTGAATCTGTTGAGTTTGAGGGCGTCCAGGTGGAGCAGCCCATCAGAAAGCTGGCTGTAGTCGTTAGAACCTTGGATAAATGTCTGCACTTGGGATTAAATCTGAATATCACTGCATGCCATGTGGACACCTAAGAACAGAGATGGTTTCTCAGGACATACAGGTAACATGGGAAAGCAAGGGGCGAGAGAAGGACCTTGTGGAACGTCTCTTGAAGGAGGCAGAAGAGGAAACGTCGGAGTGGAGGAGGAAGACTTACAACAGGGATGGTTTACAGAAAGAAAAGATACAATCCCCCAAGGAGATGTAACAGTAATGTACACTCATGCATCAACTATCAGAGCATTGAACCATGTGCAGAAAGAATAGTTGAAGTAAATGGAGGAGACTTTAATGAAACTCTCAAAAATGGACAAATCAAAGAAACAAAAATAATCAATGACAGAAACTATTTGAAAAGTATGATTAACAATAATCTGCATATATATCTGACTTACTATAATCTGCATCTATGTATACATATATATATAAAGAAGAGAATTTTTTTTCAAATGCCCATCAAACACTGAAAAAAACATGATCAAGTTTTGACTACAAAGGAAATCTCAATATATTCCAAAATATACCGACTATTTTCTGACCTTAACGTAATAAAACCAGGTATCAACAACAAAAAGGGCAGAAAGATAAGTAAATAAATACCTATTCTTTTGAAATTGAAAATACTTCCCTAGAGAATTTTTGGATATAAAATGAAATGGAAAACAATGTTACAGACTACTTATAAAGAGCAACACTGAAAACACTACACTCAAAGCAATTTTTAAAGAATCAGAAAAATGTGGTGTTATGGAAGCCAGGAGAATAGAGGATTTCAAAGAAGGACTGAGTAATAGCACCAGTAACTATAAAGAAGTCCACTATTAGGGAAGGACTGAAAAATGTCCATTGGACTTGACAATAAGAAGGCCACTGGTGACCGCTGGAATAATTTCAATAGACCAGAATACCTTTAATATTTCAACAGAATAATTAAGATGCTGTTGGTAGATAAATGACTAAAGGGTGAGGTAGCAGAGATATAAAGTTTAGAACATGAGTAGATGAGAATGAGAGTGAAAATATAAAAGTAAGAGTAAGATTCAGGATCGAGAGACATGCTTGATACACTTACTGTGTTTCAATTGGAGAGACTTAGATATAGAGAGAGTAAGGACCTAGGACCATTAGAAGGAAAAAAAAAAAGAATCTGAAGAGAGAGAACAGTAAGTGGGAATGTAGGATGTGAAGCCAGACCCAGAAAAACATGGAAGGGAACAGGATGAGGGTCACAGGCAGAGAGGCTGCGCTTGAATAACAGAAGACACACTTCCTCCTCGCAGACTGAAAAACCCCATGAGGATGGATGTGGGTGTATGTAGTTTAGGGCGATGGGCAGGACATTCCTTTATCAGTGAAGGAAGACACAAGCTCATCTTCTACAACTAAATGGGGTTGAGGCTGACCAGGCAACAAGAGCTAATCCCATAATAATGACTACTAAAATTATTAAAATTAACTGATTTAATTCTGTGAAGAATTTTAAAAGGAAGGAATAGTACTTATTCTTTTTATTGCCATTTTTAAAAGTGACACACCTCAGGCACAAAGAAGTTAAGTAAATCTCCCAGGTCAGACAGCCAGTGACTTAGGGCAGCAGCCGTGTCTGGGACCCATGCCCTTGAGCACATACACATACGCTACATACAGATGTTAAATTAAGTCCAGACTTTTTTTTTTTTTTTTTTTGGATGGAGTCTTTAAGTTTGGGCACAGAATATACGGGTTTATAAAAGCAAGCACGGCTGACGGAATAAAGTCAGAGTGCATGGCCAACCATCTCACTGGAGTTGGGCTGTTTCTGTTTGCCTCGGTCTATTGATCTCGGCTGGAGAAGTCGCCGAAACCTGGCCGCCACCGCCATGCCTCCGTCGGGGTAATTTATAAGCCTGGTGTGCGAGGCTGTGAGACTGATGAACCCCACCAGCGGGCAGAGCAGGTCCTGTGATTGATTCACTCGCAGCCCTCCCGCTCGGCCATTTCACCCTGATCAGCCTGCACCGCCGCGTCCTCCGTGCTCATCCATCACCCGGTAAACATCGTCAATACTGTACACCACAGGCACCGTCCTTTGTACTCTGTTTACTTTTTCCTAGGATCCTCAAAACTCGCTGCGGCTTATCTCCACTCCCTCCTGCCGTGCCAACCTACCAGACATACCTGGAAGAGACCAGCTGTCTAGAGACACAGGTGCAACCAAGAATCTACTGTGAAGGGCAGCAAGGATGCAGAATCCAGTCTCAGATGAACCTTTCTAACTAGGACACGGATGGCAAAGGGGTCACGCATCTGTGAGCTCAGACAAACAAGCATTTTTAAACTTCTTCCTCTGGAGTAGCCCTTTAGAAAATGCGCCATGAATGCCCAAAAATACAGTGACGCATCTTTTTGTTTTCCCTGGAACAGGCTTTATATGCCTCTTATAAACAGCTACAAAATATGCTGTCAAGAAGCCAGCAGAGGCTTTGTGGGGAGAGAACCATGCATATTGTCACATAATTGTACAGAAAACTTGTAAAAAGAGTGAAAAGGGAGAGTGTAAAAAAGAACCATGATGTTTCATCCATAAATAATAGTCATATTGGTGTTGCACTGTTCCAACTCAAAGCCAGAAGTTAATCTTATCTCATGAGATACTTCACAAACAAAATTATATCTGGACCAGAAAGAAATTGGATGGGAAGTCCTACCCATCCATCTTCCTGTGCACAGACCGGATCCTTCACCCCACCTCCACTGAGACAGAAAGTTGCCCTCTGAGTCCCCCAGCCAAGGAATTTCCCCCAGCCCAAGGGAGCTGCCTTGCTGAGGACTGATGTGGCAGTGCAAGGACCTGGCCCCTTTGCTTCAATCAGGGCAACCCTGAAGAGTCATCCCAGCTTCTAGAACATGCCGTGGGATCGGCTGAGGCCGTTGTTGTGACTACACAGCCATCTCCCATCACCCAGCCCTGCTTCCCTTGCTCCCGTACAGGTACTGTATCCAGAGTGCTCCCTGACAAACCACCTGCTCTGGAAGCCCCGCCTCCCCTGGAACCCGACTCCCGACACTTAGGAGGTGAAATCTACAGAGTCAAAAGTTCACTCCAATAGTAAATTGCAACAGGGCTAGTTACAGTAATAGAAGTAATTGGTTGGGGGACTTCCCTGGTGGCACAGTGGTTAAGAATCTGCCTGCCAAGGCAGGGGACACGGGTTCGAGCCCTGGTCTGGGAAGATCCCATATGCCACGGAGCAACTAAGCCCGTGAGCCACAACTACTGAGCCTGCACTCTAGAGCCTGGGAGCCACAACTACTGAACCTCTGCGCCACAACTACAGAAGCCCACGTGCCTTGAGTCTGCACTCCACAAGAAGCCCACGCACCACAACGGGTGCGAGTAGACCCCGCTCACCGCAATTAGAGAAAGCCTACTCACAGCAACAATGACACACACAGCCAAAAATATAAATAAATATATTTAAAAAGAAATAATTGGTTGTTTTCTAAATCCAACAAAAAAAAGAGAACTGTTTAATGCAAAACAAAAATGGTTTAGAGAAAGATGACTTCCCAAATACGATTACGAACCATTGCAAGCAGTGACTGGCAGAGAGTAAGATCAAATCCCTTAGGATCTGCCATCTGAGACAGTCTCAAAAGAAGACCCCTGGCCCTCCTTCTCTTTATTTGTAACGGATCCTGCAAATGAGTCTGGTAACTACCTATGTCTAAACATGCCTGTAGGAACAAACATAGAAAAGGAAGAAAAGAGAGGAAGGAGAGGCAATTTCAGGGAGGAGAACAGAAGAAAAGAGGGATAGGTGGGTGACGGGAGATGAAGTTTGCTGAGGAGAAAGGATAAAAGGCTTCCGTTTTTCCTTTTGCCCTACCCAGGTACGAGGGGAGTTTCTTGCCTTTTGGGAGGTCTGAGGTCTTCTGCCAGCGTTCAGTAGGTGTTCTGTAGGAGTTGCTCCACATGTAGATGTATTTCTGATGTATCCGTAGGGAGGAGGGTGATCTCTATGTCTTACTCTTCCGCCATCTTGAAGGTCTCCCCGTCCATTTAAGCTTAAAGCTATTTGACCTTCACCACTGGGCTTCTTAACAACCTTGGCTGGGACAAGTAAAGATCCTTTTTTTTATCCTTTGTTCTTAGTCAGGTTTCACTTGCTCACAGGGGGTCACGTGCAGAGGCCTTGCACCCGGCTCCTCCGACTGGAGTTTCTAGTGCAGAATCAAAAGGCTTCCATCTGATGTGAGGGTCACCAAAAAACACTGCCACCCATCCCGTCCTGGAGAGGAAGCCAGGTCACCCCTGCAACTTGGAGGTGCATTTGCTTTAGAAGCTCACAGCCACCAAGAATCACAACTGAGTCCCCTTGGAAGAGCTCATGTCTGAGTGTCTGGGAGCCATTTAGTTTTGCCCATGAATGCACTGTAACGAGTAATCCAAACTGGAGGGCATGATACTTGGTCCCAGTAAGAGCTACTTAGCCCTCATCAGCGGCTACTCTCCCACACATGGGTGTACAACGCCTGCATCCTTGGAGCTTTGAATTCGACCCGCCTCTCTGGCTGACCACTGACGGCTCTTTCTAGCAGATGCCATATTGATTCTGTATCTTTCAAGCAGATGCCATATTGATTCAATTCTTCTGATCAGCTCAAGGTACAAGAAATAGAAGAAAGTGCTAGAAAGCACATTTAACACAGAAATATTCTCCAGGGAGGGTGGTGATAACAGTCAAAGGGGTAAGAACAGAGGGGGAAGGATAAATCAGTTCACACTCTAAAAGGAACACAAGGAAGCATGTGGAGGGGGGATAAATCAGGAGCTTGGGATTAACATACACACATGCACTGCTATATATAAGACAGATGACCAACAAGGACCTACTGTATGGCTCAGGGAACTCTACTCAATATTCTGTGATAACCTATAAGAGAAAACAATCTGAAAGAGAATGAATATATGTATACATGTAACTGGCTCACTTTGCTGTACACCTGAAACTAACACAACATTGTAAATCAACTATAGTCCAATAAAATCAAAATTTTAAAAAAGAAAACAAGGAAGCAGAAGCAGTTGGAGATGGCCCAAATCACCAGGATACTGGTTAGCATGTGTGAATTTAAGAGCAAAGAAATAATTTCTGTATCTCCTTAGAAAATCTCAGTGGCCAAGTGTTTGCTCTTCCCAAGCAGGTGTGAACTACAGAAATCATTTCTCCCTTCCTTCTTTCTGTGTCCAGACTTCTCAGGAACCAGCGCTGTTTGGACAAACAGAAAACTAGCTGTCCCTATTCAGTCATCATACAGGATTTCCATTCCCTTGGTGTCTTCCCTCCCAGCCAGGTCCTTCATTGTACCTGAACCAGAGTAGGGTCCTGGAGGCAGGACTCGGGCTGAGAAATCCTTTTCCCTTGCTTTTATGTGGAATCAGAATGCTTATGTTACAGTCTCGCTGACTAAAACCCTGTCTTCTCTACTGCCCATCTTCCCTATCTACAGACATGCAGACAGGCTACTCTCCAGCATCAAAAATCTAAGCTTCATGTGTCATTTACAAATGAATTCTGTTCTATTTCTCAAATGCACTCTCCTTCTCAATTTAATTCCAAAAACACACCCGGTAGTCTGTGGATGGTGAAGGAAGTGGTATCTAAGTAAGAACACTGAAAATCATGGAATTCTGCCACCACCCCTCCCCAACCTCTCAGGCTTAGGTCCTCGCCATCCTGTCAAAAAGTGCACAGCAATGAGTTCAAACTGTTCGCCAACATCAGAGATGAAAACACAGGAGGAGATCTTCGAGATGGCGGAGGAGTGAGACATGGAGATTGCATTCTTCCCCACAAATACATCAGAAATACATCTACATGTGGAACAACTCCTACAGAACGCCTACTGAACGCTGGCAGAAGACCTCAGACTTCCCAAAAGGCAAGAAACTCCCCACGTACCTGTGTAGGACAAAAGGAAAAAGAAAAAACAGAGACAAAAGAATAGGGACGGAACCTGCACCTCTGGGAAGGAGCTGTGAAGGAGGAAAACTTTCCACACACTAGGCAGCCCCTTCGCGGGCGGAGACTGCGGGTGGCAAAGGGGGGAAGCTTCGGAGCCGCGGAGGAGAGCACAGCAACAGGGGTGCGGAGGGCAAAGCGGGGAGATTCCCGCACAGAGGATCGGTGCCGACCTGCACTCACAAGCCCGAGAGGCTTGTCTGCTCAACCGCCGGGGCGGGCAGGGGCTGGGAGCTGAGGCTCGGGCTTCGGAGGTCAGACCACAGGGAGAGGACTGGGGTTGGCGGCGTGAACACAGCCTGAAGGGGGCTAGTGCCCACAGCTAGCTGGGAGGGAGTCCGGGAAAAAGTCTGGAACTGCCTAAGAGGCAAGAGACCACTGTTTCGGGGTATGCAAGGAGCGGCGATTCAGAGCACCACCTAAACGAGCTCCAGAGACGGGCGCGAGCCACAGCTATCAGCCCGGACCCCAGAGATGGGACTGAGATGTTAAAGCTGCTGCTGTAGCCACCAAGAAGCCTGTGTGCGAGCACAGGTCACTATCCACACCCCCTTTCCGGGGAGCCTGTGCAGCCCGCCACTGCCAGGGTCCCGTGATCCAGGGACAACGTCCTCCGGAGAACACACGGCGCACCTCAGGCTGGTGCAAGGTCACACCGGCCTCTGCCGCCACAGGCTCGCCCCGCATTCCGTACCCCTCTCTCCCCCTGGCCTGAGTGAGCCAGAGCCTCTGAATCAGCTGCTCCTTTAACCCCGTCCTGTCTGAGAGAAAACAGATACCCTCAGGCGACCTACACACAGAGGCGCGGCCAGATCCAAAGCTGAACCCCAGGAGCTGTGCGAACAAAGAAGAGGAAGGGAAATCTCTCCCAGCAGCCTCAGGAGCAGCGGATTAAAGCTCCACAATCAACTTGATGTGCCCTGCATCTCTGGAATACCTGAATAGACAATGAATCATCCCAAAATTGAGGCGGTGGGCTTTGGGAGCAACGATATATTTTTTTTTTTCCTTTTTCTCTTTTTGTGAGTATGTATGTGTATGCTTCTTTCTGTAATTTTGTCTGTATAGCTTTGCTTTTAACATTTGTCCTAGGGTTCTATCCGTCTTGTTTTGTGTTCATTACTATAGTTTTAGTGCTTGTTATCATTGGTAGATTTGATTTTTGGTTTGGTTGCTCTCTCTCCTTTCTTTTTTATTACTTTTTACTTTTTTTATTTTTTTCATTTTATTTTTTTTTTTTTTGCAGTACGCAGGCCTCTCACTGTTGTGGCCTCTCCCGTTGCGGAGCACAGGCTCCGACGTGCAGGCTCAGCGGCCATGGCTCACGGGCCCAGCCGCTCCGCGGCATGTGGGATCTTCCCAGACCGGGGCACGAACACGTGTCCCCTGCATCGGCAGGTGGACCCTCAACCACTAGGCCACCAGGGAGCCCCTAATTTTTTTATTTTTTTTTTTTTTTATTTTTTTTTTCGGTACGCGGGCCTCTCACTGCTGCGGCCTCTCCCGCTGCGGAGCACAGGCTCCGGACGCGCAGGCCCAGCGGCCGTGGCTCACGGACCCAGCCGCTCCGCGGCATGCGGGATCCTCCCGGACCGGGGCACGAACCCGTGTACCCTGCACCGGCAGGCGGACTCTCAACCACTGCGCCACCAGGGAAGCCCCAATTTTTTTATTTTTAATAATTATTTTTTACTTTAATAACTGTACTTTATTTTATTTTCTTCTTTCTTTCTTTCTTTTTTTCTCCCATTTTTCTGAGCCGTGTAGCTGACAGGGGCTTGGTGCTCCGGCCAGGTGTCAGGCCTGTGCCTTGGAGGTGGGAGAGCCAAGTTCAAGACACTGGTCAACCAGAAACCTCCCAGCTCCACGTGATATCAAATGGTGAACGCTCTCCCAGAGATCACCACCTCAATGCTAAGACCCAGCTCCACTCAACGACCAGCAAGCTACAGTGCTAGACACCCTACACCAAACAACTAGCAAGACAGAAACACAACCCCACCCATTAGGAGAGAGGCTGCCTAAAATCATAATAAGGCCACAGACACCCCAAAACACACCACTGGATGCAGTCCTGCCCAACAGAAAGACAAGATCCAGCCTCATCCACCAGCACACAGGCAGCAGTCCCCTCCACCAGGAAGCCTACACAACCCACTGAGCCAACCTTAGCCACTGGGGGCAAACAGCAAAAACAATGGGAACTACAAACCTGAAGCCTGTGAATAGGAGACCGCAAACACAGTAAGTTAAGCAAAATGAGAAGACAGAGAAACACACAGCAGATGAAGGAGCAAGGAAAAAGCCCAGCAGACCAAACAAATGAAGAGGAAATAGGCAGTCTACCTGAAAAAGAACTCAGAGTAATGATAGTAAAGGTAATCCGAAATCTTGGAAATAGAATGGAGAAAATACAAGAAATGTTTAACAAGGACCTACAAGAACTAAAGAGCAAACAATGATGAACAACACGGTAAATGAAATTACAATTTCTCTAGAATGAATCAATAGCAGAATAACTGAGGCATAAGAACGGATAAGTGAGCTGAAAGATAAAAGAGTGGAAATAACTACTGCAGAGCAGAATAAAGAAAAAAGAATGAAAAGAACTGAGGACAGTCTCAGAGACCTCTGGGACAACATTAAATGCACCAACATTCGAATTATAGGGGTCCCAGAAGAAGAAGAGAAAAAGAAAGGGACTGAGAATATATTTGAAGAGATTATAATTGAAAACTTCCCTAATATGGGAAAGGAAATAGTTAATCAAGTCCAGAAAGCACAGAGAGTCCCATACAGGATAAATCCAAGGAGAAACATGCCAAGACACATATTAATCAAACTGTCAAAAATTAAATACAAAGAAAAAATATTTAAAGCAGCAAGGGAAAAACAACAAATAACATATAAGGGAATCCCCATAAGGTTAACAGCTGATCTTTCAGCAGAAACTCTGCAAGCCAGAAGGGAGTGGCAGGACATATTTAAAGTGATGAAAGGGAAAAACCTACAACCAAGATTACTCTACCTGGCAAGGATCTCATTCAGATTTGACGGAGAAATTAAAATCTTTACAGACAAGCAAAAACTAAGAGAAGTCAGGACCATCAAACCAGCTTTACAGGAAATGCTAAAGGAACTTCTCTAGGCAAGAAACACAAGAGGAGGAAAAGACCTACAATAACAAACCCGAAACAATTAAGAAAATGGTCACAGGAACATACATATCGATAATTACCTTAAACGTGAATGGATTAACTGCTCCAACCAAAAGACACAGACTGGCTGAATGGATAGAAAACAAGACACGTATATATGCTGTCTACAAGAGACACACTTCAGACCTAGGGACACATACAGACTGAAAGTTAGGGGATGGAAAAAGATATTCCATGCAAATGGAAATCAAAAGAAAGCTGGAGTAGCAATACTCATATCAGATAAAATAGACTTTAAAATAAAGAATGTTACAAGAGACAAGGAAGGACACTACATAATGATCAAGGGATCAATCCAAGAAGAAGATATAACAATTGTAAATATTTATGCACCCAACATAGGAGCACCTCAATACATAAGGCAAATACTAACAGCCATCAAAGGGGAAATCGACAGTAACACATTCATAGTAGGGGACTTTAACACCCCACTTCCACCAATGGACAGATCATCCAAAATGAAAATAAATAAGGAAACACAAGCTTTAAATGACACATTAAACAAGATGGATTTAATTGATATGTACAGGACATTCCATCCAAAAACAACAGAATACACTTTCTTCTCAAGTACTCATGGAACATTCTCCAGGATAGATCATATCTTGGGTCACAAATCAAACCTTTTTAAATGTAAGAAAACTGAAGTCATACCAAGTATCTTTTCTGACCACAACACTGTGACACTAGATATCAACTCCAGAAAAAAATCTGAAAAAAATACAAACACATGGAGGTTAAACAATACACTACTAAATAACCAAGAGATCACTGAAGAAATCAAAGAGGAAATTAAAAAATACCTAGAAACAAATGACAATGAAAACATGATGACCCAAAACCTATGGGATGCAGCAAAAGCAATTCTCACAGGGAATCTTATAGCAATACATTCCTACCTCAAGAAACAAGAAATATCTCAAATAAACAACCTAACCTTACACCTAAAGCAATTAGAGAAAGAAAAAAAAAAAAAAACCCAAAGTTAGCAAAAGGAAAGAAATCATAAAGATCAGATCAGAAATAAATGAAGAAGAAATGAAGGAAACAATAGCAAAGATCAATAAAACTAAAAGCTGGTTCTTTGAGAAGATAAACAAAATTGATAAACCATTACCCAGACTCATCAAGAAGAAAAGGGAGAAGTCTCCAATCAACAGAATTAGAAATGAAAAAGGAGAAGTAACAACTGACACTGCAGAAATACAAAGGATCATGAGAGATTACTACAAGCAACTCTATGCCAATAAAATGGACAACCTGGAAGAAATGGACAATTTCTTAGAAAAGCACAACCTTCTGAGACCGAACCAGGAAGAAATAGAATATATAAACAGACCAATCACAAGCACTGAAATTGAAACTGTGATTAAAAATCTTCCAACAAACAAAAGCCCAGGACCAGACAGCTTCACAGGCGAATTCTATCAAACATTTAGGGAAGAACTAACACCTATCCTTCTCAAACTCTTCCAAAATATAGCAGACGGAGGAACACTCCCAAACTCATTCTATGAGGCCACCATTACCCTGATACCAAAACCAGACAAAGATGTCACCAAGAAAGAAAACTACAGGCCAATATCACTGATGAACATGCAAAAATCCTCAACAAAATACTAGCAAACAGAATCCAACAGCACATTAAAAGGATCATACACCATGATCAAGGGGGGTTTATCCCAGGAATGCAAGGATTCTTCAACATACGCAAATCAATCAATGTGATACACCATATTAACAAATTGAAGGATAAAACCCATATGATCATCTCTATAGATGCAGAAAAGGCTTTCGACAAAATTCAACACCCATTTATGATAAAAACCCTCCAGAAAGTAGGCATAAAGGGAACTTACCTCAACATAATAAAGGCCATATATGTCAAACTCACAGCCAACATCATTATCAATTGTGAAAAACTGAAACCATTTCCACTAAGATCAGGAACAAGACAAGTTTGCCCACTATTAATCAACATCGTTTTGGAAGTTTTAGCCACAGCAATCAGAGAAGGAAAAGAAATACAAGGAATCCAAATCAGAAAAGAAGTAAAGCTGTCACTGTTCGTAAATGACATGATACTATACATAGAGAATCCTAAAGACACTACCAGACAACTACTAGAGCTAATCAATGAATTTGGTAAAGTTGCAGGATACAAAATTAATGCACAGAAATCTCTTGCATTCCTATACACTAATGATGAAAAATCTGAAAGAGAAATTAAGGAAACACTCCCAGTTGCCATCGCAACAAAAAGAAAAAAATACCCAGGAATAAACCTAGCTAAGGAGACAAAAGACCTGGGTGCAGAAAAGTATAAGACTCTGATGAAAGAAATTAAAGATGATACAAACAGATGGAGAGATATACCATGTTCTTGGATTGAAGAATCAACATTGTGAAAATGACTATACTACCCAAAGCAATCTACAGATTCAATGCAATCCCTATCAAACTACCACTGGCATTTTTCACAGAACTAGAACAAAAAATTTCACAATTTATATGGAAACACAAAAGACCCCGAACAGGCAAAGCAATCTTGAGAAAGAGAAATGGAGCTGGAGGAATCAGGCTCCCTGACTTCAGACTATACTACAAAGCTACAGTAATCAAGACAGTATTGTACTGGCACAAAAACAGAAATACAGATCAATGGAACAGGATAGAAAGCCCAGAGATAAATCCATGGACATATGGTCACCTCATCTTTGATAAAGGAGGCAAGAATATACAATGGAGAAAAGACAGCCTCTTCAATAAGTGGTGCTGGGAAAACTGGACAGCTACATGTGAAAGAATGAAATTAGAACACTCCCTAACATCATACACAAAAATAAACTCAAAATGGATTAAAGACCTAAATATAAGACCAGACTCAACAAAACTCTCAGAGGAAAACATAGGCAGAACACCACTCTATGACATAAATCACACCAAGATCCATTTTGACCCATCTACTAGAGAAAGGGAAATAAAAACAAAGATAAACAAATGGGACCTAATGAAACTTCAAAGCTTTTGCACAGCTAAGGAAACCATAAGCAAGATGAAAATACAACTCTCAGAATGGGAGAAAATATTTGCAAATGAAGCAACTGACAAAGGATTAATCTCAAAAATATACAAGCAGCTCATGCAGCTCAATATTAAAAAAACAAACAACCCAATCCAAAAATGGGCAGAAGACCTAAATAGACATTTCTCCAAAGAAGATATACAGATTGCCAACAAACACATGAAAGGATGCTCAACACCACTAATCATGAGAGAAATGCAAATCAAAACTACCATGAGGTATCACCTCACACCGGTCAGAATGGCCATCATCAAAAAATCTACAAACAATAAATGCTGAAGAGGGTGTGGAGAAAAGGGAACCATCTTGCACTGTTGGTGGGAATGTAAATTGATACAGCCACTATGGAGAACAGTATGGAGGTTCCTCAAAAAACTAAAAATAGAACTACCATACAACCCAGCAATTCCACTACTGGGCATATACCCTGAGAAAACCATAATTCAAAAAGAGTCATATACCACAATGTTCATTGCAGCTCTATTTACAATAGCCAGGACATGGAAGCAACCTAAGTGTCCATCGACAGAGGAAGGGATAAAGAAGATGTGGCACACATATACAATGGAATATTACTCAGCCATAAAAAGAAACGAAATTGAGTTATTTGTAGTGAGGTGGATGGACCTAGAGTCTGTCATACAGAGTGAAGTAAGTCAGAAAAAGAAAAACAAATACTGTATGCTAACACATATATATGGAATCTTAAAAAAAAAAATCGTTCTGAAGAACCTACGAGCAGGACAGGAATAAAGACGCAGATGTAGGGAATGGACTTGAGGACACGGGGAGGAGGAAGGGTAAGCTGGGACGAAGTGTGAGAGTGGCATCGACTTATATATATTGCCAAATGTAAAATAGATAGTGGGAAGCAGCCGCACAGGACAGGGGGATCAGCTCTGTGCTTTGTGACCACGTAGAGGGGTGGGATAGGGAGGGTGGGAGGGAGACCAAGAGGGAGGGGATATGGCGATATATGTATACGTATAGCTGATTCACTGTGTTATACAGCAGCAACTAACAACAATGCAAACCAATTATACTCCAATGAAGATGTTTTAAAAAAAAAATAAAAAAATAAAGTTTTTTTCCTCAAAAAAAAACCCCACAAAATTTGCCAACCCAGCAGCTCTCTCAACTTGGATACACTGTGTTGCTTCAGTCACACACTTCGTAGGGGCCTGTATCTCCAAATGTCAAATGGAGGTAATATGAGAAGCAGGTCAATTAAACTGTATGCGAATAGTCTCTAAACTCTTAGGAGAAAATGTGCTATTGTTAAAAAATGCAAAGTATTGGTATTGACGTAATTATTTCTGAGATTAATATATTCTTTAATATATGACATTAAATACTAACCGTGTGACCCACCTTAACCTTTTCTTCAGATTTCTTAAAACTTTCGTTTTTACATAAACATCGCAGCTGCCTTCTCTAGGGGAGAAGGGGGTGTGTCCCTGAAAGAGCTAAGAGCCAACCTTATTGGGAGGGTGCAGCCCGGCCAAGATGATTCAGCACGGGAGGAGAGAGGGTCCGAGAGCAAGACGGGGTAGGTGCACAGGACTCGGGTCTCCCGGGAACAACAGAGTAACCCGACCCAGCTGTGAACAGAGGGGACAGGTGGGGGCGGGGGCCCGCACGCACCCAGGGCAGGGAGAAGGGAGAGAACTGACAGCAGATCCTGGCTTCTGCACATGGGACCTGCCGGCTGGCACGCAGCGTGGCCCCTCGTGGCCGGGAGGCCTGAGCCCCTGGTTGTGCAGGATGACCCTCCCACTGGGGAGTCCTCGCAGGTCAGAGGCCACAAGCAAGAATCACTCACTGCCAAAATCACCACGTCTGGGCAGCATGGCCCCCGGAAACCTTCTGGATATGGGGCTTCCTTGAGACCAGCAGCGGCCCCGCCCGCGGATCACGGCGGGGTTTCCTCAGCTGGTCCCCGATCTCCGTGTCCGGTTCAATTGTGTCACGAGTCACACTCTTGATTACCCTCTTCCATGCCTGGTCCTGCTGATGCGTCTGCTAAATGGACCAGCTGATTCAATAAGCCCCACTTCATTATCGATATTCTTTTCTCCAATCCTTACGTTGTCCAGGATGTCTCTCTCTTGCTCTGGCTGCGTTCCTTTTGTCCCTGGGACCCCTGCTCCCTGTGCTGGTCACAGGACCAAGGAATCTCTGTCTCCTGGCAGAAAGCATCAGTTACCAACTGGCTCACTCTGCTCCTGGGTGTCTAAACACCAAATCCTGGCAGGAAACCATTAAAAGAGCAGAGATAGGTTATTGCATTTCTCATCACCCTTTGGACTGACTTTGTCAGGAAACAGCATTTGCTGAGGAGCCCTGGTTACAGAGAAGCGTGACCAGCATGGAGTATACTGGGGGCTTTCTCTGGAAAACCCCCTGCATCTCCAGACAAGGAAGCCAGGCCGCTCAGCGCTTGAGGAGCTGGTGACATGGAGTCCTCCAAAGCCAAGCTGCCGACAGGTGTTGTGAAACGAAGAGGAAAGAACAAAGAGGTATATAGATTTAATCCTTTCACAAAAACACCAGACTTGACTAAGTCTCCAGGGCTCTGCAAGCATTTCAGGGTGAAAAGAATTCTTGTACCACAGGAGCTTTGAGAAAGATGATGGGCATCTTCCAGCCCAAACGCCTGAGCCGACGTAACTTTCAGAAAGTTTGAGTGTGATGCTCAAGTCCGGAGCCACTGGAATGGAGGGGGTGAGGAGGGTGGGGGCCAGGGGGCCGGGGGGCAGTAGAAACTCTCTTTTGCAGAAAAGCCTGAGTGTGTGCTTGGCGGCCCTGCAGGGCAGCCTAATTGCCGCTCGGATGACTCCTGTCGCTGGCAGCCCTCATTCTGCGGGAAGTTGTCGCTCATCCCTTCCACAGGGGATGAGTTTGATAGGTCTGCTCTCAGCACGCGGTTTACAGCCCCTGGGCCGTGCATTAATTAAAAAGGCTTTGTGAGAGCCTTCCTCATTAGCCACTGCTCCTTTAATCACTGCCTCTTCAGCCACCAGGACAATCTATAAATCTCCTCAAATATGAAATAATGAAGTGGAATGGTTCAATGTATTACAACATAATAAGTCAGGATAACATGCGAGTGGACAGGGTGGCACTGGCGCGCGTCCCCTGCCCTGAGCCGCCCCTCCTCATTACCAGAGGCCTGGGGACAGGCCGCAAGGGGCGGGGGCTGACTCGGCCACCATGTCACCTGGGCCCCCGTGCCCTTTGCATTTCTCACCCAGAAAGGGCCAGGCCAGGGGGGAGAGGACAGCTGGAGAGGTCAGACTCTCCACAGAGATGGAAAGAGCCTCACGTCCACTGTCTCACCCTGCCCATGGGGACAGATCAGGATAAAGCCCTCACATCCCTTGAGAGCCCGCGGTTCAGCACCCACCCCAGGGCACACAGTGAGCTCTTTACATGGGAGCCGCACCCCTACTTGCCTGTGACCATGCCCTGCGGAGCCTGGAACACCAGCCACTTTCCCTCCACTGCACCCGATGAATTGCAGCAGGTTCTCTGGGTGATGCCTGCACACTGGCAATTAATCTAAAAGCGCCTAGGTTGGTTCTAACGTGCAGCCCTGTTGAGATCTATGTGCTCCATCCTAACCCCCTGGACGGAGCTGCAAGACAAAGACAAAGCTCCCTCTTAAATATAACACCTGATACCATAAAACTCCTAGAAGAGAACACAGGCAAAACGTTCTCTGACATAAAGCATACCAATGTTTTCTTAGGTCAGTCTCCCAAAGCAACAGAAATAAAAGCAAAAATAAACAAGTGGGACCTAATCAAACTTACAAGCTTTTGCACAGCAAAGGATACCATTAAAACAAAACAAAATGAAAAACGAAAAGACAACCTATGGAATGCAAGAAAGTATATTTGCAAATGACGTGACCAACAAGAGCTTAATTTCCAAAATATATAAGCAGCTCATACAACTCAATAACAAAAAAGCAAACAACCCAATCGAAAAATGGGCAGAACTAAATAGACATTTCTCTAAAAAAGACATACAGATGGCCAATAGGCACATGAAAAGATGCTTATCATCACTAATTATTAGAGAAATGCAAATCAAAACTACAATGAGGTACCACCTCACATAAGTTAGAATGGCCATCATCAAAAAGTCTACAAAGAATAAATGCTGGAGAGGGTGTGGAGAAAAAGGAACCCTCCTACACTGTTGGTAGGAATGTAAATTGGTGCACCCACTAAGGAAAACAGTATGGAGGTTCCTGAAAAAACTAAAAATAGAGCTACCATATGATCCAGCAATCCCACTCCTGGGCATATATCCAGATAAAACAGTAATTCGAAAAGATACACGCACTTCTATGTTCATAGAAGCACCATTCACAATAGCCAAGACATGGAAACAACCTAAATGTCCATCAACAGGTGAATGGAAAAAGAATATGTGGTATACACACACACACACACACACACACACACACACACACACACACTGGAATATTACTCAGCCATAAAAAAAGAATGAAATAACACCATTTGAAGCAACATGAATGGACCTAGAGATTATCATACTAAGCAAAGTAAGTCAGAAAGAGAAGGACAAATACCATATGATATCACTTTTATGTGGAATCTAAAATATGACACAAATGAATGTACCTACGAAATAAAAACAGACTCAGAGACATAGAGAACAGACCTGTGGTTGCCAAGGGGGAAGTGGGTGGAGGAGGGATGGATTGGGAGTTTGGGATCAGCAGATGCAAACTAGTACATAGGGAATGGATAAACAACAAGGTCCTGCTGTACAGCACAGGAACTATATTCAATACCCTGTGATAAACCAGAATGAAAAAAAATATATATATATAATATATATATATATATACGTATAACTGAGTCAATTTGCTATACAACTGAGATTAACACAACACTGTGTATCCACTATACTTCAGTAAAATTTAAAAAAATTAAAATTAAAAAGACAGAACTTGCAGGCTCCTCCCCACCACATCTTGATGGAATCACTCAGGGGTGTGGAGCCCAAAAATCATTACCTTTATCAAGTTCCCCAAAAGATTCTTGTGATACGGCACATCTGAAAATCGCTGAGCTGCCTCTAAAAGAAGCGAGCCCTGGCTGTCCTGTCCCTCCTCCTAAGTCATGACTCTCACCTCTCCCCACGACATGCCCTTGGAGGGCGCCTTTCCTGTGACTGACACCACCCTTCCTCCGGGGAAGCTGGAGGGTTTTCCTGAGATGGGGGTAGACAGATGCGCTACATGACTCTGCAGTGCTCTGCAGGAGTCGTCTAAGCTCTTCCTTCCTTCACTCCTGGTTCTCAGCACCCCCGTCCCACAGCTCTGCCTGAAGTGCCCTGGTGGCCGGTGATGATTCCCCCGGGCTGCCCACCCTCCCTCAGCCCCGCGTCTGGGCTGCCCTGTGACCAGTGACAGGAAGCACAGCCTGCCCCCGGGATGAGTTCCAGGAGGCACTTCAGACGACAGCCCGGCGCCCAGGAGGCCCTGGGAGACGGATGCTCACAGGCTTGCTCTCACCAGAAGCTCACCCGCAATGTCCAGGAACGAGGCCCTGGTTTTACAGTTCCATCCAGAGATAACTCAAAGCCAGACACAGAGGGATGGTCAGCATGATTTGGGGAGAAAACGGCCGAATCACTGCAGTTTTCCAGGTGCAGCCCTTTGCTGTCCGGGCTGCTGAGATGGTCCAACAGCGATGGATGGCATGAACTCTCCCTGGCTTCCCCGACATCCTCTGCAGGGAAGGGGCAGCTCTTCATCTCCATGGCCAAGGGTGGTCGGCCTGGCCTTTCCAACCCGCGCTCAGCCCATCCCCCAGGGACAGGGAAAGGGTCCTGGCAGGTAGCACAGCCCCTCCACGGCGTGAGGAGTGACTGGGGCAGCACGGGCCACGGCAAAACTTTCCTCGATGGGGTCTTCCTGCCCGGAGGCACCTCACAGGGCTGGCGAATGGCTCCAGTCTTTTGGGATCCAAATGCCACCCCAGCCAGGAAAACGCCAGGACCTCGCTCCATAGCAACCCGCATTGCTGCTTGCACACAAGGGCTGTTGGTGAGCTCCCTACACGCGCTCTGCCTTTCCTTTTTCCCCCTTCTAACTCTATAGGACTTATCACCTGGAACCTACTATCACATGCATGTCTTTATTGGGCTTATTTTTCATTATCCATCTCTTCCTGTCAGCTGGTAAGTTCCACAGGGGCAGGGATCATTGTTTTATTCACTAACATACACCGATCATTTCCAACAGTGCCTGTACATAGTAGGCTCTTGGTAAGTATTTGGTGGGTGATGGCAAGCACAGGAGAGCCTGTGATTCACCCACCCCATCTTCCCTGCTGAAGGGAGACACTGCCTGCCCTGGGTATGCAGAGGGCTCTGGACTGTCTCCATAATCTGCGAACAAACTAAGGCATCACACAGTCACCTGCCAGCTGACCTCCAGGCTGGCGCCCGTCTTGTCCCCGCAGAAGAGGTTCTGTCACTTCCAACCCACGCTGGCTCGGGTTGTCGAGCAATCAGATCCCCCAATGATATACTGGTTGTTCTCGCTTAACCAGGTGACAAATAACATGCTTAATAAACTACAAATGATAAAATACTGCAGAAAACCCCAATATCAATTTTAATACTTTAAAATGATTTATTAATCTGCTTTCACACTGCTTGCAGTGTCTGTTATTTCTCACGTTCCCATGACACACTGTGAATGAGGAGGGAGAAACTGACAAGGTGAGTAAAGGAAGGAAGGAGGCTGGCTTGAGGGATGTGATGAGTGGGCTCAGAATAGGCTGAATACAAGAAAAGACACCACCGCTCCAAGTCACAGACATGGTTCCAGAAATTTTCTAAATATTCGTGAGCCTCTATTGCCAGCTCCCCTTTCTAGAAGATGCCAAGGGATCACATATTCTATGAAGGCATTTCTAACCCCCGTCCTTCTAAGAAAACCACTGATTCTATTGATCACCACTGTATCAAGTAACCCCTCTAACATAGGCACGGAGTATTCAGCTCATGTTGTTGGATGGAGGGATGGAGGGACAGAGGGAGGGAGGGATGGAGGGACGGAGAAATGGATGGAGGAATGGAGGGAGGGAGAGATGGATGGAGAGATGGATGGAGGAATGGAGGGAGGGAGAGATGGATGGAGAGATGGATGGAGGAATGGAGGGAGGGAGAGATGGATGGAGGGATGGAGGGAGGAATGGAGGGATGGGTAGTTAGATGGATGGATGGAGGAAGGGAGACATGGAGGGATGGATGATGGCAGGGATGGAGAAATAGAGGGATGGGTAATTGGATGGAGGGATGGATGATTAAATGAATGGATGGGTGGATGGATAGATGGATGGATGATTAAATGAATGGATGGGTGGATGGATAGATGGGTGGATGGATAGATGGATGGATGGAGGGAGAAAGGGAGGGATGGAGGGAGGGATGGGTGGATAGATTCGTTTGCTGGTTTTCAGGGCTCTTTTCCTGGCTCAGCCACTCTATTCACCTGTGAATGCCTGCTCTCCAGCACAGGGACCAGGGCCATCCTCAGAAGGGCACAAGGTCTAGGACAACCCATCCTGGAGAGTGTGGGGTTTAGGCAAAATAATTGCACTAAAAGGACACCTCACTCTTGGCAGCTTTCATTTAAAGGTAATAATTTTAAAATCAAATTTTGGGGCTTCCCTGGTGGCGCAGTGGTTGAGAGTCGCCTGCCGATGCAGGGGACACGGGTTCGTGCCCCGGTGCGGGAGGATCCCACATGCCGTGGAGCGGCTGGGCCCGTGAGCCATGGCCGCTAAGCCTGTGCGTCCGGAGCCTGTGCTCCACAATGGAAGAGGCCACAGCAGTGAGAGGCCCGTGTACCACAAAAAAAAAAAAAAATTCAAATTTTGAAGACAGTACAAAAGGGGAGTGAGTGGCCCCCTTGAACCCCCACCACTCACCCAACCCAACGTGGCATTTCTAGTTGTTTCTCTGCCCAGAGATGAAGGTGACAGAGACTGAGATCTTGTAGGTGCTTAAGTATGTACCTGTTGAGTGGATTCAGAGGCTGCAGGTATCTCTCCAGAACTTAGGAAACGTGGAGGCACAGGCCCCGGGAGCAGACGGCCTGGGTTCACAGTCCCAGCACCTCCTCTCTCTGATGGGCTGCATGGCTTAGACAAGGTACAGGACTCCTTGTGCCTCTGTTTCCTCGGCTGTGAAATGGGAAATAATGCGGTGCCTCCCTCACAGGGCAGCTGGAAGTTAGATGATTTCTTTTTTTTTTTCTTGGCCACGCCACACGGCTTGTGGGATCTTAGTTCCCTGACCAGGGATCGAACCCGTGCCCTCGGCAGTGAAAGCATGGAGTCCTAAGCACTGCAAGGCCAGGGAATTCCCCAAGTTGGATCATTTAACAGGTGAGGGTGCCTGGCACACAGCCAGTGTCCGCTACGGTCTGCAGCCAGCAGGCTGACAAGCATCTTATTTGGCGTCACAGGGAGCCTTTGGAACCCTGCTCAGCCACTGACCAGCTCTGCCTGGAGGCCTGAGTGAGGAAGTCACTCAGGTTCCCGTCTGTGGGGCCGGAATGACCGTATCCACACCCAAGAGCAGGTGAGAGCACCACATGATGAGATGCACAAAAATTCAGGCCACAGGTTGCTGGAGCTCAGAAACAGTACTAATACTAATCATTGCACCTATGAATCACTGTAACTAGTTGTCGTTAACACTTGGGGTTCAAAGAGCTGATCGTCTCTTCCTATTTGACCCCAGCAGCCTGCACCTCACAGGCGTTTGTGTGTTTTGTGGGCCGGGTCACGGTCAAGAACAGAATGTACAAGGGAAGACCTGTTTCCTTGGGGCAGCAGCGGTTCTGGGGGCCTGGGCCTACATTTCTCTTAATAGTTATAGAGTCCAAACCGTCTAGGGCTCCTTCATTTCCTCCAAAACACCACAAACTGGAAGCAAAATTTGGGCAGAACTGCTTTGGGGAAAGAAGCAAACAAATTAAACACATGGAGAAATAAGGGAAAGAAGCAGAGACAGCGACAGAGGTGTGACACGGACCAGCCTGAGGGCGTGACCTGCAGCTCAACTGTGCAGAAGCGCGGCTGCACTTTGCTGGCAGGCCTGCGAACTCGAGGGGCTGCTTCTTGAATTCAGGTGTGAATGCTGTCACCGTGAGCACAAAGCAAGCTGCCTGCTCAGAAACCTATTAGCTCGTAAACAGCAATGTTCTGTAATTCCAGCTATTAAACACAGCTTAAAGAGAAATCAAATCTCATTTAGTGGGGATTGCAGGGGTCTTCTTGGACTATTTCAACGTTTCATATTTATCCAAGGAAACAGGCTCGAATGCGCCAGTGCTGGCTTGCTCGGTGGCAATGCCATTTCCAAGCTTATTAAACACCCATTTAAGGCACAGGGAGAACAGCTCGATGCTTTGAGACCACCTAGAGGGGTGGGATAGGGAGGGTGGGAGGGAGACGCAAGATGGAGGAGATATGGGGATATATGTATACATATAGCTGATTCACTTTGTTATACAGCAGCAACAAACACACTACTGTAAAGCAATTATACTCCAATAAAGATGTTAAAAATAAATAAATAAATAAATAAATAAATGGACAAGGAAGGCTCGAGAACATCCCCCCCAGACAGCCAGCGGCAGGACTGCCAATGATTTCCTGAGTCCTGGGATACCACAGGGACAGGTGGAACTTTGCCTGTGATCTGCATATGAAACAAGGCTGCCTCTGCTTTGCTCCCAGAGAAAAGCAAGTGATCCTAATTAGAGGGAGGGTCTGTGCAGAACCTCAGTTCTGAGGTCGGGTTCATACAGAAGAAAAGTAAGAGGTCTCACAATCAGTAGAGCATTTAAGGCAGTTTTCTGCATGCCAACCGCCCCCAGCCATGTACCAGTCGTTCAGACTGTGGCCACAAGCCCACAGACTCTCAGAGGCTTCCTTTGTGGAGACGTCAGATCGCCAGCCTGAGGGTAGGAAAGCTGAGGTTTTCACAAGCTATCAATCATATTTACGTGCTAGTTTTTAAGCATCAACATTTCAGAAAGTCAGATAACATTTGCTTACTTGGTTATCAACATATGTCTGTTCAGCAGCTAAGACCCATAGACGGCTAAGAGAAAGGGGACGTTACAAGTCAACCAGCTGCCAGGTGAGGACAGAATCGGGCCTCCACCGTCCAGGTCTGAGGGTCCCACAGCCACAAACCACCTGTCTTCCTTCCCTTGGAAGTGAAAGTCTTCATCTCAAAATCCTCTCGGTCTCGCGTTTCTCAGAAGTCCCCCACGCGGGTAGGCAGGCTTTACCGAAATATCCTCTGCAGCCACTGGGTTGCAGGACCGCGTTTCTGTCTTGTATTTTTCTGGACTGGAAACCAAGTTTGTGTTGTTAGATCCTTTCAAGAATGTTGCCATTTGAATCCTTCCAAAATTACGAGTTTATGTGTCCACATGCCCAAGCCACAGAAGAGCTGCATTGCTAATGGGACTTGGAAAGGGCAGTGGGTCCTTCTCTGGGCCTGTGAGACTGAAGACACCCAGCAAGAAAGCCCCCTAAACCCCTGAATCACCGTCCACTTCCTGTGCACCTCCTTTTTCGTCACTGCCGATTACAGGTAGATCCGTGTCTGAGTAATATCATTCCACTTTATAATCACACAACTACCACCTACTCTGATAACCTGTGCCACCCTAAGTGTGATTTCGCCTGCAGAACACTCAGTCTGCGCGAGGTCTCTTTGGACGGACGGGCAAATTACCATCCACTTCGAGACAGAAACCGGCCTAGAGCCACATATGAAGGTGTGGACTGCTCCAGCAGGTACCACCCACCCGCCCAAGGTGAGACTCCCTGCTCAACACCCCCAGCCCCACAGCTGCCCTGGAGGAGAACGCCGCATTCAGCGACCTCAAACCCCCAAGCTTCCCACCAGGTCTTCTATACAAAGCCCACCTACTCTAAGGGGTCCATTTTCAGAGCAGGAATTATTCTTTCTAAACTTTATAATCTCCATTGTCTTCTGTGATTAAAAAGTTCTCCCTTCCTACAGAGCCACATCTAAATGGATTCATATAGAAGCTTTGGAAGGGAAGAATACTAGCATCTTCATCTACAGGTGGGGAGAGACCAGAAGACCCACGCCGGTCACAAGGGGGAAGCCAGCACTGTGGTTGCGAACTTGACGCCAGTACCAAGTGTGGGGTCAGAATGAAGAGACAGCACGGAGTTTGGGAAGCAGGGCTCGCAGGACTCAGAGACTCGGGTTCTAGCCCTGACTCCAGCACCTGGAATCCCCACGAATGTGCAATCAAAGTTCCCCAGGGCCAGGGCAGTGTTCTCAACTTGACTACAATTTGGAGTTACAGGGAGAGCTTCAGAAAAACTGACGCCTGGGCCCACCCACAGCGTTGTGATGAAACTGGTCTGAGTAGCGGGAGGCTTTAACGGGCTCTCAAGTGATATTTATTTTGAACACAGTTGAGAAGTATGTCCCCTAAGGCTCCGTTTCTCCACTGTGAAGGAGAATGGCAGTCCATAAAATTATAGTCCTACTGGGAAAATACAAGGATCGGCTGTATGAGAAAATACAGGGGAAGGGAGTGATCTACACGTACAATGATCTGCATCAAAAGAGACTAAGGAAGCATTTCAAAGCCAAGCAAGATTGTTCCCCAAAATGGTTTTCTCTCAATAACTTGCCTTCAGTGATCTAACAGGGCCTTAAATTCTGAGCCAACTTCAACCAACAGGATAACTTCGAATAGAAAACGTTCCTCTAAGTTTCCTAGAACAGAGTCCGACTTTGACGTGAAGAAGATAAGCCTGCAGGCGTTGCTCTATGAACCACACTCTGATGCTTGCTCATCCACACCATCTGCTGGGCTCTGTGCTGGGCATTTGGAGGTGACAGTGGAGACAGAAACGAGGCAGGCCCCTGCCCCTGTGAAGCCTGCAGCCTGATTACAGGAACACCGCTGCCACCAGTGGTCAGTGCTGTGATCAGGCAATGGCCGAAAACCTGGAGGGGAACCCAGAATGGCGAGATGCGTAATCCTCCCAAAGAGCGATGGCTTTACAGTAGAGGGCATATTTGACCCGAGTCCTGAAGGCGGGGTAGGAGTCTGCCAGAGAGAGAGGATGATGTGAAAAGCCATGGTGTGTTCAGACTCTCGTAGTTCAGTAGAGGGTGGAGAGGACGGTCCAGGCAGAGGGCAAAGAACTCTGCCTCCCCTGCTAAAGCATCTGGATTATTATTCCCACTTTACAGGTAAGAGAACTGAAACCCAAAGAACTTAAGTGACAAGTTCAAGGCCACATAGCAATGGAGAGTGAAACTGAGCGGGACCCTGTGGGGCTCCGGTGCACAAAAGCCTCTCTGTGGCCCCAGTTTCTTGATTACAGGAAATAGGCTTCATTTAGCCTCCAAGACCTTCCCTGAGTTCCAAAGGGCAGGTTCAAACAGTTACTGATTAGGAAGGGAGGGGCTTCAGAGACAAGGGAGGAGCAGAGGAGAAACCACAGTGCAGCCATGAGGCAGGGTCCTGGCGTCCCCTCAGGGGATACACATCACAATGTCTTTGAGCTGTTTTGCAGATACTGAAACTCCCTCCAGGCGGGAGAAGTTAACTGTCTGCCACCCACGAGCACGCAGACCTCAGACCCGTTACAACCAGAAGGCTGATGATGCGGACTCCCGCTTAGCTCCCCACCAACCAGTCAGAAGAATGTCCACCAGCTGATCACGCCCTCTTTGAACGATTACTATAAAACTCCTCACTACCCACTCCAGGGCAGGACACACAGTTTTGAGGGCATTACTCTGCTGTGGCCTCCTTTGCTTGGCAAAGCAATAAAGCCATTCTTTTCTACTTCACCCAAAACTCTCTCTGAGATTTAATTCAGTGTGGGTGTACAGAGGCCTAATTTCTGCTACAAGAGTTAGATCTAGTCCTCAAGCAAAGAAGTGGCAAGGTCAGAGTTTCTGTAGAAAGCTCATCCAAAGGGCAGTTTGAAGGAAAAGTTGACCAGATGTACGGGAGCACAGGGGCATGATGATGGAACTTGAACTTAGGTGGTGGCTGTGAGGGTGAGGTGAGGGATTGGATAGAGACATTCCAGAGTCTTAGGTGAGTTCAGTAGTGATGGTGGGAGAGAGACAACTGGGCATCTGGGTTACTGCTCGGACATAGTTCCCACCAAACGACCTTCCCTGCAGACCCAAACCTGCACTTTCTTTACGTGCTTACCTACTACTGCTTCCTAAACTCTGAGATCTACGCAACTTGGTAATCACTTGAAATTTTTCAATTAAATGTAAAAAGAGAAAAAACAAGCAGATCTATTCTCTCTTCTGACTGCTCTATTGATTAAAATGAAGGTCTGTGCTGGGACTGCTTAACCATGAGAAGCAACCTGGCTCAGATGTGGAACAGACCGTTAGGAATTGTTGGGTTGAAGGAAAAAGTGGAGACAATTTTTGCACAGACCCATGTGTGGGGCTGTCGGTGTGTCTATCTGCAGCTACGTGGCCGCATATGGATCTGTGCATGTCTATATTTAGGGGACATATGCCACATCCTTCAGTCAGCAGCCATGAGCCAAAGGCACAGGCAAGATTCCTGACGGAGTGGCACCATCCGCGGCTCTGCAGTGCTCACGGACAAGCGAGGGGATATTCAGATGATACGTTCGGCTCTCGAGAAGCCCCTGTCTGACATGTGAGTTTGGCAGAACCTACAACATTGTACTTCAAGACCATTCTCCGGGGAATTTGGAAAAACAAGTGGCATTAATATGTATGCCTCTAACTTCATCAAAGCGTTAGTTTGTGAGAGCTATTCTACATACAAGAAACCCTTTGCTTAAGAAAAAAGGGGGGGGGAGATTAAAAAAAGAAAATAAGAACTCTCTCTCAGCTGCTATTCTCCATCCCCCCCCCCCAAATAAAATAAGCTACTGCTGATTCTGCAAGGCACATGTTAGAGTTTAAATCAGAATCAACCCATCTTTAGAAGAGTCTGAAATGAAGCATTTGTCCTCCACAAAATTCCCAGAATAGGGTCAGTGTGGGGGGAAACTGGGGGTCGAAGGCCTTCCATGAAGACAAACAAGGAAAAATACAAGGGCTGGGGGCCTTGCCCCTGCTCAGACGGCTTGCTCTGTCACACACTCAGGAGCTGGTTATTCCGGTTAGCACTAACCTTTCCCACGTGACCCTGCATGAATGGCCGCCTACGCCCCCTCTGCCGCACCTCCAGCTCTGTGGTCGGCCCATCTTCCTTCCCTGACTCTATCCCTCTTTTCTCAGCCCACCTCCTTCCTCTCTCCTTGCCACCAGGGTATGGGACACCTGGTTCAGGTCCCTCGTTTGGTCCATCCATTTGCTGGAGCAGTGGGGACCTTTAGTGGTATCGTCTCACACCCCAAGGAGGCAGGCCAAGGGTGGGCATGGCCTTGTTTGTCTACAGACCAGTGGCTCTTGTTGGAGCAGAAGACCCCCTATCTTCCAGGTCAAGTCTAAGGGAACGGAGACTCCACTGGAAGAGCTTTTGGAGCCGCGTCCCAGGATGGGATTCACATCTTCTCTCCTGGCCTTGAACAACTCCCCTACACTCTCTGGGCTTCAGCTTTCTTACCTGTGCAATGGTAATAATAACTGCTGGGATAGCAACTGTCAGTAGCACCTGCAAACTGATTCACCCTCTGATGAAGGTAAAGATTTTCCAAAAATCTGGAAGCAGTTTTTGACTCGTTTAAAACGCACCTGAGAGGGGATGCAGGCATTCTTCCCTCCTCAGGGGGTTGTGGCGAGGCCGAGATGACTCCCCGCATGTAAAACTCTTACAACAGCGCCCGGCACAGAGCAAACGCCGCCAACTCACTGTCCTTGTTCAGAGGCTGCTGAGAAGCCGTAATAGGAGGCAAATGTTCTCATAAAGAGTAAGAAACACCACGCCAGCACCTATGCTATTAAATACTGAGTCAAGAACAGGAGACAGAGATACAGACAAGGATGTGAGAAATGACCTTTCCAAAATGTCCAGAAAAGGAAAATGGGCCACGTCATGTCCCAGGTGGCCCTGGAGGAGGGGCCCCGTGACCCTCTACAGCTTCCTTCAACCAGCCCTACGCGTCCCCCGACTGCTGTGGCGCTGCTCGTGCTGGCGCTACAGGGATGAACTAAGACGCGGACCCCATCACAGACAAGGAGCTGAGTGAGGGTGACACCAAAGGCTCCTCCTGGCAGGGACAGGCAGGTCCTTGGACAGTCCCTGGCAAGGAGTAGGCATCCACTGTTTAACGAGTGAAAGAATGGACTCAAGAATGAATGAACCCTCTAAAAATAACGAACACAAATCACTTGCATAGGCAACACTTTTGAGAAAAACTCTAATATGGAAGTCCATTAACCTTCTGAGCATAATTAACCTTTTATTTTAGTGCACATAAATAATTATTTGATACTCAGCACTAAGAACGTAGACGGCAGATAAAGTACACGGCACTTCTGAATGCACATGGAATATTCTAGTTCCCAGAAATTTTTTTAATGTGTCTCTGACTGGAGAGTGATATATTCCATTTCTATTTTCTGCTGTCCTTTTTGGTAAATGTAACGTTTTTTAATAGATAAAATTTGATTTAAAAAAGAGTGACCTCTGATAATTAAGTTCCTAGAAAGTGTAATAAAAACCTTAAAAAGTCTGTGAAAATAGATTAAATGATACATACAGAAGGGTTAACTGGCTGTCTCTTTAATTTGCTTTTCGCAATCAAGATTCCATCCTCCAGCTTAAATAGCTGTCAACAGCACCTACAAATTGATTTATCCCTTGATGAAGTTAAAGATTTTCTGAAAATCTGGGAACAGTTTTTGAAACCTTGCCGTTGTTTAGCATCTGAGGCATGGGAGCGGTTTTTTCCCCACTATTTTTCATCTTAGAATTTTAGCATCTGCATGAATTTGGAGAACAACTTGCCTCCTGCTTCAACACGTGAACTCAGAAAATGAAATAGAAGTTGCTTATCACACTCTCAGGCAGGGTGAATTTTATTGTAATGAAGCTGAGTGAAATTCCCAGATTGCCCTGGGGAGAGGAAGGTCTTGATACTCCACTTGTGGGAAAGTGGCTCTGAGCCAAAGATAGAGTTACATTAAACCTTGGTACAGGACAAATCAAAGTCTCTGCCTGCAGAAGCAAGGGATGAGTCCTTAACACAGAGGCTCTCCTGCTACACAAAGGGAGCCTTGCTAGGTTGTCTTTAGTGGGGGTTTGGTGAGGGTGTGAAGAGGCTGGTTCCTAAACCCTTTGATTATTCAACCCCCAGTCGTATGTGTGTGTGCATGCGCATGCACAGGCATATAAACGCCCACAAGTGTTCACCTCCGGTGCAGAGACTTGAGTTGATCCCAATCTCACGTATGGACACACCACCCCACTGGTTCATGCATGCTCCCATCTGTGTGTTCATATTCACTCCTATGTCCCCCCTCCCATAGGCAACCGCGTAGACATCTCTGAGATACATGAAGGATAGACAGAGATGTGTACACACACACACACCTTTACATATGTGTATAAAACATGTTATTTGACCTGAATACCCATATTTTACTTCACATGGGTCGTATGGTGTGGTAGACCCCACCGCTTTCCCTCTGTGCTGAGCACTGTGGTTTTAGGACTCAGCCGTTCCATGCTGGGTACGTCTGTTCTCTTCTACCTGAATGTGACCTCATAGCTCCCAATGCAGCTCCGACAGGCTCTCCTTATCCACTCACTCTGCCCCCACCTCTCCACCACCATGAACAAGGCTGTAAGGAACATCCTCGTGCACATGCCCGAGTTGGCCTGGAAACCCTTCTGGGGTGTAGCCCAGGAGGGAGCTGCCTGACCTTGGGGTGCATGGGTACTCAGTTTAAGCAGCGCTGCCAGACGGCTCTTCCAAATGGCAGCCTCAGTGCACTCCCACTAGGAGGCTCCCATATCCTCACGTCCCCTCTGACTTACTACTCAGCTTCCTGGTTACTGACCATTAAATGGGGGTTTTAGATTTTCTTTCTTTAATTTCAGGTGATTTTCAGCATCTCTTTGGATGCCGTCTGCTCCCATTTTGGTCTCACCCTATGCAGATTTCCTGTTTGTAACCCATCTTTCTGTCGAAGGGCCTGTGTTCTCTTGCTGAGTTGCGAGAGTGTCTAGGTGTCAATCTCTAGCCCATCTGTCATCACATGTATTACCTCTCAATCTGTTACTGTCCTCTGTATCTATGATCCCCTTTATTGAACAGATACCCTCAATCTCACAATAATCAAATTTTGCCTTTATGTACTTTTATGATTTTTATGAACTTTTAGTGTTTTTAAAAGTCTTCCTCAGACCTGGGTCACAAAGAGTTTCCTAATATCACTTTCTATTAACTTTAAAGCTTTACTGTTTATATTCAATATATAGGTCTTCAGTTAATCTGGAGGCTGCCTTTGTATATGGTCTCAGCTAGGAGTCCAGTTTTATTTTTCTCCATGTAGTAATCTAGTTTTCCTAAACACATCAAATAGAGAGACAGTCCCTTCCTGATTGTTTTTAGTACCACCTATAAAATATATGGGATAAATCTGGGTCCATCTCTGAGATGTCTGTTTTGCTCCTTTGGTCTATCTGTCTGTTCTTACACTCATGCCCACGTATTTGAATTGCTATGACTTTAGGGCACATCTTTTTTTTTTTTTTTAATTAATTAATTTATTTTTGTTTGTGTTGGGTCTTCGTTGTTGCGTGCGCGCTTTCTCTAGTTGCGGTGAGCGGGGGCTACTCTTCGTTGCCGTGCACGGGCTTCTCATTACGGTGGCTTCTCTTGTTGCGGAGCATGAGCTCTAGGTGCGTGGGCTTCAGTAGTTGTGGCTCATGGGTTCTAGAGCGCAGGCTCAGTAGCTGTGGCACACGGGCTTAGCTGTTCCACCACGTGTGGGATCTTCCCAGACCAGGGCTCGAACCCATGTCCCCTGCATTGGCAGGCAGATTCTTAACCACTGCACCACCAGGGAAATCCCTAGGGCACATCTTAATACATAGGAGAGCAAAATTTTTCTTTTACAAAGTTGACTTAGCTATACCTGCATCATTTCCCTTTCAAATAAATTTTAGAGTAAGTTTATTGAGTTCTTTCTTAAGAAAACTACTAGTACTTTGATTGGAAATTTACTGATTTTATAGATTTAGAAATATTGACATGTTTATTATAATAAATGATCATATTAAAAGTGTGAAATGAGGGTCTTCCCTGGTGGCACAGTGGCTAAGAATCCACCTGCCAATGCAGGGGACACAGGTTCAAGCCCTGGTCTGGGAAGATCCCACACACCGCAGAGCAACTAAGTCCATGTGCCGCAACTACTGAGCCTGCACTCTAGAGCCCATGAGCCACAACTACTGAGCCCGCGAGCCACAACTACTGAAGCCTACGCGCCTAGAGCCTGTGCTCTGCAACAAGAGAAGCCAGCACAATGAGAAGCCCGTGCACCGCAACGAAGAGCAGCCCCCGCTCACCACAACTAGAGAAAACCCGTGTGCAGCAATGAAGACCCAACACAGTCAAAAATAAATAAATAAATAAATTTATTTATTTTAAAAATGAGAAATAAAATAAAAAATTTAAAAAATAAAGGTGTGAAATGATCCACCATATAGTATTTGGATTGCATCTATATATACATTAATAGATTTTTATATTTTTTCCCATAAATATGTAGTGTATCCTTTGCTAATTATGTATTTTGCTTTTGGTTTTGGTTGTTATAAGTTGTATGTTAGATTTTTTAAATATTCAAGTTAGTTACTGCTAGTATTCAGAAATGCATTTGATCTTTTTAAGTTAGCTTGTGTTTAATAACTTTGCTGACCTCTGTTTTTAGTTATAATGCTTCAATTCTGTTGGTTTTCTTTGCATATGATCACATTATCTGCAAATAACAGTTTCAGATTTTCCTTTTACTTCACATTTGATTTACTATTTACATTTATTCTTTCTTAAAAAGCATTTTTAAGCATCTGCTTTAATTCAGACTGCTTTGGGGGTCAGTTTAACTCCCAATATTGACTATTTCCAAGAAACTTGCATGGTGTCTTCCTTTGGGGGATATTTCAACATTTCCATTCATTTTGGAGAGTCCTGTAAAACTTCCAGAATTGACAAAAGTACCTACCCCAGTCTGTGGATGGAGAAATAAAAGGAGTTAAGAAAACATTTATGAAATGAGTACTGGAACTGTCCTTTCCAAATTAAAGGGAAGAAATGAATTTACATGTAAAGTTACAATTTTAGCTCTTTCCCGAATGCCCACGTAAGGAGTGACGCATTCTGCTCTGTCCACACAGAGATAAACAGCAGGTAAGACACATGCTGTTTTTCCAGTGGGTGCCACATTCTCTCCTAACAATTCTCTATATATTATCTCATTTCACCCAACAGACCTGTGAGATGGGTCCTGTCATTGTCCCCACTGTACCTTTGGGAAAACAGAAGTGGGAAGAGGTTAAATACTTTGCCAAAGGTCACCCGGCTAGCGAGAACCAGAGCCAGCCGTCTGGTCTCTGGAGTACGGGCTCTCAGCTCCTCGCTGGCCCTCTGTCCCGCGCACCTGGCCAGGCTCAGGAGGAAAGTGCGGCATCTAACAGCCGTGGGCCGTGAGCGGCACTTCCTCACCTTTATGAGCCAGGGCTGCTTTAACAGCCTCTTCAACACAGCTAAGGAGAATAGGGGATACTCCTTCATGCTCTCTGCAGTCCCACTGGCATACCCTCCACACCAAAACCATCAAGTACTCCCACTGTCCCAGGAAAGCCCACCCACAGAACGAGAGAGAAAAGGGAGGAGAGGCGGTCTCCACGGGCTGCTCCTTTCCATAGGCAGCAGCAACGATCTGCCTGTCCCCAGCGGGAAGGGAGGGCAGGGTCACAAGCTGGGCCAGAAAGACAACTTTCCAGCATCTCTGATTAGGGCTTCCTAAGAGAAGCGTTATTATTTTGTTCTGAGTATTGAAGATACCTAAGTTAGACAAAGCTATATTCAAATATGAATCCCTCCGCCCCAACACCTCCCAAAATTCCAAATATAAAATACAGAGAGGAACATTCTGGTTTATAGATATTCTGATTATAAACATGACTGGTTCTTTCTGTTCGGATAAGAGAGCAATGGCTAGGTAATAGCCTATTGTCTGTCTGCTAAAACAGAAGTCTTTTTAAATTATAACGAGGCATGTTTAATGGTGCACGGATAAGCTGGGCGTTTACAGCTACATTTGCTTCTGACTTGGAAGCAGAGGTATCCGAGGTTACAATGAAGGAAGAGGCTCGGTGTGGCTGAGGCTTTGCTGAAGGGATGTGGAAACTCGCTTGTCTCAGGTTAAAGAGTGTGAAATATGCGTTTCTTCACATGCACACACCACTCCTCACCCATGTTTTTTCCCCCATGAATCAATAAGACCAGGTTTTGACAGAGTCCTTAGACACCAGAGTTTCTATTCTCAAACCATCACTGTGTTCACCACTGCCAGAAATAAGTCACCTCAGCAAAATCTAATGGTGGCAATTTTGTGATGCATAAAATTGATTTATGCTTGCAACCAAACTGTATTTCCCTTGATAATTTATGCTCAACAATTTAACATAATTATTTGTGCCACAATTTCAACATTTCTGCCTTCCTGTCAACTCTGGAGTACAAATACACACACACACACATACAAAACAAAAAACACATTCTGAAGGATACTTCAGAGGCAGGATTTAAAAAAAAATCAATGTCATAGCAGCCTCTTTTGTATCTTGTTGTGACAAGACTGAATTTAAACAGCCTAGGAAGTCAAAACAAAAGGAGAAATATCGATACATAATAACTTAATCAGGCAGCTCTGCTCTGCCACCCTCGCCTACGCTTGAATTACACTTCCACAGCGATTCCCACGGTGCTACCGGCATTCTTGTAACTTCTCCACAATGTCTGCAGTCTTTGGCGGTCGTGGTCATCCAAGATGAAGGGTGGCCTACAGGCTTCCAGACATGATCTTTGCGTCTGTATGAGATTTTGTCACTACCACTTTAGGAAAATCGCTCCCCAGGCAAGCTCTGCTTCACTTTGAATTCACACTCTTAAAACGTCTTTCTTCCAGCAAATGCTTTTCCCCTCGTCCCCCAACGGCCTTCCAGCAGGAACTTCATTGTCTGCTGTTCTGCATAAACTTCTTTGAAAAGAAAACTCAATAAAAGACACGTTTACCCAAATGAATGCCTCCCTCACTGGTCCCATCAAACCCTAGGTGTGTACACAGGACTCTGAATCCAGTGTCTGATTAAGGCACCCAGAGTCAGAGCAGAGAGACAGGCATGCCAAGCAGAGACCACGTACACTTGACCTTTTAAATGAACACTCGCTGCTTTTCGTTCATGCCAGTACGTTCCGTTCTTTTTCCCCAAAAAGGTAATTAGAAGAGACACTCCAATGGTCTTATTAAGCACAGAAAGTGTTCACCTTATTATATATGAAGATGTCCCTGCTGGTCCATGAATACCCTGGACTGTTTCCAGAGTACTGACAGGTGAGCAGCCAGCCCTTCCCACGCTCTCATTCACTGCCCCTGGAGACCCAACACCCAACCTGCAACAGCCCCGATGAGCATCTTCTGGTCGTGGAAACAAACGGAGCTCAGGGCACCCCTGAGCACGGACCCAAGTGGAGACTTATGACCAGGATGCATCACTTGCAGGGCCAAAAGCAAGTGAAAATGACCATGACGGCACAGGTCTCAGGCCCATGAAGCCAGTCTGCTGCTCCATCAGCCTTTCCCTTGGAAACACCCAGAGGAGACAGGACTTGGCCACATTACCACTGAGGCCCAAATGGGAGACTGTAGGGAACCTTCCCGAGAAAGCTTCCTCCACTCACCCAGCAAACACTCCAAATCAGTATTCCCTCCTTCTTGGGTAAAAGAGGTCCAACAAGAGGGACTTCCCTGTCGGTCCAGCAGTTAAGACTCTGCGCTTCCAATGCAGGGGGCGTAGGTTCGATCCCTGGGCAGGGAACAAAGATCCCATATGCCATGTGGAAAAAAACCCCCAAAACTCTATGCCTGTGGTGATAGTTACACAACTCTGTAAATATACCAAAAATCACTGAAGTGTACAAGTAAAGCAAGTGAATTGTATGGTATGTAAATTATAACTCAATAAAAATTTAAAAAAAGAAGAGGTACAACGCGAGCTTGCCTTTGAGAAGGAGTTAAATGCACTTAAATTCCTAAGTGCCCAGTCTCTCTAAAATTCTATTTTTTAGAAGAAAACAATTTGAGCGCTACCCTAGCGCTCAGATTTCTGGGAAGACATAGGAACCAACCCCCGTCTCTTTCCACATCCTCTCACTGCAGTTACTTCCCAGGGGAAAAAATGCATACATGTTGATTTCTAAAACGACGAGGATATCCAAACTTATGTAATTCTTCATATAAATATGAATATTAAAAGAACCAGGACTTGGAAACCATCACCCTTTAAAATGACACAAAAAGACGAAAATGTACTTAATACTTCTATAAATCCCAGGACGCAGTTGAACCAATCCTGTAAGAGTGGGTTTCGTATTGTTTGTTATTGTCAAAGACGTGAGAGAACCAAATTCAAGCCTTTCCAGTTTGGCCTTTCTTTCCAGTGATTTAAAGGTGCCATACCACGGGCTGGTGCAAACTGTCATCTTTGTTAGAAACTCAGCTTCAGTTTTTCTGAGGACTACGTGTAGCAGAAGCCCAATCTAAAGAATTTGGTAATAATTAGCGTACAAATATTGCCTATAGGTCACCTCCTGTTAATTGATTCTATTAACAAAACTCCATGCAAAGTTCCAAAATATTTCTATGTAATTATGACTGATGGTCAGATAGCTAGAGAGATAGACAGATTCCTTCAATAGTTCTTTATTGAGTTCCTACTGGCCTTGCAGCATTTCATTCTAAAAATGAATATAGGTATATAGAATACAGAAAAATAAATATCAGACAAATATATTGTATATGTGACATACTTACAATCTAAAAAGGAAATGAATATGTAGCTAAATAACTACAGTATGGGATGTAAAGAGAAACAGCAATAAACGGCATAGGAGGACCACAGATTTGGTGTTGCAGGAGTTCAGACAGGGGAGATAATACTTCCCCATGAGGAGATCTTCAGAGATTGCCCACTGAAGAACTACCATTTAGTTATTCCTTGACGTACAGAGGAGAATGTGGAGCAGGCGTGGGGGTGGGGCCTTCCAGCCAAAGGAAGCAGCATCAGCTGGACCACCGCCACCCAGAACCCCGAGGAAGCATCCAGGAAGTAGCCATCTGGTCTACCCCTTCCCTTCTCTGTTGTTTTTCGCAGAAATCGACACTCGGGTCCCCTTCCTCCTCTCCCCAGCTCTCGGGAGCCTGGCTCCTGCTCCTACCTTCAACTGAATATGTTCTCAGAAAATGCCGCTAGAGCTCTTAAATGTCAAACATAATGGGCAGTTTACAATCCCAATCTCATTGGATCTCTTTGCTACATGTTAGGTAATTAATCACTTCTTCCTTCCTGAGGCGGCCGTGATCCTACGTTCTCTGGCTCTCCTAGTCCCTTGGACAGTTCCTCCTCTGGCCCCTTCATGGGCTCGTCTTCCTCCATCTGCTCTGCAAAGGCTGCCATTCCACAGGGTTCTGTCCTCCACCCACTGCTTTTCTCACTCCACATGCTCCCTGGGTAACCACAGCCATTCTCGTGATTGTAATTACCATCTATATGCCAGTGGCTCCTAAATCTATATTTCCAGGCTTGGCCTCATCCCCTGGGCTTCAGACTCATATATCAAAGCTCCACTTCAAATCCCACAGGCAACTAAAAGTCAACATGTTGGAAATGAAAATCATTAGTTTTTTTCGCTAAGATGTCACCTCCTCTTATATTTTCTGCCTCACTTGGAGTTTACTGATTTTACTCACTATATAATAATTCTCAAATCTGCCCCCTCCTTCCTGTCACTCCTGCCAAGTCCTGGCTCGGGACCTTCTCAGCTCTGCCCTCCACAACTCATCTCATGGCCTCACACTCACCTCTGAACGTCTGCCAGAAAGAACCTAACATCACACAGACACACACACACACACAGACACACACACACACACACACACACACACACACACACTCGCACACGTCTTTGCCAGCTATACATTTCTTGGGAATAAGATCCAATTTTCTTAACGTGAAATACAAGGCCCTTTGTGATCTTTCCATCATAGAAGGGAGAAGTTCTGAAACCAGCCAGTGAGTAACACATGAAGGATTTCTGGGCGGCACCAAAGGCCCAAAGGAATGGAAAGAGCATGACTTTTTAGACGTATTTGCCTGGCAAGATGTCTCAGCACTACCCAAAGGGGTCAGTATAGATGCAGAGAAGGTGGACAGCAGGACTGATCCAGGATTCCCGTGGTGGAAAAACAAAGGGTTTGGGACACTGTCCGGCGAGCCACTGAAATGTAAAGGGATGGTCCACAGGGTCCAGGCTTGATGGAGAGAGTGAAAGGGAGAAGACGAACAGGTTGGCAGAAGACAATACTAGAAATAAAAGACGGGCAGTTTCAATGAGACTTAAGAGGAATGAAGATCACAGCAAAGGGAGACTATAGTCAGGTAGAGGCGCCACCTTTATTCAGGCAAGACAGAGACAGAGCTCTTCCAGGTAAACACGATTGTAGCTGCGGTTGGCTTTAGCACACAGGTGGTGTGACGCGGAGGTGAAGGACACCAGTGTTTGAGGAAAAGCTGTGACCCCTGAGGCTCGAAGGTAGGGTGAGCATTTACCACCGTATTCATTCCACTGGGTTATAAATGTCTCTCTATGCGTCTGTCCTTACCAAAGAGCTACTGGAGGTCAAGGACTATGTATATTCAAGTTATGTCCCCAGCACCTAGCACAGTTCCTGGGACAGAGTGAAAGTTCAGCAAAGCATACAGTGAGTGACAAAGGCTTGGAAGTGGGGGACTCTGGGGCGTATGCAAGGAGCAGTAGAATCTAGCTGGTTCAGAGGCTTGAAAATAAAGAGTGAGAAGGATGTTGGGTAAATGTCCTGAAGATAAGGGTGTCCTGGTACAGCAGGCCGCAAGGTCATGATTTATGAGAAACGTGCATTTGGTCTTCATCCCCATTTCTGCCACAGAGTTCCTAAAACCCTTGGAATTTGTGTTTTCTTTTGCTAATGAGGTGGCTTCTGGAAAGCGCCCAAGGAAGGGGCTGGTTGCCAAGGGAACAAACCCTGATAGAGGGTTGGAACTTCCAGCCCCACCCCCTGATTTCTGGGGAAGGAAGAGGGGATAGAGGCTGAATCAATCGGCTTATGGTTTAACCACTCATACCCATGTCTCGAGCCTCCACAAGACGCCAAAAGGATGGGGTCTGGAGAGCTTCCAGGCTGGGGAAGGCCCCCATACTGGGCCCAGACTCCCTGGGGATAGAGGTCTTTGTTTGGGATCTTGCCCTTCATATCTCTTCATCTGGCTGCTGATCTGTATCCTTTCCAATCCTCTCTAATAAACTCGTGATCTAGTGAGTAAACTGGTTTCCTGAATTCTGTGAGCTGCTCTAGCAGATTAATGGAACCCAAGGAGGGGGTCGTGGGAGCCACTGATTTTAGCCATTCGGTCAGGAGCACAGGTGGCACCCTGGACTTGAGACTGGCATCTGGGGAGGGGGGCAGCCTTGTGAGACTGAGCCCGTGCACTGTGGGGTCTGACGCTGCCTCTGGGTAGATGGTGTCAGAGCTGAGCTGAATCCTACGACACCCAGCATGTGTCGGAGCGTCACCTGGTCCTGTGGGGAAATCACCACCCCAACACTGGAGCTGGGTGCAGAATTGTTAAAAGCCCAGGAAAGCACGCTTTATTTTGTCGTCAACTGGAAGTCGCTAAAGAAGAAATGGAAGCTCATCAGTGCTATGTTCACGATGATTAATATTTATGACCCTAAAGCACAGCACAATGCCACCTTCTCCAACACCAAAGAAGGATGATGTCGTGCTTACCAGAGTAGTCCTGTCCCAGTAAGTATATTGCTTTCTATTGTCATTCTTTGGAACTAGAAGTCTTCCTTCTCCATTCAGATGATGGTGACACAGCCAAAGCTTACTGAATACCTTCTATGTATGAAGCCCTAGGCTAGGTACCTTCACAAATGCTATTTTGCTTCAATTCAAAAGATCAGTCTGATAAACCAGATCATCGGATTTCTAACTGATACTAGACAATGAACATAATATTTACATATCACAGGATCTCTGAGACCCAAAGATTCAAAGCCACATACAGGATTATGCAGAGTTTTTGTTTGTTTTTTAATGAAACTGCTTCTATTCAAAGGCTTGGTATATAGGTAGGAACAGAAATTCATTTTCTATAACTGGAGAAAATGAGATTCAGGGAGATTTAGTAATATCTGCAAGGGCACAGAGAAAGAAGATAAGGAAGCCCGAGGTGGAACTGGCTGCAGCTCTGAGTGGTCCTCTGTTGGCTCCATGATATAGATGTAAACTTTACCAGCTCTTGAAACATGATCTCCGTACAAGAGACAAGTGGGAAACTGGCCATTCAGCAAAACACGGTGCAAGGGAAGCAGGCTGCTGGGTGAGTTCCATCATTTATTACCACGCTGGTCCTGAATTTTCACACCTAATTAATCAAGCTTGCTCTGTAATCACTTTTCTACGTGTGGTGGTGGTGGATTTTACAGCTGCAGTTTTAATGAGCTGCTGTTCCTTTTGACATTTGGAAATCTAATCTGGAAAAATGATTCAATGACTTGTAAAGACCTTTCATTTTATATGTTTAGCCATGTGGCTTTCCAGGGTCCTTGGAGCAAACCAGGGGCAGCCACAATCCCCACAGAGCTGCAGTCACGCCAGCACGTGGCAGGCCAATTCCTATGGCATTCCCAAACAGATGTGGCTGGCAGCCCAGAGAGCTAATGAGAATTAATACTAGTGACTGCAAACACCTAGGAAATAAATGGGAATGTGCAACTCGACTTATGAGAAGATGATATTTGAAAACCCAAAAGTTTGCATAAAATACTAGAAATTCTGGAGGCCATCCAATCTTAGGAAACAGAAAGTTATCAGGGTGGATTGAGAAAATATATTCACTACAAATAGGAAACAACAATCAAATTCTAGAAATATGTCAGCTACCAAGAGAGAGAAACAGCGTGAGAAGCAACATTTCCACTTACAAGGCACATTAATTAATATTCTATAGCCTATGCAATTCTTGTAATTACTTCTCTGAGACTGGGGTGTTTTGCTGAGAAAAGAGGTCCTAGAGGAAATACACATGTCCAAATACGTTATTCCTGTGTGCGTGGCGCGTGTGGATGAGGCTGCACGGGCATTCTTATTCCCATCACACCGCCCCCGACCGGCGCTCCAGGCTTAGAGCCTGGCAGTCACGGCTCCACCAGGCTGCTCACCCGAGGGACTGACGGTCCCGAGCTGGAGGAGGCACTCTGGAACCAGGACAACTGTGCACCCCAGTACACTGCGGCGGAGTGGTGCAGCCCCTGAATGAGACCGATAAACAACTGTTCCTTTGAATCTCACAGGATTCATAAACTGCGCTTGTCATGCAGCTCTCTGCAGCGTGGTCTGATTTAATACTTCCCAGATCACACCCTTTTCCCTCTCGCACCTTGAACTATTGCGTGTCACCTTAACTGGTAACTATTCGCACAGCCTCCCATCCTTGCTTTCTTCTCTGTGGTCTTCCTCAGTTCATCAGCAAATGAAAAATCCTCAGCTATGAAAGCAAACGATCGATTTTGGTTGCTAGGAGGGAAGACATCAGTCTAGAAAAACTGAAGCTGAAGGGTCAGAATTTGCTAACACCATTTCAAGCTCAGAGCTCATAAGTATTCCAAGGTGCAAGGGAACTTTGCAAATAGTCTGAAAACAAACCGAATCAAAGGCCTGGCTCTGCAGCGGATGGTATTTCAAAATGGCACCACCGACATGCAAGGTTTGAAACAATACATGGGAGTATTCTGTGTTGTGTCTGAAAAACTACACACAAACATACACACCCAGGGCTTTCCTGGTGGCGCAGTGGTTAAGAATCCGCCTGCCAATGCAGGGGACACGGGTTCGAGCCCTCATCCGGGAAGATCCCACATGCCGCGGAGCAACTAAGCCCGTGCACCACAACTACTGAGCCTGCACTCTAGAGCCCACGTGCCGCAACTACTGAAGCCCACGTGCCACAACTACTGAAGCCCACGCGCCTAGAGCCCGTGTTCTGCAGTAAGAGAAGCCACCGCAACAAAGAGTCGCCCCTGCTTGACGCAACTAGAGAAAGCCCACGCACAGCAACGAAGACCTAATGCAGCCAAAAATAAAAATTAATTAATTAAAAATAAAAACATACACACCCATAGTAAATGCATGGACTGTCTCTGAAGGGAACACATGAAACTAGTAGCAGCACTGCCTCCGTGGAGAGGAACAAGATGCCAGAAGATGGGAGAAGGAGGAAGATGTGCTTTGCACACTACATATCCTTTCGCCCATTTAAAATTTTGTTCCATGCACATATATGACTTGCAAAAAATAAAAACCTCCTTTTCAATGGCAGTTCTCACACCAATAGCTAAGCCACCTAGTTCTCAGCCCCAGGTCCAAACCTGAGGAATGTGTTCCTTTGCCGAGAATGCCCACCACCCCACCTGCATCTTTCACCCAGTTCACACTCTGGACCCTCCCCATTCATAAGGCTGTCTTCTGGGATCCTTTGGGGATCATCCAGTTAGTCCCTGGTTCTCAAATATCAGATGAAGAACTGGCTCAAAGTAAACACACATGCTTTCCAGGGTCTCCTTGCTTTCTAGAGACACAATAAAAACCAAAATCTTATTATAAGAAAACACCTCATATGTTTCTAAGTTTTCTTACCCAAAAGGATGCAGTCGCAAAGAGTTAGTCTGAAAACATTCCTTCCAGGTAGGCCTTCAAAGCCACTGGGAGTGCACTGCTTCTTTTTTTCTCCAACCCTCCCCATCCCACTGCCAACACCACTTTGCTCCGTGAATCACTCTACCATCCCCAGTTACTCCCTTCCCAACAGGATTAGGGAATCCAGAGTTAAACATTTGGTTGGTTTGGGGCTTGCAATGCCAATCTGTCCTGGGAGAAATTAGTCTCCAATCAGGGGCACCACAGAGAACCCAGAGCAGCTGGACTTCCTGAGGCTGGTGGCAGCTGCCACCGTGTTCACTGATCCATAGGGATTTCTGAGTCTCCCCTAACAGTTCAGGAATTTTAGAAACTAACCTCACTATGACCAAACCATGAAATTGCAAATTTAAAATTTGTCAAGAAACCAAGTCCTGGAGGAGACTAATGCAGCTCTGCCCCATCTGCATCCTCTCCATCAACACCCGAGCCTCAGGCATAGGAGACCAAGCTGTCCGCTCCGAAGGCATCCTGTCCTGGCTCTCAGAATCCAGGTGTAGACGGGGCGGGTTCTGGCCTGTCCACAGCCCATCCATTCGCCCCAAGGGAGGCTCAGCTTCCTGGCCCACAATCAGGGTGGGGCAAAGCAGTCAGTGCAGACTCTGTTCATGACTTTAGTCCTCATCTCTCTTTCCCCCACTCTGAGCGTATCACTCTCCCCACCTGAAAATCCTGTTAATGGTTGGCAATTTCCAAGATAAATTCCAAACTCCTTCTCATGGCATCTCGTGTCTTCCGTGATGCTGTTGACATAATCGGCTTCACCAGCCAAAACCCCCCACGTCCACATCAGCCACGTGGACCCTCATACCACCCACTGCCCTCAGCATCCCACTGGACCCCTGCTTCATCCCCCATGACCACATATTCAAGTAATTCCAATTCACCTTCTAAGATTAGAGACAGACAAATATTGCATGATATCACTTATATATGGAATCTTAAAAAAAATGAATGATACAAATAGACTTACATACAAAACAGAAACAGACACACAGACATAGAAAACAAACTTGTAATTACCAAGGCGGAAAGGGGGAGAGGGATAAATTAGGAGTTTGGGATTAACATATACACACTACTATGTATAAAACAGATAAACAACAAGGACCTGCTGTATAGCACAGGGAACTATACTCAATATTTTATAATAACCTATAAGGGAAAAGAATCTGAAAAAAAAAAAATATATATATATATACACACACGACTGAATCACTGTGCTGTACACTTTGAAACTAACATGATATTGTAAATTAACTATACTTCAATTTTTAAAAAGATTTAAATCAAATATCATCTCCCCTGGGAAGTCTTTTGTGATTTCAATGCCCATCTTCTATGCTTGCTACCTTATGTTGGAATTGTCTGTTTCGTGTCTGCTTCTGTCTGGTCTATGCATTCTTTGATGGCGTGGCCATATTTAATCTGGGATTCCAAGAACCCAACATGGCACCTGCGAAGTAACTGACACTAAGTATATATTTGCTGACATTGAGTGTGATGGTTCATAGTTCTGGAGTCATGCTGATTTAGGTACAAACTTCACCTCTGCCACTTACTAAGCAGACTTGGGCAAGTTACTTAACATCTGAGTCTTAGTTTCCTCAGCTCCAAAATGGTGATCATACTACCTATTTTACAGGTTGTTGTAAGGATACATGAGCTAATATAGGTAACAAGCTGGGCAGATAGAAAGTACTCAGCAAATGTCGTCTCTATGGTTTTGTTCAGCTATGTACTGGCTGTGAAATCTTGGCCAAGTTTCTTGTCCTAAGTCTCACTTTTCTCATCTCTAAAATGGGGATAGTAATAGCTTTCAACAAATTGGATTACTGTGAATTAAATGTCATAATCCTTGAAAAGCACCTGCCAGGTAGTAAGAGTTTATTGTTAATATGCTGAAGAACTCTGAAAGGACCCTGTGGTTGGAGTTGACCCATGCCTTAAAAGAAAGAATTAGAGGCAGAAACATGAGGCAAAGTGGAAAGGGAGTTTCTTTCAGGTTGTCATATCAGCTGTGAGAAGCATTTGTCACCCGCACCACCCCCTGCCTATTCCCTCCCCCCACACAAGCCAGGGCTGTTTAAATTGAGATCAAGTGACAAGCTGTACGCAAAAGGGAAGGAATAATGCAGCTGAGAGGCATCACCCAAGAAGTCAGCGTGTGGGCGGAGGGGACTCTGGACCACAGTTTTCAGCTGGCCATGGCTGTGTCCTGAATCCAAAGATCTTCTCTACGTTCCTGAGGCACCCAATTCCTCTCTTGGGGGAGGCTGGAAGAGCTCCTTGTTAAGCTAATAGGCCACTAACTCACTTCCAGGTGAAGGGGGTACCCAGAGGGCTGCCTCACCTGCCTGTCTAGATGATTATTCAAATGAAGGGTGTCGGGCTCTTTGGACAGAGCCAGTAGTGACAGCTTGACAGCTGCCGGCTGGTAGGAGGGCAGGGGAGTAGGCAGAGGGTTCCTGAGAGAGAGAGGGATAGAGAGAGGAGAGACAGAGACAGACAGAGATAGAGACAAAAAGACAGAGAGAGAGAGAGAGGCAAAGAGTCTGATGCTGCAGGATTATTCCTGACTCAGTGCAAGGGTAGCTCAGACTCAGGCACCACACACACCAAGCCCTTCATGGCAGGACTGGAAAGTACTTGTGCTCCTGCCCTTAACTAACCTTGACTGGCTGCATATTTGAGCAAATGACCCTGCTGGGAAGCCTGAACAAGTATGCTTGGCTTATTTCCAAAACCCTTCTACAGAGGAGCCTTCCTGTTATTGCTACTCCAATCAGCTCCTTCTTTTCCTGCCTCTCACCAGTATTCGTTCTGGAGATTTTCAAGAATGTAATACACTTACTGTTTATATTCACACATTATGTTATCATGAGACTACGTCTTGTCACTAATAATTTCCAGAAATATTTTAATAAGAACATAATTTCCCACTTAATGGCTGTGTTATGGATGACAGCTCACTTCTTATTGGACTGTTTCTATTTTTTCACTCTTTGTACTTTATGATGTGACAAACAGCCTTGTTCATAAATTTTGCAACACCCTATTTTCCTGGGATACCTCCTCCGAAGTAGAATCAACAACATGAAATGTTAGAAATTTCTAATCTCCATCTCTGCTTCACACTTATGAGCCTTGGCTCCTACAGCATTGTACACAGAACAAACAGCACGCGGAAAAGGTCCAGGTTTAATTGCACAAGGCTCCACACCACTGGCTCAGCCCAGAGCACCATTCTTAACTTTCAGGCTGGTTAGTTTCAATACCTACCTCACTGAGTTTTTGAGAAAGTTAAAACACATAACAAAAAACACACATGATCACTATCACTGCAATAGATGCAAAGAAAAAACCTGACAAACTTTGATATCTATTCTTGGCTTTAAAAAAAAAAGAAAAACCTATTAGAAAGTTAGGAATAGAAGGAAACTTCTTCACCCTTAACTCAATAAGGAATGTTTGCCAGAAAATGAAAGGCCATCTAATACTAAATTGCGATACATCAGAACACTTCTCATTAAAGTAAAGAAGCTCATTTTCAACATTTCCAAACGGCCTTGTAATGGTGGGGGGGGGGGGGGTGTCCTATATATGCAATAAGATAAACACTAAGAAGAAGAAAACTGTTATTATTTATTAAATACACAACTGTCTGCCTAAACAGTCCACAAGAATAGATTTTAAAACTATTAGAAGCAACTGACAGCAGTTCACCAAGATGGTAAGATCAACATCGAAAGATCTGAAGCAACATTAAACTAGAAAGTTGTAATAGAAACATTCATATTAAGAAAAATTATGACTAAGCCTTATATGAAATGAGTCAGACCTATATGAACCAAACCCTATGGCTTTACTGAAGAAAACAGAGACCTGGGCGCGTGGAAAGGCATGCCATGCTCCTGCACAAGAAGGAAGACGCCTTGTCATGATATTCTCCTTAAATTAGTGTATGAACTTAATACATTCTGCCACCTCAAAAATCCCTCTAAACTTTTAATGAGATGTTTAAGCTGATTAAAAAATCAATCTTCATAATAAATCTGTAAAAACAGCTGACAAAATATTGAAATGAAGAACAATGAGTGGAGATTTGCCTGACAGGACACAGACATTGTACAGAGCGACTGTACCTAAAATAGTATGGAAATGCCACAAGATACCCAAATAAACCTTGGAACCCATACCCACAATGGGAACTTGGTATATGATAAAAGTGATATATCAAGTTAGTGAGGAAAGGCATGGATTCTTTAATAGTGTTAAAACCATCGACTATCAGTGAGAAGGCATTTGTTACATCTCCGAAAACATACAGGAAAAAAATAACCTCCAACAGATAAAAAGCTACATCTAGAAAGCAAATCATATGAATATTAAAAACGATTATAGGATAATATGTTTGTAATCATGCAGTAAGACCCTGCCTCCCCGTGGACCCCAGATGCACAGAATTAAGCTAATCAAACTCCCTAGGGATGGCCCTTTATATCACTGATCTATGCAAGGTTTCTTCTTCGTATGTTTTCCCCACATGTATCCCTGGTCTTCCCTCCCACCCCCACCCCTCACAGGCACCCGCTGCAATGAACTGACATCACCGCTGTTTACACTAATGGTAGAAATGCGCACAGACTCTGCTGAGCTACGGAGCTGGCTGTCTCCCATGATGCCTCCCTCTCTGTGCTGCTATATAAGCCTCCTTAACACCCATCACCCTGGCCCATCCATTCGCCTGGCAGTGACACTGCAGTGCTGCTCAGTCACCCCAAGGAGGCTGCAGTGAGCACTCTAGAACCCGCACCTGTGCAGACTCACACACACCTTTCTCTAAGGTTCCCACCAAGGAGGGAGCCACCAGGTCCTAGACAATTGCCAGGATGGCTGCAGCAGACTAGGGGACTAGTCCTACTGAAAATGCAGGAGTTTGCCCATTTCCCTACATCCTTGACATCATGTAGTATTATTTCACTTTTAAATTTTTGCTAATCTAATAAGTATAACTTTGTAGCTAATTGTTTTTATCTGCATTTCTTTAACTTCTCCCAAGATTGAGAAACTTTTTACTGAGATTGCTGGTTACGTGGACTTCCCCTTCTGTGAATTGTTATCCATAGCCTTTGTTCATTTTTCTATTAGGTTCCCCAGCATTTTTTTCTGGTTGACTTGTGGGTACTATATATTACTCTTATCAATTCTTTTATCTTGCAACTATCTTCTATCAATCTTTCACTCAACTTTTAAGGTTATCTTCAGTTTCCCTCATTGATCAGAAATCCTTAATTTTTATGATCAAAAAGTCTAGTTTCTTATACCAAATGTGAAAAGAAGAGGCCAGGGACTTTCCTGGTGGTCCAGTGGTTAAGAATCCACCTCCCAATGCAGGGGATGGGGGTTCGATCGCTGGTCGGGGAACTAAGATCCCACATGCCTCGGGGCAACTAAGCCCGTGCGCTCTAGAGAGCCCATGTGCCACAACAAAAGATCCCACATGCCGCAACTAAGACCCGATGCAGCCCAATAAATTAAAAAAAAAAAAAAAAAAGGAAGTGGCCAAAGAGGAAAGATGATCAATCTAGTTCCAAACAAATGCCTCTGCAACCAAAGACAATACTAAGTTGCAGGTGGGAATATATGTCCATCTAATAAACATGTGAAAGGATGCAAATTAAATTCAGGAGATGCCACTCTGGGCGATGTGGATTCTTGTGCACGACTGCCGGCTTATACTTTCTGGAGGGTAGTTAGGTGGTACCTATTAAAATTTAATGCGTAGATAACACAGACATCCCACACACGTGTGTTAATGTTCACTGCAGCATTGTTCATAGCAGGAAAAATGAGAAACAACTAAAATGATCAATAAAGAAAAAAGTAAACAAGCTATGATACATACAAACTATGGACTTGTCTGTGTGAGTGACAACAAAATAGGTATCATACTTACGTGAACATGGAATGGTCTTCATGATATACTTATTGTAAAGTAACAGAAAACAAGTTATAGAATAAGTACATGTTACCACATGAGTGAGCAAATGAAAAGAAAAGCCCACAAAACACAACTACATGTACAAATGCTACATAAACACACAAGAAAAGTTTTAGAAGTCGTCACATCAAATTCAAAAAAGTTTCCTTTGGTGAGAAGGATGGACTTGAGAAGGGGACCAATGGAAACTTACTTTTCCCGTGTTCGATTTTTTTAACAAAAAGAGTATTTTCGTTTTCTACTATTGTGAATGAAATAAATTTTAAGTGATTTTTTTAACAAAATTAAATGAGATAATTACGTGCAAGCCCTTTGTGAGCTGCAAAATACCATACAATAGCTGGACATAATTAAGGGAAGATATAACAGGGAACATGATTTAATCAAGTTTTAAGCACCTTCTGACATTAAAACTCAATTATTACAATTGCTGCCTAACTTATCTCTGGGTTCTGCAGCCAAGGCCAGAGTAGAAAACTCGAGAATGATGTTATTCAGCTTGAATTCTAATATCCTAAGTTTCTTGGTAACCCCAGTTCAGGGTCAAGAAAATAGAGCCACATGCCAAAAGCAAGTCCCCACTGGTTTTTTTATGACCCGCAGGTCCAGAATGGCTTTTACATTTTTAAATGGTTGAAGAGAAATTGAAAGCAGAAAAAAACTTTGTGACAAGTGCAAAGTATATAAAATCCCAATTTTAGTATCCATAAATAAAGTTTAATTGGAACTCAGCCATATCGATCCATTTACGTAATGTGTTCAGTTGCTTTAGTGCTACAACAGCAAAGTGGGGTAGTATGACACTGTACGGACTACAAAGCTTAAAATATTTACCGTCTGCCTCTTCGCAGAAAAAGTTTGCCGATCCCTTGCCCAGGTCATCTTCCTGGCTTAGCATCTAACTTGTCGGATTCTATCAAGCTTGGCATAAAAATGTGCCATTCATGTTGCTCCCGACTGAAGGTGCCAACAGCATTACATAGCTATTGATAATTTATAAGTACTGTCAATGTTCCTCCGTGTTCACATTTCTTTCTCATCACATCCTGTTCCACTTATCTATTCTAGGCCTCTTATACCAGAGAAAGGAGCTGTGTGCTGACAGAAAGCATGACTGGTCACCGTGAGTTCTGTTTCTACTCTTCCTCAGTTATCCACACCTTAGGGACAGTCTTCTGGTCCTGAGTGACTGAACCCAGGGCACCACTATGCACATTGCAGGTGGTGACCTGGCACCTGGGATGATCCTGCCAGCAAACAGCCGGCCTCAGCAGCATCGCTCGTGACTATCATGGGACCTCAGAGAGCACGCTGTAAGGCTGTAAAACCTGTAAGACCCCTGCTCAGAATAACTCCAGAATGTGCGTGCAAAATGTGGACTAGCCTTTTAGGGAGTCACAGACACTATGAAGCCCATCCTCACATTTCTAGGTGTCCACAGATCTGAGGTTTAAAGCGCTGACTTACAGAGCCTGCCTACAGAGGGATGGCAAGGGTCTTCCTGCCTCCTTATAATTCCAGAAACCTTGCACCTCCTCCTTTGAGCACATAAAGGAAAAGTCACACACACAACAAGGCATAAAGAGAGTGAAAATCCACTCAGTTCCACCTCCCACTGTCACCAGAACCCTCCTCTGTCTTCTTTCTAGATGGACTGGGAAATACTCATTACCTTCCAGGCTTCACTTGCTACATGAGAGAGAGGTGAGAGAAGAGTCCAGAGAATTGTGATAATTAGGTATAAATAAAACTGTCTAATGACGAACTGATTTAAAAAATTATAAAGAAAAGCTATTTTTAAGGAAAATTTTACTGAGTGTATATGTCATAAAACTGCAGGATCAAGTAAAGAAGCACCCAGTGTGCCCAAAGTTGGCTGTGCACCAGCATCACTTGGGAGAGACTTCCTAAAAAGCAGACTTATGGTCCCATCCCAGCCCTACTGAATGAGAGTCCCTGAGAAAGAAACAGGTGGGGAGTAGACACATATACATATTCACATGCATAGACATACGCTTTTTAAACAAGATTCCCAGGGGAGTCTCCCCGTCAAGCACAAGCCTACTGACACACACAAAGAAACCACAGAATAACAATATGCAGATGTGAGCACTTCAGCAAAAGAGTAGTGAACAAAGAGCCAAATACCTTCAGTTCTGGTCGTCTTCCTGCCTTTAACTTGCTGTGTGACCTAAGACAGATCACTTCACTTCTCTGAGCCGGGCCCCACTTTCTTCATCTGAAAAAAGAAGGAAGAGAATAGACTAAATAATATCCAAAGGTTATTCGATTTCCAAAAATCTATGCCTTCTTATTCAGCATCATTTATAAGCCCTACTTAATGGAAAGACTGAATCAATTACAAGCAAATTCTAGAACAAAACAAGTCACAAAGCTTTGGATGGATGCTCAGACACAAGCTGACTGCACTAAATCTAGAGAAAGCTGATTAAGGAAACAAGTATAGTATCACAAACAAATTTATCAGGCCCAAGAAGGGATGCTTTGAGGTGCAACATTAAACAATATGGCAGTGCACCCAATCATAAAGCCCCAAAGTGCATGAAACAAAAACTGACAAGGAGAAACAATAAAAGCTGAAGCTCTGAATACTCCACTTTCAGTAATTCATAGAACAACTAAGCAAAATATCAATGAAGAAATAAAAGTGATGAACAACACTATAAACTAAATAGGCCAACAGACACCTATAGATTATTCCACCCAAAAACAGCAGAAATGTTCTTCTCAAGTACACATGGAGCATTCTCCAGGACAGACCATGTGTTAGGTGGTAAAACAAGCCCCACTAAATTTTAAAAAGAACTGAAATCATGCAAAGTATGTTCTTGGATCACAATGGAATGAAATTAGAAATAAACATCAGAAGGAAATTTGGGAAATTCATAAATATATTGAAACTGAACACCACAATCCTAAATAACCAATGATCCAGAGAAGAAATCACAAGGGAAATTAGAAGATACTTTGAGGTGAATGAAAATGAAGACACAACATCCCAAAACTTAAGGGATGTGGTAAAAGCAGGGCTTAGAGGGAAAACTATAGCTATAAGTGTGTATATTTAAAAAGAAGAGAGATCTCATATCAATAAACAGATCTTCTTCCTTAAGAAAACAAAGAAAGGAGCAAATGACACTCAAAGCAAGGAGAAGGAAGAAAATAATAAAGACCAACATGGAAATACATGAAATAGAGAATGGGAAGTCAATAAAGAAAATCAACAGAAGCAAAAGTTAGCTCTTTGAAAAGAAGTGACAACTGTTAGCAAGACTGACCCCAAAAAAAGAGTGAAGATTCAAACTACCAAAATCATGGGTTAAAGAACGGAGGTTACTATGAAATTTACAGAACTAAAAGGGATTATAGGGAGGATTTTATGAATAATTGTTAAGTCAGCAAATTAGATAACCTAGATGAAATGGATGAATTCCTAGGAGTACACAAACTACCAAAACTGTCTCAAGAAGAAACAGAAAATCTGAATAGACCTATAACAAGTAAAGAGATTGAAAATTCGTAATCAAAAAGCTTCCTGAAAAGAAAGCCTTCACTGGTCAATTCTACCAAAACCTTGAAGTAGAATTAGCATCAATCCTTCATAAACTCTTCTAAAAACCAAGAGGAAGAGACATTTCCCAACTCATTCTGTAAGGGCATTATCATCCTGATACCAAAACCAGACAAAGACACATCAAGATAATAAAACTACAAACCAGTACCCTTATGGAGATGCAAAAATTCTCAACAAAATGCTAGTAAACTACATCCAGTAACATATAAAAGAGATGATATACTATGACTGACTGACTTGTATCCCAGGAATGAGAATTTGATTTAATATATTAAATAAATTAATGTAATATATTATAGTAATAGAATCAAGGACAAAAACCTCATGCTCATCTCATAGATACAGAAAATGCATTTGGCAAAATTTGACAACTTTTAATGATGAAAAAAACCCAACAAAGTAGGAATAGAAGGTAATTCCTCAACCTGATAAAGTTATATTTGAAAAACCCACAGCTAATATCATACTTAATGGTGAAAGACTGAGTTGTTTTCCCGTAAGATCAGAAACAAGACAAGGATGTCCCTCCCTTCACTTTTTTTCAAAATTGTACTAGAGTTTCTAGCCAGGGCAATTAAGCAAGAAAAAGAAATAAAAGCCATTCAGATTAGAAAGGAAAAAAAATAAAACTATCTCCATTCACAGATAACATGATCTTGTACATTTTTTTAAAATCTCAAAGCATCTACTAAAAAACTATTACAACTAATATACAAGTTCAACAAATTGCAGGATATGAGATCAAATACAAAAAATAAAAAAAACAATTGTACAACCATCCCTTGGAATCCGTGGGAGATTGATTCCAGAACCTCTGTAGATGCTCAAGTCCCTTATATAAAATAGCAAAATAGTCAGCCCTCAGTGTCTCCGGATGTGGAACCCACAGATATGGACAGAAGACTGTATTTCTATACACTAGCAATGTACAATCCAAAAGTGAAATTAAGAAAACTTCTATTCACAATAACATCACCAAGAATAAAATACTAAAAAGTAAACTTAAGAAAAATAAGTGAAAGATTTGTACACTGAAAACTATAAAACATGTTTGAAAGAAATGAAAGAATATCTAAATAAATGGACACATATTCCACGTTCCTGGACAGGAAGAATTAATATTGATTATTATAATGCCCAAATTGAGTTACAGAGTCAGTGAAATCCCTACCAAAATCTCAGCTGCCTTTTTTGCACTACAGACACACTGCTCCTAAAAATCATATGGAAAGGCAAGGGACCCAAAACAGCCAAAAAATCTTGAAGAAGAACAACAAAGTTGGAAAACTCATACTTCTAGTTCACAAAACTTACTACAAAGTCTACAGTAATAATGACTATGTGGTTCTGGCATAAGGATATACATATAGATCAGTGGAATAGAATTGAGAGTCCAGAAATAAACCCATAAACCCAAAAGATGTCACCAGAAAACTACTAGAACTAATCAATGAATTTGGTAAGGTCACAGGATACAAAATTAATGCACAGAAATCTCTGGCATTCCTATAGGGTAACAACGAAAAATCAGAAAGAGAAATTAAGGACACAATCCCATTTACCATCGCAACAAAAAGAATGAAATACCTAGGAATAAACCTACCTGAGGAGGCGAAAGACCTGTACTCAGAAAACTATAAAACACTGATGAAAGAAATTAAAGATGACATAAACAGATGGAGAAATATACCATGTTCTTGGATTGGAAGAATCAATATTGTGAAAATGACTATACTACTATAGTAGTACTATATACTACCCAAAGCAATCTATAGATTCGACGCAATCCCTATCAAACTACCAATGGCATTCTTCGGAGAATTAGAACAAAAAATTTTACAATTTGTATGGAAACACAGAAGACCTCAAATAGCCAAAGCAATCTTGAGAAAGAAAAATGGAGCTGGAGGAATCAGGCTCCCTGACTTCAAACTATACTAGAAAGCTACAGTCATCAAGACAGTATGGTACTGGCACAAAAACAGAAATATAGATCAATGGCGCAGGATATAAAGCCCAGAGATAAACCCATGCATATATGGTCACCTAATTTATGACAAAGGAGGCAAGAACATACAATGGAGAAAAGATAGCCTCTTCAATAAGTGGTGCTGGAAAAACTGGACAGCTACATGTAAAGGAATGAAATTAGAAGACTACCTGACACAAATATAAACACAAAAATAAACTCCAAATGGATTAAAGACCTAAATGTAAGACCAGACACTATAAAACTCTTAGAGGAAAACATAGGAAAAACAGTCTTTGACATAAACCACAGCAAGATCTTTTCTGACCGACCTCTTAAGAGTAATGGAAATAAAAAAAATAAACAAGTGGGACCTAATTAAACTTTAAAGCTTTTGCACAGCAAAAGAAACCCTAAACAAGATGAAAAGACAACCATTAGAATGGGAGAAAATATTTTCAAATGAAACAACGGACAAAGGACTAATCTCCACAATATACAAACAGCTCATGGAGGTCAATATCAAAAAAACAAACAATTCAACTAAAAAATAGGCGGAAGACCTAAATAGAGATTGCACCAAAGAAGACATAAAGATGGCCAAGAGGCACATGAAAAGATGCTCAACATCACTAATTATTAGAGAAATACAAATCAAAACTACAATGAGGTATCACCTCACACCAGTCAGAATGGCCATTATCAAAAAATCTAGAAACAATAAATGCTGGAAAGGGTGTGGTGAAAAAGGAACCCTCCTGAACTGTTGGTGGGAATGTAAATTGATACAACCACTATGGAGAACAGTATGGAGGTTCCTTAAAAAACTACAAATAGAACTACCATATGACCCAGCAATCTCACTACTGGGCATATACCCTGAGAAAACCATAATTCAAAAAGAGTCATGTACCACAGTGTTCATTGCAGCACTATTTACAATAGCCAGGACATGGAACCAACCTAAATGGTCCATTGACAGATGAATGGATAAAGAAGATGTGGCACATATATACAATGGAATATTACTCAGCCATAAAAAGAAACGAAATTGAGTTATTTGTAGCGAGGTGGATGGACTTAGAGTCTGTCATACAGAGCAAAGTAAGTCAGAAAGAGAAAAACAAATACTGTATGCTAACACATATACATGGAATCTAAAAAGAAAAAATGGTTCTGATGAACCTAGGGGCAGGAGAGAAA